>NC_073745.1:74173626-74826107 GCF_029784135.1 Toxorhynchites rutilus septentrionalis
CGACGAACGCAGGAGATACATGGCTCTGTTGATAGAGTGTATGCGACTTCCAAGTGGACAGCACGCACTGTCAGACAGGTGAAGAATGCTATCCATCGTTTAACTATAGACCTTCCCAGATTCACCAGCAGCGGCCCGAAATAGTCCAGCCCCGTATAGGTGAATGGTCGTTCGTGATGAGCCAGACGCGCAACCGGGAGCGGCGCCATTGGTAGAATCATTGGTCGAGCCCGACGAATTTTGTAGATCGCGCAATCGCATTTCGCTTTCTTGCCTACTAAACGAAGTCGTGCAATCGTGTAAAGCTGACGTAACTCATTCACTACAGTTTCAGCGTTCCCGTGTCTGTAACGATGATATCTGTTTACCAGGAGTTCAGTGACGTGATGCTTCCTCGGAAGGATCAGCGGATGTCGCACTTTTTGCGGTACACTTTCAGTTGCCTCAATTCTCCCGCGCTCACGAGCAGGCCATGATCGTCTAGGAACGACATAAGATTGTATATGGAACTTTTCTTCCGATAACCTCCTGTTCCGATTTATTCAGAACTTTATTCGACAACGCAACAACTTCATCTGTGTAAGCTTCTCGTTGAGTTAACTTGATGATGGTTTCTTCGGCAGCTTGCAGTTCCACCTGTTGTAGCGGTCCAGCGTATTTCGGTTGCTTCTTGTACGCGTTGTTCAGAAATCGCAAGACATATGCTGTGGCACGTTGGCACGTAGAGGACCGGTTGAAATCTATGGTTGTCTCTTCCGTTCCGTGATGAAGAATTGACGCTCGCATTTCTTTTGCAGTAGCCACCAGTGGCTCTTTAACACGGGCCACTCTTCTTCCGCTAGCCGCAGAAAAATTGGGTCCTCGGAACCATTTGCTAACTTGGTTAAAGTACGGACCACTTCCCCATTTCGTCACTCCGTCCGCAGGATTGGATTTCGATGGTACCCACTTCCATTGAGCCGCCGTTGTCTGTTCCAGAATTCCGTCTGCTCGGAAGGAAACGAATTGTCGATAATTCCGAGAGTCTAATTTGATCCTGGCCAGTGCGGTTCTGGAGTCTGTCCAAAACGTGACCTCGGTTACGGAATCGTCGAGATGGCCTACCTTGAATTTTTTGCGGCGATAAGACAGCACTACGGATTTTCCTCTTCATTGAACGTGCGCAAATAAACCGCACAGGAATAGGCCACTTCGCTAGCGTCCACAAACACATGAATTTCGGAATTCTGATATATCATTCGAGTAGCACCCCTGAAGTAGCATCTTGGGATGCGGATATCGGAAATATATTCGATCATTTTTATCCACCTTTTACAAATTTGACGAAAATTTATACTCTGTACCGTACAGAATCTGTACCAAAAATAACGAAAAAATCTGTACCTTTCCAGATAAATCTGTACGTGTGGCAACACTGGTTATAATGCATGCGTCTACAATGGGCCTGATTCTCGAATACACTTCACGGTGGAAGCGAAATAAACGGCACGCCATTGAACTACGTTTTACGAATTAGTGAAGTGTCGAAGATAATAATGAGTTTTAAGGCAGAATGAGCACTTTTCAAATAAAAAATCATTAATGAAAATTAACTTCTTCGTATCAAACTGGTATTCAATGTGAGTGGAAAACTTTGTTTTCTTCATGTGATATAATAATCTCATACAAAAATTTCATCTGAAGATAATTTGATATTATAATGATAACTTTAGTTAGAAACTAATCTCGTATCCAGATGTCGACACCGTACCGTTGTCATCGCGAATACGTTTCATTCCGTTTCCACCGTGAAGTGTATTCGAAGTGTATTCGAGAATCAGGCCCAATGTGTTTGCATCAAAATAGCCGCCTTACAGCATCTCATTTTCTCATGAAATCTCATTATTTTGATCAGATAATCCTTAGCAAAATGCTAAGAAGCAAACATCAATGGGACACACTATTTTCAAACTAGATTTCTGAACAAAAGAAAAACGAATCGCATGGAATCAAGTACCAAAAACGGCGAAGAAGATTTCTGTTGTCTAAAAATCATATGAGGCCCATAAAAAATAAGATATGTTTTCTAAACTAATAAAAAACTCACTCATATAACCATAATTGAGGGAAAGGGGTGTAAGTATCATCATCGATTTCTCTACATCGACTCTCTCTTTTGGTCATAAACAAGGCGCCTAGAAGTATATCCTAAGGTGGGCAAACATGCTAAAACCACTCTTTAGCCATCCTAGAAGTTTACTGTGTTTTGTTTGTAAACAAAACACAATACGCTTGTGCAAGAGCTCGCTCGAAACGGCCTCACCTCATGATATGCCAAGACGGGTCTATGGTACTAGGTGAGGCCGTTTCGACACTAAGTTGCTTAGGGGAGCGGTATATGAAAACAGTACGGAAGAAAGCAGAAGGGGAACTATTTGCTTGTAGCGTGAAAGAGACAGACTGATCACGAGTGAGCTTCGGCACTAGCGTATTGTGTTTTGTTTACAAACAAAACACATTAGACTTCCAAGATGGCTGAAGAGTGGTTTTGGCAAGTTGGCCCACCTTAGGATATACTTCTAGGCGCCTTGGTCATAACATACACTGAGAGAAATAATTAGTAAATATAACGAATTTTTTGGTAAATACTACCAATCTATAGTCATTTTCGACCGTACTAATAAACACATATGTCAAGCAGAACCATGACTCGGAAGCCCAATATCGGCTACATTTTCTCGCCGAAAATGCACGTATCAGAATTATATCCTTATTATACCTCCGTATTGCCTTATGGGAACAATGAAAATGGTTAATACGCGCTTTTCTCACCAATTTTCAGATATGACAATATCCAAGCTTACTAATGTTATCGAGTAAAATATACTAAACTCTGGTAGGGATGCGGGTTTGTTGACAATATGTACAAAAAATTTGTACATTCTACTAATTTTGCATTACCAAATGTATTTAGTAGTTTTCGACCGAGGATTTTTCTAAGGGTAGCTGCAAACACATTTTTTTTTTTTTTTAGACGATGCCAGTCAGCGCTCTAGTTGAAGTATCCAGTGAACAGAGAACAGACACTCTGTTCAAGTTACTTGTACCAGTATCGAACAAGGAATTGGCCTCTAACTTGAACAGTGTGTCTGTTCTCTATTCACTGGATACTTCAACTAGAGCGCTGACTGGCATCGTCTAAATCAGCCTGAAGATAGGCCAGAACCGAGATGGAAAATGAATGGTGGGAAGATTTTTAAATCTGTGACGTCATAGACTTTGTTTATGTATGTTACTTTTCTTATAATAATCCACTACATAGGAGAAGTGTTGTTTTTAAAAGTAAAAATAAGCAGATGAAAAGAACAAATTAGTATTTTTTCTTAAATAAATGGTGGCGTTCAAAATCATAGGGACCCAACTGAAATTTTAGCAGAAACTGAAACTTCAGCATTGTTGAGGTGTTCTAAACTTAATTTTAATTTAATTTTACTTCTCGTTACAACGACCAAAAACGAAAATGAACAAAATCAGACTTACAAAATCGTTTGTTCCTTTGACGGAAAACATTTTACAGCGCATGGGAAAAAAGTAGCAAGTTTTTTTTCGTATAAAGTACACTTGGGAAATGAATTTAAGACCCCATATGACCTAGATTGAGAGGAAAAGTTTACCGCTTCCGTCCTAGATTTAGACGAATGAAGTGTTCAGCACCCTAATTGTGAAAAAAAGTAATTACAATTACTGATAAGAGATAAACTTCCATGAAGATGCTCTAAAATCCAAACATAGTAAACATTAGAACTAATTCTAATTCTGATTCTGATATAAGAAGAAATAAAAAAAAGAAACATTTTGGTTCGTGACATGTTCTGTTTATTTTTTAAATGATGAATGTAATACGAAAAATATTTTTTGGAAATATGTAATTATTTTCTGTATATCCTCTTTCAACGTTATTCGTTGACACATTCAATTTTGTACCATTTGAGTAACTGACTGTTATGCCTGGTATGTAAACTTCCTATGTTCCTGGCTACTAATACAATCAAAGTTTAACACAACCAAAACTCGTGAATCTTCCCACCTTCTATTTTTCATCTTGGGTCAGAACCTCATCTATCGTATTCCATAGCAAACTCAAATTGGAACGTTTTTGCAGCGACCACGCAGAGATCACGAGTTCAATTCTCACTCCCGATATTCTTCCAAAAATGGAAATAAAAGTGACGTGTTGAAAGAGAAAAAAACTAACAGACAATGTTTAGTATCTTTCACATCCTTCTCGAGTTGAGTAACCAATTCAAAAAATTACGTTTTCCGGAAACCATGATACTTGTATTTTTAACCGACTACTACAATATGTTATCACGAGCAAATTTCGCAGAGCGTAAATTTGGTCGATTTGAGCTAACCAAAATGATTATTTTGCCGCGAAATATTCATATTCCTAATTTATGATTAACTCATCTCTTCTAAAAATGAAGAATTTGGAGAATAACTGGCGTTCAAGTACTCTAAGGATTCAAGTCATGATACCAGATAAGCCTGCGATACTATCAAATCAGAAAATTGGCTTTGAATATCGAAAAACTCCAACCAAATTGGCGTGTATTTATTCCACATTACAATGTACCGTTTCAAGGTGAATATCTTCAACAAATTTTGCATAGAAACCTCCCGTTATCACTGCCCTTCTTCTCGGTTCGACCACCGCTTTAAAATTTGCACGTGCTTGTTACTCCTCAAGTTCGCTCGGCTCTTCTTTCGAGGAAAACAATTTTCGCTGCCTACCTAGAAGATAAAACACAATCTTTAGGAGCGAACACCTCCGGTCTTTATTGCAAGTATCGACGGGGTCAACAGCCGATCACGGTGAAACCGGGAAAGTTAGATTATTTTGTCAGAATCGTATTTTCTTTTAAATAATTGGTTGCCCCCAAGGGCAGGAATCGTTCGGTTACAGAAATCACGCCCGGATGGCATCGGCATTACGTTGCTCGGACTCTATGATGATCAACGCTGGAGGCGTTCCTTTGGAAAACGGAAATCAAAAGATGTAAACGCAATGTTTCAGCTGCTGCCACAGGCGGCACGAAAATCGAAAAGATATTGAAAATCCACGGCCTTGTTCCGTTTTTGGGTGGGATTCACACCGCTGGACACCAATGGCGATAGAACACAAATAAACTGTATTTGTTACGCTTGTTTCGCACATTAATTAAAATTTCTATTCATACAGCAGACAATTTGAATTGAAATTTGAGCAACAATGCTAATTGCGTTAGTTCACTTTCAAAGCATGACATTTCGATATAATGCCTTAAGCTGAACTGGATGTGGAAAACGCATATTTCAGAATGTCAATACCTAAACATCACATTTGACCGTGAGTACAATCCACCACCCACTTTCATTAGTGCAATTTTCATAAGCCTGCTTCCATGAACTGTCCACTATTAATTGCCACATGAGCATCCACACCGCATCCCCCGCTGGTGCTTCTAACCATCTCCCCGCAGACGTCCCTGTCGATGTCGTTTTGATTGTGACGATGAAATTATCAGTTGCGAATAACTGCCAAAGCGGCACCGAGGCCACCCATCGCACCGTTGCAATCCGAGTTGTCATATATCAATCAGAATTCACACCAGTGAATGCATTAATTGCTGTGGGTTTTGCGGTTTTCATGAAACGGCTGATGACGCACACGGACGACGCCGCCAATTGATGCGGCTCGAGGTTGGATTTGCCACCAGTCAAGGAGTCACCAGGAGCCAAGCGAAAGAAACGTGGGCGCGTTTCTGTTGCAAGGATGCTGGGGATACAAATGCCATCCCGAATGCTCTCACCGGTTGCGAACCGTTTGCCGGTCGAATCCCCGCCCCAAATCGAATGCTGCCGCCCTAGGCATGGGAAGAAATTTCAGTGACGTTGTGAAGGCTACTTATTGTGTGAATATGGAAACACATTGGGGCGCCTAGGGGAGACGGTGGCCACAATGAGTGCGAGCACGTGTATGTGTGGATATGAATTTACATAGAAATTTGATCAGGTTCAAACGGATATTGAGCGGATTTTACTAACATCATTTGTGGTGTTTTGTGAGGCCAAGCTATTGGATAAACCAGAAGCCGGCAGTAGTCATGAATTCCGAATGGAGAAAACGGAAATTTGAATAGATCCTTTGGGCTCGAATAGCAGTGCACGCGTTTTGTTGTAAATAATTAAGAAGAGTGTAGATTTCGCACGAACGTGTCGAGTTCCGATAAAAAGCTTTAATAAATATGTCGCTGGAATACTTCTTACGGTTTACAAGATCGTGTACTGATGCATATCTTGAATTGCACTAACGTTCCCAGAGAAACTTTCACCATCTCAACGTAGGTGTCATTTTTATGAGTACCGTAAACCGGGGACAAATCGATCACGATTTTCAGAAAAATGTAAACATTTCCGAAATTATCTGTTTAATTGATACCCAAACATTATAAAACCAGTACTGGTGCCAAGTTCACAAGATGTTCTAAAATGTTTTGTTGAAAAATTGCACTGAACGTTGGTTTGTAAAATTTGTAACGGAAAATCTCCAATCATACATTTGCGGTGAAATTGATCAATCTAATTTTTTAAATTTTTTTTTATCGTAATGTGCACGAAAACGTATGAAAATTCACTGTTTTTTGACGTAGAACTACGTCTTTCAGAAAGGGTGCCAAATCGAAAAACATGTCACGTTTTTATGAAATAAAGTTAACGTAAATAACTATTTTCACTGTGAACGAATTCTCATGATTTGCAAACCAATCGAATCAAAAATTCTCTAAGATTTGTTCGATATACTATACATTACAATTCGCTAATCTCTAAATGGTTTGAATTCATGAAAAATGGAAGAATTTCCTTTTTCCCATATATTTGTTCTGTCGATTTGTGTTCTAACCCTACCCGTATTCTGAATGCTTATAACTCGAACATTTCTTAATACATCGGAAAGATGTTTGCATCAATTAACAGGAATATTTCTCTGCAATTAATAAAATATTATTTTTCATGAGATGATCAATTGAATAACTGTAAAATGTCAAATGTTATCTAAACGTCCTAACTGCCAAGTCTTCATTGGCCCGATTTACAGTTTCCCCAACACAGACTTCTAAATCGATGTATCTGTGGAAATCCGCTCTGCAAATATACATGCAAGTTGGGGGTATTTTTTGGTGTTGAGTGCTTTTGTACTCGCTTGTCGTTGTGCAGACCGGAATATGTTTCCCTAAAACTTACTTTTAAACGGTCTCTGGGAAAATCGTCATTTCAGATACTAAAGGTGAATGAACTTTCGCGGTTCGAGAACTACGGAAACGTGAGATGTGCAATAATTTCAGAGGGAAATGTAAAATACAATGATTGTTTGACAATTTTTCCGTTCATATATTTTGGTAGTCCTAGACATCATTACAAACGTAAAAGGACGTTCATCAAACTTATTTGTGACGAAGAACATAATCTATTACATAAATTTCGATGCATTCTAAAATAATATTCGAAGTGGTAAACAAGTGGATTGCATCATATAATTGCGTAGTTCTACGTCGAAAATATGCGGTCGTGTTCTAGATACAACCCCTTACAATTTTTTTCACCTATGGTAATTTAAATGATAATTTGAGTTTGATGAGTTTTATGATACCAAATCCGATTTAATAACCTAAATGTGTAGTCGTGCCAATCCCATATTTCGATCTAAAGTTTTTAGTTGCAGGTCATCTGGAGACCTTCGAGTTACCCTAATGTGACCAAAAACCCTTCAAATGGTCAGCAGCCAGCTAGTTTTGACAAGCCATGAAGTTCGATATGTCGCATGATGGGATTCTGGCCATAAAGTGGTCACTTCCATCGGAAAGCTGCTCCGGAACATATCCGGGTTACATCAAGAATAAGCTATCTTCGAAAAACCATTAAGTTTGATACCAGGACTCGGTATAGTCATAGTCAACTGAGGATAGTGAGCTGACTATCTGACTGACTATATCCGTATTCAGTCGGAAACGACTTTTGGCTTCTTCACTCAGTATCTCCGCCAAAACGACTAAATAGTCAGTCGGGCTATCTCCCTCTACCGAAATAAGATTGCGTACGCGAGAATGAATATGTGTCAGGGGGAAATGGATGTGTGGATTGAAGTCAGTTGAATGAAGAGGCAGATTTGTATTCATTAGTCGAGTCAGTTAAAATAACCACTGACTGGACTAGTTCGCCAGTCATCCTCGCTAGTCAACGCTAGTCAATTCATTTTCTAGTCAAGTCGCTTTTTGTTGGCGGCGACTGCCGAAGCAGTTCTAGTCGAAGCGAAGCTGCTAAGAGTATGGTCGGTCCTCATTGGACCTTCGAAGATTTCGGGCCCTGGTTGCATCTGATAATATATCGGAACAATTTTCATTTATGTTCCTCTGATTTTCCAACAACTCTATTACATATTCATTTCCTGAAATTATGGGTTAAAAGACGTAAAATAAACAACTTGTTAGCACAAGAATCGCTGCATAAAGATTCGAAGAACAAGTACTACTTTAGCTTTACAGAAATTTAAACTTATCAAAAATACGCCCAAGTCCACAATTCGCCATTTACTTGTATGTTATCATGTGATGGTTATCGAAAAATAATGAAAACTGACATTTCAATACAAAGCCGAAATGTTAATATTAGAAATTCACTTAATTCAATAGTGAGAATCATTTGATTATCTAAAATTCCCAAGCAATCAAAATGACTGCTCTTGGGCAATATAGGTATAACACATATGTTTCTACCGGAAATGAAAGAAGGGGAGGCAACTGCAATTATAAATAAACGTGTTTATATGTTGTACAAAAAGTCTCAATATTCTTCAAAACATGCGGCATTATATACATATTTGTTTTTCTAATTTAAATTTAAAAGCAGTCAAAATGACTTCCTTGGGCAATCTAGTGTTAAATAAAACCACCTAAAAATTCAGTTTGTATTCATTTGTTCTTTTGATCAATTTTAGCCCCGTGATCAGTTTGCCCCCGGTTGGCGGTACCTAGTTTACTTGGTTTTCTTAGATGTTTTATGCCAAACATCATGTCTTAAATGTATTCTAAGCTACAAACTCCAGAATACTCGTGACCACAGAGCAAGTCGACCGAAATTTATTTGACCAAAAATTGCTTTCTTGAAAATGTTGTTCTAAATCCACTGAGCTATCTAAATGAATGAATGAATGCTCTAGGAAACTCGGAACATCCGTGAATGTTCTCACATTCTTAGGACTTCACCCTCGAATGAATTCAGAATACAGTATACTTGCTGTGGGATACAGATTGTGGGTAGTTTTTGGAAATTATTTTTCAAAATATTCTCCAAGATGATCAATATACTTCGCTCAAACCATGGTTTCTCCAGGATATGTTTAGAACGCATCAACTGCTTCTTCTGACATTGAATTTCGTTGAATAAATGGTTGCGTACCACCTCGGTCGCAATTTCTTCGGTATTCTTAGCACAAATTTACACGATCCTACGTTTTGAACAACTTTCAAAGTATGCGAGAACGTGAACTAATTTTTCTACAGTCAAATGTTCCTGCAATAGTGTTGGTATGCAATTGATACCAACCCCCAGAGATGCCTGAATCTCACGGTATGTCACATTTCGATCTTGAATTTTCAGTTTCAATTCCAAATGTGGAAACAAAAGGAATGTTTGATGGTTAAAATTATTTTTTTTTTGTTTATTATATTCCGATATTATGTTATTCAGAATTTCGTGATGTTATCGTACAGATAAAACGCCATTTCCTTCATATCTTATTAAGTGTTATCGGTTTGTAGCCTTTGATAGATTCATAGTTCTTCGTCGATTGTGAGAACAATTTTCCGTTACGTATGAAAAGTCGAGTAATCAATCTCCGGGTGAGTTTTTTTTAAGTCGTCGGTGATATTTGTAAACAAGACGAATAAATAAGAATATTAACACGATTTATATGATTGAGACATATATACAGCCATTCCTTGCCGTACCGATATAGTGGTTCTCAGATTTTCAAGTGGTGGTTTGTTTGTGTGTTCCTTATCGCAAAATATGAAACCCGTATTTTTTTATTTTTTTCATTAGGATAACCATTCTCATTTTAAGGTGGTCCGAAAAATTATTTTTTCTCAAAAAGAAACTTTTTTCAAAAATTTATAACTTTTGAACCACTGAACCGTTCTAGATAATTGACATATTAGTTTGAAGCGAATAACTTGCAAATAAAATGGATTTTATTTTCGTAATTATTGATCGTAGCCGTTTTTTTATGGCTTTCATGGGCGCTATATATTTTTACATTTTTTTCTTGAAAACTGAGGATTTTTCACATTACATATTTTGATGCTATTTTGCTATTTTTTTCGTTTTTGAGATATTATATTCCAAAGATAACCGGCGGTCCGAAAAATAATTTTTCCCATTTTTTCAGCGTTCAAGAAAAAATATTAAAAAAAATAGCGCCCTCTAGTCCGAAGCCATGAAAACAATGAAAAACGACTACAATCAATAATTACGAAAATAAAATCTAGTTTATTTGCAAGTTGTGAACTTTTGGAAAAAGATTATTTTGGAAAAAAGTGTAAAAAATGATAATTCGGACCATCCTAAAATAAAAATGGGCACCCTAATAAAAAAATAAAAAAAATACGGGTCTAATGTTTTGCGATAAAGAACAAAATTACCACTTTTGATGAAAATCTGAGAACCACTATATCGGTTTGGCATTGAATGGATGTATATGCTATATATGTCAAACATCAAATATAGAGTTTTATTTTCTCCGACAGACTGGAAGTAAAATAAATTCAATATTGAAGTCTTCTTTATTCCTTCTTCTTATTTTTACTTCATTATAGATCAACTATGCAATATGATGTTAGACACACATGTTGGAACTTTATTAAAATATATGAAGAAGATTCTCAAAATATCACAAACAGATTGAATTTATTATTGAAAAATCCATAGTCCAAAACCGCTAAGATATTTTTCATATTTTTTAAAGTAGTGATATGATTTCCTAATGTGTGACTGCTAGTATTGCGTCGTTCGGTTTACGGAAAAACATTTTTTTTTCAACAATTTGTGAAATTTAAATGGTTTGAGAAGTTGTAGATTGTTGAGAAAAGAAAAGAAAAAAATAGGAGGGTGTATCCTAGAGGCAAAGACGGAAACTTGACGTAGGACTTTGGCAGGATTTTGTAACTGTTCAGAAATCCGAAAATTTTATTCATTCAGCACTCCAAATGGTGGCTCGATTCGGTGGGAACGATTTTCGATTTTCAATTTGTACCCCAATCTGTTCCCGAAAGACGTAATCCTACCTCAGAAGTATCTTCAATCATGCAGAATAAAACACAGACGTCTAGAGTAGATGCTGTTTACTATACGACAACCTCTGTTCGATTCCGTCGATTTATCAATTTTTACAAACATCCCGATACTGGTTATCACTATAACACGCACAATAGGCAAAACAATGGGTTGAATGCAACGAAAAAAAATTTTTTTAATTTGCTTTCCCTCTAAAAAAATATTCGTAATTACACTACGATGTTTGGTTTTAATATAAAATTCTTTGTAAAAATGTCGGAAATAATGACTTCTGTACATGCATAAGTTCGTATTTACATAAAAAACTTTTTTTTTACAAAACGCTTTGTATGGCGAAATTTTACTGCTTCGAGCAGAAATACCTTCTTACAATGAGAAACGATAACTCTAATACGTTCAAAAAATTACATAGACTAAATTGTAAACAATACTACGAAGTCGGAGTCGGTAATTTTTTTCCGACTCCGACTCCGACTCCTGGTGTAATGAAGTTCCTTCCGACCGAAATTACCGAATAATTCCAAAAAAAAATATAGTTTTGGTAGCTCCAGCAGTCCCAGTGCATTACCCAAAAATGAATTGACGTAGCTGTCCTCTAATTCTCTTCGAAACCTGAAAACATTAAGTGAAAATCGAGAATTTTGAATCGATTTGAATAACGCCACTTATGAACTGCACTTGCATCTAAGTGGAAGTAAACTATGAAGCTAACTATTTCATCCGAAACGAAAAGAAGAGAAATGCAAACTTCAGACCCTTCCAAAACGACTTTGACGGTGTTGTTCAGGAAATGAAACATATGCTAGAAAGAAACTGAACAAACACGTACAGAACAGACCGAATTTTCATGTCAACGGAAATATGCTTTTCCTCTGCAACACTAAGGTCCATCCTGGACACGAGCCTGGCCTGTGTTTAACCACCAACTCCAAAGCGAAAAAAAAATGTCAAACCCTTTGTTGGCTTTGCACGTAGTCCTGTCAGCACCCGAAAAGATGGAGCCTGCCTAGCATCGGCCAAATCTAATTTCCGGATACTGCAAAAGATATGGCTCGATCTCAGGTCTATGCTGACCGGTGTGGTTGCATGTTTCAAGAATGAAAAAGGGGAAATAGAATTATGCTTATCAAGGCGGAACTCGATGCCCATTCTCCTGAATCAAAATTCATACGTTACTGATTGCATGTCAATTAAGCTGAAATTGAGCCAAACCAATCATGCATCACTATGGTGTTTGATGTCTTCTCGCCAGAATAATTTTGATTTTTACAGTTCAACACGTAGCTTTCCCCATGCATCATCGAATCATTCGAAATTGATGACGCGCAGAAAGAAATGTTTCTCGCTGAGTTGACATCATTCGCTCCCCGCGCTTTTGCCTTTGTCCTCGACGCGAACTACGAGCGGAAAAGGTGAGCTCATAAAGTTCCCAATATCCGTGGGTGAGTAAACAAACAGAGCGCGAAAGCGCAGAGAAAAGGCAGCAAACAAAAAAAAACACACGGAACCATTCCCAGCGTTGATAACATTGGCAGTTTCTCCCCCGGGCAGACTTCCGTATCGTTCGTCGAAAGCTGGAAATCGCCCACACGCTGTGTTCCCTTTCATTCTTTTTTTTTTTGTTGTCCTCTAGCTGCTTGCACCAACATATTGAACTGTACCAAAGTGTTAGTCTGCCGGAAGCTGGATCAGCAAAGTTTGATTTATTTGTCAGTTTCAAATAAGGACGGTTACGGGAGTCGGAAGACCTTCCCGAAAGCCGTCCTGCCCGGAAATACCAATTGAGAACAGCACGAAATTCAAATTCCGTTGAGGCGCAGCCCAATTTTGAGGACCATTTTCGAGGGAGCTGATACGGGTAATACGGTTTCCTCCTCCACTTTCCTCCACTGGAAACGGTTCTGGCACAAATTTCAACGAATATGTCGACACGTGACTCATTGACACATTAAAATGAACTCTGGTTACGTTCCTAAATTTATTCGGATAGATAGCAAAAATCAACAAAACACCAGTTCTCGGTATTGTTTTCATCGCCTAAAATTTAATTCCATTTATTCCGGACTATTCTTCAATAATTCGATTTCATCATTACCAGGATAACGCCAAAATTTTTGTTCTGTCACATACTTATTTTCATTGTTGCAGTGTAATTTTTTTTTAAACTAAAATTTTACATTTTTTTCACGTTTCTGCTGCTTAGGCATTTACATTTTCTGTATTAAAAAGCATTAAAGTTATATCTCCATTCTATATATACACGATGTAAAAGGATGTTTTAAAATGAATTAAAATTTTCATAAGTATGTTTACTTCAATATGTGTACCTCCATACATTCGAAGAAATATATCAAACCGTTCTTCTCTGCGCCACCCAAAAACTTATCCAAAAAACCCCGAGGAAACGAAACAATTAAAGTACGCTTGACTCATGCTTGTTCGTTTGCTAATCGTTATTAGCATGACTAACTGGAATGGAATGGCTCGAATTTAACACCAACTAACTTCTAACCAAAAATTCCCCAGGTGGCCCGAGGCTTGCGACCCGCCGGAACCAACAAATAAAAATATACCCACCCATAAAGAGTTTCCACGCTGGCCGATGGCAAAGAAGCACGGTCCAGCTCGGCCGCCAGCGGACTAATTTTATTTACAACTGTCCACCCCGTCAATAATCGTAACGCGCGCGGACCACGGAGCCGAGAACAGAACCGGCTATGCTATATTCTGCTATACTGCTATCCACCGGGCGATGATGATGGCTAATTCCAAGACCGGAAAGGGCATTTTTGTGGAAATTTTTGTGGTTGTTGGTGAGGGAGGGGAAATGTGTTTATGGTTCGCGGGAAATTCCGATGTTTTCGCGAGGACCATTTGTTTGTGGCGCGATACGGCAGGATGACTACGACTTCAACCATCGGACGGACAGAGAATTCGGTAAAGGTCGTCTATAGAAATCTTTCCAAGAGTGATGAAATAGCATTCCCGGAATCGGACGAATGTCTTGAATTTTGGGTGGAGGCACAAAACTGCGTTTGGGGGGGTATGACAGACAGAAAGTTGAACGGAGATGACGGACGCTGGGAAAATTGAAAATCATTTCAGACAGACAAACGCTCGTTGCTCGGGTCTGTACAGTGGTAACATTAAACCAAAAAAATAAACAAACACGTTCGGAGAAACAGCTCGAATCGAGGAGCTATCCTATTCGAGTATGCGGTTTATTGAAATGAACATGGGTCTCTTTATTGCCGTGTCATGCCATCAGAGATGCCAGATTTATGAAAATACTAGCTGACCCGGCAAACTTCGTCCCGCCCAAAATTATTTTTTTCTTATCAATACCTCCAAACATTCACGTTTTCTTACTTACGATCATGGGTTCAATCGCAGATCTGTTCATTGATTCATCTTCTAATTGACCCTTTACAATTTACTTTTAATATAAATGTCCTAGGACTTCTACCAAAACTCGTCATTATAATATCAGACTGTTTTCAGACACAATTTTCGTTCAAGATTTTTCAATCACTTGCAAATAACATTTTTCTCCGTTACATCGAATGAATGTTTGATACAGAAAATATGATAGAATGAGATAGCCCTAAATCGGATAATTCCTTCTTCGAGCTTTGCTCTTATCAACACATTCGGCGATCCATTTTTATTTATATAGATAGAAGAAGATGTAGGAGTGCGTTATATCACATTAAAATTCATTTCCACTTTCGAACAAAAATCAATTTCGTTGGCGCAAACATCAAATGGACTAACAATCCATATAATCATACCATCATAGAAACATTTCTCGTACCCAAAAACCCTCACATCCCAAATTTGGGTTCGTTTGTTTGATTAATTCTCGAGTTATGCTGAAATTTGTGTTTCATTTGCATGTCAGCCCCCCCTTAGAGAGGGGGGTGGAGAGTCTTACCACCATAGAAACATTCCTTAAAACCTTAAAACCTCAATATGCCTGATTTGGTTTCATTTGCTTGAGTAATTCTCGAGTAATGCAGAAATTTGTGTTTCATTTGTATGGCAGTTCTCCCTTAGAAAAGGGGACTAGTGTCTATCCAACACAGAAACATTTATTGCACTCTAAAACCTCCACATGCCAAATTTGGTTCTGTTTGCTTGATTAATTCTCGAGTTATGCTGAAATTTGTATTTCATTCGGATGGCAGACAAAATTGAGCTTCGTGTTCCATTCCTGTGAAGTGAATAATTTAATGAATTTTCGAGTGGAATCAGCACGCTCCAAAAACAAATATTATCTCTATTATTAGTTCTTAGATCTACTAGGTATAGATCGTTAAAACATCCAAACACGCTTACAATACATTTATTATTTTTTATTAAACAAAAATTTTCACTACAAATAATGTATAAAGAGGAACACCGTTTGCCGTGTCAGCTAGTATTTATATGACAAAATTTAATTTTGATTATACTCGCATTAGGTAAATTTTTACAAGTTTTCTTTTTCTAATTCCGTTCAAAACTCCCGCCATATATTTGGGTCAAGTTTCCGCTCAGATCCAAAAATATTTCCATGGAAAATGTACTTGATAAGAACCGAATTTCTATCACATTTGAGTATATATTTAGCTGTGTTCAGCCATATTTTCAATCAATGTTTTGTTTAGGTTCCTATGAAATCTAAGCGGAATTTGTTAAAATTCAACAAACTTGACAACTACACCCAAACTAGCGTTAACAGAAAACATTTCATCTTTGGCAGAAATGATGCCATTTAGTGTGCTGGAGAGTCAAATGCGCAAATAATGAGCTGTTTTAAAAGCATAAACATGGTTTGTATGTATGCGGTAGTGTCTTAGAATATCAACAAATATTCACGAGTAACGAATATGATTTTATTTCAGTGTAAATGACTTTTTTTTTAAGATTGAAACACACTGCTCTCATTATATTGATGACAATAACAAACGAGTTCATTTTGTTCATATCGCTGACGCATGAACAAAGTTGCTATAATGAATGAACGCGGTATTGAATGGGGTTCATAACTTCGCTGTTATATATACTTTGAATATCAAGAGCAACAAATTAATATTCATCACATTCGAAACAATATCAGAACAGTTGATTTTGAGTCAAAATTCAAAAATAAAAAAAAATATTCAATTTGAAACGAGGAGAAACTTCCAGGGTTTGCCACAAGCGCTCTCAGTTCTCATTGGTTTTGCAGAGTCTTTTCATTATTATGTACTGACATTTAAAACAATTCCACACAAAAATATTCAATCGATAAATCCGTTCACGTGGAATGTGAAATTTACTGTATTGCCAAAAAATGAAAAAAATTCCCAGAAATCCATGGATAGATGGAAATAAAAATAGATAGATAGATAGAAAGGTTCACTGAATTACTCGAAAAAGAAATCTGGCATCTCTGGTCATACCTCGGATTTCATCGATTCCATCATTAACTGAGCTGGAGAGACAGTCAGTTTTCAACATTTTCCAATGCTAACGATCCGAATAATTAGACTCTAATAATGGTGCCAATCAAATTCAGCATGACCCCAATCAAGCGTCAGTTGATTGCCGGTGGTGGTAGGTCAGATGCTTACAAGGCACATCAGCTCTTTGCCTCTTTTTATGAGATTCGATGATGTGTTATTCATAGCAGGAAGGTCGACCTGCGAGGATGCAGTCTTTAGACTTACACCCATAAATTGCCCACTTTTCCACGCGAAGGAGCCATTCGGGAATCTGCCGCGGAATGAGAACAAATGAGCGACCCATAATGGAGCCATAATAGACCTTGGGCCTTCCGGGAAAACTGGTCCGAGCATTATTGTCTTCCACCGAAATAGATTGAGCGGGTAATGGTCCATAAAATAATTAAGATGCTTTTATAGAAAGGAATACAGTCCGTGTCAAAACTACGTCGGAGGATTTAACGATCGATTTGGAGCGCGAGAGGCGCAAAAAAAACGCACGCTTCCCCTAGGGGCAAATGTGTGGGGGCAGAATTCGTGAATGCTCATTTTCGGCGGGTTATTTTTAGCGCCCTTTAGCACCAACATACAACAACAAAAAATAAAACAACCAAAATGGAAAGCTGTTTTTTATGGTACGATAAAAACCATTGCTCCTCATCGCAACGGACTATCATCCCATCCGAGAAGAAGCATCTCATACACTGGAAACGGGTCGACGAATTTGATGATGCTCTCACGGATCGAATTCAAATCAGATCTGATATGAGTGGAAAAGCTTTCACCACAGTCGACTGCGGGCAATGTGTGTAAATGATTTATGAGCTTCTGGGTTATTTATGAGACAGAAGTTCTCTCAAGTTGTTTCCCAAGTTTGGGGTTTGCGTAGCATCAGATTTATGCTCGTGTGTTCATGCCTCTGATGTTATTTTTTTTTGTCCCGCTCTCTCGCAAGAATTTCGGTTTATCCTCAACCGCATTACTGTCGTCACACACGTCCTTGGACGAATAATTTAAACTCTTGTCAGGACAGAAGATTAAGGATTTGCCACTGATTTCATTGGAATTACGTCATTCCCTGGGGGACTGGGAGACATAACAGATAAAGTTTCCCCCTGATAAACAGAACCCAATTGGGGCAAATTTTCACTTTAAAGTCTCACCATCATAAACTCACCTAACTGACGACGGAACAATGTCACGAGAGAGGCAAAAAAACAAAGCCAATCTATTTTCACTGAGTCCCTCGTTATCGCCGAATCGCAAAGTAATTCCAGAGAAAATGGGACTTGATTTATTTGATTTCGGACGAAAATACGCTGGCAGGTGTGTGCGTCGAGTGCCGCGTACAGACGACCCGTCACGCAGAAATCTGTGTCATCGCCGCTCATCCACTCTCGGAGGATTACCGGAGGAGACACAGCACGCGCCAAGGTGAGAGGTAATGAAGCTTGTAGTACGGAGTCAGCAGGGTGACATTGATGGTGCTGCTAGAGCACCAATTCTGGGTTAATCGCAATCCCATCGAAACGGTGTTCAGGTGGCTGGCTGGTTGGCTGACTTGCACTGTCAGCGGATGAGTAGGCAGCCGCACGCAAGGCCGTCTCAAGCTATCCTTCATTTCTAGTGCTCATCGAGTTGGAAGGGCTTTGTGTCGTAAGCGGAGAATTACAATGAACACCTTCGATGGAGTGGAGGAGGATTTCTTGTTATAACTCAGAAGGACGGGTTCGATTGATAAGTAATTTATTTCCAAAGCACTCCTCCGAGATTTGCGGTAGCATCTGAAATTGATATTTTCGTCCCCACATGTGGCGTGTCAGCTCAAATGGGCGCACTTTTTGCGATGAGATTGAGAACATCCATCTAAACAATCCCCAGCTTTGCTTGGAATAGAATTCGAAGCTTTTTTTCGTTGTTCATTGAGGAATTCACTCTCTCAGCATAGTGATATTTGGGCCATTTTCACGAGAACTTGGTTAGAAATCTGATGCTCAATAACACACCTTCAGTTCGAATGTATGTGTTATCAATGAAGGGCTTAGAAGCTTGACAAAAAACAGAATCCCCGAACTCAATGGCCGAGCCAGCTAAATCCAAACCTAATGTAACTGTGATCCGAAAATAAATCCAAACCTAACGCGATATGAAAATTCGCTAAGAAACATATTGACCGATGAAGATTTCTCCATCTGTGTCATCAAGATTCCTTTTTTGACGTAGGACTACGTCTTTCATTTCTACTCTGGGGTTTAAGTTCAAAGTTTCGAAAACGAAAGCATTACGCCGGAGAACGAGATTTTGAGCGTTAATAGCGTTAATAGCTGATAAACACTTCATTCGAAAGATAAAATGTCTACGCGTTATATGCTTGTTACTTTTTGATGCAAGAACTTGTTTCAATAGCATTAAAATTGCTCCCAAAACAGGCTATTGAATTGACACCAATCGGTATATAAGCGAGTGCCGCTCGGAAATCCACTCAGTTATGATAGCGTAACGATTGAGGTACTATCGCTGGAATGGATGGATGTTTCCCTAACACAGACTTCAAAACCATGGAGCCTGTGGAAATCGGCTTAGCAAGTTAGATGCAAGCAGCGGGAACTTTTGTACTCGTTTGCGTTTTTGCAAATTGGAATGTTTCCCTAACACAGGCTTCAAAATCATGAAGGCTGGGGAAATCGGCATTGCAAATTAGATGCAAACTACGGATACTTTTATACTCGCTTGCATTTTTGCAAACCGGAATGTGTTTTCCCAATACAGATTCCGAAACCAAGAAGTTGGGAAAATCGGCATTGCAGATACATTCAAGTCGGCAATACTTTTATACCCCCAAGCATTTTTACACTCCGTAATTCGTTTTGCTATCATGGTCTACAAAAGTAGGTTAGGTACAAATGTAAAAAAAAACTTTTTTTTTTTCTTTTCATTTCAAACGGGTGCCATATTGGATGAAAATATTTTTTTGGCTTATCCAAAATTCATACACGAACGACATCTTTACTGATTAAAAATCTATCGGGTTTATTTATTTCGGATAACCAGAAGGGCTGTAATCGTATACACCATGTACTGTTTTTTTTTTTGGGACGCTCTCACTTTTGGGACGAACTCACAGGTAATTTTTTTATATTGATATTCAATATTCAATATTTAGAGAAAAATTTATCACAATAATAGAGATACATACTTTATTGTGAATTACTGATATGTTATATAAACAAAGTATCAGCTATTGAAAAATGATATTAACAGTTATGGTCTCTTCTAGTTCGACTCCTCGGAAACCACAAACAATTGTTTTTGATTTTTTGACCTGAAAGTAAGCAATTGTGACGCAGTTTTCTTTCCAGATTTTTTACTAGAAAGTCCATGCAAAAACCTTCCATTTTTTGCAAACGGTTGAACATCCGTCAGACGATTCGAAAAAGAAAGAATGGGAATGGGAAAAAAGAAAATAATAAGTGTTTCATGCGGAAAAGATTCAATTTGCCAAAAATGTAATGAATTGTTGAAAAATAGAAACATAAGTATCTAATTTTTTTCGCGTGATTTGAAGCAATTTTTCTTCCGTAAATCTTTTTTCCGTATCCCAATAAGGTCACCGCGGCAGCCTGTTATTCAATCCTTTCACGTTTCAAAATGGCGTCATAAATTCATGCAACAATATATTTAAACATCAGTTCTTATGAAATTTAGAATCAAAACATGATAATAACCATCGAAGAATGAAGTGAACAAAGCGACATTTTTCATCTATTGGAATTATGAGGATAAGTTTTATTTCATCTGTAACGTATTTTTTCTCAAATCTGTTTATTTTTAACGCAGCTATTTATATTTTTCAATCGAGTCATCTGAATGACTGAAGTATGAAATTTCGCTAACCTTGCACTTCAGCCGAATACGCGCTGATGTATTTATACTGAGGTCGATCTCATTCCCTGACTGATGTTTGTCTCGTCTACTCGTTTACTCTCAGCTTTTGACTGTTCCGATAGCATGTTTTGGCCAATACAACAAGAAACTTTATCATATTTGAAATGTCGCTTAATTTCTGGCAAAATTTTCTATCTAAAAAACTATAATACCCTCAAAAATGTTTGTCAAAGATTGAAATGTAGGAAATGGATTTTCATGCAAAAAAAATATTTTAAAAAATACACAGAAAGAGAAACAAATTTAAAAAATTCATATTTATTTTTCTCAAGAATGTATCTTCCTAAAATGCACAGAATATACATTAACCAACAAGGCACCAGTTATCACTGAACACTTGTGTTGAGTAGACGCATTCACAGAGAGATCGCTTTGAAAGGAATAAGAAGTTATTTGCGTAGTAGGGGTTTAAAGCTTGAAAAATCAGGCCCCCATCTATGGATACGTTAAGAGCCCACACGTTCTACATTGATATCCATAGCATACGAAAATTGCATTTATCTTTGCATTTATCGCAAAACAATTGAAGCTGACCCCTCAAGATGTTACTGCCATACAAATCGACAAATTCGAAGGAAAGGTAATCGTAGAGATGCAGACACGGGAAAGAGTGGAAGAGGCCGTGGAACAGTACGATGGCAAATTTGAGCTGAACAACAATGGCACCATCCATCGTATCAGATTGTACGTCAAGGATGGGGGAACGGACGTAGAGCTACACCACTTACCTCCAAAAATGCCTGACCAATTGATCTCTGAATACTTCTCTGCATACGGTGAGATCATCAGCATCCTATTCCTTCCTTCGTTAACGTGAGAGGATACAACACACACATCACCTATACACAACAAATCCAAACATGCCGACACTTCAATCAAGAGGTTCACTTCGGATCAAGTTGTGCACAAAATCGAACACTACAAATTCAAAATAAATCGTCATCACTCTACTCCGACGTTGTCGCTGGCCCGGGAAAGGCTAGCGCAAACGAAGCTCAGAAACGACCAGCATCATCGCTTGAAGACCACAACAATCGAGACAAAGCACCGAAGATTTCAACCGATACCACGAATGCAAAAATCACAACTGAAGCAATGTCCAGCAAACTCAAGGCAACGAAAGAATACGACATACTAACAAATGTAAGTGACAACTTAGGTCACTCAAGGGCTATACCAACAAGCAGCCGATCAAAATCACTTACCCGACTATCCGAGAGAGGCGTTATGGAGATTTCCGTTGATGAATCCTCGGAAAAGCTACGGCGCTCAACAAGAACCTCGCACCAAGCGGCAAGTAAACTCGTATTCGATCATGCAAGAAATAAGCAGTAGACAAACCTTCTCTTATACTCTCGCAAATATCAATTTGAACGGTATCAGTAACGAAAACAAAATAAACTCTCTCAAGTCGCTTATATATACACTAGACCTAGATATACTTTGCATGCAGGAAGTTTTCAATGAAAACCTCTGTATTCCCGGCTATAATATTACATTCAATATAAGCGAAACTTGTCGTGGTACGGCTTTTGCTATACGAAATGGAATTAAAATAATCAGTGCGTCCCGGAGCCTAGATTCTCGTGTATTGTGCATCAATCTAGAGCATGACGTTCGAATTTTAAATATTTATGCCCCATCTGGATCAAGTTATCGATCGGCGCGTGAAGAGTTTCTCAATCAAACCGTGCCAGTTTCGTGCAAGATTATCCTACCTACACTATATTGCTGGGAGACTTCAACTCCATAGTCAATCCAGCTGATGCCACTGGAATATCAAATATGAGCCCGGCCCTGAAAAGATTATGTGAAAGGCTAAACTTCAAAGATGTGTGGAGAGAATTCAACACGCAAAATGATTACACTTTTATGCGTGGTCGGTCGATGTCAAGGATCGATAGAATCTATGTCACTCCAAATTGCTTACCCAACGTACTATACTGCAAGTTACAAGCGAACAGTTTTAGCTATCACAAAGGAGTTGTTATGCGCATTGTACTACCTATACGCATACAAAGAACTCATAGACCCTTTTTTAGGGTGAATCAGATATAAATGGGCTTACTGGACACGACAGAGGAGGCATTACGCAACCTGGACGGATTGGTGGTCTTCGTATACCAAAGGGAAAATTGCATCGTTTTTCAAATGGAAAAATTCTATCGCTATTCGGACATTCAACAACACAATGGGTTTTTATCACACATGCCTGAAAAATGCATACGAAAAGCACAAGGATCAGGACTGCACACCAGAAATAAATAAAATCAAAACCGTAATGTTACTAAAACAGAAAAAAATCACAAATAGTAGGAAGAACACGAATCTTCGTTTTCTTGGAGGAGAAGATGTTTCCATATTTCAACTGGCAGATCAAGCTAACAGGAGAAGAGAAACCAGCGTAACATCTTTGATGATCGATGGGCAATCTATAACTAACACAGATAACATACGCAGCTATATCTTGGAACACTATCAGTATTTATTTCATGAGTACGAGATTGAGGATGATGATCGTTTCCTTCCGGCAAGGACGATGATGGAGAATCTGGATGAAAATAACCACTTGAAGGAAGATTTTGGAGCAGATGAAATTTATGCAGTCATCAAGGGATCAGCACCAAACAAGTCACCAGGAAAAGATGGTCTTACCAGGGAGTTTTATCTGAAAGCATGGGATATAATAAAGAACGAATTCACACTTGTAATAAATGAAATCAAAAACGGTTACGTGAGGGATGATTTACAGGATGGAATAATAGTTTTAGTCAAAAAAAAAGGAGAAGAAAGTAGCATCAGCTCATTACGTCCGATCACTTTACTGAATGTGATCATAGTTGCATGTGACCTGAGTAATGCATTCGACAGAGTCAGCCGTTCATTTCTTTTGAAAAATATGAGAATGATGGGCTTCAATAGACAGTTTGTTGATCTGTTAGAAAATTTAGCTATGAAAACCAACTCGCAGCTGATCATCAACGGTCAAGTTACTGAACTATTCTCGATAAAGAAGTCGGTACGTCAAGGCGACCCCTTGAGTATGCTGCTTTTCGTCATCTATCTGCAACCTTTGCTGGACAATCTTGCTGAGATTTGTAACGCTCCAAGAGTATAAGTGATAGCTTATGCAGATGACATCACTATAATTATTCGATGCCCTTCAAAAATTGATCGTATCATAACATGTTGTCAACAGTTCGAGAAGGCTGCAAGAGCAAAGCTAAATATTAGAAAAACTGAGGCTATGGATATTGGACCAGGGTTACAACACTGGGAAGAAAGATGAAATCAAAGTTTTGGGAGTACGGTTCAAAAACAACATTAAAGACACTGTCTGCCTCAATTGGGATAAAATATACCACAATATAAATTCACTTATATGGATGAATCGCCCGAGAATAGTGAACATCAAGCAGAAAGTTGTGTTATTAAACACATTTATCTGCTCTAAAATGTGGTTTATGGCTTCAATTTTGCCTATGCGAAACAGATATGTTGGAATGATAACGAAGAAAATTGGATTCTATTTGTGGGCAGGCGTTCCAGCTCAGCGTGTTAGGATGACAGATGTAGTGCGACCAAAGAAACAAGGTGGTTTGGGACTCCATTCACCAAACCTAAAAACTAAAGCCCTTTTGATTGATCGCTATATCAGAACGAGATCAGTTTTGCCGTCCATGGAATCATATTTCCAACAAACTCCAGCAGATATACTCCACATTGGAATAATTAGATCAATAATGGGTAGTTTACCACAAAGCCATATAGATAATCCGGAGGCCATGACGATCTATCAGCATCTTTTAGATCAGTTGCCACCGGTGAAAATTACAGAACAGGTGACAAGAAGTTGGAAACATGTCTGGAAAAATATCAACCACAAAAAGCTCACCTCATACGAGAAATCCGTTTACTTTCTACTAGTGCATGGAAAGATACCACATAACGATATGCTGTACCACCAGGAACGACGACCAGATCCTAATTGCGACTTCTGAGGGGAGAGAGAAACCTTGGAACTAAAAATTTACATAGTGCCGAAATATAAATCAATTGTGGGAGCACGTCAAGACAGTAATGGGAAGAACATTTCATCAAACTGGAATTAATTTCAAAGATTTTCACTATCCAATATTTAGAGGTAGAAACAATGAAGAAAAAGCAAAAATTATGAAAATATTCATAAGATATATTATGTATTTTTTGGAAACTCCTGACGAAAATAAAAATAATATTACATTAAAAAGCTACTTTGATATCTTCTATCTATCTATATATATAAAAATCTCGTGTCACGGTGTTTGTTACCGAACTCCTCCGAAACGGCTCGACCGATTTTGATGAATTTTGACCCCAATTCCCTATTTTTAATTGCGATTTCATTATTTTTGTGTCAAAAATATTCTGATAATTGAACCGTTGTTCGTTTTTTCAACAGAACGAATTTATTTAAGTTGTTCAATGACTGATGGCGTAACGCCCGCTTCATTGAACATCCATATACAAATACACAAGTAACATCAATTCATCTAAAGCAGGGAGCATCTCCGACGAGCTGGAAGCCTTTTTGAATGAGCACAATGAGTTATCGAAATTCTTCAAATCACATTTGCTCGGATTACAAAATGACAATCACGCTATTGCCATCAACGCTGATAAAACATCAGCTGGAGAGCACGTGTGTAGATCCAAAGCACAAGCGCTGCTGGAATCATGATAGCACGGTGACACGAGAAATTTAATGCGAAGAAAAAACAATAATCTGGAATTCATCGTTGACACACACCGTTCATACGACCCTCGCTATGTTCTTCTTCAATGGCACTAACGTTCCCAAGGTTTGCCTTCTCAACGTAGTTCTACTTGCGTCATTTTTATTAGTAAATAGTTGAGATTTCTATGACGAACAATACGCCTTGAATGTATTCTGGAGTGGCAAGCTCAAGAATACGCGTGACTACAGTGCAAGTCAGAAGGGTTTCTTTAACGAAAAATCTCTTGCATAAACATTAGACCAACGAGACCCCGTCACAGATATTTAATTCATTATGAACATCATTTCTCATTTTGATTTAATATTTATGAACATGCGACGAAACAAACAGAGGGCGCGCTCGAAGGATTTTTATGTTTATCATATGGTGATTTGACATGGTCAAGAAACGCCAATTCAAGATATCGTAAGCTGTGCCAACAATTTATGGTCGACATATACGCGAAGGTAGAGAGTGAACGACTGCAATTCTTCTACACAATCAACAAAAGCGGTGCGAGGAATAATACATTCACTTGCGAGACACTATCATGAGCAACGCCGACATAGCTTTAGTTATAGCCAGGCCAAAGCGCAATGCATTGTCATGACATTGCGCGTGTGTTCAAACACAAAATGAAGTTCGATCGTATTCGTCCCCACATATTGTTGGTTGTATTCTGTTGAATGGAAAAAGCGCAATTTCGCATTCTGTTCAAGCTCAAGTCCAATCGAGTTGAGCAAATGTGACAACCTTGCCACGCAATTCGACGTAAACAACATTGGTCTCCATGTTCCATTTCTATGAAGCAAAAATAGTAATGGTTTTTCGGGTGGAATAAACACGCAAAATTTAGCATTCGAACACATTCAAAAAAAATTTAGCATCCAAACGAAATCGAATAATAATTTTCATTCAAATTTCAACAATTTAGAATTATTTCCGGAATTATGCCGATCAGATAGAGAGTAAATTGAACCACAAATACGGATGACTTATTTTGACCATTATTTCGCGACAATGCGAACGAATTTAAGAGTGTAAAAGTCGATTTCGATCGAATTGTAAAATCCGATCACTCATATGCATATATGAGTATTGAGTTCTGCAAATCGGTGACGAGTGATAAAAACATCCATGAATAAAGGAAGCAATATGGGTGTTTTTCAAACTTAGATTACCGATGTGAATACTCCTCGATTGAATGACAACGATAAAATAACGCGATTCCAAACAGGCCGATTAATCAGCTCCATTGAAGTTAGTTGGCGTATAGCTGTTTTCCAATTTATTAACGAGACCAAGCTGTTATAAACTAAGCCATGTTGAAAATCACATGCACGTATTTTCTAACAAGGAGACAGCAATAAATATTGATTTTCTATATTTCATTTTTTCTACTTTACAACAAACTTATATTACTTTTTTCAGTTGACGTTTAACTTTTAAGAGATCAAACATGTCAGTTACGTTAATGAAATACACCAAGAAACATCATATAACCTTTCGTTCAAGTCATTTAATTCGTTTTTTTATCGGTCACATTCGATTTATTTTAAAGATCGTTAAAATATTCAAACACACTTACAATACATTAGTGTGTTTTATTCAACACCCAAAATATTCACTAGAAATAATTGATTTGGCAGAACAACGTTTGCCTGGTCAGCTAGTGTATACATAAAAATCTGTAAATAAAGCAATATTGATATAAAAAAAAGACATCCATACATCAGAAGATGGGCACTTTTACATGGAACACGTTTTTCTAACAACAACTTTATCATGTTTTTCCCTGTAAACAAACTCACCTTATGGCGTAACGTAACATCATTTCTCATTTTGATTTAATATTTATGAACATGCGACGAAACAAACAGAGGGCGCGCTCGAAGGATTTTTATGTTTATCATATGGTGATTTGACATGGTCAAGAAACGCCAATTCAAGATATCGTAAGCTGTGCCAACAATTTATGGTCTCTACCTTCGTAACATACGTTTTTGATAAAAATGAATTTACACTTTTGAAAAATTTTGTTTTCTGTTTAATTTAAAACAAAACATTATTTGATTTTTTCATGAATTTAAACATTTAAACCATTCCCTACATTTCAATCTCCGACCAAAATTTTGTAGGTAGTTTATGGGTTATAAATTAAAATAGTAATTGTAAAAGATTCAGAATAAAAACATTGGACCTTTTTTGAAAGTAGTCTAATTCTTGTTTTATTTGCGGTGGGAATGTTTTATGTCTATTTTGAACGGTTTTTTTTTTTCTCCCTTTTTGCGGGAAAGCTCTTTCGTTCACGAATGCGGAAAATGCGGTGTAAATTTCAATGCGGCGAAACTGTTCGTAGAGTGTTTTACCGCGTGTGAACGCAAGTAATGGTTGCCAGTAGATTTTCATAAATATCTTCACAATCGGATTTATCAAACAAAAAAAAAATGGAACATCAGATTATTATTTTCGTTTTGTTCGATAAATCATATAACTTTATTCTACTTCACATACTTCATATCATGAACACCACTCTTAATTTTTTTATATTGTTTGCAATAAATTCAAAAGCACGATCCTTAGTGTAAGATCTTTCATTTACCATTTACCATGCTTATCATGAAGCTTTCAGGGGAATACATGCACATGAAAATGAGATTTTCCGTTGATTGAGTGAATAAAAAATAATATAGGATAGTGAAGAAAAAGTAACCAAATATTAGGTACGGGAAAAAGTTATCCATAATTTATAGGTGTAATTCAAAACTATTTTAATATGATTCGGATTGTCCGATTTGAGTCAAATATGCACCGTTTTGTTATAAATTTTTTTGCCATTCTAAAGATAGCTTCATAATGTCTGTATCATAGAGGTCTTGGTCCTTATTGGCGAAAAACCATAGCAATAGATTTTTACAATCTTCTTCTTCTTCTTCTTAAATGGCACCAACGTCCCTAGAGGAACTTCGCCGTCTCAACGTAATATTACTTACGTCATTTTTACTAGTACTTAGTTGAGATTTCTATGCCAAATAACACGCCTTGAATGCATTCTGAGTGGCAAGCTCTAGAATACACGTGACCACAGTGCAAGTCGGAGGAAAGTTCTTTTACGAAAAATTCCCCCGACCAGAACGGGAATCGAACCCGAACTCCCGGCATGTTAGGTTTTGACGCTAACCACTCGGCCACGGGAGCACACATTTACAATCTTCTCTTGGTCCCAATTTTTTATCACTCTGGAAAATTTGCAATGCGAGGACTATATGGTGGATGCATTAAAACATCCCAATAAAGTTCTCGGAATCATGTGGCCTTGCGTTGTCCTGATGGAACACAACTATTATGTTGTCCAATTCTGAATGTTTCTGGTTGATCTTAATTTAGTGTATTGCACTAAAATAAGAATTTAAAAAAATATTTGAAAAAATTAAAAAGAAGATTTGAAAAAAAAATTAAAAATAAATTAAATTGCACGTATTTTACTATTGCAGTATCGGCACCATAAATATCAAATATCACAACTTCAGCGGCCTGACTTACACTTTCACATTTATAAAAGAAAAAGTGTAAAATGTACCGAATTTTCTCTCACAACTGAATGGAACAAACAAAAAACAGCAAAAGATTTTTTAGTGTGAAATGTCATCTTTACAAGAAGCCTATACATAAAATTGTATGATCGATGTTACGCGAAATGTTGATCACTACAGCCAACCACCGAGAAAATAATGGATAACTTTTTCTCCAGCCTAATATCTACCAATTATAGTTTTATTCGATTCCGAAAGTTCTTTCCGGAATGAGGTACGTGTTCCTCTCTTCAATCTTCCATGCATGTTCTCGATCAATCGTATTAATGGGGTAGTACACTATAAACATCATATAAAGTATGTGATTTTCGCGATTTTTTTCAACGAGAAAATAAATTACTATGATTAATCTGATATCACAGTTTTATTAGGTACTAGCTGACCCGACAAACTTCGTTCCACCCAACATTTGTTTTTTGTTATCAATACCTTCAAACATTAACGTTTTCTTACTAAGCGCAAGTTCAAGAGTGCAATCGCAGAACTGTTCATTGATTGATCTTCTAATCGACCCCGTTGAATTTACCTTTTACTATAAAATTCCTAGTAATTCTATCAAAACCCCCCTCCACCTTAGAGAGAGAGTAGTAGTATGTATTTATCATATAAACGTTTCGTGCCCCCTAGAACCTTCAAATGCCAAATTCGGCTCCATTTCCTTGATTAATTTTCGAGTTATACATAAATTTGTGTGTCATTTGTTGGGAGCTCCCCTTTAGACAGGGGGGAGGAGTGTCGAACTACCATATAAACGTTTATCGATCCCCAAAACCTCTGTATGCTAAGTTTGATTCCATTTGTTTGATTAGTTCTCGAGTTGTTCAGCACCCTCTCGCTCCCCCTCTTTAGAGAGGGGAAAGGAGTGTCTAACCACCGTAAAACATTTATTGCACCCTAAAACCTCCATTTGCCTAACTTGGTTTCATTTGCTTGATTAATTCTCACAGAAATCCATTTATATATATATATATATATATATATATATATATATATATATATATATATATATATATATATATATATATATATATATATATATATATATATATATATATATAATTTTTTTTTTAACAAACAAAAAATGGTATCAATTGGACTGTCCCATGAATAGCCGCAACCGGTTTGTTGAACTCTTGCAGCCAAAACCTTGTAAACTGGAAAAATTGCGTTTTTGCCTCAAAAATCTAGACAAAAACATTCACCAAAATTGTATTTTCAAAATATCCTTAAAATCTTACGTACGATGACAGGAAATATTGTGGAGAATCTGGGAAAAACTATATCATCAAAATCGGATAGACCGTTCCGGAGATAGAACTCCCACCAGTTTGCAAAACTTAGTTTCGAGAAAAACGCGTTTTAAATTTTGGATCCGCGCTTCTAACGCAAAGACTTAGGTCCACTAATTGACTTGTAACTTTGGAAAGGAGCATCGGACAAACCTGGAACAAAAACTACAGTAAAGCAGACATTCCAGAGAACTTTTTTTTATTATTATTTTTTTGACGTAGGACTACGTCTTACATTGAGGGTGCCAAATCAGAAAACAGGTCACGTTTTTATGAAATAAAGTTAACGTTAATAACTATTTTTGCTGCGAACGTATTTCAACGATTTGCATACCAATCGAATCGGAAATTTTCTAAGATTTGTTTGATATGTTATACCTTACAATCCCATAGTCTGTAAATGGTTTAAATTGATAAAAATTGGAAGCATTCCCATTTCCCCATACATTTGTTCTGTCCATTTGTGTGCTTTCCCGAACAGAGCTGTCAATAAAGGGCAACTTATGCAGCCGCTAGAATAGAAACAGCGAAGGGGGATAGCGGAAAGATTATATTGGTGTATGTTGCTTGTTTTCGTTTCGCGAAACATAGAACTTGTTTATCTCCTGCACATGTGAATAGCACAACTTTGATACTTTTAGTTGCCATTCGTATTTGCTCTCATGGGCATCAGCTCTGTTCTGATGCAACAAGCTCCTAGCTTTGTTGACGGTTTTGACCGAGAACCGAGAAACGGTTTTTCATAAACGGTCATTCTCGCGATGTTTCATTTTTATCGCTGCAACTGTGTGCATCTGTTAGACGCGTGTTTGATGCTTGTTGAATGGCGATATGCGGAAAATGCCTCTCGTTAAATAATCAGTGCAATGCGTGCATTGATATAAAGAAATACATTGCGACATATGACCAATTAGTGTATTGTTCTCGCAAATGCAAGAAAGAATCGTTGCTTCTCGAAATGTTTTCTTTTTTGTTGACAGCCATCACGAATTTAGTGATTTGTTTGCTTTCTTTTATAGAAGCGGTAAACTTGAAAGTTTATTCGCTTCAGCCTTGAAAAAAACCAATTAACGAATGATTCTGGGATTGAACGCATGAACGTTCGCTTAGTATGAGAACGTCAATTTGAGCGGGACGAAGTTCACTGGGTCAACTAGTCTGGAATAAGAAGAAACAATTAATAAATGGAAATATAAATAGTTTTCGTACTCACCAGTTGTTTTGTATGAGCTGTCATTTGAGCGGGGAAGAGAAAAACACCACCAGTTATGTCGATTTTCGATCAATGAACTATAGGCAAGGAGAGGTAAGACGGAGATGTTACAGTCCATGCTAGGTCGATATCTGTTTCATCGATTTCATTCTGGGGAATCGTGATGTATGTATGACATCCTCTTCTAATATTTCTAGATCAACATGTCAAGAGGGTATATCTTCTTTGATCGATTCTCTTCATCTACATTCTCTTTCATTAATAACTCAGCAGTAACAGGATTTCCAGATGTGTTCGACGACAAGGAGTGTGAAAAGGGGCCTCGTTTATCAAACTACATGGCAAAACTGGAGCAAAATCTGTCTGAAATCGTCTGTTATCGAAAGAGAAAGACGGTGAAGAGAATCGATCAAAGGAGATAGACCCTTTTGACATGTTGATCTAGATTTTTTCATTTTGTTCATCGACTTAGCCAAGATTGCACGCGTAGAAGGTAAGGTGATTCAAATATATTTTGAAGATTAAAGGTGTTTTCCCTGTCCCAATTATTTTAAATTCATACAAATAGAATTCAGAATTCGTAGAATTATCATACAAATTCAACAACATTTATTGAAAATACATTCACTGTTAGATCGTTAGATCGGACTCAAATAAGGACAGTCAGACAACCCTTTTCTGCTTTCTGAAAAATTTATCTAGCCAAGGCTCATCCATCAGCTAAGTGACACATAAACAAATAACTCCGCCTCTCCACAAGAAAGCGAACGTTTCTGTGTTAACCACAAATTCTTAGCTCCCGGCATCAGATGAAAACATTCTTCCGAATATAAATAACCAAGTATAAAACTGTGAAAACTGATGAACTTTATAGCTTGACTCGTGCTTCCTCGGAAGTGGGGAGTTTTTTGTGGCTGTAGGGCGAGAACGATAGTGTGTGTGTGCATGCATGTGGGGCGAAACAGACCGTGTGTATGATTTCCCCGGAAGGAAGAAAACAATTTCTCGACGAACGGCGGGAAATCAACCAACAAACCAAGAAACATGAGGCCAAGAAATTGGTCGGATTGCGAGTTAACGGAAAAGCACCGGCAGCCATGGCGTAGCACAGAATTCTGCCCGCTCCACCATCACCGTCTGACATCGGTGGGGCTGAGAGATTATGATTTGTATTTACTATTTTCTTTTTTTGTTCGCTCGTCCTGGGTTTATATTGCTTGGAGATACGGCTGATTCACCGAAGTTATTTTTAGGCTGCGAGATATTCTGAAAACGAAGCTCGCAATTGGTGAGAGCTTCCGGGCGTAAGCGTCGGAACTTTATCTGGCGATGGCAGCTATTGCTTTATTTTTGAACCGAACTTAATTTTAACAATTGATGAAGTCAAATAGACGTCGCCGTGAATCGACAGTCGAAAACGTGGATATTTGAGAAAAAAATATATTTATATAGGCCTAAGTGTATAGAAAAAATGAAAGCAAAGTGGATATTTTCAGATATTTATTGCTAGTAGCACCATCTTTATAACGTCAGCGCACTATTGTGATTCATGGGTAGAACGTTTTCGGGAAAAATGTATGTAATTTAGCAAACCAAAACAAACAACAAGTCTTACAAAATACTTCAAACCGAATTACCAACATAAACGTGTAATAGAAATGTTAAGACAAACATTATGCACTGCACAAAATGTGATATAATCTTTCAGTATTTTTACGCAAACAGACAAATACACACACCAGTCTATCACTGTACATTATTTTGTCAGCATTCGGTTTTCAACGATTAAAAGATTCATCATGCAGGGATCCGAAGTAAGTCAAATGTCATAAGAAGAAATTTTTTGACTGATTAGACTAGATATGGGTCGAACGTATTTCACAAAAAAGATAAACATAATAACTTCTTTTAACAAATAATCGATGAACTCCAAATAGCTTTGTTAGTGGATCCTTATGTATCGTAAAAAAATCAAAACTAAAACTGGACATTTTTTTTTATTCGCTCATCTGAGTGTTTTAAATCCAAAAAACTATTCCACAAATACAAAATTGACACGAAACTTTACAAGCAATACCTTACCCCGTCCTTCCTCACATCCGTTCATTCTACCACAGAGCAGCGGACCTGCAATGTCATTGGTTCCCGCACGATGTGACACATCCACACGCATTGAATAACAACATGAAAAAAGCACTTTTTCCTAAGTGTTGTGATGCACCTATAACGTAAAGCACCATTCAGCAATTGCACTTAAGTATACACAAAATAACAAGAACCGCATATGTCTAGAGCAGTTAGGGTAATTTTTTTAAACAAAAGTAACATTGAAATATATATTGATATACATATATAGAAAGAGAAAAAGAGAGCGACCAATCTTTTTTTCTGTCAAAAAAAATCATTTATTTACGTCAGGCTCTAAACATGCTAGGAATTACGAATCCAATGGAATGGACAATTGCCTAAAAAGATACAAATAAACGTTCATTGACAATGTTAGACAAGTGTTGTAATTTTTTTGTAAATATAGTCCCACAGTTGATAAGTGAGAATCAAGGAATACAAATAGCAAAGTGCTGTCATCTGGTGGCTTTGGGCCCCGAACTGAAGAGAAGCAAAGTTGCTCTTACCCACTGAGATGTAAAAACAGTAATTGCAATGCCAAATAATTCAACTAGTCGTTAAAGTGGAAGAAACGTCATACGATGAGTTCCTAGACACAAATACACACATACATAACACATATATATATAGGAGGGTGTACGTCTGTCAAAACAAACAATCAAGGTGGGAAAATTCCGCGCAATGAAGCCGATCAGATCGTATGACACACTGGTGTATAACCATGCAGTCAATAGTAACGAATACAGAGAGAATTTATAATCGATGTAAATTTCCACTTACGATACAGCTCCAAACAATATTTTGCTCCCCTCGAATGCACAAACTGCAAAGCAAAAAGCTACCCCCCACACACAATTACAATGGCACGAGCTCAATCGCGACAATCCAATTGAACAGAGGCGTACAAATTTTACATTTTCACACATCGCCTGTCGGCCATTCAAGATCCATCTCATTGCACAAGATTCGCGCGAATCTATGTTAGGAGAATGCATAGTCCTGAACGCAGGATGGCTTCAGCGACCGAAAAAAAAGGGGACTATGCGCATTAAGAAACGGTCCGTTTTCTTTCACCAATCAGCATGGAAAATTTAACAGTACAGAAAATACATAAATAATTAAATGACAGAAGTCGATTCATACGGACTACACATGCATAAAACATTTTTGCCTTCTTTGTGTGACCTTTTTTAAAAACATAAGCGAATGTAAACAAACACTGCATGCCAGCGAACGAACATACAGAACGTCAAATCTGGTGTGATTGTTGCGTTCACGCCGCTACAAGCAACTAAATAGAAGGGAAGTACATATATATAACAGAGATAATTAATCACAAACAAAAACAAACAAAATAAAGAATGAAGATGTTATTAGTATTATAATGATTATTATAATTACTATTATTATTATATTAACATTATAAGTAAAGATTGATCTTATACATCATTATTCATATATTATATACTGAACATGTATGATGTATGTAAAATAAATGCCTCAGTCAGTATGAACAAAAAAAAGCGAAATTTCACGTTTGTCTCAGTCTTTTCGATTATCCGAAATCCTAGATCCACGTAAGTCTCTAATTATGGGTGCAGGTAAGTAAAACTATTTACTGCAACAACAAAAAATCAAAAACTACATTTGCGAGCATATAGAATAATTATTTTTCTGTGTATCATGTTGGCAGCACTGTTAGTGACGTACGAGCCCAAGGAGTTGTGGGCACCATACATGATGAATATTATTGGCTCAAAATAATTTAAATTAAACGGTTTCATTGTGATAAAACATAATAATAATACAGATAATGCAGATAGTAGTTATCACACCCCTTCCTTTAATCTAGGGCATTGATGAGACTAACATAAAATCGTGAGGCACGTTGAATTTCCGTTATCCATAGTTAATAGTTTCGTCATAATCCCCACGATTTTATTTTAATCTCATCAATACCCTAGATTAAAGAGAGGGGTGTGATAACTACTAACTGCTATTTGCCTCATTATTTTCTAGCCGTATATTATCTGAATGTATATTATCTGTATTATTATTATGTTTTATCACAATGAAACCGTTTAACTTAAAAAGTTTTTGACATAGGACTATGTCTTAGATTCCTATATAGGGGAGTTACTATACGAAAAATGTAACGATTCATTTAGAGTTTTCAACCGAATATGACTCAAAATCGTTATTGCGACATATGTTGTGTTATATACCATTAGACAGAAAATTTATCCAACAATGTTTTGCTTGAAAAACGAACAAAAAATATAGTAAAAAGGTCAAACAATTTGACGATTGAAATGGGTATGTTTTTTCGATTGCACTAACCACTCGCCTACCTCCCCGACGCAATGAGCAGTTTCGCTGCCTACATACGGGCGTGAGCTCACATTGTCAGTCGGTACGTGTCATGAAGTATTCTCCATTTTCCGATAATAGGCATTAATCAGTGGGCAGAATCAATACAGGAAAGATCTCGGAAGATGGTTTTATTCTATTATCCTCAAAGTTCAATCAATTCGGGCTCATTCACGTCTTTATCGTGTCAGTCTTGCTAGTAACAGTTTATGTAATTGTGGTCTGGGACGTCATAATATCGAGCATGTTGTTTGGTAATGTAAAAAATGCAATTAATGAAATTTAACTGACTGCTGATTTAGAGGTTTGGAAGGGTATACTCACGCATATCAGATTATGAAAGCTTGAGTAGTTGCGATCTTAATATATGTATGTCTTCCTGTGGAAGCCCACTGCGCTTCCTCGAATGTACTTGCCCATTCTTCTTTCCCTTTCCTATACATAAGCAGAACTTAGCACACAATGAGATCAGTTTACTACAGCAGTTACATGAACTTCCCAAGAGAGCACTCATGGCCATAGGATACTTAATATACATCACCTGGCTATAAAGTTGTTACAAGCCCTTCTAAACAATGTTTCGGACAACGTGGCAATGAAGCAGAAAATGCTATTTTTTTCCATAATACTTTTCTGTAGTCGTTGACTTATTTGACATAGGTTTATATTTATGTAGATCATAACTATTTAGTTTTGCGTTTTAAAAATGATAAATGATGACTCCTTGTCTTCTTTTACATAATTGAATAAACAGAAGAAAAGGATAGCTTTAATGTGGCTTTAATGGTATTTTTGTGTACATTTTTGAATAGATTGTGGTGCCGGATTCTACAACGTTATCTCATCTAACCCTTTAAAAGGATACAAGTTCATACAGATAACGGTTTTTCTTCAGGTTTTCCAACAAGCGACTTGAACAAAAAAACAGCGTAGTTCTACGTCAACAAAGTGGTCGTGTCTTGGACACAACCTCCTAATCTATTTTTAGTACATTATCTGTATTATTAGTATTATTAGTATTATTAGTATTATTAGTATTATTAGTATTATTAGTATTCTCTACGAAAAAAAAACATTCCACATTTTTTTAAAAATGTTTGATTTAGTCAAATAATTTCATTTGATAACAATAAGGATGAGATTGCAAAAAACACCATTTTGTGCCGGCGACCTTTTTGAATTTATGTTGTTCATATTTTAGTTTGTTCTCCTAGTCAATTCCATTCATTTGATATGCATATCCCTATTAACATTTTTTAAACTAATATGAAATCAGCCATTTTATAGCGGCGGCAAAATTTGATTTTCCAAGGAACTGACAGTATTACGTGTGTCAGAGATAAACGTGTGTTCCAAATTTCAGATCAATTAGTCAAAAAGAACGGGGTCAAATTTTTATTAATTTGGGACAACCCTACAAACCTACATACAAACAGGTCAAGTTGAATGAAACCGTTTAAAAAAGCAATTGGATATTTTGTTACAGCGCCCATCTTGGATTTGAATTTGCCATAAATAGCTGTGATTTACTGGTCAAGCCCCTTCGTTTGACACCCATATTGATAGGGTTTGGTTTGAGAAAATGTGTAATCCGCCATTTTGGATTCGCATTCCTCATGAATGACTGTGTTCTACTAGTCAAACTCTTTCATTTGATACCCATATTGATGGGGTTTTGGAAAAAATCATATTAATGGGGTTTTTAGAAAAAATGTAATCCGCCATTTTGTAGCGACCGTCATCTTGAATTTTTAAAATCATGGACGCAGTTTTGTAATGACTGCAGAGATAAAAATGTGTTCCAAATTTCAGATTAATCGGTCAACAGGAAGGGGGTCAAATTTCTATCAATGTGGTAAAGCGCTACAGACAAAGTTACAACGCTACAAAGTTACAAAGTTACAAACGTACAAACATACAAATTACAGGGCAAGCTAAATAAAACCATTCAAAAATTGTCTTTAATATCTTGAGAGCCAGGCTTCCACGTCCGTTCTAGCCGTAATCAATATTTTGCCACATTGCCGGTCAGTATCACCATTAACCCTGAACTACGAGACTATCCGCGATGACTAGTGGCAACAAATTACGGCGACAAGGCAAGTACAACGATAAGCTTTTTATTCTAGGGCTGCCAAACGAATTTCCAATCCGCAAAAGACGTTAGACAGTGGCGAGATTCGAACCTTTCCCTTCCTATTATTGTATGCCGTTTCATTGATACTTTCCCTATATATGACATCCGCTTTGTATTCCGCTGTCCGCCAAACCCCATGCTTAAATTTTGGGGCTGTGTCCTGGTCACAATCCGAATTAGGAGACATTCCGATTAAGGTGAAGGTGGAACCCCCCTCACCCCCTGTCCGAAGATCAATAATTTTGCGAAACAGTGTGAAGAAAATGATCGTTTTCGCACACTTTCCATCAAGTAATATCAACCAAACTCTAATCGATTACTCACAAGATATTAAATTTATATCTTCTGTCGCACTGTATAGTGAAAAACGTCGGAAAACTCGAGCTAGTGCTCTGAAAGTTTAATTTTCATTTTTCAATTTTCGGCAATGGTTTGTATTGATGAAAGAATCGTTACTTTTTCGACACTGATGCCAGACAACATCATCGAAACAGCTAATAAAACCACTAAATAAAATGTTATTCCTGAGTCATAGCGTTTCATGTCAAGAAAATCAATAGAATAAAATTGTGTTGATATCAATACAATTATTCTTTTTACGTTTAATGGGTCTATAATGTAAGTTTTAGCAACTTTAACATTGGGTAAGAAAATTGTATTGCAGAGCTCGGAACACTGCCACGGCTGCCTATGCTTTCAAACGGAACGGTAAACGGAAAAGTATTACATTCAATCAAAATGCTTCGGCCAACGAAGAGAAGGGTTATGGCTCTCCAACGTGAATATGTGAAAACAATACGATCAACGAAGGAAAATATTAGGGAATTATCAACATCGAGTTACTATGCGGAAGAACTTGTTAATACCAAAAGAGCCCCAATTCGAATGTGTTATAAATTTGCATTATTTGCATTTGCTTACGCTCGCATATAATCAGAATTTTACTTCATATGCAAATGCACCTTCTATTTATATTTATATTGGCAATTGTTCATCGGGACATATCGTTCATACTTTTTATTTTAGTATTGAATTGTTATATTTTTTTCGAATGTAGTCAAAGACTCGTGACAATGAAGTGCCACACAGTCTGATAGATGGAATGATCTATTTACGTGTGCTTTGCTCTTCTCTAACAAACACTATTACCCCATTTTTACACGTGGGTTTACCTATACTACTACAATGGCTAGCTTCCACCTTCACCTTAAGTTGAGTTGCTTGCTGCTTACCAAAATACGTAGAATAAGAAGGTAGTCTACTCCCTGCTTTGTTCAAGTAGTGGTAGACAAAGAAAAAAAGCGAAAAATAGTAATAAACCATCGATCGAATCCATATAAATTCAAACATATGTTTCGAAATGATGAAATAACAGTTTACTTAATTATTTTAAAATTTAAAACAGTAAAATTATCGTACCTGTACTATAAAAATAATGCAAAACCGATGAACAAATGTATGGAGAAGGTATATCCGAGCAGTGTCGTTCCCCTTTCCCGATCCAAGAAGCGAATGCAGGGGATAGCTGAAGACATCTCCGATTAGTTTATCTCATTCGAAATTATTCTGCTCCGGCATCGCGGGACGTTGCAATTCGACATTTTGCTGAAGTAAGCAATAACTGTTCAATATGAAATCGATAAAAAATCACATAAACCTTGTTTGCAGTGAAAAAACGGTACACTATCGTGTTTACCGTCGGGTCGACTTTCGATTTTGTCTTTTGACGTAGGATTACGTCTTTCGGGAATATATTGGGGTACAAATTGAAAATCGAAAATCGAGCACATCGTGAAAATTGTCCAATTTCAAACGCGTATTGCTCAGTCATTTCATGATGGATTGATGAAATTTTCGCGTCAATCGGTTTCGGCACTCCATAACAATTCTTTCTATTGAAGAAAATAATGTATGTCATGAAACTAACTATCTAACAATTGAAAAATCTCAACCCCTATCCTAACGGAAATACCCATTTCTGATTGGTCGAAATTGACGACAATGCGGCGGGTTCCTAACAGAGACATCAAAACCCAGCTGCCTGGGAGAAATCGGCATTGCAAATACAAGAAAGCAGGGGGAACTTTTGTTCCTACCGAAATGTATTCCCTAACAGAGACATCAAAACCAAGCTACATGGGGGAAGTCGACATTGCCAATACATGAAAGTAGGGGGAGCTTTTGTTCCTACCGAAATGTATTAACTAACAGAGACATCAAAACCATGCTGCCTGATGGAAATCGACATTGCAAATACATGAAAATAGAGGAAACTTTTGTTCCTACCGAAATGTGTTCCATTACAGAAACATCATAACCAAGGTGCCCGGGGGAAATCAGCATTGCAAATATATGCAAGTCGGGGACATTTTTATAAAATTATAAAAGAAAATTACCTTTTCCATTTCAAATATGTTTTCTCTATATTAAAGTAACATGTTTTTACTGATGAGAAAAATTGATAATTGTATTCGGTATTGATAATTATCTTATATTAAATTGGTGATTTTTTTTTCTTTATTTCATCCATACATAACACAGGACGCATCTCGTCTAGGGACACAGAGGGCGGTTTTCATCATATCTCGCTCCACTTCGGTATCTTTTATCTGATACGCAACATCCAACGATTGTTTATCATCCTTCTGTCATCACCACTCGGTAAACACTGATGGAGTGAACAAACAATACCCAACAACCAAACAAAACGGCCCTTTTCAGGAGGCCATCAAATCATAATCAAAGAGTTTTACGATGGCATTCTTCAAACATATCCAAAATCAACATATAGCCTAACGGAATCCTACGTCCTACTGCGGTCGTGTCTCGGACACAATCATCCTGTGACTTTTTTTTATAATGTTTAGAACTTCGAACAAATTGAGGACTTTTCATTACTAACTTCATTGTGTGTGTAAGGGCATAGTAAATGCGACGTGATGCGGGCGCGGACGCGGGCTCGTTTGCAGGAAAGCTCTTTCGTTCACGAATGTGGAGATAAAATACAAATCTATCCTTTAACTCTAACCTTTAACCTAGTATATGCGATGCGAACGCGATTTCAATGCGGCGAAACTGTGTGTGGAGTGTTTTACCGCGAGTGAACGCAAGTGGTGGTTGCCAGACGATTTTCATAAATTTCTTCATAATCGAACTCATCGAACGAGAATAAAGATTGAGTTGTTAAATTATTACTTTCGTTTAAGTCGATGAATTAAATAACATTATTCTAATTTACATAATGCATATAATGAAAACGTTACGTTAAGGGCTTTCCATTTACCATGTTCACTGATAAATGATAGAATAAAGCGTTTAGATTTATTTAGTTTGTAAGAAAACAATCTTACGACGTAGTCGAAGATGGTGGAAATATAAATATAAAAACGATCTCATAATTCAACTGTTTACAAAACGAAGACATGTTATCATATCTGGCATCCTTGTGCTGAGTTGTTTACATGTAGAATGGAGTGGAATGAAACATCAAAAAACGCGCAATCTAAAGCGACCAGTATGTCATATCACACGATGAACTCCAATTAATCGCATCGCTTCGCATCGCACCGCACCACGTTTACTATGTCCTCGGCCTAACACATGCGCTCTCCATATGTATACCAAGGCGCCTGGAAGTATATTCTAAAGTGAGGCCGTTTCGTCACTAAGTTGGTTAGGGGAGCGGTATATGAAAACAGTACGGAAGAAAGCAAAAGGGGAATTATTTTCTTGAAGCGGGAAAGAGACAGACTGATCACGAGCGAGCTTGGGCATAAGCGTATTGTGTTTTGTTTACAAACAAAACACAGTAGACTTCCAAGATGGCTGAAGAGTCGTTTTAGCAAGTTGGCCCACCTTAGTATATACTTCTAGGCGCCTTGATGTATACCTAGGAAATATCCCTCACCTTCTATTCTACGTACATTGGCTGTTTACAGCATCGGTAAACAATGGAAGAAATTGTATATCCATCGCAGTGCCGCCCGTAGTGATAATAATAAAATAAAAGACGGGTGGGTAATGTCGGGGACATAACCGGAGTGACGTAGGACTATACAAAGAGGACAGCTTTTGTTAAATATATATTTTAAATATATTGTTTTTTTTTCCTATTTACCTGAAAAATGGATTAGTTTACTGTTTACTCTTTATGAACATGTTGATGGTTCTGAAAAGAACCTTTGGTGTTGTGTTTTTGTTATCACTCGATATTCCCATCTTGTTCGGTTAAACCTTCCTGTTTAGCTATTGCGTTTGCCACTCGCTACAGCTTTCACAGTTGGAAAATTTCTTCCCATCCAGCTTGTGACATGTTGTTCAGTAAATTACATTTAATGCGACGTGCCGGAGAAATACTCAGTGTCGCATTGGAGGCGATTTTAACCTGTAATTGAACATTTCCGATGACAGTGGTACAGTGTCGACTTTCAATGTGGGGTCATAATTTGGACCCCGAACTCTATGGTCACAAAAATGTCGCATTACAGGTCCATCCAATTATCTAACTGTCGAGCTAAATATAAATTACTGTACTTTCAATCTAGAAGCAATTTAAGAATTGGTGAAAATTGAATAATCGGGAAAGTCCCCAATCTTCAATAAGCTCAGCACAACTGCTAAATTCTCATACTCATCATATCCTGGCAAACAAATTATGAAAAAATCAATTTGTGTTTTATTATTATTTTGGATATTATTTTAGAAAGCATTGAACTGTATTTCGTAAACTCTTTTTTGAAAGGTTTAATGGCCCTGAAAAGCGCCGTGGTTTATGGTGGCTGCTTTTGCCACCAAAGCAGTCTGTATAGACAAACTTTTACCTTCTTCTACCAGCTGCCGTTTTGCGATTGCGTTTGCCACTCACTGAAACTAATTGTTGCCTTGATGAGCGCCGAACCGAAGCTGCTCTGTTCTTGATGCGGGAAACTCTATAATCGCTGTTAGGTATTGTGTGGTGTACACAGGACTTAACTCCATTATCCTTTCCCCTCAAATAGATGTCACACAATGTATTCGGGAACACTGCTTTGACGCAATGTTAATTGACTTCCCTTGTACGGCAGCCAGTTTCACATGCGGAACACGAGAGGTAAGTTCTCATCGAGTGATCGTCTCTCTGTGTAAAGCTTCCTGGTGAAGTGCAACATGGTTGGCTACAGGACTCTCTTCCGTAGCAATGGCATATTCACAGGTAAACTGGTGCTCCGGCACCAATCCGTTCGGCTTACTTACCCTTGCGGAGCAATCAGTGAATGCGACCAACAGGGAACTGGAGACCTGCACGGTTCGAGTGAGACTTTGCCTTTCCCATAACTTGTCCTTCTTTGTTACGTCCACTATGCCGATGCCGTACAACCACACGGGTTTACGGTTTGAAAGAAAATAATATATTTTTTTGGGGTCCGCGTGTTTTATACTCTAGCGGTACACACTCACAGGATAGAGACAAATCGGCAGACTCAGCCAGAGGGGCGAGTCCAACGAGACGAACGAATGAGCGTTAAAAGGGAGCGATGGCAAAAAAAATACATTCATTACGATTTGTTCGCTCGTTGGATTCACATGCAGGCTAAAAAGGGTCCTTTTCAGGATCACAAAATTATCTTCAATCTAAAGAGTTTGTTTTGTTATCACTCGATATCCCCATCTTGTTCGGCTAAACCTTCCTGTTGAGCGATTTGTTGCCACTCGCCACAGCTTTCACAGTTGGAAAATGTCTTCCCATCAAGCTTTGTGACATGTTGTACAGTAAATTACATTCAATGGCACGTCGCATTACCACCACTCAGCTTCGGATTGGAGGTAATTTTAACCTGTAATTGAACATTTGCGATGACAGTGGTACAGTGTCGACTTTCAATGTGGGGTCATAATTTGGACCCCGAACTCTATGTTTACAAAAATGTCCAACTAATTACAGGTCCGTCCAATTAGCTAAATGTCGAGATAAGTGTAAATTACTGTACTTTCAATCTAGAAGCAATTTAAGAATTGGTGAAAATCAATAAGCTCAGAACAACTGCCAAATTCACATACTCATCAGATCCTGGCAAACAAATTATGAAAAAATCTATTTGTGTTTTATTATTATTTTGGATATTATTTTAGAAAGCATTGAACTATATTTCCTAAACTCTTTTTTGGAAGGTTTAATGGCCCTGATAAGCGCCTTGTTTTATGGAATGGTTCCAATTTAGAAAACTTTGTACTCGTGGTTTTGAAAAAAAAAAACATTTCGAACGCCCTCGATGCCGCCTTGTTCTGGATTTGCCACCAAAGCAGATTATATAAAAAACAAACTTTTTTCTTCTGCTACCAGCTGCCGTTTTGCGATTGCGTTTGCCACTCGCCACTCGCTGCAACTGCCTGTTGTCTTGATGTCCACCGAATGTGTTCTGTTCCGAATGCGGGTTTTCTTATCGTCGCGAGCAGCTTTGCCAGCTAACTCGATCACTTCGGCGGCCGAAACTATATAACGCCGGCTAGGTGGACTGGTACTATCGCGCTCGGCCTAGCTACCCTTGCGGGGAACTCCAGACCAACACGGTTCGAGCGGGATTTTGCCTTTCCCTTCACTTTTCCTCCTTTGCCATGTTCAGCCATGAATGCTTGTGTTGGTTTGTTGATGTGTTGTGATGCGAAACGATGTGGTGTACGGTTTGAATGAGAATGACCGTTACGGAAGGAAGGAAGGTTTTGTATTATAGAGACTTTAAACTTTTGCAGTTCATTCGTCTCTAGCCTTGAGAAAGGCCCTTTGGAAACTCTACTCTACTCTATTACTCTACTCCAGCGCTACCACCTCCGCCCTCTTGCCTTGAGAAAGGCACTCGATCCCTCGCCGTCCAGCTCGTCCAGCAACGATGTTGTCCAGTCGGTGTCCACACAAAGAATGATCGTTACGGAAGGAAGGAAGGTATTGTATTATAGAGACTTTAAACTTTTGCAGTTCATTCGTCTCTAGCCTTGAGAAAGGCCCTTTGGAAACTCTACTCTACTCTATTACTCTACTCCAGCGCTACCACCTCCGCCCTCTTGCCTTGAGAAAGGCACTCGATCCCTCGCCGTCCAGCTCGTCCAGCAACGATGTTGTCCAGTCGGTGTCCACACAAAGAATGATCGTTACGGAAGGAAGGAAGGTATTGTATTATAGAGACTTTAAACTTTTGCAGTTCATTCGTCTCTAGCCTTGAGAAAGGCCCTTTGGAAACTCTACTCTATTCTACTCCAACGCTACCACCTCCGCCCTCTTGCCTTGAGAAAGGCACTCGATCCCTCGCCGTCCATCCCGTCCAGCAACGATGTTGTCCAGTCGGTGTCCACTAGAGATGTGCCATCCGCTCATGAGCTGTTCATTCGAATCGCTTCATCATAGTGAGCGGTTTCGGATCGGCTCGCAATCAAAAAAACGCAGCTCATCAGCTCATCAGCTCATTACGGAGCTGGAGCTGATGAGCTGTTGAGCTGATGAGCTGTTGAGCTGATGAGCTGTTGAGCTGATGAGCTGTTGAGCTGATGAGCTGTTGAGCTGATGAGCTGCTGAGCTGTTGAGCTGTTGAGCTGCATAGTTGTGGAGCGCAAAAGCTGCAGAGAGTGAATTGCGAGACGCGAAAGGATTTTTCGTCTCCCGCGCTTCATGGCATGACGTCAGTTTGTTTTCGTGTATCCCTCTTCGTACTTTAGCTTCAGCAGAGATGCCAGATAGGAAAAAAGGTTTTTGTTTTGAAGATATTCAATCGTTCGTTACTTCATTTAATTGTTCATATATGGCCAAACAAAATAATAAACATTATTATATGCTTGTAAATAAATTTGATATATTACATTGTTATTTAAACATTACTGTGGAAACACATACATTTATTTCCGCGTGCTGAATCAAAACAATTCAGAAAACCACCCGGCATAAATGTTGATGATTGATACTGGTCCTTTTGTTACATTTGTGATCGCGAATAATAATTTTCATTGCACCTATTAGTGGATTTATTTTTATATTCTCAGATGCAAAAAAAAATCTCGATGGTTTTTTCAAAAAACCTTGTCTCGGTCTATATTCCTGGAGGCATTTTATTTGGCTACTGCTGGTTTTTCTGTTGTTTAAGTTCAGCATATCCTAAGCATCTCCTATGTTGGATTTCAGCATTCAGTATTTGTTGTATATTATATTATTAGAATTCATATCAGTTCTAGATTTTGTACAGTTACAAATTAAATTCGTTTATTTTTTGCTTTCCGTCTATTAAGAAAATGCACACTATGCAATGTCCCATGGTGATTACATTTCATATGCAATTGTGTGGACAACTGCAAAATTCAACTGAGCTGAAGAGCTGTTCCTAATGAACAGCTCACTTGTATGAGCTGAACGGCTCTGATCCGCTCACCATGATGAGCTGATTTGCCCATCTCTAGTGTCCACACAAAGAATGATCGTTACGGAAGGAAGGTATTGTATTATAGAGACTTTAAACTTTTGCAGTTCATTCGTCTCTAGCCTTGAGAAAGACCCTTTGAAAACTCTACTCTATTCTACTCCAGCGCTACCACCTCCGCCCTCTTGCCTTGAGAAAGGCACTCGATTCCTCGCCGTCCAGCTCGTCCAGCAACGATGTTGTCCAGTCGGTGTCCACACAAAGAATGATCGTTACGGAAGGAAGGAAGGTATTGTATTATAGAGACTTTAAACTTTTGCAGTTCATTCGTCTCTAGCCTTGAGAAAGGCCCTTTGAAAACTCTACTCTATTCTACTCCAACGCTACCACCTCCGCCCTCTTGCCTTGAGAAAGGCACTCGATCCCTCGCCGTCCAGCCCGTCCAGCAACGATGTTGTCCAGTCGGTGTCCACACAAAGAATGATCGTTACGGCAGCGGAGCGGGGATTTTTAAGCTGACTGGCTGGCTCGAGAATTACGCATGTGTGAGACTGCGACCAATGTTTCGTTCATTTTTTTCTTTTTCCTTTCCAATCGTGCTACATTTTTCGCTGCTGTTCTGGTTGCCCGTTTTGGTCGGTACGATTTGAGGAGCACAAAATGGACCAATCAAAAATGGGCACATAGTGCATTTGGACAATGCTTGATATTTCACAATTATTCAATTATTCATCTCAAGAAAAATGAAATGTTATTCGTTATGATAGATGCGTAGATATATTTCCTATCAATTGATGCAAAAATCTTTGCGATCTATTGAGCAATGCTCGAGTTATAAGCGTTCCAAATCTTGCATTTTTTCCTACTTGTTCAGTGCCTAGATTTCCATTTCACCCCCTATATCTTCCGGTAAGACGTAGTCCTACGTCAAAAATAAGTTCGTAGAACGACGTCTTTCATTTCCATACCGGGGTGTAAATTCAAAGTTTCGAAAACGAAAGCGTTACGCCGGAGACCGAGATTTTGAGCGTTAACAGCTCCTAAACAACTGAACGAAATGGTATGATAAACATTTGGTATGGTATGATTCATTCGAAAGATAAAATGTCTACGCGTTATATACTTGTTACTTTTGACGTAGGACTACGTCTAACCGGAAGATATAGGGGGTGAAATGGAAATCTAGGCACTGAACAAGTAGGAAAAAATGCAAGATTTGGAACGCTTATAACTCGAGCATTTCTCAATAGATCGCGAAGGTTTTTGCATCAATTGATAGAAAATATATCTACGCATCTATCATAACGAATAACATTTCATTTTTCTTGAGATAAATAATTGAATAATTGTGAAATATCAAGCATTGTCAAAATGCACTATGTGCCCATTTTTGATTGGTCCATTTTGTGCTCCTCAAATCGTACCGACCAAAACGGGCAACCAGCGGCAGCAGCGAAATAGAATGAAGCACGATTGGAAAGGAAAAAGAAAAAAATGAACGAAACATTGGTCGCAGTCTCACACATACGTAATTCTCGAGCCAGCCAGTCAGCTTAAAAATCCCCGCTCCGCTGCCGTAACGATCATTCTCGTTCAAACCGTACACCACATCGGTTCGCATCACAACACATCAACAAACCAACCCAAGCAGCCATGTCTGGACATGGTAAAGGAGGAAAAGTGAAGGGAAAGGCAAAATCCCGCTCGAACCGTGTTGATCTGGAGTTCCCCGCAAGGGTAGCTAGGCCGAGTGCGTTAGTACCAGTGCACCAGTCCACCTAGCCGGCGTTATATAGTTTCGGCCGCCGAAGTGATCGAGTTAGCAGAGCTGCTCGTGACGATAAGAAAACCCGCATTCGGAACAGAACACATTCGGTTCGGTGGACATCAAGACAACAGGCAGTTGCAGCGAGTGGCGAGTGGCAAACGCAATCGCAAAACGGCATCAAGTAGCAGAAGAAAAAAGTTTGTTCTTTATACAAACTTATCGAAATGGTTTTTTTCAAAACCACGAGTACTAAGTTTTCTAAATTGGAACCATTCCATAAAACAAGGCGCTTTTCAGGGCCATTAAACCTTCCAAAAAAGAGTTTAGGAAATACAGTTCAATGTTTTCTAAAACATTATCCAAAATAATAATAAAACACAAATTGATTTTTTCATAATTTGTTTGCCAGGATCTGATGAGTATGTGAATTTGGCAGTTGTTCTGAGCTTATTGATAGTTTGGGACTTTCCTGATTATTCAATTTTCACCAATTCTTAAATTGTTTCCAGATTGAAAGTACAGTAATTTACAATTAGTTCGACATTTAGCTAATTGGACGGACATGTAATGCGACTTATTTAGATGGACATTTTTGTAAACATAGAGATCCAAATTACGACCCCACATTGAAAGTCGACACTGTTCCACTGTCATCGCAAATGTTCAATTACAGGTTAAAATCGGCTCCAATGCGACACTGAGTGGCGCTTCGGCACGTCGCATTGAATGTAATTTACTGTCACAAAGCTGGATGGGAAGAAATTTTCCAACTGTGAAAGCTGTGGCGAGTGGCAACAAATCGCTAAACAGGAAGGTTCAGCCGAACAAGATGGGGATATCGAGTGATAACAAAACAATAAACTCTTTAGATTGAAGATAATTTTGTGATCCTGAAAAGGACCCTTTTTAGCCTGCATGTGAATCCAACGAGCGAACAAATCGTAATGAATGTATTTTTTTGCCATCGCTCCCTTTTAACGCTCATTCGTTCGTCTCGTTGGACTCGCCCCTCTGGCTGAGTCTGCCGATTTATCTCTATCCTGTGAGTGTGTACCGCTAGAGTATAAAACACGCGGACCCCAAAAAAATATTATATTTTCTTTCAAACCGTAAACCCGTGTGGTTGTACGGCATCGGCATCGTGGACGTAACAAAGGAGGACAAGTTAAGGGAAAGGCAAAGTCTCACTCGAACCGTGCAGGTCTCCAGTTCCCTGTTGGTCGCATTCACTGATTGCTCCGCAAGGGTAACTAGGCCGAACAGATTGGTGCCGGAGCACCAGTATACCTAACAGGGATTATAGAGTTTCGGCCGTCGGAGTGCTCGAGTTGGCTTGCAAAGCTGCTCACGACAATCAGAAAACCCGCATCAAGAACAGAGCAGCTTCGGTTCGGCGCTCATCAAGGCAACAATTAGTTCCAGTGAGTGGCAAAGTGTTTCTCCGGCACGTCGCATTAAATGTAATTTACTGAACAACATGTCACAAGCTGGATGGGAAGAAATTTTCCAACTGTGAAAGCTGTGGCGAGTGGCAAACGCAATATCAAAACAGGAAGGTTTAACCGAACAAGATGGGAATATCGAGTGATAACAAAAACACAACACCAAAGGTTCTTTTCAGAACCATCAACATATTCATAAAGAGTAAACAGTAAACTGATCCATTTTTCAGGTAGATTTTCAGGTTCACGTGGGAGAAGAAAATAAAACAACATATTTAAAATATATCTTTAACAAAAGCTGTCCCCTTTGTATAGTCCTACGTCACTCCAGTTATGTCCCCGACATTACCCACCCGTCTTTTTTTTTTTGATCCAAAAACTTGAAAAGGCGACCAAGAAAGTTTCTTTTCGTTTGGTGGTTATCGAGCATCGAGAAGAATCCGGAAACATGGCATCGGTGCTGAAATATAATCTGCCAGTTGTCCCTCAGGACAGTAAGTTACATTCAAGCGAGAGAATTTATGTTAATGTTTTCTATTCATATGATAATGCGACCAAATACATCTTGTTTTGTGATTTTTCAATTAAGTGCAGTTAGCAGGAAAGCTTCTGAACATTATTCTTCCCCATCAGTAGACTATTTTCGTATCCAATATTGGATACAGAAATGAAAAACAGAAAATGTTTTGCATCGTGAAAATCATAATTTTCCATCGATTATTGCTCAGTCGCTGAAAGTTTCAAACTCAGAGAGTTCATTCGCTTCTAGTTTCTAGTTTGCCTAACAAATTTCCATAGTAAACCACACCTTCTCTCGATTCAATCACGGACAAAAAGTATATTTAAGCGATATTCTGGTGGTGAAACGCATTCAGTATGTTTAGAACTGTGAGGGAGCGCAGAAGGGCCGATCCATCAGGAGGAGAAGAGAAGGCGACCAAGAGAGTATCAAAATCGAAAATTGGTTCCGTTTGTGAGACATCTGGATTTTGTTTTTGAACTAAGAAAATGATGATAATGTAACCTAAAACTCAAAAACAAATCACGTATATTTTACTTCCGGGCTTTCCAATGCAGTTCTCACATGCAGGAATCATGCATTTTTCTACTTGTTTTTGATTGTGCTCGCGAATTTTCTTCTTTGTCAATATTTATGCAGTTTTCACTACTAAAAGAGGTAAACAAAAAACATGTTATATATAAAATTGCGCAGAATTAAATTTCTTCCAAACTCATCACAATCATATAATCTTTTATGATTATAACATTGTAATTTATGGAAAAAACTACAAACCTCCCATAAACTCACATTGCAAAATTTAAAGCCATCATCACTTGTAGATTTGTACGTTAGATCGCCAATTGACGAATTTACGTTGGATTTACAACCAGATGGCGCAGCGAGTAAAATGAGGATGTTTTGTTTTATTAATGTGAAATTCGTTTAATTTGTTAGAAAAATCCGAATTTTCCTTCAAATTTCCCGAATTCAAGAATTCTATCCACGCTGAAAAGGTTAGCAAATCATCATTTTACAATGTGGTATGTATATTACGAGGAATTGGCGATCTAACGTACAAATCTACACCTAGGCGGCGCTGCGGTGAAATTGATGATGGTTTTAAATTTTGCCATGTGAGCTTATGGAAGTTTTGTAGTTCTTTCCATAAATTACAATGTTATAATTATAAAAGATTATTTGATTGCGATGAGTTTGGAAGAAATTTAATTCTGCGCAATTTTATATATAACATGTTATTTATTTACCTCTTTCAGTAGTGAAAACTATAAAAATATTGACAATGACTGAATTAAAGAAGGAAATTCGAGAGCACAATCAAACACAAGTAGAAATATGCACGATTCCTGCATGTGAGAACTACCTTGGAAAGCCCGGAAGTAAAATATACGTGATTTGTTTTTGAGTTTTAGGTTACATTAGCATCATTTTCTTAGTTCAAAAACAAAAACCAGATGCCCCACCGATCGTTTACGTTTTGCGTTAGATCGCCAATGGCTCGTTATAAATTTTGTAACTTTATTTTTTTTTTCAACAAAGTAAACGATGAATAGGGTGTTTTGCGCTAAAAATACTGCAAATCCTTCTCGTATCGGCCCCTCCATAATCAATGATATCAGCCAATTTGATGAGATATCGATTTCATCGCAATTATCCATAGTATCACTAACCGGTATGCATTATCAAACATCAAATTTTCGAAGATTATGTATGACTTTGGTCAAATCGCGTGTTGAAACAATCGTAAATATGAAAAACTCCAACATTCTTACCATATACTGACGACATTCAATTGACGAATTTACGTTGGATTTACATCCAGATGGCGCAGCGAATAAAATGAGGATGTTTTGTTTTATTGGTTTGAAATTCGTTCAAATTTTCTAGAAAAATCAGAATTTATCTTCGAATTCCCCGGTTTCATATATTATTTCCACGCTGGAAAGGTTAGAAAATCATCATTTTACAATGTGCTATGTATATTACGAGGAATGCCTTGTTATAAGTATTGTAACTTCAATTTTTTTCCACTAAGTAAACGATGAATAGGGTGTTTTGGGCTAAAAATACTGCAAATCCTTCTCGTATCGGCCCCTATATAATCAATGATATCAGCCAACTTGATATGATATCGATTTCATCGCAATTATCCATAGTATCAATAACCGGTATGCATTATCAAACTTAAAATTTTCGAAGGTTATCTATGACTTTGGTCGAATTGCGTGTTGAAACCATCGTAAATATACAAAACTCCAACTTTCTGAGCATATACTGACGACATTCAATGGCTGAAATGAATCTAAATTGAAATAAAATGAATAATCACCACCGAATCTTGCTTTTCAGTGCGTAAAATAAACAAACACCCTCACTTTTGTGGTTCTGAGCTCTAATGTAGATGTCGCATGAGCTGATTCAGCTTTGCGTAAATTCGTCAATCTAACGTACTAACGTACTAACGTAACGATCTAACGTACAAATCTACACCTAGGCGGCGCTACGGTGAAAGTTATGATGGTTTTAAATTTTGTTATGTGAGCTTATGGAAGGTTTGTAGTTCTTTCTATAAATTACAATGTTACAATTATAAAAGATTATTTGATTGCGATGAGTTTGGAAGAAATTTAATTCTGCGCAATTTCATATATAACATGTTATTTTCTTACCTCTTTCAGTAGTGAAAATTGTATAAATATTCACAATTGTTGAATCAAAGAAGGAAATTCGAGAGCACAATCAAAAACAAGTAGAAAAAATGCATGGTTCCTGTATGTGAGAACTAACTTGGAATGTCCGGAAGTAAAATATACGTGATTTGTTTTTTGAGTTTTAGGTTACATTAGCATCATTTTCTTAGTTCAAAAACAGAATCCAGATGTCTCACCGATCGTTTACGTTTTGCGTTAGATCGCCAATAGCTTTTGAACAGACCTCGTACATAAGGAACTGCTGAAGATGTGTGCTAGTAGCAGGCCCGCAGCACCCAAGCTAATGAAACGAAGAGAACCGTCATTGGAACCCTGGAAACATTAGGCCAGACACTTGCCGGAAGAGTAAATCGCTGTATGGTGTATGGTTCAGAGCGATCATGCCGAAGAAATAATATATTTTTTGTAAAAATCGAATACTTGTTTCTTTGTGTTTGAAATTCAATCCAATTGTTTTTTAAACAGAGAATTTGTTTGAATATTATTATGTTAAACACAATTTATTGAAATCTCGCGTAATTTTTGAATAGGTCCTATGTAACATTCACATCAACTCGAGAAAAACGAAGTTGAAGATCGGAACATTGTTCCGCGAATTGTTTCAAAAGGAATCGATCTTCACCACTACTTTTACCACTAGCAGTCAATAATAACTCCGCAAAACCAATCGTTTTGACTGACCGCTTCGTACATTGGAGAAATTACGTTGTACGATGACAATTTGCAAATAACTACTAAACAACGCTTCAAATACTTACGCATTTTGTGCTAAAAGCAGATCATTATTGTTATAACTCGTTGAATTGCACTAAAAACGATATCAACACCCGAAAATAACAAAAACTCAAAATGTCCGAAGTGCGACTTAGTGTTGTTTTGATTACTTTGTTACTTCGGACGTATCGGCGTCAGAGGAAAGTGACGTCCGAAATAATAGTCGAGTGCTTAAAATTCGAATCTGTACATTGGACATTTTTTGTATCGGTAATAAAAAATGAGTGGGTTATATCTATGATATAACCGCAAGGTTGACGTGGAACTACCTTATACTTATGACAGACATACAGCTGTACTTGCGTTGTACTTCGAAAATTGTATGTCTGTCACCATGTACAGCGCTAGAACCATGCAAGCAACTCGGTACAATCGCTGTACCTGTACCGACCTATTTTACCGCTGTACATGGCTACAGTTGTAATGTGCGCAGCGCCATAGACGGTTAGAGTGGGTAGCATGAACAAAACGAATCAAAACATTTGGTATACATTATTTTCATTGACTTTCTCTTGAGTTAATAACTTAGATTGGAAACATATTTTTTGTGTTCGATAGTTTAGACGCTAAATAAAAACCTTTTTCATTGAAATATTGGTGAAAATACAATGCAATAAATTCAAACTTCTGATTGTCAGTCTGACATGCGGTACAATGTACAACCAAAGTATGTGTGTCATGCTATCGTGGTACCTGTACAACGCTGTACACGTACAGCGCTAGTACAGTTGTATGTCTGTCCATGGTATTAGCTTAGCAATCATTCGTTTGTATTGATTAAATTCTTGATTGAATGAAACAGTTTCCAAATTCAATTGAGTTCAATATATTTGCTCTGTGAGTGAAAAAAATGAAGAAATGCCATGTAAAGTCAATTCATTTATTGTGATTGATTGTTCTTCGTTACAAGTAAATTTAATGACGGACCTTTTACGTGTGGTATGATGACTAGAACAAAATATATGTACGGAAGAATTATCAAACGTTTGATGAACCAGCCTAAGGCTGAAAATCTTTCCAATAAAGACAAAAAAAAATATCAAACGATTATTTTATTTTACATTTCCCTCTGAAGTTTACATCCCAAAAGTGTACATACTTCTCGAATCTCAAATTTGCTTGAAACTGGGAAGTTCATTCGCTTCTAGTGTCTGCACGATTTTCCCAGGTTCCTAAGTTTAGAAGATCATGTTAGGACAGACATATTCCACTCTGCACAAAGGCAAGCGAGGACAAAAGTACTCGCAGTTTGCATTTATTTGCAGAGCCGATTTCCCCAGAAACCTCGGTTTAGAAGTCTGTGTTAGGGAAACACATTTCAATCGGAACAAAAATACCCCCGATTTGTATGAATTCGCAATGCCGATTTCCCCACGCTCCATGGATTTGAAGTCTGTGTTAGGGGAACACATTCCAGTCGGAACAAAAATACCCCCGACTTGCATGAATTTGAAATACCGATCTCTCCAGGCACCTTGGTTTAGAAATCTCTATTAGGGAACACATTTTGGTGGGAACAAAAGCTCCCCCTACTTTCGTGTGTTCTTCTTCTTCTTTTTGGCTTTAAGAGGGTTTAAACTTTTCAGTTCATTCGCCTCTAGGCTCTTTCGTGTGTTTGCAATGCCGATTTCGCTGCTTGGTTTTAAAGTCTGTGTTAGGGAACATTTTTCGATGAGAACAAAAGTCCCCCTACTTTCATGTATTTGCAATGCCGATTTCCCCAAGGCTGCTTGGTTTTGATGGCTGTGTTAGGGAAACCGTAAATCGGGCCAATCAAAACGATGCAGTTAGGGCGTTTAGATAACGCCTAATATTTTACAGTTATTCAATTGTTTATCTAATGAAAAACAACATTTTGTTAGTTGCGATAGATGCGTAGAAATATTCCCTATCAAGTGATGCAAACATCTCTCCTATCCAGTACGAAATGTTCGAGCTATAAGCATTCGAAATCTTTCATTTTTTCCTGCATGTTCTGTGTTTAGGTTTTCATTTTACCCTCCATATATTCCGGTTAGACGTAGTCCCACGTCAAAAGGTGAAAAGGATAGATACTTGAACGGTTGTTTTCGCATTGCATTCAATAATTGAGCACTAATAGTATGCATCCATTAACTCGATTTGTTTACTTTTGTTACTTAGGACCTTTTCAAAGGTACGCGAGAAATAATTGTTCCTTTTTTTCTCGGTGCATTCCTCAGTTACCCCATCTTTTCGTGATTATTGGAAATGTTAGCAAAGACAACTTCAATTGAATAGAATGTGTATCTGCTAAATGTAGTATGAAATTTGATATAAACAGAAATGATGATACAGAAGAACCCCGATTATCCGCGAACGGATCATGGATTGTGGATTATTCGCTGGAGCGAGTTCTATAGTAATTCTGTTGACAAATCTACGCAAAGCTGCATCAGCTCATGCGACACATACATTAGAGATCAGAACCACAAAAATTATGATGTTTGTATTTCTACGCGCCTCAAAGCGTGATTCTGTCGTGATTATTTTTATTATTTTCTATTTAAATTCATTTTAAACAATGAATGTTGTCCATATATGGTAAAAAAGTTAGATTATTGTATATTTACAATGGAATCAACAAGCGATTGGACCAAAACCATAGATAATATTCGAAATTTTTAAGTTTGATAATGCATATAGGTCAGGGGTTTTCAGATTTTTTTTAAGGCAGAGCACTTTTATAGCAAAAACATTATATGGAACACTTGCATTTTTCAATCAATAAAAGAAATCATACTTGCATTGACATTACCTAACTGGGAACAACTTTATTTCGGTTGCGTGTCCCAGTTACACGACATCTACGGAGTTTACACGGAGTAAACAAGATAAAGCACTATATGTCCTGTGAAAGTGGAGCATTTGCTATAACTTCACGGAACACAAATTTCCCGCGGAGCACCATTTGATATAGACTATGAGCTGGGTCATGCGGAGTCATTAAACTTTTAAATATTTAATATTTTTCAAGCGCATTTTGCTTGGAAAATAAATTCCTTGCACCCTTTTCCCCATGATGCTTTTTCCGCATGCTTGCGGATGTTTCTCCTATAGAAAAAGCATACGTTTTCGTGACTCGGGCTTTGTTTATAAACTTTTTTGACTGAACCAGAATTGAAACAAATGGTGTAATTTTTGTATATCGTATTCTTTATAATATTCAGAATGGTAAACACCTAATATTCGGCGAGAAGTAAAACTGAACCATAATTAAGTTTATGTATTTTTAATAGTCAATAATACTGAAGCAAAATGTCATTTGGGCCCATATGATTTGAATCGCTAACATTAATTGATGAAAAATGTAGTTGGTTCAATTTTATTAATTCTATTATTTTCACCTTTAATAACAGTACTTTCTCTATGTGGTATAATATTATAAGAAAAGAAACACTTTTTTCCCCTCCTGATTATTGGATCTCTTTTGACATTCCCATTGGATTTGTTTTTTGTAACATTTTGATTTTATCCGCATGACCTACCTGACATTTTCCAGATGCTCATGCTATGGATAATGGCGATGCAATCGACATCTAATTAAGTTGGTTGATATCATTGATTATGTAGAGGCCGATACAAGAAGGATTTGCAGAAATTTTAGCACAACACGTGCTACTCATCGTTCACCTAATTGAAAAATTATAGGAGGTTGTGTTCAAGACACGACCGCATTGTTGACGTAAAACTACGCTGTAGTTGAATTTAAGTCGCTTGTATATAACTGCGCATATTACTTTAGCATAGCGTCAGTTCCATGCATTGATGACAGAAAACAAACAATGGGCCTGATTCTCGAATACACTTCACGGTGGAAACGAAATAAACGGCACGCCATTGAACTACGTTTTACGAGTTAGTGAAGTGTCGAAGATAATGATGAGTTTTCAGGCAGAATGGGCACTTTTCAAATGAAAAATCATTAATGAAAATTAACTTCTTCGTATCAAACTGGTATTCAATGTAAGTGGAAACTTTGTTTTCTTCATGTGGTATAATAATCCCTTACAAAAATTTCATCTGAAGATAATTTTATATTATAATGATAAATTTAGTGGGAAACTAATCTCGCATCCAGATGTCGACACCGTACTGTTGTCATCGTGTATGCGTTTCATACCGTTTCCACCGTGAAGTGTATTCGTAGTGTATTCGAGAATCAGGCCCAATGTTAACTGCTTGGATAAAGACTGAATATTTGCCCCAGCAGAGATTCATTACCAATACCCTAGCGTAAATATTTTCTTCCCGCTTCTCCCCTCCTTGTTTATATTTATCATTACGTCTGCATAATTAGCAAAACACAAACAATCGTCAATCATAGCATAAAAATTAGGCGATTATTGAATCGTTACGGGGCCAATGCACACGGGAGCAGATACAAATGGGGATTCAGCGTAGCGAAGATGCACTATTTTTACGTACGGGTTATGAAGCACGCACGTACGCAAACAAATGTCTATCGATGGCTTGAAGCAACTAAATATACACACACTTATTTCCGTTTTGCGCTCTTCTCAACAGAAGCCCTTTCTGTTAATATTACCAGTCTAGATTAGCTTAGCTGTCATCATTTGTGGAGAGAGTTTACCTACAGTCATGCGAAACCAAATCACTGATAAAATAGAACATTTATTTTGCTGGTGAGCTGACGATAGCCTAGCTTGACGATTTCCCACACAATTGTGTAGCTCGGAACTTTAATGCAATGGCGTCAGTTTGATGCAATGATTGCAATGCCAGCGAGTGAGTAATTAGGTCGCGTCCACAGCTCAATCTGAAACGAAGACATGTAATGACGCAAAACAAGGAAGAACAAGCGATATGCATTGCTTTACATACAGAACTATACTGAAAGTTTACCTTCCTTCCTTGCTTGAGACTTTAAACTTCTTCAGTTCATTCATCTCTAACCTTCAAAAAGGCCCTTGGAAACTTTACTTTATACATAATATTACACCTCCACCCCCATTGCCTTGAGAAAGGCATTCGATCCCTCGCCGCCCAGCAACGATTGTTCAGTCGATTTCCTCACGAAGAATGAAAGTTTGCCTCAGCGAGATCCTCTGTTTATACTTTAGGCAAATATTCTCCTTCGTTCTTCTTCTTTTCCTTTGTTCACGGAGACTTTACATCCTACGATTTCCCCTACGTTGTTCGTCAATAAGTTGTTGGTTATCGACAGCTCTGTTAATGTTAAAGTTCGGGAAAGCACACAAATGGACAGAACAAATGTATTAGGAGTGGGAATGCTTCCATTTTTCATCAATTTAAACCATATATAGACTATGGGATTGAAATAGCGTATCAAACAAATCTTAGGGAATTTCCGATTCGTTTGGTATGTAAATCGCCAAAATCCGTTCACGGCAAAATAGTTATTAACGTTAACTTTATTTCATAAAAACGTGACCTGTTTTCTGATTTGGCACCCTTAATGAAAAACGTAGTTCTACGTCAAAAAAAATAAAGTTACAACACTTATTAAGCCATTCTTCATAATATTCACACCACACTGTAAAATGGTGATTTTCTAAAGTGTGGGAAAAATACTTGAATCCGGGAGAATTCGGATTTTTCCAGCAAATTTAAACGAATTTCATATAAAAAAACAAAACATTATCGTTTACTCGCTGCGCCTTCTGGTTGTAAATCTAATGTATATTCGTCAATTGCTAGATGTCGAATTAGATTTTACTCACTGTAGTGCATTCTCAGTGCATTCCTCATTTGCGCCATCTCCACGTCATTATTAATACATTTAGCAAAGCTTCTGACACTTTCACTGAAAAATTTGTGTGTTGGCTAGACGTAGTATGAAATTGTGGTACGAAATTGAACAGAAATTACAATTTATGGAAAATAAAGGAAATTTCTTTCAGCTTTTTATTACTATGTTTTATTTAAGAAATGTCGTTATGGAGTCTGTTTCGAATTATTGTTGAAAAAAAAGATTCCTTTATTTTTCATGCAATTCAAAGCTAATTTATGAGATGCTGAATCTGTCAGTTTGTTACCTTCGTCCGGTGGTCACTTTTCCACGCAAAGCGCAATACCGCATCTATTCCACATAAACAAAAGGAGAACAAAGTGAAAGGATGGTGTAAGAGAATGATGCCCCTTTTGATTGTGCGGTACGGAAAATAGACAACGGGACCGGCATCGGTGGCACGGAGGAAAAGATTGTACTGCAGCGCGACGGCAGCATCTGCAGGTGCTCCTGATACCAGTGCGAAACCACGTCGAACCCGTGTGAAGTCTTCCCCGGATATACGGCGAACGGTCGTGGGAAGGTCACAAGCGTCCAGACCCCCGCCTAAAACAATGGAGTTCCAGCACCGGTAAAGTGGCAGCAAAAAGACTGATAGCAAATCGCAGCTACTTACCAATCGGACAACAAATTTGGCTATTCGAAATCGACGTCGTCATCGCTTGACCTACTCTCCTCAGCGACAAATATTTGTTGACAACGCAAAAACAAATTGCTCAAAAAAATATATTTTTAATAATGGCACTGCTACCACCAGATCCGGTGTACTGTCTGAAGTCTCCCGATCTGAGCTCATTCCACTCGCTATGCTTCCACACTTCCGAGCGGCTGTATGCCGGAACCACGAAGGGAACCGTCCAGTTGTGGGATTTGCAGGTAAACAATTCCATTTGCTGATGTTTTATTTTTCCTCCAAATGTTCGTTCCAATTTTAGACCAACCGCTCCACTTACCAACTGTCAGTGGGTACCAGCCCGATCATCAACGTCGCACACACCGAAGATGCCTTGATAACTCAGGAAAAAGAGGGATATGTCAAGCTGTGGGAGCTGACCAACTCGGCGTATGTCCTTCGTCACGAGTCCATCACTGACCATGTGGGCTTCTGCCGTTTTGTTTACCATGGTTCTCCGCAGCGTGATACGGCCGATGCGCCGGCGGTGATAATCCCCAAAAACGGATCCAACATTTCCATCCTCTGCGGTCGGACATTCGTCGAACGTCAGCTCCTGGCCGTTTCGAGTCAGGAGGAGGCCCGTTTGCCACCGCTGGGTACCGTTATGTGCTTTCTGCCCGTAGAGATTAAAAACACAAGCTATCTGCTGGCTGGCTATGAGTCCGGAACAATCATTCTATGGGACCTGAACACCGGTAAACCTCTCAGTCATCTGCGTTTGGAGGAGGAGCAATGTCTGATGACAATCGATTACGATCCGGTCACGAACAGGGGTGTGTGCGGAGGCTCCTCCGATCGCATCACCGTGTTTTCAATCGATCGCCAAAACATGCAGATCCGCAGAAGCTCGGAAATTTCGGTCAAAAACGCCGGCATCCATCGCGTGCGGATTCGCAAAGACTTGAAGGTGTTTTCCAGTGCCGGATGGGACGGGAGGATCCGGATCTTCTCCTGGAAGAGCATGCGAATGCTCGCTGTGTTGAGCGTGCACAAGGGCGAACTGATGGACCTTGTCTACTCGGAGGACAAGGTGTCCATGTGGAAGGCTGTCATCATGGCCGCAGCCGGTTCCGACGGACAGATCTCCCTCTGGGATCTGTACAAATAAGAGCCAGTAATAAAACGTGTGCACGTTTCTTTTTAAACGAGTACTTTTTTCTTGCTTTTATCATATGAGTTCCATTTACTCTCCGTTACTTACGAAGCTACTTTGAGAGAGTACTGCTATAATCGTTAGAATTAATTTGTTTATTACCGTTATGTACATCTATCCATATATGTTATCATGTTTACTACTCTTGTTGTTGACTCTGAGAAGAAAAATCTGATCGTAGCTTAATATATTTCGATACTTTCAAAGTACACACTTTTACACAGCTTTCGTTCTAAACAATGGCGAAACTACGACTAGCGTATAATAAATATATTACTATTTTTACTACATGTTTACAGAAATATTTACACTTTCTTTTTGTTTGGTTCGCTATACCGAAATGCGGGACACGACTATACACAGACTACTAGATGGTTTAGTGAGAATAGCTCCGAATCAGTGGCGGTATTTTATTCGTCTTCAATTTGCGAAGCAGCCAAATCCATCAACGTTAATTTGAGTCTTTCCGGATCAACATGGTCGAGGTTTTACATTTAGAAGATGTGTGGTTTATTTGATTTGGGATTAAAATTTGGAGGCGAATGGGTTAGGGATACTATCTGTCCTGATTTTGAGAAGCTTTTGGGGCGTTCTGATTCATTTTTCAACTTTCACGCTCAAAAAAATAAATATCACATCACCTCTGAACAGTATCGTTCCATTTCACGTTTATTTGTTTCATGCGTCACACTGAAGTGAAGTTATCAAATAGTGAAATGAAAATGAAAGAGTCACATATCGAATGTAAGTGTCTTATATCCGAATGAAACTTCCGATCGAGTTCGAACATTGTTCACTGAAAGTAATTCAATTTTCAAGTGAAAGCATTTGCGTTAAGAACGAAATTGAAGAATCCATGGGCCGTATTATAGAAATCGAGGTGATAAGAATTTTGCTCGTTAGCTCTGTTTTACTATTATAGAAATCGAGCAATTCGATAGCACCGAGCGAGTGATAGCTATCGATGCAAGTGTCAGAATTTTTCGAGTTGTTTGGTTCGCTTGTTGCATATCTTCAGAGAATTATTTTGTTTTGGTGTGCGTCCCTGATATTTCCCTTTGGGAAACATTTCAGAAACGCTTAGATATATGCAATTTTCAACACATGTTCGTTTGTTTTGATCAGTATTTGTTTTACGGTGCTGCCAGAATAGGCTATACAAGGTAAGTGTACAATCCAGCATTATTTATATAAATCATGTTGCAATTTATAATGCAGAACCTACTTCCAGCGTATATTTCAGTGGTTGAAAACGAATGGACAGACAAATCACCAGCAGTTTGAACGACTCGTTGAACCAATAAAAGCGAATGTAAACATTGCTCGAGGTTTTTGTGGAGGCAGTTCAAATAGAACGGGAGGAATTCAGTGAGGAGCTTAATGCACTGAGACCATCAATGCGTGCTGGTTCAGAATGGCAGAAAGTAAGTGTTTCTTCTACGGTACATATAACTTCATAAGTAAATTTTATCATATTCTTTGAATTAGCGAATATCAACCGAATTTCCTACCTAAAAATGATTATTCCTGCTAGCGTACATTATTACGAGTTACTTCTGTCAGAAATTTTCTTTTTTATTGCTATACTATACCAAGCTTTCTATACCATATGCTAAAGCTGAAATGTCTTGCAAAACAATAATGATTTTTTTTTAAATTACAGATTTGGATTGACATGATGTGAAGGGTAAAGGAAACACTAGCACACAATAAGAATTTAGGGCCACAGGTGGTGGCCCAATACAATAAAGCTATTGACGCCGCTACAACAAGAAATCGACGCTAAAAGAGAATTACATGCAAAAAAATTGTTTTGCTAAAAAAGTGGAATTCATGCGTGACTCCTTACGGAATTCCATAGATTGCAGTTGTGAGAATACATGAAAAAGTTCATTTTCTAAGAACTGTATTTTTTGTAAAGCAAATTGTTCCATGATGTCGTTTTTATTACACATCCATGTATGCATTATGCTTACTAAGCTTCATTCATTGAAGGAATATCAATTTTCGCCAAAAAATAACCATATTAGCACTTTTGGAAATATAGATATTTATAATTTTCATAACAGATGTCTCAAAAAAAGATTTGGCATCCTTTCTATAGTGCTTTGTGAAACATTTCAAACTCGTTTCAAAATATTTCAGCACCAGCACTAACATTCGAGCAGAGTAACGAATCGAGCTGTTTTCCTCGATTTCTATAATTTCAGATTTTACTGGGTGTGATAGTGATAGTGGTTGTATTGAATCCTCGATTCGATTTCTATAATAGGGCCCCATGTTTCAGCGTTAGTAGAGAATACTCACAATAGAAAATGATTCTGACTGAAGAAATAAAGAAATGATTTTTATCTTATTGTTTCGAAATTGTCAAGCCCTGATCATAATCAATTAATTTTTAGAATTTTTTGACGTAGGACTACGTCTTTCATTTCTATACCGGGGTGTAAAACCAAAGTTTCGAGAACGAAAGCGTTACGCTGGAGACCGAGATTTTGAGCGTTAATAGCTCTTAAACAACTGAACGAAATGGTATGATTAACACTTCATTTGAAAGATAAAATGTCTACGCGTCATATACTTGTTACTTTTTCATCCAAAAACTTGTTTCAATAGTCTTAAAATTGCTTTCAAAATAGGCTATTGCAATCACCAATCGGTATATAAGCGAGCGCCGCTCGTAAACCCACTCAGTTATGATTGAACAGCGATTGGAGCATGTTGTCGCTGTTGTTGGGAAGCTAATTTCGTTTATCATGAAAACGCTGATGAACGGTGTCACCAAGAGCCTGTTTGTGCACCTAAGGCCAAAAGGGAATCCATCAGGAGGAGAGTGATGCCACGGTTCCGCTTGAAACATCGGAGCAGCCGCCACACACACATACACACATACACGCGCGGAATTCTCGTTGCTGAAAAATAATCTGCCAGTTCCCCTGGGAATTGAAAAATACATTCATGCGAAATAGTTTATTTTAATGTTTTCTATCCATATAACACTGCAACCAAATACATTTGGTTTTGTTATTTTTCAATCAATCGCAATTAACAGGAAAGCTTCTGAATATATTTTTCCCCATCAGTGGAAATTTTCGTATCCAATATTGGATGCATAACATGAAAAACGGAAAATGTTTCACATCGCGAAAATCAAGTCATTTTCGAGCGATTATTTGCTTTCTACTCATATAATGCTGCGACCAAATACATTTCGTTTTGGATTTTTTCAATCAAGTGCGATCAACGTAAGACCACGTCTTTCGGCAATTTATTAGAGGTGCAATGAATATTTAGGAATTCCCGCTCTACGCGCACTGGCAAACAATGTTTACTCAACAATTTCTCAAACGAGAAATGGGTGTTGTGAGAAAGGATTAGCGAACGCGAAAACGACAACCGGGAGAAAGATACGTTTGGAGGTTGAAGGAAATTGGCAGAAAACTTCTTCATTCTATCATTCAAATAATGTGATTCATACCACATCGTTTTGCCAGAAAGAGATTATTAATGTTCAAAGGAGGAATCGAGTCCTCCGAGGAAATTACCCAACGCAAATTAGAGTCGACTATCGATTGCGGCATTCGTACACAAATAATTTCATAATGCAGTTTCACCAAAGTGATTTCTTCGGATATATTCACTACATCATGTCATATATTTCATATTCTTCATTAAGAAATCCATATCCATGGCACCTATCGGTAACGAATTATTATCGAAACCACGATTTTCGCTAAATGCTCCTTTCAGTTCGGCCTGTAAAAAACTTTTCTGTACTCTAATCCATCAAATTTGGAGCCCTGAAAAGGGCCGTTGATTATATGCTAAGCTAATATAGCACGCTCTCCTCGGATACGATGGGCCAGCTGGATGTCCTTGGGCATGATGTGACGCGTTTTGCATGGATAGCACACAAATTGGTATCTTCGAATAAGCCTCCTGCAGCGTCATAGCCGCGGAACTTTGGAAGCGCAAGTCGGTTTTGAAGTCCTGAGCAATTCCACGATCCAAATGCTGCAAAGGTAGCTGTGGATCCGCAATTCGGTCGACTTCTGATAGCGATGAATTTCACGCAAAGTTCCCGGTCGATAGCGATGTGGCTTCTCCACCTATTCTGCTACTGGTGCGCTTATCCGAGCTGACTTCGTGTGCCTTACCACCGAATGACTAACGAGCTGTCTGCGAAAGACTAACGAGCTGTCTGCGAAAGACTAACGAGCTCGAGTCCTCACGGTGCGAGAGTAGAGTAAGAAATGAACGAAAGCAAAGGAAGCGTCATTTTATAAACCATAAAAGTATAGAATCTAAATCCCACCCTTATTATATTCGTGAGTATACAGTAAGCTTATATAATAAAGAGGGTGGGGTTTACATTCGATTCTTTTATGTTTTATAAAATGACACTTCCCTTGCTTTCGTTCATTTCTTACTCTACTCTCGCACCGTGAGGACTCGTTTCATCGGGACTAAGCAGACAGCTCGTTAGTCCTTCGGTGGTAAGGCACCACGAAAGCAGCTCGGATAAGCGCACCAGCCGCAGGAAGCGTGAAGGAGCCACATCGCTATCGACCGGGAACTTCGCATGAAATTCGTCGCTATCAGAAGTCGACCGAATTGCTGATCCGCAAGCTACCTTTGCAGCATTTGGTTCGTGGAATTGCTCAGGACTTCAAAACCGACTTGCGCTTCCAAAGTAATTAGCTGGAAAGCTTCTGAAGATTATTCTTTCCCATCGGTAGGATATTTTCGTATCCAATAATGGATGCATAACATGAAAAACGGAAAATGTTTCGTATCGCCAAAATTATATAATTTTCAATCGATTATTGCTCAGTCGCCGAAATTTTCATACTCAGAGAGTTCATTCTCCTCTAGTTTGCCTTCCAAATTGCCATCGTAAACCACACCTTCTCTCGATTCAATCACGCACGAAAAGCATACTGAAATAATATTCTGGTGGTGAAACCCATTCATTTTTCGTGAGGCGTCGTGCACAAATTACGTAACGCGATAAGGGGGGAGGGGTTAGATGTTGCGTTACTTTCTGTTTATTAGAGATAGGAAATTGCGTTACGAAAGGGGGGGGGGGGAGGTTCAAAATCCGGATTACGTAATTTGTGCACGACGCCTGAGGACATCGACAAGACAACATCGTTACTGAACGAGCTGAACGGCGAGGGATCGAGGTATTCATTACCTGGCTTGACCTGACCTGAAATGCAATCAGTTTGTTTTAACTGTGAGGAAGCGCAGAAAAGCCGATCGATCAGAAGGAGAAGAGAAGGTGACCAAGAGAGTATCAGCATCGAAATACGGTTCCTCGGGAAGACATAGAAGCAGCCGCCACACACACACACACATACACGCGCGCAACTCTTTTCGTTTGCTGGTTATCGAGAGGAAACTTGGAAAGAAATGATCGTTGCTGAAAAATAATCTGCCAGTTCCCCTTGGAATTGAAAATTACATTCAAGCGAGTTTATTTTAATGTTTTCTATCCGTATAATACTGCGACCACATACATTTGGTTCTGTGATTTGTCAATCAAGTGCAGTTAACAGGAAAGCTTCTGAAGATTATTCTTCAGAACAAGGTTTTTTGTATCCAATATTGGATGCATAAAACCTTGAGTCTTCAAAGTAACACTCTCGTTTTTGAAGTCACCCAAATATTTATTTATTCATTCATTCAGGATGGATTTAGATTCAACTTCAAACAAATGATCTCTAAATCAACGATAGTCCTACGTCACCCTTGCGGTTATACCATAGATATAACCCACTTCCTGTTTTATTGATTAAAAACTGATGGACGTAGGACTATGTCTATCGGGAACACATTTTGAGTACAAAGTGAAAAACGAAAAATCTACCACATCGCGAAAATTTCCAATTTCAATCGCTTATCGCTCAGTCATTTGCTGAAAAATTTTCGAAATATTTACATCAATCATTTTGGCATTCTCTAATAGTCCAATACAATGAACAATATCATATTTTTTGTTTAAAAGTTATCATCGAATAATTGAACAATTGATTGATCAATTGGCACAAGCAATCTGTGCTCTCTTAGTTGCTCATTCTATATGAATATGGGCAGAAGGAACTCCTGTGTTTCATACATCATATAATTTTGACGTGGGACTACGTCTAACTGGAGTATATGGGGGGTAAAATAAAACCTAAACACAGAGCATGCAGGAAAAAATGAAAGATTCCGAATGCTTATAACTCGAACATTTCTTACTGGATCGGAAAGATGTTTGCATCAATTGATAGGGAATGTTTCTACGCTTCTATCGCATTTAATAAAATGTTATTTTTCATTGGATAAACAATTGAATAACTGTAAAATGTTAAGCGTTATCTAAACGCCCTAGCAACCTCGTTTTGATTGGCCCGATCTACGGTTTCCCTAACACAGCCATCAAAACCAAGCAGCCTTGGGGAAATCGGCATTGCAAATACATGAAAGTATGGGAACTTTTGCTCTCACCGAAATATGTTCCCTAACACAGACTTCAAAACCAAGCAGCGTTGGAGAGATCGGCATTGCAAATACATGAAAGTCGGGGGTATTTTTGTTCTGACTGAAATGTGTTTCCCTAACACAGATTTCAAATACATGGAGCGTGAGGAAATTGACATTCCAAATACATGTAAGTCGGGGGCTTTTTTGTTCCGACTGAAATGTGTTTCCCTAACACAGACTTCAAATCTATGGAGCGTGGGAAAATAGTCTCAGCAAATAAATGCAAACTGCGAGTACTTTTGTACTCGCTTGCCTTTGTGCAAACTAGAATATGTTTCCTTATCACGGTCTTCCGAGAAGTACGTACACTTGAGAGATGCAAACTTCAGAAGGAAACGTCAAATGAAATAATCGTTTGATAATTCTTTCGTTCACATATTTTTTCCTATGTATCATCTTCTTGAATGGCATTTAACGTTCCCTGTGGAACTTTTGCCGTCTCAACGTATGCATTAACTAGCGTCATTTATTAATACTTAGTTGAAATTTCTTAAGCCAAACAACACGCCTTGAATGTATTCCGAGGGGCAAGCTGTTGAATACGCGTGACCACAGTGCAAGTCGAAGGAAATTTCTTTGACGAAAAATCCCCCGGCCAGAACGGGAATCGAACCCGAACACCCGGCATGATAATGTGAGACGCTAACCACTCGGCCACGGGTGCACACTATGTATCATACCAAACGTAAAAAGACTGTCATAAAATTTACTTGTAATGGAGAACATAATCTATCACAATGCATGAATTTACCTTATACGGAATTATACAATCTTTTTACTCATAAAGCGAATATATTGAATTCAATTGAATTCAAGAATTGTTTCATTCAATCAAAACTTTAATCAATACTAACCAATGATTGGTACGATAAGGTAGTCCCGCGTCAACCTTGCGATTATACCATAGATATAACCCACCCATATTTTAAATCCATGGATTGTTCCCGGCACTATTGCGAATGATATTTAATGACTCGGAAACCGCCCAAAAATCTCCTGTTCACGTACAGAACAGGAGCCCCTGGAGAATTTCACCGTATGGATCGTTCGAGAAATACGATAAGGGGCTGTTCACCACGTGGACAGAAAAAAACATAATTTTAGACACCCCCCTCCCCCTCCGTGGACAATCGTGGACATTTCTTATACCCCTCCTCCTGTTGTCCACGTCTACACTACAGTTTTTGGAAAAAAAAATCAAGAAAATTCTAGTATTTCGCTTGAATTTTATTTCAAGTTTGATTCTATCTTCTATTCTATGTTTTATTCATATAATCCATATTATATATGGATTCACTGGCCCTTAGACCAGCTAAAAAGCAGAATTTCGTAAACAATCGACGCCATATTCAAATGGAAGGATTGCTGTGGGGGGAATTCGATGTAATCTGAAATGTTATGAAAATTGAGATTATTTTCGCATGACAAAACATTGATTAAATTACAGAAAAATAACTTCTTCAAATTATATTTCATACCAGTTGTCGCACTCAGTGCGAAACTTCCATTGGTATCCTTTCGTTCATCCAATTTCATGATCAACGCGAATCAAACAATTTATTGAACTTCCCCTCGATTTTATTTGACGTTTAACATGCCGGACCAGTTAAAACGCGAATGTCGATAACTGGTCTTCCCTTTTCGCATAGTTAATAAATGTTTACTGTATTAGTCTCAGGTCTAGAAAAGAACGCTTCAGCTAGACCCGATGTCATCCAATTTCTTCACAATTTTTACTGCCAGCCTAGTTAGCACAGTTAGGACCGCGCGTTTTGAGGCAAACTTGAACGCTTCATTTGTTCAGATTCCACGAATGAGATCGTTTCCTTCGATGTGGATGAGACGAAGGCGAGCCACATCGGTAGGCCTTGTTAGATTCTTGGCAAACCAAGGATTTAACCTTCAAGTGTAGAAAACACGGATTATTTCGTGATCCATCCGTAACAGACGGAACGCAAAACACGAGAAAACTCGTGAGCGGTCAGCAATGTGTTAGTGTGATGGTGTTAATATTAGGCTGTCAAAAAAGTCCTGCGGTATTTTTTTTGAATTTTCATTTGTTCATAAAATTAGTTACAATCATCTGTTTTAAGTCAAATATTCGCCGTTTTGTTCGATGACTTGTTCCCAACGAGATGCCAACTTCATAATACCCCTGTTATAGAAGCTCGGATAGCAAATTTTCACAGGCCTCTTTTGTGGCTAACTTCTGACTACCTAGCTCGTTCGCCATGGACAAAAACAGGTGGTAGTCACTTGGTGCAAGGTCCGGACTATACGGCGGATGCAAAAGAACCTCCCATCCGAGCTCCCGGAGCTTCTGGCGCGTCACCAAAGAAGTGTGTGGCCTGGCGTTGTCCTGATGGAAGACAATGCGGCCTCTGTTTATCAAAGATGGCCTCTTCTTCATGAGTGCTACCTTCAAGCGGTCCAGTTATTGGCAGTACAGGTCCGAATTAAGCGTTTGGCCATAGGGAAGCAGCTCATAATAGATTATTCCTTGACAATCCCACCAAACACACAGCAGAACCTTCCTGGCCGTTAATGAGAGCTTCGACCACGACCGTTTGCGCTTCACGTTGTCGTAAGTGACCCACTTTTCATCGCCAGTCACCATCCGCTTCAGAAACGGGTCGATTTTGTTGCGATTCAGCAGCGATTCACATGCGTCGATACGGTCAAAGATGTTTTTTTGCGTCAACGTGTGTGGCACCCATACATCGAGCTTCTTTGTGAATCCAAGCTTCTTCAAATGGTTATTAACGGTTTGATGACTTATCCCCAGCTCTTGGCCGATGCTACGGCTGCTACTATGCTGGTCTTTCTCGGCTAATTCAGCGATTTTGTCGCAATTTTCGACGACAGGCCTTCCGGAGCGTGGCGCATCTTCGACGACCTCTACACCAGAACGAAAACGTTGAAACCATCGTTGTGCGGTGGAAATGGAAACTGTATCGGGTCCATAAACTGCACAAATTTTATTGGCAGCTTGAGATGCATTTTTTCCTTTGTCATTGTAGTACTGTAAAATATGTCGGATTTTCTCTTTATTTTGCTCCATATTTGCGACACTATAACTCACGAACGACTTAACCAAACAAAACACTGTCAAGGACTATATTATAGCGCGCAAAAATACCTTTCCAACAAGCTATAGTATGACTCGATACAATGAATACAACTAGAAATACGCGCTTACAACGACACCTCGCGGAAATACCGCAGGACTTTTTTGACAGCCTAATATGATTTGTGATCACTTGTTTTGTAATGACCAAATTTACAAAACAGCCATATCCTAAGTTTACGACCTTGAAATTTGAAATATTTATGAAATTTGTTAGGTGGTTTTGGATGAGAATAAAATCAATGTCCAATGAAAAACAAATTTACAAAAAAAAATCTGCACTTAAAAAGATCGGAAATATCGAAAAAAAAGATCGATTTCCATGATTTTTGGAGTACAAATAATTAACCCAAAAAATCGGGAATCAGAGAGACAAAATTCGATCTTCTGAACATAGATCCAAGAGCGCCCAATCCTAGTTGGAATTAATCGAGATTATTGGTTTGTTAAAAGCTCATAACATAACATAACAAGCTCAAGATTTGCTTCCAGGCCCACCAGACCCAGACCACGACTTCCTTCAGGCGAAAACCTGTTTTGGGGTTCAATTCAAATGTCCAAGATTTCTTTAACTCAACATAATTGTGATTGATTTGCCCTTCACAATTCGCTACAAATATGTATTTTCGTTGCGTTTATGAAACGAATTGCACATTGAGATGCGTTCCGGAATCCGATTAGATTTGAAATTAGCACAATGTCACATTCTTTAATCTGATTGAGTCAAATCCCATCGGGTTGTACGAATGTTGCAACCTTGGATTGCAGAATGCAAAAGTTGATCTCGTTCGAGTTGGGATATGTTAAATCCGATCGGGATCCGGAATGTGGGTTGATAGGTAGTCCATACATTGAAGCGCTTTTCTTACCCATGCTTCATTTTAGAGAACTGTAGCAAATCTACTAATACATATGTCGTGTACCGAGGATCAATCTTTATAAGTGTCTCGATTTGATTGTCATCTGTAGCAACATGAACATTTCATACAACCTAATTGAACTATAAAAAAAAAAATTGCCAGATATAAAAAAACATCATTGCAAGAAATAGATAGAGATACGGACCGGGTGACACCTGAGACGGATGTCTTGGTTGTCATCCCTTCAATCAATTCTTGTTATCAAGTTTGTGTGGTTTTTACACTGTAGGTAGCGTTTCTTGGAAGATTTCATTATGATTTTCACTAGTCCAATGATTGATATCGTCCACGTGATTTCAGGGGCATTCAAATACCTACGGAATATTGGTATCTCTAACAAAAACTCACTTTCTGAAACTTACAAAAACTAACAAAAACTCACTTTCTGAAACTTCTGTTAATAACATGCGCCGAGCTTGAATTGCTTCAAAAATTTCGGCTACTTCTTTGGACGAAGTACTCCAGCATTCACGCCTTATTTTTTTTAGTCATTTTTAGTCTAGTTCTTCCGCCTAGCTTGTTTATCTGATGACGAATTTTCCGGTAATCGTTGAATGGTATTTTCGGCTGAATCGTGAATTGAAGGCGATCGAATTGTATGCCGTAAAGAACGTGATTGTGGTGATCGAAGATTACAATCATCACAAAACCTCAGAGCTCCATAGAGAGATAGTGGGTTCTCGACAAGTGTATCTTGAAGAAGACGCAAAAACGACAGTTGATGAAGGAGGTCGTTACCCAAATCAGCAGTCTAATTTCCCATCTAAACAAAAATTGTTGACCATACTATTTTCAATATTGACGTGTGGGACAATTTCAAATATTCGATAATTGTGCGATGCAACCAGGAGTACTGTTGCATTTTTCCAAACATCAGATATGTTCTTTCAATCTACACTACGCCACTGTAAATATGGAAGATTTTTTTTTGTTCGTTTCAATTTTCGGAAAACCTGTAGAGATTTCGAAAAAGTGAAACGAAGCAGTGTTGTCATCAAGAGCGGAAGCTGAATAGAAACCCGCACTTAAGTCGTAATTTTCAATACTACAAAGATTCCAACATTTTTCGTGTCTTTGGTAGTCTTTGTTCTGACGGAATTCATGGGCCTCTATTACCGATTGGAATAAATTATTCGATACAAGTTCATGTGCGTTTTTTTTTCAAAATATACATTTCAGGGAAGTAGTTCAGTTTTATGAAAAAATATGGATGTTCGACCAGGCAGCACTCTCAGGCAACTTAGTATTTTTATTGATGAATACAGAATTCTCAGGGTGGGCGTATAGTTTCAAAAATCTTGTAAATACAGAAGAGATCTCATTCAATTTTGACTGTAAACATGAATGTTTTATATAAAACATATTTACCCATTCCACGTGGACATTATCTAAACCCCCTAAACGTGGACATTTCCGTAACCCTTAGCCAGCCCCCCTCCCCCCCTAAAGTTGTCCACGTGGTATGTGAACAGCCCCATACGAGTTTAGGTTTGCTGAAAAGCCCCAAGTCTCTAGTTGCTAATACTATCATAAGGTGTTGAAATTATTCAAATTTGTATGTTTTTAACTATTTTCCTCAAAGAGAAAAATTGGTTTGTCCGGTTTAAAAAATCACTATTTTTGAATGAAAAAAAATCGAATTTTCAAGTAAATGTTGTATTTATCATTGCTTCAGTTTACTGCCATCATATTGATCCATTCATCATTCTCTGGTTTTCTCTCTGTCTGTCTGTCTGATTCTAAGGGACTCGGAAACTACTGAACCGATCGACATGAACATTGGTATGTAAGGGTTTTTCGGACACCTCCCCCCTCTCTAAGGAGGGGCTACCATTCAAATGAAACACAAATTTCTACATTACTCGAGAATTAATCAAGCAAACGAAACCAAATTTGGCATGTGAAGGTTTTAGGATGCAATAAATATTTTTACCGTGGTTAGATACTTCTCCCCCTTCTCTTAGGGGGGGGGGGGGCTGCCATACAAATGAAACACACATTTCTACATTACTCGAGAATTAATCAAGCCATATGGAGGTTTTAGGGTGCAATAAATGTTTCTATGGTGGTTAGATACTCCTCCCCCTTCTCTCACGGGGGGCTGCCATACAAATGAAAAACAAATTTCTGCATAACTCGAAAACTAATCAAGAAAATGGAGCCAAATTGGCATGTGGAGATTTTAGGCGGCACGAAACGTGTCTCTAGTGAATGTACACTCCTCCCCCCTCTCTAAGGGGTGAAGAGGGAAGGGGTCTGCTTTATTCTATCATATTTTCTGTATCAAACATTTATTCCATGTAACGGAGAAACATGTTATGTGCAAGTGGTTGAAAAATCGTGAACGAGAATTGTGCCTGAAAATGATATGATATTATAGTGATGAGTTTTGGTAGAAGTACTAGGATTTTTTTTAGTAAAAGGTAAAGTCAATAATAACGTTAATAACGAAAAACAAATTTTGGACGAGACGAAGTTTGCCGGGTCAGCTAATATACTATAAAACTACTGTAAATCATGGAAAATATTGTTTTATTTATATGTTTTGAATCATTTTAATACCTGATTTGACAAAGGTGTGCTGAATTAGAGCATTCAGAACAGTGAACAAACCATGATCGTATTTTTGACTAGTATAAACCAAAATCATTTACTTTAAAATCGATTTCAGAAAGCTTGAGTCCTTCCAAACACACGTTTACCTTACAATTTCCTATTCGATCATTATTTTGGACATCCTCCACGAATCCTGAATTGGAATTACTCGATAAAGATCCGTTCCGAATACACGAAATTTTTGTTTGGATGTTTGTAACCAATCCAGCGGCAAATGGATGAGGTTTTTCCACCGCATCGTAATGATAGAGAAAAGAATTCGTTTCAGCAGTCCAAAAAAAAAAAGAAAGTCCCCATGCTCGGTAATACGTTTACGTCACCAGTTCGACCAAATACGTTGGGAAGTTTTAGCTGCGGACTTGGTGATAAATGTAGCAGAGGCACGAAAACGTGATTCTACAGCATGACAGCGCTCGGCCTCACGTTGTCAAACCTATTGAAACCTACTAGGAAACTTCTCCTTTCCGGACCGCCATATTCTCGAGAAATTACATCGATTATTCATTGTTCCGTTCGATAGTCAGCCACCCAAATCTGCTAAGACATATAAAATTGCTAGATTCGTAGATAATGTAAAAAGATAAAATCTTTCACTGTTACGTTATTCGAGCGTTACGAGACGAATTATTTGTAACCATTGTTCATAATAAAGCGTACATTCATTCTTGTTGCTTCCAAACAAGAAATAAAATTAAAGACGAATTCTGCTCGGAAACTCTAGACAAGAACCTCAAATCCGTATTAACAGGATTCTATTTCAACTCCGACAACATTCAGGTTGGTTCGATATCTATGTTCATCCCCCGTATGTATGTAAGATACATAGAGAAGTTCTAAGAGTTTCAACCAAAAAATCATTAGTCTGTAACAGTACACATTTTACGTTGTCTAAGTTCAAAACATTGCATTGCTATGCGGAGAGAATTACATAAAGTTTTTTTCCAAGTTGATTGTCCGAGCAACCCTATACAGTCAACATTAATATAGTATAGTTTTACAGCCTACGCCTCTACCGTATTTTCAAATCCTATACAATTCGCTTTTAGCTTTTAAAATAACAATTACATCCTTCGAACTAACCATTAGCACTTGCCGATTCCACTACGTTCTCTGCATTCTGGGGTTCTTCCTGTTGCACAACCAAGCGCTTGCGCTTCCTCAGCGGCCTACTCCGCTCGACCATTTCTCTACTTTTATCTTCATCCGCCGGCTGCAGCGCGGACCGTTGTTCCAGATTTCTCCCCGCTTTGGCTGAACATCCCTCATCGCCTTCATCACCTAACACCTCCACCCGGCGCATGTTCAGCCGCGTTATTCTAAATTTGGGCAGCTTGTGCTCAGGACTCGCACCTTCCTCGCCGAAACTGGTCTCGTTGGTGCCGCACTGCGGCACAGGTTCTAATGAGTAGCTACTGCCAGTGGCGGAGGTTACTCGATCGTTATTTCGAGCGCTGCTGGAATCTCGCTCATCACGCTGAATGCGCAAATCATGACTAGTGACCGTGAAATCAAGGGGAGATTCTTCGTCCAGCTCATCCAATGGTTCTTGTTCTGGCACTTCTGTATGCTCCTGCTGTATGTTAGGAGAAGCGGTGAGATGGTCAACCGATGGAGCAGGCGATTGTCGAGTGGCTGGTTCAGTTTTGGGTGGTTCTGCATCTGATTTGAGATTGGATGCTTTGAGGAAATCGATGAGCGGGATTGGAATGGGAATAGGGAGCGGGAGGGGGATAATTATCGGGTATGGAACTAGAACCGTAACAGGAGGAGCCGGGAATCCGAGCAGTGGTGGATGTTGACGGTTCTGGCTATCGATATTGGGCAGGGGGTTGTTGAGTGGGGGAGGTGGTGGCATAGATGCTTGAGTTGATGGTGCGCCGAAACGGAAGGCGGGATTAAAAGTGGGTAGGAACGGAGGCCTCATTCCAGCGTTGAATGGCAGTTGGAGGAAGGGTGATGGTATATTGAGTGGCGTCCTGGGAGTTGTCGGAGAATCCCTATTCTCAAATTTCGGTGGAGTCATATTCTGAATTGAAATTCCTGTGCGTAGATCTTGAACACTGCTGGTCACAGTGGCAGGTTTCGACATTGCTGGGTGACTGCTGTTTGTCGCTAGATTGTTATTGAGTACGTTAGAATTATTGTTGTTATTCGACGGGGTAAAATCCACTTTACTGTTAGAACATCTTCTAGATTGGATGACCGACTGCTGTAATTGTCGCAGTCCAGATCGACGTTTCCGTGTCGATTTGGCGATAGATCTAATCGCGGACGATTGCAAACTCTTCGAAAGCAATTTCGAGGCTGGAGCCACCGAAATCAGTGGCTTTTTTGTAGCGGGAGCTTGTTGCATTGATAAAGGTCCTGGTGAACGACGCAACGGTAGCGATGGAGCGGGAGAAATCGAGTCCGACCGGTCAGAGCTGGGAGAAACCGACCGGCTTCTACAGTTCTTGAGCCATAATTCTGGGGTTATAAGACTTCCTAAAAAATCAAATCTACGAATGTAACTAAACCATTTGATCAGTTTACTTTAGTGAATTACCTGTCGAAGCAGCCTTCTCCTTCAAGTGCGGATTCATGTCCAGATGCGCTTTGGTTTCGTTGCAGAATATCTGCATTTTGTACTGGTTGAGGCATTTATCCGAGCAGAACTGCAGCTGGGTGACACCGTCCTGGAAGTCCACGTAGCTGACGGCATGGCGCACGTGGCGACACCAATCGCATGTTTTCGCCCGTTTGAACGACGCCCGTCGGCTCTGGGAGAAACATGATTCCGAGCAGAAAATGGTTCCCTCCGTTGTGCCCAGAATTCCCGTCTGATTGGGCGGAACGCCACGACGACACCACTGGCAGATGGTTTCTGAAATATATGTCAATAAGTATTTTAATATAATTTGTGTTCTTTTGATGATGTTATAAAGGGTCATTCATTAGCGACTTGGCAGTTTTGTGTTTCCATGTTCGGGTTCGAACGAACGAACGAACATTTTTATGATATGTCAATGTCGAAACGCTAGTAAAAATCAACATTTCCATAATGGTGAAGTACACGAACGAGCAACGCTTAATAAGTATTAAAAATTACTGTGCATAGTTTAGTGACCAAATCTGAGTCTACATTTTCGCTGTTGGATGTTTCCGTGCCAACGAGAAGCCGCAAGTGAATCCATCCGAAATGACTCAAATCAGTTGATTGCACGGCGTTCCCAAGAATTGGACATCTCCCAAATCTCATTGTGGCGTTTTTTGCGAAAAGATCTTGGGCTACATCCTTACAAGATCAAATTGACTCAAGAACAAAAGCTTGATGATATAAAGCGCCAAAACTTCTCCGATTGGACTCTGACGAATATTGGAGAAAATGATTAGTTTTATACCAAAATCATCCTCAGCGATGAGGCTCATTTCTAGCTAAATGGCTTTGTGGCTTTGGAAATTAAGAAACTTTGTGGCTTTGGGGAGTAAGTTTAAAATCTCTATAATAGAGGGTGGAATGATCAAAATTTGGCCAACCTATATTTCTCGTAATTAGGAAAGCTGAACATATTTTATTTTGTCGGCGTTTACATGTAGAATGATTCCTCTATTTTGATTTTGACGTTTGCTCTCAGATCACATCCCTCCCAGCACCCCAGAGCTACACCCCATCGAAAGATATTGGACCATCGTCTACTGACAAAAAACGATGGAATTCGAAGAAATTCCAAAGCAAACTGGTGTTCTGCGGCGAACAAAAGTTGACGAGGCCACTGTAGAAAATTATTAATGCCGAAAACACAAGCATAGAAACATTCATTGCATCCTAAAACCTCCACATGCCAAGTGCCAAAATAATGCTCTGTATTTGGTGGGATCAGAAGGGTGTGATCGACTATGAACTGCCAAAGCCTGGCCAAAGAATCAATGGTGATTTCTACTGGCAGCAATTGATCTGTTTAAAGCGAGCTATAGCCGAAAAACGTGCAGATTATGCGACCAGATAGGAGCCGATCATATTCCATTATGTCAACGCACGACCTCATATGTCTGTTGAAATTGAAAACTATTTTTAAAAAATTCGCCTTATAGACCGGACCTTGCCTCGTCCGAATACCATTTGTTTCGATACATGCAGAATGTTTTTAGTGGAATACGCTTTACTTTAGAGCAGAATGAAATGCCAGAAATATGGGAAAATGAAGTGGCCAGCGATGGTCTATACTTCAAGTGATGTATCAATTCATTTTATTATCCGAATAAATTTGTTTCCATTCAGAGAAACGGAACGAATTGAGTTGCACATCCAATACATTGGGAAAATCAACGCATAATCATAATTTTACACTAGCATTCACAGCCACCCATTTTCGAATATTTCACGCTTTTCCGAAAAGCATAATCCACCTTAGTTATGTCGATACATAACCAGTCGCGGAAATAATTATCGCGGAAAGCAAACCAATATCATCCGAACAGTTGGTTCCATCTGTCCGTCATCCCGCTTAGCAAGCATTGCTCATTTACTCTGGCAGCGAAAGGGCGAAACTAAAAACTGTTGCTATGGCTCATTAATTTGGTCTGCCTGCCCTGGACGGGGCCTGTCTCGAATTACAACTGATAATCAATTTTCAAATTCCGCGCAACTGTAATGACCGATGCAAATGTACGTCTCGCGACTGCATGCAGCCAGAACTCATAGAGGCACCCACGATGATGTCTGCCGTTCTGCTGCCTATGCACAGCAGTGGATCGGTCGAAAAACGAGATCGCGCGGCCATACGCGTCCGGCATAAATTACGAGCTCCCCCCATCATACGGTAGAATACAATTTGGCGATTTTAATGAGCCCATTTCCCGCCCCACGACGAATTTCGTCCAGTTTTCGAATAGCAGAAAACAGATAGGCAATCTTTGATTAAGACTACTGTTCTGAAATCATCCCCCCAGCCAGCAGCCGTTTGCAGTCCGGTTCGATTTCATGTGAATCGGGCAATCCGACGGAGCGTAAGCACGGCATGTTTGGCTGATGGTTATCAATTAAAATAATGTGAAAATTGATCCGCTTGAGAATGGCTCGATTTCAAGAAGGTTTCGCCTTGCTTGCCAATGTACGACTACGGAGTGCTGCTACCAGCAGAGAGTTATTCGGTTTTTGTTTTCCTTGGCATGACTCCCATCATCTCTGAACATATTGCGATGCGTAAATGAGATGCAAGCATCAAAGAAACGTTGACGACACAACAGGTCAACGGGAGCACCCATTAAACGGAGAGTATATATTGTCATATCAAGATGATGTTCTCACTTGGTAGGAATAATGTACGTGGGCATAACCAAAACGGACTGTCGGACTCACCTTGTTTATCGAGCATCTTAACCAGCGTTGGACTTTTGGAGCTTTCCCGTGAGCTGTCTTTTTCCGATGTGGAGCTCTCGCCGTGATGATGTAGATTAACACAATTTCGAGCGTTGCTGCTCCTGTTGGTTTCGTTGTCATTGGAAGCGGCGTTTTTACTTCCCACACCACCGGCGCCGCTGCCACCGTTAGCATTGCTACTGCTGCCACTGCTGACAGTCTTCCCTAACGATGGCGACATTACACCTGATGCTGTCGATGCAATAGTATCACTTAGCTCGCAGGAATTATGCTGCAGCATATTGAATTGCCTCGGCTTGTGCTGTTGTTGTGCCTTGTTGTGCTTCAATTTCACCGTGGATTTGCCAGCGTTTGGACTGCTATTATCCCTGTTGTTGCCGGCGCTCTGACACACCGATTCGTTCGCCGGGGGACCGATGGCGGAGGTGGCAGCGGCGGTTCCAATGCACGAGGATGACGACGAGCCGATATCGATACGATCCACACTGTCCCCGTAGCCGTACCAGCCGAGGATATCGTTCATGGCCGTTTCTGCAAAGTCCTGTGTGTGCAAAATGAGCGAAGAGAAGATACGATGAACCTGAGCCGAGCAGTGTAAGGTGATATTTTGTAGAGTAAAGTCATTATTTTATTAAAATCATGATACCGGACCACGATCGCCTTTCGCTCTCGCCCGAGAGCGTGGACCGTGGAGCCTGCTCTTGGGGGAGATAATAATTGTAACGTGATCCGTAGCGCTTGGAAGTCTGGTTTGGGGGATGACTGGCGGGATTTGGGGACAAGGGGACAAACAATAGGGCTTTTCGTTCATGATTTACGGAAGAAAGGAATCAATCTTAGCAGAGGCAAGAACGCTGGGTGACATCAGCAATGTGCCGTAACACGCGGACTAGCAAAACTTTGGAATCCTTTTGACGTAGAACTACGTCTTTCATTAAGGGTGTCAAATCAGAAAACAGGTCACGTTTTTATGAAATAAAGTTAACATTAATAACTATTTTTGCCGCGAACGGATTTTGGCGATTTACATACTAAACGAACCGGAAATTCCGTAAGATTTGTTTAATATGCCATACATTAGAATCCCCTGGTTAATAAATAGTTAAAATTCATGAAAACTTTAAGTGTTTATATTTTCCCATACATTTGTTCTGTCCATTTGAGTGCTTTCCCGAACAGAGCAACTTATCGACGACCAACGGAGGGGAAATCGTAGGATTTAAAGTCTCCGTGAACAAAGGAAAAGAAGAAGAATGAAGGGGAATACTTGCCTAGAGTATAAACAGTGGATCTCGCTGAGGCAAACTTTCATTCGGCATCGGACTGTTGAGCAATCCAGTTCACTTTGCTTTCGCTGCGCTTCGATCTAAGATTGGACCCCACCAGTGGTATCCCAACTTGGAAATCGTCGTTTGATTTTTCTGTTCGTTTTTCGCGTTATTCGTATCGTGTGTTCTTCTTTTCGCGTCATAAATTGGACGCTTCGCAGGAAGGCAGGCTCGAGCCCTTCAAAAAAGACGGGTTGGTAATGTCGGGGACATAACTGGAGTGACGTAGGACTATACAAAGGGGACAGCTTTTGTTAAATATATATATTTTAAATATATTGTTTTATTTTCTTCTCCTACGTGAATACCTACCTATCTACCTGAAAAATGGATTAGTTTACTATTTACTCTTTATGAAAATGTTGATGGTTCTGAAAAGAACCTTTGGTGTTGTGTTTTTGTTATCACTCGATATTCCCATCTTGTTCGGTTAAACCTTCCTGTTTAGCTATTGCGTTTGCCACTCGCCACAGCTTTCACAGTTGGAAAATTTCTTCCCATCCAGCTTGTGACATATTTTACAGTAAATTACATTCAATGGCACGTCGCATTACCACCACTCAGTATCGGATTGGAGGTAATTTTAACCTGTAATTGAACATTTGCGATGACAGTGGTACAGTGTCAACTTTCAATGTGGGGTCATAATTTGGACCCCGAACTCTATGTTTACAAAAATGTCCAACTAAATATGTCGCATTACAGGTCCGTCCAATTAGCTAAATGTCGAGATAAGTGTAAATTACTGTACTTTCAATCTAGAAGCAATTTAAGAATTGGTGAAAATCAATAAGCTCAGAACAACTGCCAAATTCACATACTCATCATATCCTGGCAAACAAATCATGAAAAAATCAATTTCTGTTTTATTATTATTTTGGATATTTTTTTAGAAAGCATTGTACTGTATTTCCTAAACTCTTTTTTGGAAGGTTTAATGGCTCTGAAAAGCGCCTTGTTTTATGGAATGGTTCCAATTTAGAAAACTTAGTACTCGTGGTTTTGAAAAAAACCCATTTCGAACGCCCTCGATGCCGCCTTGTTCTGGATTGGCCACCAAAGCAGATTGTATAAAGAACAAACTTTTTTCTTCTGCTACCAGCTGCCGTTTTGCGATTGCGTTTGCCACTCGCCACTCGCTGCAACTGCCTGTTGTCTTGATGTCCACCGAACCGAATGTGTTTTGTTCCGAATGCGGGTTTTCTTATCGTCGCGAGCAGCTTTGCCAGCTAACTCAATCACTTCGGCGGCCGAAACTATATAACGCCGGCTAGGTGGACTAGTGCACTGGTACTAACGCGCTCGGCCTAGCTACCCTTGCGGGGAACTCCAGATCAACACGGTTCGAGCGGGATTTTGCCTTTCCCTTCACTTTTCCTCCTTTACCTTGTCCAGACATGGCTGCTTAGGTTGGTTTGTTGATGTGTTGTGATGCGAACCGATGTGGTGTACGGTTTGAATGAGAATGATCGTTACGGAAGGAAGGAAAGAAGGTCTTTTATTAAAGAGACTTTAAACTTTTGCAGTTCATTCGTCTCTAGCCTTGAGAAAGGCCCTTTGAAAACTCTACTCCAGCGCTACCACCTCCGCCCTCTTGCCTTGAGAAAGGCACTCGATCCCTCGCCGTCCAGCCCGTCCAGCAACGATGTTGTCCAGTCGGTGTCCACACAAAGAATGATCGTTACGGCAGCGGAGCGGGGATTTTTAAGCTGACTGGCTGGCTCGAGAATTACGCATGTGTGAGACTGCGACCAATGTTTCGTTCATTTTTTTCTTTTTCCTTTCCAATCGTGCTTCATTCTATTTCGCTGCTGCTATGGTTGCCCGTTTTGGTCGGTACGATTTGAGGAGCACAAAATGAACCAATCAAAAATGGGCACATAGTGCATTTTGACAATGCTTGATATTTCACAATTATTCAATTATTTATCTCAAGAAAAATTAAATGTTATTCGTTATGATAGATGCGTAGATATATTTCCTATCAATTGATGCAAAAACCTTTGCGATCTATTGAGAAATGCTCGAGTTATAAGCGTTACAAATCTTGCATTTTTTCCTACTCGTTCAGTGCCTAGATTTCCATTTCACCCCCTATATCTTCCGGTTAGACGTAGTCCTACGTCAAAAACGAACGCATTGCCAGTGGCAATAAAATTTCGAGGTAAGCGTCATCTAATGATGCACGCGGTGTTGGTGCAGTGAAAAGCGCTCGCACTGAAACGAGCCTTCGCGAATGTGACATCGCACCGAACAACAGCGAAGTAGGCGATTTCGGCGCGTCGGTCGAAAATGTAAACGCCCAGGTAGCAACCAAAATCAAGCTCCCCCCGCTGGTGGTGAAGGCGGTCGCTCTTGACAAACTCATCAGCGTATTCGCATCGATGGGTGTTACAGCAGAGTACAAGCTGTGTGACATAATTCAGTCTTTTTCCAAGCAGTTAACATTGTTTATTTTCAGTCTTCATAAGGGCTTCGTTGGTGCCTTTGAGAATGCATCAATGCATTAAACTGACGTTATGGCGAAGCAGAAGTTAAGGTTGTGCACCAAAAAATTATTTGGGAATACCAAGCATCTTGAATGTCTTACTGGAATGTTATAAGTTATTTGGGTTCGCGTGCCAGTCGCAAAACTGCCTTCAACTAGGATTGCATTTGCGCTAATATTGATCATAATGAAGCATTGCTACTGTTTTCGAGATTGTTATTAACAAAAAGAGTTTATTTCTCTTTTTTAGTAATCAAGAGATTATTCTACTTTGCAGTTGTTTCTAAAATAATATCCGAAGGTATAAACAAGCGACTTATATAAAATAACAGCGTAGTTCTACGTCAACAATGCGGTCGTATCTTGGACACAACCTCCTATAATTTTTTTTCTGTTTGGTTGTTTCGTTGCTGGAAATACAATGACGACCTCGAACACATGAATAATCTGTTCTAGATATGACAAAAGCTATCTATTCCATCAAATGACGAATTTAATTCATGACTCACCCATCGACTCATCATTCAGTTCTATAGGATGGAACGATCAAAATTTGGTCAAATTAAATTTGAGATACAGCGCGGACTCGATTATATACAGTCGCAGATTTCTTATCACTGTATATAATCGAGTCAGTTGATTATGTAAATCAAGTAAAAAAACCAAAATTTCATTATTCGTTTTTTATGCATGTACTAGCTAACCCGGCCAACTTCGTCCCGCCCAAATTTTTCTTTTTCGTTATCACATTTACGTTTTCTTACTAAGCGCACTTTCATGGGTCCAATCGCAGAACTGATCATTGATTGATCTTTTTTAAACTTATTTTTTACTATAGAATTTCAGTAATTCTACCAAAACTCGACATTATAATATCAGATTATTTTCAGACACAATTCTCGTGCAAGATTTTTCATCCACTTGCAAATAACATGTTTCATGGAATGGAATAAAAGTTTGATACAGAAAATATGATAGAATGAAGACAGCTCTAAATCGGACAATTCCTTTCTCGAGTTTTTCTCTTATCAACACATTCGACGATCCATTTTTATTTATATAGATAGAAGAAGATATGGGAGTGCGTTTTATCACATTAAAATCCATTTCCACTTTCGAACGAAGATCAATTTCGTTACCACAAACATCAAATGGACTAACAACGCTTGTCAATGTGTAATTGTAGAACACATGCGAATGGAATTTTTCGAATTTTCCTATTTTAGCTTTCCGAAATTTTTCAATTGTCATGTTTGGCTGGAATATGTTTGGTTGAAATATGTGCCTTATTTTTAAGGGACCCCCTCTCCCCTTTCAGAGGAGGAAGGGTTGTCATACCATAATAGAAACATTTCTCGTACCCAAAAAACCTCACATCGTTTATCGTTTATCGATCCCTAAAACCTCTATATGCTAAGTTTGAATCCATTTGTTTGGTTAGTTCTCGAGTTGTTTAGAACCCTCTTCCCCCCCCCCTTCTCTCCAGAGAGGCAAAAGAAGTGTCAAATCACCATAAAAACATTTATTGCTCCATAAAACCTCCATATGCCTAATTTGCTTTCATTTGCTTGATTAATTCTCGAGTAATGCGGAAATTTGTGTTTCATTTGTATGACACCCCCCTCTAAAAGAGGGCAGCCCCCCTTAGGTCCCCCTAAGAGAGGGGGGTGGGGTCTCTAACTATCATCAAGTATGGAAAAGTTCATTCGCTCATTTCTCCACACCTGATTATAAATCACTCTTGTATCTGCTTGGAATAATCATGGCGAAAAGAATGCAGCGAACAATCGTGAGATTGCACGATGAATCATTGTACACTCCCCGACCATCTCGGGACCAAGGATGGAAAACAAGGGAGCATGATGTGATTTACGATTAATCGCAAACTGCACAGATCGCAATCTGTGCAAACTGCGACTAACTATTAATCCTCACCCATCATAACCAAATGATTTTCTCTTGGTAACTCTGAGTTGACCAAAGCATTGCTAGACTGAAACTAGATCGAATAATTGAGTTACTCTCCATCCTCGTTTTGTTTTCAACTCCTAACAAGAATTTGCTCCATGGGAATGATTGTCTCTATGACGTACGCTTAACGATTCTCGCTCTCTCGTCCGGGCGTTCAATTTTCCTTTCATAGCGCGTTTACTTCGATGAAACTGGGTAAAATAAAAAAATGCGCTACAGCAGATAGGACGACTTTAATGTTTCATGTTTCACAGAGGATTTCTCAGATGGTGTTTAAATTAATCAAGAGACTACAAACAATAATCCCCCTCAAATCACTAATTTTATGAGTTAATGTAAATGCGTTATTGGCCAAGGCTATTACGACATCGAACAAGTGGTCTTGCGAGATATATTTTTTCCGCTAGCCCAAATACAGACCTCTTCTTTCGGGCCTGAGTAAACTGGTGGCTAGAAAAGACCTTGATTACCTTGAATTAATCAAAAAACATAAATTAGCGCAAATATGTCAACATGTGTTTTTTTGTGTAAGCACGTAAATATTTGCTCATAAATTTTTTGGATTGTGGAACTCTACATAATTTGTATGCAGATAGAATATCCACAGTTTGTGGGGGGGAATACTCATACAACTCAAATGGATGATGATTATCTGCTATCACAAAGCTGAGAATTCTTTTGACGTTTTGTTTTACTATTGATTCATTCAAAAAAAAAAAGCTTTATTTTTAAATGTTTTCTTATCCTGAGACTGGCTCACTATATTGCACTGCTACTAAAACCGTAGGCTATCTTCAAGGATATTTTTTATTCATTTTCGGCGAATAATCAATAGAGTGCCGTGTTATGAAACATCAGAATAATAGCAAAAACAATATTACGATCATAAGATGTTGGATAGGTTATTCCAGACGACATTGGAATATATTCCATCTGATCATCTTTAGAAAGGTTAATGACCTTCAAAGGATAAATTTATCTTGGGCACATTGAATTGATGTTCATGACTTCCAGTCGGACGTTTATTCGCTCTGATAATAATTGTGTGGTCCTCACAAAGCATATATTCCAATGCCGTCAGTTCACTGAAATTATTCGCATACCGTTTGATGACAAGGTAGGATGTTGATAATCATTTGCTGCGATACCTAGTGTTCCAACAGTATTCATTCGACAATATGAAGACTGAATACCTGAAATTAACCAGATTCAACCATGCAAATCTGTGGTCAAAGCAGTATGTACACTTGAGAGATGCAACAAGTTTGAAGGGATATAAAAAAAACATTAGTCGTTCGATAAATCTACTGCCACATATGTCGGAAGTCCACGATACATGAATATCATACGTCCATACTATTTCATTACATTTATTCGCAACGAAGAACGTAACCACACAGAATTGAATTAATCAAATATGTGATCCGTTTTATCTACAAAATAAAAAAGGGTCTGAAATTCAATCGAATTCGAAAGGTGTTTCGTGAAGTCACTAATTGAATTACTATTGGAAAAATTATTTGGAGAGAAATTTGAATGTTCAGAATTATTGGAATCTAAAAACGATTTTGGGCGGGATGAGATTCGCCCAAATCTGCTGGTAATAAAATTAATCAATTGCATCCATTACCCGCCTGCTGTTTATCGGGCGGGAGACGACAGCAAAATAAAATCGACACGAGACTGAGTCAGCCACTCACTGCGGTCTGTGCAATAGAGAATTAAAAATCCCTCGATGAGTGTTGTAAGATTTCAGTTGATCGTCTCTTGTTACACTTTCCGATCTAGAACTCATCATCCGCTCTATGGAATGGGATTAATCGTTTGTGGCTTGCACTCACGATAAAACTTGAGTAGTAGAAGTAATGCTTCGAGAGTGCAAGCAGTGAGGATTCCGCTTTCATATTGCTTTTTTGAGATCTTGGTAGCTCACCGTTCCAAGTATTCTCTCTGTGTACATATTAAGAATAAAAGAGCCTCGCCTGCTGGGGGTGATTTAAAAACATCCGACTAGAGGGATATACTTATTCATTGATCGTTGAATGTGATTTTTTACCATCCCTGTTCGGGACTGATAGAAAACATAACAAAACAAAGAGTGGAAAACAACATTCAATGAATGAATATTCCTTTGGAAGAATCGCACGAAACAAAATAACAAGTGAGTCAAAATAGATTGAATCTGCGTGTATGTATGATTTTATTTTCCCTTGTACTCTTTTCCTTGTCAGCATTCAAGTGCACATGAGTCCACCTTCCCGTTCATCAATAACTTGCGTTAATATTGACTTTTGCGTTGGCTTAGATCGTTTCATACTAGAAACAAAAAAATGTCATTGCAATAGTGCACAGGAAACAACTCGATTTCAACTATCTACCTATATTTTACTGCCGCGATCGAGGCTCAATGATTTGTATTCGAGTGAAAAATGAATGATTTTACAGAGACACTCGCTGGCTCAAACAAATGAGGCAAATAAGGGAATGCAAAAATTTCTGAGAATAGAAGAGCGGAATCGGGACAGTATTTTTCCGTTCTAATCGAGAATGAACTTTGTGACAAACATCTTCAAGACCATGAAACATGTTATTCTATAATATTTAGGCCACCCTATGGCAATGAATACTGATCAAAAGTGGAAAAGGGAAACAAAAACCAAAAATCATACATGATTCCGCGTGTGGATGTAATTTTAGCTGCTGCGATATTAAGCATTTTGAGTGATTTAATTTCAAAATTCAATTCGCTGATGGTTATATTTCGGTTTGTGAGTTAACAGAGAGGCGATATTAGGTATGTACGGAAAAGCAAATTCATTTTGAGTGGTAAAATTTAAATTATTGAAATAATTTCACTGGTGGGGTAAAACGAACTGTTGCCAGTGGAAGTAAGATGGACTGTGAAAAGTCTGTTTAATCTATTCCTAAGAAATGCCTTGCGTCTATAAATGGAAATCAAATCGCCAAATGTGGACTGTTTAGAAGCTGACTGGAACCAAAGGCAAAATAGTTGAGGGTCTGTTCGTTTATACTGTTGAAAAGCACGATATCATTTCTAGGTGGATTATTTCGATTTTTTCATCATTTAACAGACATTCGTGATGAGTTCAGACCTTGGTTGAATAAAATTATGCCTCTCGCGATCGATAAACCTCTACGCTTAATATATTACAAACCTGTCCATATTACCCGCATCGAATAAAATGTTGTCCTCTTAGGTCCGTTTTGATTTCAGTAAAAAACATTGAAAAACACTTTTTTGTAAATTATTTGGCCAATTAGGTAGAAAAACAGTATTGTAATTGCAAGAAACTGCATCAAAGTTTCGGGAAACATGAGTTTCCAAAGATGTAATTGAAGTTCTTCTTAACATGTTCGTTTTACTCCCATCTCCCCTACGTCAACGAATGCCTGGGAAAACATCTGCTGTCATCTCCAGTGGAGGCATAGGGCAGTGTTATATGTCGTGTTGGTGCGACTTCAAGCTACTACCACGGCAGTAGAACTTCATACAAATCGCTCGTCGAAAAGTGTCTCCTTTTTCACCGCTTGATTACATCTACGAATATATTTTTTTCCACTATGTTTCGTAGGAGAGTGTACGCATACTGACAGATTTCTACTACGAGGTGTTTAATGAAGGATGAAAGGTGGGAATCTTTATGTTTATATATGATTTATCGTACGATTTAATTGAATGCATAAAAGATGTCAACAAAACTGGAGTAAAGCACCTATTTAAATTGGAACAAATATTGGTGCGAGATTCCCAGCAATTCTTGATGTTTATTGCGTGATTTGGTTACTGTATAAGTTGTTTGAAACGAAGGTTTAGTGAAGTGATATTATTTTGAGGATTATATTCACAAACATACAAGTAATATTAATACAAATTGCATGTACATGATGCGCCTAGCCGCCCGTACATGCAAACGTGGAGGCGATATACATACATCCTAGAAAAAAAAATCATATAATTATCGTTTATATTACATCATATACCCCATATTCATGTATACGGTCTCCAATTTCATATGCATATGCCAGTTATACACATCATACAAATAATGTGTCTTGGATGTATGTATATCGCCTCCAACTTTAAATTTTTGACGTAGGACTACGTCTTACATTATCAAATCAGAAAACAGGTCACGTTTTTATGAAATAAAGTTAACGTTAATAACTATTATTGCTACGAACGGATTTAAACGATTTGCATACAAATCGAATTGGAAATTTTCTAAGATTTTTTTTGTTTGATATGCTATACATTACAATCCCATAGCCATATGGTTTAAATTGTTGAAAATTGGAAGCATTCCCATTTTCCCATACATTTGTTCTGTCCATTTGTTTGCTTTCCCGAACAGAGCTGTCAATAAAGGGGAACTTATGCAACCGCTAGAACAGAAACAACGAAGGGGAATAGCGAAAAGAGAAAATTTGCGAAGTAAACTCCACCCTTGCATAGTAAGAGAGCTATCGCTAGCGTATAAGTATTGCATCTCCTCTGAGGAAACTACTAAGAATCTTTCTGTGCCCGAAACAACAAAAGTCGCTTATTCTGCTCGTTTTGTGTTCAATGTTTCCCCTTGAGCTGTGAACGCTAGAGAATATTTCACTTGAAGTGCATCTGGCATTGCAATTAACACAACTATCCGAGTCATGGCAAAGCAGGCGAAAAAAGAGAAGAGTGCAAATGATTATAGGTCGCTTCTAAACTTCGATGTTTGTTTTTTTGTATGTTGCTTGTTTTCGTTGCGCGAAACTTAGAACTTAGAAACTTTGTTGACGGTTTTGACCGAGAGTCGAGAAACGATTTTTCATAAACGGTCATTCTCGCGATGTTCCATTTTTAGCACTGCAACTGTGTGCATCTTGTTCGCGCACCTTGCACCAACGAGCAATCGCTAGTGTCACACGTTCCCATGCACATAAAAAGGGATGCCATTCGCGGATTAAAGTTATTCTGTTTTCACACGCTATATGTGCAACATCGTTCGAATAAAACCTAGTAGTAAAAAGTAACAAGTGTTTGACTTTCCAAGTGCACTTTTGCCTTCCAGGGAAACCTTCGCCCCATCGATATCTAGCTAGTAGACTGCTGTGGAAACCAATACCTGCCTTTCTCAAGGCGGAAGAAGGAGTTTATTTCCACACAGTTGAAACGTTCTTTCCGCTTTACAGTCCACTGGACTTAACGTGGAACGTGCCAACACATCTGTTAGACGCATGTTTGATGCTTGTTGAATGACGATGCACTTCTTCTTCTTCTTCTTTTGAATTATAGACACTTGAAACTCAGAGAGTTCATTCGTCTTTGATGGCGATGCACGGAAGATGCCTCTCGTTAATATTCAGTGCAATGCGTGCATTGATATAAAGAAACAAATTGCGATAAATGACCAATTAGTGTATTGTTCTCGCAAAGGCAAAAATGACCGTTGCATCTCGAAATGATTCTACAAAACTACGTAAGCCATTAAACCTTTTCAGGGTCCCCGGAACTTTTTACTAAAGAGTTTTTAATAAATAACTAAATAAATAAATAATTTCAACGTATTCGCAAATAATATTCGAAATGATAAACCATCAAATTTCAAAAGAAAAAAGACACGTTCTAAGCGGTCGTGTCTCGAATACAACCCCTCGATTTTTTTACGATTTAATGTTTGCTGGGCAGGCCCGATGGCAGTTTTAAATGGTTAAAATATGAATGAAATTTTTTACTTCATGTTATTTGATTACTTGAAACAAGTTTAGTACTAACTTTATTGAACCATTTCTATATAAATTTTGCGATATTTCCACTAAAGCACAATAAACAATCAGGAATGACGTATCCGATTGCAACTCTTTCGTATCATATGTAAGAGCTTTAATTGCCCTAAAATCATATTTCAGATAGCCGTATGAGATAGCTGCGGCTTGATAATCCAAACAACCGGAGTTCAAATCCCATCGGAGCAATTTTATAACCGTCGCCACCACTCATATCAAATCCCTAAAAGTCAATTGATTAATTCCTATTTGTACGAACATAAATGTTTGTAAAGGTTCCATATACATACAAAAATGGTGATTCTCCGGGGCGAACATTTTACTTTAATATTTTCCGCCATTTGTTTTATGGCAGTGATGAATCGTATATTCGTATGACAACAGACTTATTATGTTATTAGGTATTGCCTAATAACCTTGCATGTACAGTAAGTAACCTCTAATTCGACATTTAGTTAATTGGACAGACCTGTAATGGGACACAAATAATTGGACATTTTCATCTCTAATTGGACATTTTGTAAACATCGTGTTTGGTACCAAAAGTATGGCCACCAGACGTCGACATTGTACCACTATCATCGTGTCCAATTACAGGCCAATGACCTCTAATTTTTGGTTGTCTGTAGTAAATCGTATATACGCATGACAATAGTCGTACCAGATGCATGTATAAGTCGAATATTCATCCATCCAATCATCGTGAATTATGTTGCAAGTGGAAATAAATGTGTGTTCGTTGCCTATGATGCGAACATAAATAACAATATAATACAGTAATTTAAATTTAATACGACATGCCGAGGCACCACTCAGTGTCGCTTTGGAGGCGATTTTGGCCTGACATTGAACATTGGCGATGTGAGTGGTACAGTGTCTACGTCTGGTGGCAACTTTAATGTGGCGCCATAATTTAGGCCCCGAACTCGATGTTTACAAAAATGTCCAATTAAACGTGTCACATTACAGGTCTGTCCAATAATTCAAACGTCGCATTAGATGTAACTTACTGTATATAAACAATATTTATTCCCAGCAGTTTTGAGGCATCTCGCACAAATTGACAATATCATTTAGTTGTCAGTGCAAGTCGGTGCAAGTTTTAGAGTGTTAAAAAAGTTCACTGTTTACATAAAAGCAATCTCGAATCTTTCCCACTTTTTTGCTTGAAGTTACTATCCCCTGCTACTACTTCATTTCAGAACACGAGCAGTTATTGAAACAACGTGTGAAGTATTGGAAAGGATTCGAACGTTTTTGTTTCCTTAATCTGTTTGTTGAAACTAACTACGAGGGTCACTATTTATATTTCGGGAATTGGCAACACTGATGTCATGTGAGTCCATCTGACGGTTCCATCGTAAAGTTTGACATTTTTGACGATATACGTACTCAGAACATTTTGTCATACGGACGCTATTTGTTTATTTTATATTTAGTTGAAAGTTTGGTCTCGGCAAAAAAATGGAACTGAATCGTGAACATTTTCGTGCGATGATTTTTTACGACTTTCGACGTGAATTATCACAACAAGAGTGCGTCAATCAACTTAATTTGACTTTTGGCGATGAAGCTCCATCAAAAACCACTGTGTATCGCTGGTATAGTGAATTCAATCGTGGTCGTAAAGGGTGTGTCACATCAAATTGCATCACGGAAAAAACGCTGTAGAAATTTAATTTTTAGGAATTATATCTTCAGCTTTCGCTTATAATCAGATAAGAGTGTATAGATCACGTTGGCCATGCTGCACTGTCAATTTTTCGTAAATTTGGAAAAATGTCGTCGAACAAAAAAGAGCGGCGTGAATTAATCCTGTGCACTCATTTCGAGAATCCGGAGTTGTCACATCGGGACATCGGTAAGATGCTGGGAATCGTCCAATCCACGGTCAGCAGAGTACTAAAACGATACTTCGAGAACCTAACCATCGACCGGAAGGTGAAGAATGGCAAAAATGGATGCTCCGTCAGTGAAAAAGATCACAAGCGCGTAGTTAAGCAGTTTAGACGTGATCCGAGAAGTTCGGTCCGGGATGTCGCCAATAAGCTGAATTTGTCAAGTTCATTCGTCCAGCGGACCAAGCAGCGGGAGGGCCTGCGTACATACAAGGTTCAGAAGACTCCTAACCGCGACGAAAGGCAAAACATGGTGGGGAAGACGCGAGCCCGGAAGCTGTACACCGAAATGCTGACGAAACCGCATTACCTGGTAATGGACGACGAAACCTACGTCAAAGCGGACTTTCGTCAGCTGCCGGGCCTGTTGTTCTTCTCCGCAGAGGACAAATTCAGCGTTCCGTAGGAGATTCGAAAGCAGAAACTATCCAAGTTTGCCAAAAAGTACATGGTGTGGCAAGCGATCTGCTCTTGCGGAAAGCGGAGCGCCCCCTTCGTAATGACCGGCACGGTAAACGGGCAGGTTTACCTTAAGGAGTGCCTACAGAAGCGCTTACTACCACTATTGAAGCAGCACGAGGGCCCGACCATCTTCTGGCCGGATCTCGCTTCGTGCTACTATTCAAAGGACGTGTTGGAGTGGTACGAAGCCAACGGGGTCACCTTCGTGCCAAAGGAAATGAACCCGCCCAACGCGCCGGAGCTTCGCCCAATAAAGAAATATTGGGCGATTATGAAGCAGGCCCTCCGGAAGAACCCAAAAGTTGTCAAATCGGAGGCGGACTTCAAGAGAAAATGGATTTCTGTTCAAACAAAACTACGACCTGACGTTGTACAGAACCTTATGGACGGGGTAAAGAGGAAGGTGCGAGCATACGGGCTTGGGCTCGAAGTATGAATAAAAAGAAAATGCCAAAAGTTGTTTAATAGTTTTTATTTTACTGTCTACAATTTTCAAAAGGATCGGTCTACTGGGCGAATTTCTACAGCGTTTTTTCCGTGATGCAATTTGATGTGACACACCCTTTAGTTCGCTGTCCGACGAGTTTCGTGAAGGTCGTCCAAAATCGATTGTAGTGCCAGAAAACATCGATGCTGTGCACGAAATGATTAAGCAAGATCGTCATGTAAGCTATTGTGAGATTGAGGCATCCCTGAGCATTAGTTCCACCAGCATATATGCGATTTTACATGAACACTTAGTTGTGCGAAAATTATGTTCACGTTGAATCCCACATAATTTGACAATCGCTAAAAAAAAGGCTCGTGTCGATTGGAATAAATGCTTTGGAAATTGGTTTAAGCGCATGCAAAAGTGTATCGATCATCGTGGCGAGTACTTTGAAAAACAATAAAAATATATTCGCAGCTTAACTATTTGTTTTTGTTCCTATTCCCGAAATATAAATAGTGACCCTCGTATAAACCTATCGTTTTTTGTATCGACATCTCTTTCTATTCATCTGTTGTTTTTGATTCCCTTAAAATGACCGCCCTAGAACTAAACTTTAATATTGAAAATACCTTCAGCCATTATTTTTTTAACTCAAATTTAGTGGCGTTAGATGATTTTCCATAAAACGGTGATGGATTCATTTGGACCAATTAACTTGTGCTCTACCGGAAAAATACATCGAACGGAAGACAGCTTACAAGCTAATTTGAACACTTGTTAATGAACAGTGAACACGATGAATTATTCTTTTTTGTTTCTTAAACCACAACGAGCTTTGTTTGTTTCATTTATCTTTTAGTTGAACCCCTCTTAATCGTCTAAGTCTCTGATGCATAGTAGTGTTTTCCGTGCGTTACCGGTTTCACGAATCACGATCTCGTTACCTATTATTATTCTCTGAGAAGTGAACTTGGTTCTAGCGTGGAAGGAGTTTTATAGAATAAACTTAATTTCCGAGATATATCCTCAAACAATTGAATTAAGGTGGTTTTATATTATCCAGCATGTAGCGTTTCCGGCAGGTACCGACACGTATTCATATTATCAAGAATAGCGGCTTCTCAGTAGTGGAAATGGGGGGGTGGGAGCGGAATTTGGAACCCCTAAGCAAATCGCCCAATATTTCCAAACCAATAAGGTTTAGATAAAAAATGTCAAATTGTATACTTAGCTACACTACTTTTCTTTCATTCAATAATGTTTAGTCATTATATAAAGCTTCAAATGACCAAATATATCATAAAATAAAAGAGATGATTTTTGGCCATTAAAATTTGATGCGGTGTGATTTGGTCCGGTGTGTGTCACAACGGAAAAAACATACTTTTGTTTATGTAATGTTTTTTGGGATAATTTGGGATTTGGAATAACAATCAGTAACAGTGTTCTGGGATCGATACTAGGTGTCTTGGCCAGATTCCAAATCAGAAAAATTGAATTGAGACCATCTCGAGTTCTGTATGGATCTTTTCACTGTTGTTCGAGCATTTTCAAACACTTTCGATGCTTGGTCATAGCAAATCCGTTCTTGATGATCTGTGTTGCTCTTTTTTTAAATAAAATTATGAATGAAAAAGTTACTTTTCTATAACGAATATGTATTTTATATACCGTCGATGGGGTTGAGATTGGTTAGATAGACAAAAACTGCGAATATTTTTACCGTTTAATAGGGGACATATTTTCACTACCTTCAATGTATAATAATTAACTGTGTTATTGTGTAATAATTCATCTTTTTTTCCGTTTTTGACCCCCATGACCCATTCTGCGCCCTTGCATTGCTGAGAACCTCCCACTCATCCTCTCGATAGAGTCAATTTTGCTTCCGTTTTTGACCCAACGGACCCAAATGCTGACATGTTGGTAATATTTTATCATTTTCGTGGATCCATACTCAAAATGGCCAGAAGTCAATAACAGTTCGGCTGAAAAGTTTATAAGTAATTATTTTTTTTGCAAAATTCAGTTTTATTATTCGACATAATTGCCTTCTAGGGCGATACAGCGATTATAGCAATCTTGCAACTTTTCGATACCTTTATTATAGTACTCTTTCGGTTTTTCATCAAAATAGGCCTCAGTTTCGGTAATCACTTGAATTTCTTGCCAGCGAGCATTGTCTTCAGGTCTGCGAACAGAAAATAGTCGCTGGAGCCAGATCTGGAGAATACGGTGGATGCGGTAGCAATCTGAAGCCCAATTCATGCAATTTTGCATTCAATACACGAAATTCGGATTCTTCCATTTTTAACACATTAAAAAAGTTGCTTCACTCTCAATGGTGTAACTCACGAACCAACCGACCCATTGCTGTAAAATTTTGACACGTATTCATTGAAAGATGGTGCTTTGTGATTGTCAAGTAGATTTTTGCAAGAGGCGTCATCTAGACTTCAACCTTATGAACTTTTCAGCCGAACTGTTATACTACGGGATATAACGACCGTCTAAAACTATCAACACCTGGGAGTTTTCCGTAGTCTAATTGGTTGCGTGCCCGCTACTAAAGCGAACGATCATGAGTTCAAAACTCAGGGATCTTTCTGATAACACAACAATGGACCCTTAAATCAACTGTCCCGCTGTGAAGCTAGTCCGCCAGAGCGGGTATACGAGATTTGTTCAAAAAGTATCGTGAATTTTAAATTTCGTATCCAACAGAGTTTATAGCAATGTAAATACGATGTTGTTTTTGGTCGAAATTGGGTATTTTTGGTACGAATCCCGCGGTTATCCATCTAATGCTCGAATCATTAGTAAAAATCAAATGACACAAGTCAATCGATACGTTTAGCAACTTCTCTGATGGTAAATCGACGATTGCCCGACACTATTTTCTTCACTTCATCAATCAATGTTTTTGTCTGTTGTTAAGCTGCTCGGTCGTCCGGCACGCTCTTACGCGTTCACATCTTCTCGGACCTTTGAGAACATTTTTTACCCCTGTTAGACGCTGCTTTGGTCCAAGGTAGCTTCACCATATTCCACAGTTAACATTCCAAATGCGCTCGCGAATTTAAAATTGTTTTTCATGCAAAATTTTCTACAGATGATTTGATCCATTTTTTTGTGATAGGCAAAAATTGAACACGAGTAAAATAACGTGCAAGCAAAGCAACTGTCAAAAATTAACTGGACATCCAAAATGGCCGAACATGTCAGCATAAATAAGAGACATGGGTACCAACGTAACGCCACAAAATAATTAAATCGAATTTACGTAACTCGCGCAAGTTCAATAATCGCTATACTTTTTGAACAACTTTGTATTACTTTACGATTTGCAACAAATTTTGTATTCTAATTCACTTGACTGTAAGCATCATACTTTGTGTTAAAGTTTGTATAGCTGTTGAATTATAAAGGCTTTCAATTTTTCAGTTCATTCGTTCGATTCATTGATCGTTATGTAACACAATCCCATTTTTATTCCAAAACTAGCTGACCCGACGAACTTCGTCACGCCCAAAATAGATTTTTTGATTTGAATACTTTCAAATATCAACGTTTTCTTACTAAGTGAACGTTGGTGAGTCCAATCACTGAACTCTTCATTGATTGATTACCCTTTGACCCTTTACAATTTCCTTTTACTATAAATTGTCTAGTACTTCTACAAAAATTCGTCCTTATAATACAAAATTATTTTCAGACACAATTCTCGTTCAAGATTCTTCAAGCCTTTGGAAATAAAATGTTTCTCCGTTGCATGGAATACATGTTTGATACAGAGAATATAACAAAATAAAGACAGCTCAAATCGGACCATTGCTTCCTCGGGTTTAGGGCACACCAACACGTTTGGCCTTCCATTTTTGTTTATATAGATAGAAGATATAGGAATGCGTTATTCCGTCTGAAGATCCTTTTCCACTTTCGAACAAAAATCAATTTCGTTAGCGCCAACATCAAATGGACTAACAACGCTTAGCTTATTGTAGAACATATGGGAATTCAATTTACCGAATTTTCCGATTTTTCTCTCCGCTATATTGATCTATGGGAAGAACCGAATACAACGAAATATAGATGACTCAAATTGAACCATTCCTTCCTCGGGTTTAGCGCTTACCAACAGATTTGGTCTTCCATTTTTATTTATAGATATAAGATATGGAAATGCGTTATTTCGCCTGAAAATCCATTTCCACTTACGAACAAAGATCAATTTTGATTGCGCACATATCGAATGGACTAACAACGCTTATTATGATGTAATTTTCGAACATGTGGGAATTCAATTTTCCAATTACAACAAAATACAGGAGGCTAAAATCGGACCATCTCTTCTTCGGGTTTTCCGCTTGCCAACAGATTTTGCCTTACATTTTTATTTATATAGATAAACGCGCCCCTGTATGCTTGAGCAGCAAGCTTCGATACTTGATCCAAATGAGGGGTGTTTCCTGAACCAAGATTATAGAACACGTATTGTAATGAGCTTAACAGCAGCCACTAAGCAGACACCAATTAATACAACTCGAATATCGCGTTAAGTAGATTCAATATTTCCTTATGGTCATGAGGGATCTCACTTGGATGAAAAACTCAAAACAACCGGAACTGGAAAGAGAACATTTTGAGTATGCAGGGAAATCGTTAGCTGATGTCGATCGATGGATATCCCATTGAAGCAGAATATATTGATTTCGCAAACTCCCAAATCGATGAAGCGAAATTAATACGATATTAAGTCGAGTGATTCGCTAGTCACGTAAGGACATCCCATTTGCAAGTAGTGAAATGTAACGACAGAAACTGCTGCATTAACCCTTTCGTTACAAGTGTCGTCTATAGACGACATCCGCGCGACGAGCTGTGTGTACGAGCGTCGTCTTTAGACGACATGAAATTCATACTGCTCTTCGATCACACCAGCGCGATGTGCATACTTTTCGGCGCAGTGCTCCGTACAGGGGTAGCACTTCGGCGGAGCACACTGCTGAATGAAAGGGTTAAACCAAGGAGTAGTAACTTTTGTGTAAAACAACATCAATTTATACCAGTCCATGTTCCTCTCTGCTAAACGCCAGATAATTTGGAAGCACCCATCCCAACAGATGTGAGAATTTACTTTTCGTCTCTGTTTGTTCGAAATTCTATAAACTTGTCGGAAGTTCCTCCGAGGTCACTACTTCCATATAACGAACTTCCGTATGTACATTCAATTCCGGCCTGAGCAGATGCCTGATTTTTTACGTTGATATTTTCATTACTTAGAAAAGCTATAGTATTGGGAAAATTTTTCAAACGACTTTGACTTTTTGCACAGAGTGTTATGTAACGTAAGGGGGAGGGGGGTTTGTCTAGCGTTACTTATTGTTTCATAGCTTCCCCCCTATATTTTTTTTATCCCTTTTGTTTATTTTAGGCTCATTAGCATTTTAGCTGTAACAGAGCCGAATTTTAATCGTGTACATGTCACATATTTATCATATCTATAATTAGCACATTACACAGTTGCCATTTTTCGGCGTTAGAGTATTCCCTGCTATACCATTGCAAATGGTACATATTTACACAGTAGCCATTTAGGCGTAAGAGATTTCCTTCTGTTCTTCCCATTATCCAGTAAGACGGGACAGCGAAGACAGTTGATTGATCATTGTTGAGTTATTTATAGAACAGCAGCCCGATGTGTCTTGTAGTGCAGAGCAGTTGTATGGATGAATCGATCTTATTTCGACCGTGGATCGATCTCCATCGCTGATGATTGTTGCGTGGACGTAGCTATTCTGTAACAACACAAAGATGGTCAATGGGGGCCCTGAGTTTTGAACTCACGATCGATCGCTTACTAAGCGAACGCGCAACCAATGTGGCTACGGAGACCCCCCTTCCCCCCTATAGGTCGGAGTTGAAAATCAGGACATCAGTCACAGTTACGATTATGACCAAACCATTGTGATTTTTTGAGATATCTATATAAGGTACACCGGGGCAAGTTGAAATTCGGGGTAAGTCGAAACGGAAATAATTACTTTTACTTGGAATGATGGATTGACGCGATAAAAATATATATAGTAAACATTATCTTTCAACCCACCTTATGACAGCCATTACCAGAATATTGGAATGCTTCAACGCAATCTTCGCTTTTGTTTACTTTTTCTTGTTCCGTGAAATCAAAACAAACATTTTCGCGCGCTGACTCAATCGGTCCGAAAACACTGATTTTATCAAAAATATCACCAGAATCGCATGTAATCAAATAGGGATAATAAAGTGTAGTGGTTTTGAAAACTAAACTGAAAAATCTTTTTACGTATAACTCTGAGCATTTAAACTCACCCTATGTTTTTTCCAACCCTGGGGTAAGTTGAAACCAGTGAAAATCGACTATTTTTTAAACATTGCTGCAGATTCCGGACGTTATTTGTCGATGATTTCTGTATAAATGATTGATTATGAATTGAAAAAATAAGAATCATTTCTATTTCGTTCCTCAGTATGTTCTACATAATTTATGATTGCACAGACATGATACTAGTGAAATTTATTAATTTTGCAACTATGAGTCGTTCAAATATTACGTAACGCATTTTTTTACTATTTTAGACTTCCTCTTCTTTACATAGCATCCAACAATCATCTCGATACTCTGTTGCTTAGAAAAAGTTCTACAATCCCTTATTTATAAAGTCATACCGGCTGCAGTAACACCGTTGATTTCTGAATACCAGCAGGGATTTGTTCCTCGTCGCTGAACAACATCCAACTTGATGTGCTACACAAGCAGCTTGTCCCAGAAAATGGAACGTCAGAATCAAGTCGATTCTATTTATGTCGACTTCTCGAAGGCCTTTGACACTGTACCGCATGCCTTCGCAGTGGAGAAGCTGAAGCACATGGGCTTTCCAAACTGGATTACGGACTGGTTACTACCTTATCTGACGGGCCGGAAGGCGTTCGTACAACTCAACTCTGCACGATCGGAATTATTTGAAATAGCGTCCGGTGTTCCACAGGGAAGCGTACTGGGTCCTCTTATCTTTGTTCTCTTTATAAATGATCTATGCCCCCGATTGTCATCCGGGAAGCTATTATATGCAGACGACCTAAAAATATTCAACGTAATCAAGTCAATACTGGATTGTACTGCGCTACAAACGGATATCAACTTTCATTCGCAATGGTGCTCCGATAATGGTATGCATATGAATATCACTAAATGCAAGGTAATCACGTTCACCCGTGGTATATCGCCGATCAATCACGTCTAATCAATTAACACAACTCCTCTAGAACGTGTTCAGTCCATCCGCGATCTGGGCGTTGTCAGTGACTCCAAGCTGACGTTCAACGTACATATCGCCACCATAACAGCCAAAGCGTTTTCTGTTCTCGGATTCATTCGCCGAAACGCATCGCAGTTTACTGATATCTATGTCCTGAAAGCGCTCCTCTGTGCGTTAGGGCTGCAGTACTCTGGATTATGCCTCGCCGATCTGGTCACCGTATCACGTTGCTCAAGTGATCCGCATTGAACGTGTACAGAGGCAATTCTTGCGCTTTGCCCTCCGTAACCTTCCCTGGAACGATCCGGCTAATCTCCCTGATTATGCGGCTCGCTGCCAACTTATAGAGCTTCAGATACTGCTTCCATACAAATGGAACACAAATTTCTGCATAACTCGAGAATTAATCAAGCAAATGGAGCCAAATTTGGCAGGGGAAGGATTTAGGGGGTAAGAAACGTTTCTATGGTGAGTAGACACTCATCATCCCTCTCTAAGAGGGGGCTGCCATACAAATGAAACACAAATTTCTGTATAACTCGAGAACTAATCAAGCAAATGGAACCAATTTCGGTATATGGAGGTTGTAGGGGGCAATACACGTTTCTATGGTGGTTTGACACTCCTCTCCCCTCCCTAAGGGGGGCTGCATTACTCGAGAATCAATCACGCAAACGGAACCGAATTTGGGATGTGAGAGTTTTTGGGTACGAGAAATGTTTCTATGATGGTATGACAGCCCTCCCTCCTCTGGAATGGAGGGGGATTACAAAAAATTAAAACACATATTCCAATCAAACATATTCCATCCAAACATGACAATTGAAAATTTTCGGAAAACTCTGCAGAAAATGGGAAAATTTGCGAAAATTTAATTCCCAAAAAAAAGAAGGAGGCGTTAAATCAGGTGATCTCGGTGGCCAGTCATAATCGCCGTTTTTCGATATTAATCTTCCGGGGAACATTTCGCGCAATAATTTGGTCGTGGCAGCCGCTGTATGGCATGTAGCGCCGTCCTGTTGGAACCAGTAATTGTCCAATTCATTTTCACGAACAAATGGCAATAAAAAATTGGTTATCATTGTCCGATAACGCTCCCCATTCACGGTTACCGTTGCTCCATTTTCGTTTTCAAAGAAGTACGGGCCGATGACTTTATCGGCATAAATGCCACACCACACAGTAACTTTTTGGTCGTAAAGAGGTTGCGTTTTGAGGGTTTTCAGTAGCATAAAACCGACAATTTTGTTTATTCACTCCTCCATTCAAGTTGAAATGCGCCTCATCAGACATTATGATTTTTTGCCAAAAGCCACGTTCATTTTAGGCCATTTCGATGGTCCATTTCGCAAAATCAAGTCGACGTGGTAAGTCAGATGGGTTAAGTTGTTGAGTTGTTGAATTTTATACGGAAACATTTTCAAATCAACACGAATTATGCGTCGGAGAGTGGTTCGAGCGATGCCTAACTCTTGCGAACGATGGCGACCTGATATCGATGGAGTTTCTGCAACATTGGCTCGAACGGCATCAATATTCTCGTCGAAACGTCTTGGACGTTGTCTGGACAGATGACTGGCATTACCAACACTACCAGACGATATAAATTTGGCATATAATCGACGTATAGTGTTGTCTCCAGGCGATGTTTTAACTTTATTTTTATTTTTCCACGCACGTTTAGTTAACACAATTGAGAAGTTATTTTGAATGTACAGCTGAACAATTTCAGTGCGTTGTTTAGGTGTGTATTGTTCCATGGTTAAAATTGTACTGAAATGACGCTTCCAACGCGGTATGACATTTGTTAATCTGACATCTCTGTCAAAAGTTATGGGGTTGCCAGATGCTTCCACTTTAAATGGCCCACCCTGTATCAATGAACAGTTCTTAGATTGGACCCACGATCGTGCGCTTAGTAAGAAAACGTGAATGTGATAACGTAAAATAAATTCTGGGCACGAAGTTTGCCGGGTCAGCTAGAAAATAAATAAAAACACGGAAAATTTATTTATCCAACATATTTCTTGGGCGATCCAAGCAGTGAAAATAATTCGGATATGATGGCTTCTGTCTTTTCACGAGCACAGCAGATTTTTTGGTGGTTTCAGAGCAACCCAAATTTTCTAGAGTGGCTGGATTTCTGCACCACATAGTTCAGCTGGATTTGGAAGTGGATGACAAGCGAATATTCTGACAATATTTCGGTGTTTGGATATGCTTTTCCAAATCAGATCTACTTGCAATGTTTCATTGTTGATTTCAAATTTCTGTCAGGAATCAGTTTTTCCAGTCAAATGCATTCGAATCCATCCAGATAGTATATTTCAACATAGACCCAATTTTGCTAGTCTCATAATAAAACATATTTTCCAATAACATGATAATTCTAAATAAAAATCTTTGCAAAATTCACTCAATAATAACAAATCAGCTACAAAAGGGAAAATGTTTGGCGACATATCGATTTCCACCATTTCGAGAATCCTGTTTCAGAACTAAACACAACAAACAACTAATTCATCTTTTTCCCATATTGCCTTATCACGGTGGAAAGTTAGCGAGGAATAACATATTTCCCCCTTCAAGACTGCCTTCTCAGCTCCTGACAATGTTAGTGTATCCACTAGCAGTCACTAGCAGCCCAGATACAGTGGACCAGCTCAGCTCAGCATTTCACAAAGTACCAACAATTCTGTCCTATATTTCCCCAGCAGCAGAAAGCAGCATCGGGTCCGGTAGGAGGGAGCGAAACACTACCCGATGTAAACGGAGAAAGCGCCCGAAAATGGATACTTTCTGCACCCAATACTGTGCTGCAGGGGTAACATAATATCCGCACACGCCTTTCCCGAGGATTGTGTAGTTGTTGATGGTACTGAAATTATTCCCTTCTACCAGGAATAGGACAGGATATCCATTTTCACAGTGCTGCAGATTGCTGACAGTGGCTGGGGTGTAGAGTTTCGGTCGGTGGAAACAACCACCACGGGTAGTGCTGTGAGGATTTTCAATTGATTAGTGCTGCAAATTGGAAGTAACCAGATCTATAATCGATTTCACATTCCAACGATGCAAACGAGTACCTCCTAGCAAAATATTCAATTTGTTTTAACGTTTCTACTACCTGTTGCGGGACCATAAATCACTACTGGGTGTGAATATTCGCCCATGAGCGTCTCGCCGGAAAATTATTCACAAATGGCAAACGTAATTTTAGAAGCACCGATTATGATCCCATTCGTTCGACCCTCCACAATATAATGTCACATAAGATGAGTGCAGCTGTCGCCCATCGCACAACATTGTATCCCAGAACTCGGCTTCTCAAATTCAAATGTTCCACAAAACTCTTGAGGAAATCAAAAACATAAGTTGGATCATTACTCAAATGTTTCCCTTCTTATTTGCTTTCTTTGTGCGGTCTGATTTAGGTGAATCCTAAAATTTTAGAAAGACAAAGTAGCGTTTCAGTGGAATCGGTCCAACAAATCAGCAAAAATGGCACCGGTCACAAAGAATGTCCGCTTGTCATAAAATTTGAGCGAAATTGGCAGTGTTGGCAATAGTGAGGGCATCACTTGAAACCATTTCCAAACCCATTTGGCAGCACGGATTTAAAAAGAAAACCGTCTGACATACGGTTTAAATTTGATCGTCTCCAATGCTGGCGAGGTAACGTAACACCAACCCCGCTCTGCTCAGTTCTCGTTTTTGCACTTATTAAATTAATTAACTCAACTCGCCAGCATCGGCCGCACGGGTTACTGAGAAGTGGGGTGTCTTGGGCCTGGTTCTGTTTACTAGTTGCGCTAATGCGAATCTGCTCGTTGCTCCGACTGTTGATACGTCTTCTTCTAGCTGGTTGCCCTTCCGGAGGGATGACTTTAGTTCTGTCCGTCCCACGTGCGCGAACTCGACCTCGCTTGATGGCGAGATGATGACTGTGTAATGAGTTTGATGTAATATCGCATTTTGACCGACCTGCCTATAATGTGCCGTGTCCGTTGTAACTCAACTACCCGACGAAAGTTTTTTTTATTTTGGTACGAGACTGTGTTCTAGTGCAGACCCAACCGGAACCTTGCTCACGAATTGCCTGAGATCATGACTTTAAATGAAATGCAGACGTTCGCATCGGTTTTCAATTTCGCTCCATTCGGCTGCCAGAGGCTGCGGCGCAAGTTGGACGGAAAGATGCGCTTGACAGGATGAATCAGACATCGGAGACAGGAAGAGAATGAAATTTCACTTGAACTGTAAGTGGAAACTCTACCGGGGAACGCATAAATTCATTCGACTTTGCGTGATTCGATACGTTTTGAGATGATTAAGAATGAAATCATAGTGCGTCAGGTGAGAATTTTTCTAATGTCTAAAATTAATGTTTGTTTTACTCTAACTCTTCTTGACGGTATAATGATATAATACCCGCTATAATGGTATGGAGATGAATGGTTGCCAAAGTTGTTGACAATTTGGTTTTTATATATGGGAGAATGGGTCAAAAGGTATACTTTCAAATCCCGAAAGATATTTTGAAGGGAAGTTCGTGTAGAATGGAATTGGTTTGACCTCCATCAAAACAGTGATCCAAAATACATGGAATAAGAATGTCGTCATTTTACGATTGCTTCAAGGTTATTGATACTTGATACATATTAAAAATTCATGGAAATATTTAGACAGAACAGTTAGAGATATTTAAAGAAATAACCTTAATTGATGAACAGATTAACATTTCCATCGAATACGCCAAAACTAGTGGATGTTATTCCAAAACAACTAAAAGCAAGAGTGATCACTTTTAATCTTAAATAATATCAATGTCCAATATACATATATATTGTCATTATTTGACACTATGAACAGACCTAATTAAAAGGACTCCAAAACAAAGAATCTGCATGCGGTTTTTTTTTCAGATACAAACTCATACTTTTTATTTAATTTTTTTTTCATATAAAATAGAAGTCATGTAGAAAATTTTAAAAAATGAGTCCAAGATGGTAAAACTATTTTTGACGAACTTTGTGGAACATGGAATTTTTATGAATTTTCGAAACTTCCCATTTTTGTATCATTTCTAGCTACAAATGATGAATCCTGATGTGATTTAAAATAAAAAAGTTCTTCATCAATCTCCTTCTTAATGCAGCCATTCTCGAGATATTTGAAAAATAAATATTTCTAATTTATTGTCATTTTTAATTTTCATTTTTTTTTAATTTATATATGTATTTTTTAACTTTAAAAAAAAAATTCATATTAAATAGAAGCCATGTAGAAAAGTTTTGAAAAATGAGTCCAAGATGGTGAAGCAATTTCTAACGAACTTTGTGGAACATCGTTTATTTATGGATCTTGGAAGCTTGGAATTTGTGTATGTTAACAATCATTTTTAGCCACAAATTATGAATCCTGATATGATTTAAAACAAAAAAGCTCTTTATCAATCTCCTTCTAAATGCAACCATTCTCGAGATATTAAAAAATTCTAGGAGGTTGTGTTCAAGACACGACCGCATTGTTGACGTAGAACTAAGTTTTTTCTAAGTTTTTTTAAGAGTTAAATTCAAGTCGCTTGTTTATAACTGCGGATATTTATTTTATAAGCCACGAAAATTTTGAAATAACCATTCTACCAGTTTGGTCACCTTGAAATGTTTTTTTATTGTACAATCATTTGACGATAATTGTTTGATGATTCATTCTTGTGCTCGAAGCGCAATACATGCTCGAGATAAGCGCAGCTGGCATCCTTAGTGGAGAAAGTTTTGCTACTGGCAAGCGAAACCAAATCACATACGAAATTTCAGAACGACATTTATCTTCTTGGTGACTAAATAAACGAAATAAACTCTATCTGTTAATCTCAACAACCTCGAAAAGAACAGCACTGCTCCATTATGATCAAAATTAGCGCAAATGCAATCCTAGTTGAAAGCAGTTTTGCGACTGGCACGCGAGCCCAAATAAATTAATAACTTAATATAACATATTGAATAACTTTGTATTTGCCAAATAATTTTTTAGTGTACAACCTTAACACCTGATTCACCATAGCGTCAGTTCAATGCATTGATGACAGAAAACAAACAATGTTAACTGCTTGGAAAAAGGCTAAATATTTGCCTCAGCAGAGATTCATTATCAATACACTAGCGTAAATATTTCCCTTCCGCTATCTCCTCTCCTTGTTTATATTTATCATTACGACTGCATAATTTGCAACACCAAACAATCGTCAATCATAGCTTAAAAAATTAGGCGATTGTTATATTGTTACAGGCCCAATGCACACGGGAGCAGATACAAATGGGGTTTCAGCGTAGCGAAGATGCACTATTTTTACGTACGGGTTATGAAGCACGCACGTACGCTTATGACTATCCATATACCGATGGCTTGAAGCAACTAAATATACAAACACTTATCTCCGTTTTGCGCTCTTCTTAACAGAAGCTTTTTCTGTTAATATTGCCAGTCCAGATTAGCTTAGCTGTCATCCTTTGTGGAGAGAATTTTCCTACGTTCATGCGAATCCAAATCACTGACAAATTCCAAAACATTTATTTTCTTGGTTAGCTGACGATAGCCTAGGTTCATGATTCCCCACACAATTGTGTAGCTCAGAACTTTAATCCAATGGCGCCAGTTTGATGCAATGATTGCAATGTCAGAGACATCAGCGAGTGAGAAGACATGTGATGCCACAAAACAAGGAAGAACAAGCAATATTCATTGCTTTTAATACAGAACGATACTGAAAGTTTGCCTTCCTTCCATGCTTGTGACTTCAAACTTCTTCAGTTCATTCGTCTCTAACCTTCAAAAAGGCTCTTGGAAAACTTTACTTTATCCATAATATTGCTCCTCCACCCCCATTGCCTTGAGAAAGGCATTGGATCCCTCGCCGTCCAGCTCCCCCAGCAGCGATGTTATTTAGTAGATTTCATCACGGAGAATGAAAGTTTGCCTCAGCGAGATTCACTGTTTATACTCTAGGCAAATATACCCCTTCGTTCCTCTTCTTTTCCTTTGTTCACGGAGACTTCATATCTTACGATTTCCCCTTCGTTGCTCGTCGATAAGTTGTTCGTTATTGAAAGCTCTGCTCGGGAAAGCACACAAATGGATAGAACAAATGTATGAGGAAATGGGCATGCTTCCAATTTTCATCAATTTAAACCATATACAGACTATGGGATTGTAATGTATAGCATATCAAACAAATCTTAGGAAATTTCCGATTTGTTTGGTATGTAAATCACCAAAATCCGTTCGCGACAAAAAAAAGTTATAAACGTTATAATATATATAACGTTAACTTTATTTTATGAAAACGTGACATGCTTTCTGATTTGGCACCCTTAATGAAAGACGTAGTCCTACGTCAAAAAATATTTCTAATTTATTGTATTTTTGCAATATGCAATATTCTGAAGAAAGCATAAATTATGAATGGATCAATATGATGACAGTAAACTCATCTACTTGAGAATTCGAAGGTTTTCAATCAAGAATGGTGATTTCTAAGGCCGGGCAAACCATGATCAGAGGTGGTCAAACCATGATCATTATTCCTCTTTGAGGAAAATCGTTAAAAAACATAAAAATTTGAATAATTCCAACGCCTGATGGTAGTATTACCAACTAGAAACTTGGGACTTTTCAACAAGCCCAAACTCGTATCGATTATATGTGATTTTCATGAAATCGAGTTGCATTTACTAGTTGCGTAAAAACACCCCAAATCGGACAAACCAAGATCATTTATCCTACCTTCAGTTCGAAGAAATTCAGCACAAAGTATTTTTATGCACGGTCAGCGTGTATTTCACAATAGAATTGTGTAATGATAAATGTAAAACCTGAGACGAAAACTGTAGAGAAGTCGATTTCGGATCAATCATCTGTCAAATTCGGACCTGATTGCTGTTTCTGACTATTCGATGGACATTTGAAAAATCGTGTGGCATCCCTAGTAAGCCAATGCTGTAGTATCAAGTTTCTTCGTCAGCAGCTCACACTGTGTAAACGGACAAGGCGAGTCAACCAATTGTCAAGCGATTTCACCGGCCCAGTAGCTGCTCACTGTCAAGTCAGCTAATAGCAACGTATAAATGGGCTTTATGTTTGCTGATCGGACAACAAACTCTACCCGAACGAGTGCCACATGAGGAAGGAGGACTGTGGCAAGCACATGTTCATCCCTATCCGCAGCTACATGTTCCGTGCCTATGAAGCGTTGGCCGGTCGCGTTCACCTTCAAAGGATGCTCCAGAATGTACCCACAAGGGTTCGAACTTCGAAGTGGTGTGTAACACGGACGGGAAAAGCTACTCAATCGAAAAAAAAATCAGTCTTGGGAATCAATGGTATAGGCGATAGTGTTCCCTAAATTGAAACACTACGCTCCTGGAAACAGAATCACATCGCAAAACGGCCCATTCTCCAGTTAGCCTGACGGGTCCGGGAGTTCAATATTTTGACAATATTTCTTATTAGCTATGTTAGTGAAATGTAACCAATTTCTCGTATTCATTCAATGATATCAATGATGATTGATTCCTTTTCGATAACAAACATGTTGGCAAAAAAGTGGTGTTAAATAGTTCGTTATACACTTACAAAAGGTCGATAAAAATTTCTTTCTTTTGAAAAAATAAATTTTCAACATTTGCTCGTTGCCTTGAGCGAAACTGATATACTGAATCTATTTAATATCCAAATAGTTTTCAGTATCTTTTGCAAATTTACATCTGCAACGTTTCCAAAAACACCGTTTCCCAAAGAAATAACTCACAAATTATGCTATGCACCACCTTTCACACAATGACAACAACCAATGCGGGGTAAATTTTCAGCTTCAGTTTTCCACTGGAGAACACAGCTTCCACCAATGAGAAATATTTCCATCTCTTGAAATGCGCTGCATTCTGACGCCACTTTCAACTCGGTAACAATGTTCGAATTCACGATAAGTGAATGATCGATCGGAAAAAGTCCCCAATAAACCTAAAACACTCCTGAATTTACACAAGCTCTCTCCCGCAATGAAATCAAGAAAGTCAATTCGCTTTCATTACTTCGGATATTACCTTAGAGATGTTACTCGGGTGACAATTCGTCAAATTTTGTTAAAAAATCCTCACATAAAAAGGGCTTGAAAGGTTAAATCTCCTTATCTTACACCATCTCACATTCGAAGACGTCTACGTTTTGCCAAAGCTCACATGAACCGACAGTGGGACATGGTATGTTGTGACAAAGAATGTTTCCAAAACAATACATTTTGCTATATACCATAACGAAAAGTTTTTCAATGTATAGGTTATGTTCATTGATAAAAAAAGCTCAATTTGGATGGTCCTGATGGTTTCAACGGGTACTGGCGGGATTTACGGAAGAAGGGATAGTATTTTTCAACCAGGAATTTTCATGGAGGCTCGTGCATGTTTTGGGCGGGATTCTGTGCAACTGGAAAGCTCAAGATAGCTTTCACATCATTCAAAGATTACATACATGTTCTGGAATCCTCTCTCCTACCGTTTTACGTGCATATCGTCGCATTCCAGCAAAACAATGCTACTATTCATACCAGCAAGTAAACTAAGCAATGGATTAAGGATCAAAAACATAATTTTATGGACTGGCTGGCTCGTTCTCCAGACTTGAATCCTGTTGAAAATCTTAGGGGGTATCCTTGTACGCAGAATCTACGCTGAGGGAAAACGGTACACCACGATTGAAGAGCTGAAGGTAGTAATTTAGGAGAAATGAGAAAATATCGAAAATTCCGATTCTCGAGAATATCGAGTTCAGCCGAATTTGGTAAATAGTATTTCAACACGAGTTTTCAATGTTATTAGTTGAAATGGCAAGGTTGCCAATTATTGGCATGTAAATCAGCCGATCATTCTGATTTCTTCATTGATAATACTTATGAATTTTGAAGTGGTCTTATAGAAACTGAACAGCTGAAATTATAATATTTAAGCACAATAAATAAACAAACAACTCTTTTGAACGAAATTGACGTTAAATATACTTAATTCTAAGCACTCCATAATGTATGAATGTATCTTGTTGAAATTCTAACAGTTTGTGTGACGGTCATGTGACGGTAATTTCAGTCCCTTACCGCTCACACTACGATCTGCTGCATCGGTATTTGATAACACAAATAACACAACAATGGAAGCCTCTTATCAACAGTCCCGCTGTGTATGGTCGAAACTGTGAAAATTCGAACAATAGGAATATTCTTACGTCGAAAAAATGCGACATGTGTATCGAAGGAATAGGAATACTCTTAAGCCTAAATCGCTACTGTGTAATATATAAAAATGTGTATCGATAAGATAGAAATACTCTTACTCCAAAAATGGCTACTGTGTAATATACAACAAAATTATCGTTAGATAAAAATGTACACCGATAAATTCGGCTCAGTTACTGTTGAATTGCTAAATGAATCTAATAAAATAAACAGATGGGATAAAAAAAAGCCACAAGCAATTTTGTGTTTAAACCAACATCAACAACGCATGACAACGCATAACATCTACCATGCTTACGTGTGATTTAATCATACCAGTTTGACATCTGTCATTCACAACTGTCCCCCCGATGCGATTCCGCTCGAGAAAACCTTCTGCTCGTTGGCTGAAGGATGAATGTTGTTCCCGAATGCTATTTGCAACAACTCTCTTCTGCTTAGCTCCTGCGCTATGTTTGCTTTGTGCATATTCTGAGGATTTGCAGAATTGCATGTCCGTTCAACACGACAGCAAAATCGAAACTGAGGTTGAGGTGGTCGTTTGAGCTTGAGCTTGAGCTTGGGAAGACTGTACAATTCGTAGTTGCTCTCCGTGATTGACCTGAACCAACTAAATTGCACAAAGAACACACAGATTGACGCTTGGGACTAGCAAATCATTCTCGTTGTGCAATTCTCGGCGATTCGAGCATTAAATGGTCAATAACGACGCCGGCCACGTCCTTACAGTCACCAGGGGACGGAAAGGAATGTTAGTATGATATTCGCCGCGCGAAGGCCAGAAGGGTCGCCTCTATAGCGTGGTTCCCTAGCGTTTATCATGGAAGGGATAGTTGTTAGTGGGAATGGTTAAGAAAAATCAGGATTCACTGCGGTAAGTGATGTGATTCTAAAACGCGAACTCCCAACTATTCGGCGAAATGAGATTTGAAGAAAATATACATTTTTATCGGACCGGTCATGCATTTCGTTATTCATCGTGCGTAGTACTTATATATTTTTACCTGACCTGAGAAGGTCATAAAAAACTCCTTTAAAAACTCTCTATATATATTTTTTTATTCAATCACAGAGCCAAGGCTATTTTTGGCAACCTGAGAAGATCGCTAGGAAGACCGAGGAAACTCTTTTAAACTCGCTAAAACTGACTATGTATTTCGATGTTCGTCACTTGTACTATCTTTCAAAATATTATTCAATCGCGACAACCGAGATTATTTTTTAAACCTAAGAAGGTCTTCGAGACACGTTTTCAACATTACTCAAATCGACAATATATTTTTCAACCTGGTCACAGAAGAAATTCCTTTAAAATGATATGGTTACCGGAAGTATTCTACAATGACTCGAATCGGCGACTAACTATATGACTTTTGTGCCTAGTATTCTTTTGTATTCTCAAATCAGGAGGTTGAGGTGGTCGTTTGAGACTTCAAACTTTCGCAGTTCCAAAACCAACGCCAAACTCTAACTATCGGACCAAATAAAGAATATTTGGAAGCCGCTGGCGTCCACTCGCTAGCTGGATGACTAACGACTCGTGAATGAGGCAATTATATTTTGTTTCATTATTTTACATTTCTCAACCATTATTAACGCGTTAAGTGCCACGGTTTTATAGCGATTGGATGGACATTTTTAAACGTATTAGAACCATCGTTTGTTATCGTAGTGGAAGGTATTTCTGTTCGAAAGGGAATGAATGCTTATGAGCTCATAAAGGGTGTGTCACATCAAATTGCATCACGGAAAAAACGCTGTAAAAATTCGCCCAGTAGACCGATCCTTTTGCAAATTTTAGACAGTAAAATAAAAACTATTAAACAACTTTTGGCATTTTCTTTTTATTCATACTTCGAGCCCAAGCCCGTATGCTCGCACCTTCCTCTTTACCCCGTCCATAAGGTTCTGTACAACGTCAGGTTGTAGTTTTTTTGAACAGAAATCCATTTTATCTTGAAGTCCGCCTCCGATTTGACAACTTTTGGGTTCTTCCGGAGGTCCTGCTTCATAATCGCCCAATATTTCTCTTTTGGGCGAAGCTCCGGCGCGTTGGGCGGGTTAATTTCCTTTGGCACGAAGGTGACCCCGTTGGCTTCGTACCACTCCAACACGTCCTTTGAATAGTGGCACGAAGCGAGATCCGGCCAGAAGATGGTCGGGCCCTCGTGCTGCTTCAATAGTGGTAGTAAGCGCTTCTGTAGGCACTCCTTAAGGTAAACCTGCCCGTTTACCGTGCCGGTCATCACGAGGGGGCCCTCCGCTTTCCGCAAGAGCAGATCGCTTGCCACACCATGTACTTTTTGGCAAACTTGGATAGTTTCTGCTTTCGAATCTCCTACGGAACGCTGAATTTGTCCTCTGCGGAGAAGAACAACAGGCCCGGCAGCTGACGAAAGTCCGCTTTGACGTAGGTTTCGTCGTCCATTACCAGGTAATGCGGTTTCGTCAGCATTTCGGTGTACAGCTTCCGGGCTCGCGTCTTCCCCACCATGTTTTGCGTTTCGTTGCGGTTAGGAGCCTTCTGAACCTTGTATGTACGCAGGCCCTCTCGCTGCTTGGTCCGCTGGACGAATGAACTTGACAAATTCAGCTTATTGGCGACATCCCGGACCGAACTTCTCGGATCACGTCTAAACTGCTTAACCACGCGCTTGTGATCTTTTTCACTGACGGAGCATCCATTTTTGCCGTTCTTCACCTTCCGGTCGATGGTTAGGTTCTCGAAGTATCGTTTTAGTACTCTGCTGACCGTGGATTGGTCGATTCCCAGCATCTTACCGATGTTCCGATGTGACAACTCCGGATTCTCGAAATGAGTGCACAGGATTAATTCACGACCTGATTATAAGCGAAAGCTGAAGATATAATTCCTAAAAATTAAATTTCTACAGCGTTTTTTCCGTGATGCAATTTGATGTGACACACCCTTTATATTAATTACTTTTATTAATTAATATACTAATTTATACTTATTATTAATTATACTGTCAGTCACCGGTGACTGACGCAGTCAACGTTTTAACCGTATTTCTACCTCTGGCAACGCATCAAAACAACAACAATGTGTGCGTGCGAGGACACAGAAGCACTACGCGATGCATCAACCGCTTCTCAACAGGAATTGATCATTGTGTGAAATGAATGATAATGGAACAAAACGGTGCATATATAATTGAATTTATTAGTTCTACCTTTAATAGAGGCGAATGAACTGCAAAGTTTAAAACCTCCTAAAAACAAAGAAGATAAGATACCTTTAATTTTTTTGACGTAGAACTACGTCTTTCATTAAGGGTGCCAAATCAGAAAACAGGTCACGTTTTTATGAAATAAAGTTAACGTTAACTATTTTTGCCGCGAACGGATTTAGTATGTAAACGAATTGGAAATTCCGTAAGATTTGTTTAATGTGCCATACATTAGAATTCCCTGGTTAGTAAATGATTAAAATTCATGAAAACTTTAAGTGTTTCCATTTTCTCATACATTTGTTCTGTCCATTTGTGTACTTTCCCGAACAGAGCTGTCAATAACGAGCAACTTATTGACGACCAACGGAGGGGAAATCGTAAGATTTGAAGTCACCGTGAACAAAGGAAAAGTAGAAGAATGAAGGGGAATACTTGCCTAGAGTATAAACAGTGGATCTCGCTGAGGCAAACTTTCATTCGGCATCGGACTGTTGAGCAATCAGTTCGCTTTCGCTACGCTTCGATCTAAGATTGAACCCCACCAGTGGTAATCCAACTTGGATATCGTCGTTTGATTTTTCTATTCGTTTTTCGCATTATTCGTATCGTGAGCTTTTCTTTCCGCGTCATAAATTGGACGCTTCGCGTAGTGTGTGATGAGCAAGAAGAAGAGGAAGGCAGGCTCGAGCCCTGCAAAAAACGAACGCATTGCCAGGGGCAATAAAATTTCGAGGCAAGCGTCATCTAATGATGCACGCGGTGTTGGTGCAGTGAAAAGCGCTCGCACTGAACCGAGCCTTCGCGAGTGTGACACCGCAACGAACAACAGCGAAGTAGGCGATTTCGGCGCGTTGGTCGAAAATGTAAACGCCGTTACCCAGGCAGCAACCAAAATGAAGCTCCCCCCGCTAGTGGTGAAGGCGGTCGCTCTTGACAAACTCATCAGCGAATTTGCATCGATGGGTGTTACAGCAGAGTACAAGCTGTATGGCATAATTCAGCCATTTTCCAAGCAGTTAACATTGTTTATTTTCCGTCTTCATAAGGGCTTCGTTGATGCCTTTGAGAATGCATCAATGCATTAAACTGACGTTATGGTGAAGCAGACGTTAAGGTTGTGCACCAAAAAATTATTTGGGAAATACCAAGCATCTTGAATGTCTTACTGGAATGTTATAAGTTATTTGGGTTCGCGTGCCAGTCGCAAAACTGCCTTCAACTAGGATTGCATTTGCGCTAATATTGATCATAATGAAGCATTGCTGCTGTTTTCAAGGTTGTTATTAACAGAAAGAGTTTATTTCGCTTGTTTAGTCACCAAGGAAGTAAATGTTCTGGAATTTTGTGTGTAACTTCCTCCACTAAGGGTGACAGCTGCGCTTCTCTCGAGCATGAGAAAGTAATGCAACTCTTCTCGAGGCCAGTAATATTAACAGAAGCGTTTCTTTTGAAAATAGCGCAAAATGATGAGAAGTGTTTATATTCCTTGTAGTTTCAAGCCACCAATGTATGGCTCTGTACGCATGCTATGGTGAACGCTTGTTTGGCGCTTGGTTTACGTTGCCCGAACGATACCTGTAGCATGATATTTGATACTTGCAAGTGTTGTCATTGTTGTTGTTTCCATGCGGTGCCAAAGATATATTGATGTAGTTATTAGATATGGAATAATGGTGCTGGTGCAACATGTATATAATCGACTGTAACTGAGTCTATGTCAATTTCGAAAAAGGCCACCGGAATAGCGTTCGAGGTAAATTTTCAATGCATTGACATGAAATAAATTGCGACATACGATTGTTTTGCGAGGGCAAGAATGAATCATCAATCAATTATCGTCAACTGATTCTACAATGAAAAAACCATTTCAGAGATTATTCTACTAAGCAGTTGTTTCTAAAATTTCACAGCATTATACAATAATATCCAAAGGTATAAACAAGCGACTTATATAAAATAACAGCGTAGTTCTACGTCAACAATGCGGTCGTATCTTGGACACAACCTCCTATAATTTTTTTGTTTTATCCCATAAAATCGGAATGAACTTTCCAGACAAAAATGATAACTCTTGATAAAACTCGTAATTTAACAGCACATATTCCATTTTTTAAGAATTATCAGAAACAATAAGCCTGTCCCCAAGAAGAGTCACAATTTAAGTAACCTAGGTTGTTGACAAACTTCAAAAATAAGTTACGTAAGTCACTTCGATTCGATTGATCCTTTCACTAACTTGTTAACATTACACGTCGAGCTGACTTCATCTTATGTAACACAATTGACCATCCGGTAGTCGAGAGAAAGGTCTTAATTTATGTTTTCATTACTCCCAATGGTTTCCACATGATGTTTTCTTGAATCGTGCACTATTTTTCCATTGTGTTAACGCCGCTCCGAGAGCAGCCTTAGTGAAGCTCAACCCGTCATGTTGTGGTGTCACATTTCAAACGTCATTCTAATTTAACCTTATCTCCATGACGAGGGGTATATTTTCGTCTGGAAATGACGGAACTCCGGGTCCGTCCGAACCGAAGCACTTTGTTCATGATTGATTGCGCTTTTGTATGTTATCGCTCCGAAACAAATTACACCAAAAACAGGAGCAAGCGAAAGTGTGAAGCGACATGGCAGCTGGCGGCACTCGTTTGAATTCGCACCGTCAGATATATTATCTTCTAGACGCGTGGGCACGGTTTGGCGATAGATGGTGGGCTAGTGGCTGATCGATTAGCAGCAGCAATCTGGGTTGGATTTTGGGGGCGATCAAAGATACAGTATCCTCCGATGATTGACTGTAATCTGTTAGTTGTTATGGAGATTGACCTGTTTCCGTAGCGCGATTCTAGAAACTGGAGCGATGCGCGAGTTGAATGGAAATCGAAATGGGTTATCCTGTACGTATAGCGCTCTCCGGAAGTACCAGCAAGAAAACAAACCATGTCACCTGAGAATATATGATTACTTTTTAATGACCCATGTCAGTCAAACCGGAAATTACTCGAGAACCATGCATATCTACGAAATCGAGCCATCCAATGAACCAACATAATTCTTGTTATGCAATTTTTTCTGTTTTGATCAGATATGGTTGAGGGGAAACAAACTTTTTGCTGCATTGAACATTACGTCCAGATCCAATGCCACCGTAAATAATCGTGATGAAATCAGTTTGGCATGATCATCAGCGGCAGAGGCAATCGGCTAGTAATCGACACGTGTTTACGCTGAGATCCTAAACATATGATAAAAGTCATTTAATGGATTTGCTATTGGATTGAAATCTGAACACCCGGTTGAAGGTTTTGTTTCGGCTTCTCAAACTCAACATTGGGGCCATTGTTTACTCTGGGCCAGAGACACGGCCGCACCCAGAGTATAATTCAAAATTTTGACCGACGGAATAGAGCTGACTTTTATACTACCGATCTCAGTTCACTGATTTATCGGTTTGGAAAAGTATGATTTCGCGAAATCGCGCCCCTGCGATACGAAAAGTTTCCCAATCCCCAATGCAACGATCACTATCTGATCGGGGGGAAGGCCGGTGTTTCCCAGGACGGAAAAATATACCGAATCGATATGCTCAGATGCGATATTACTGTTACGATATCACACGATGATTTATTGTCTGGAGGAGCTCGATATCAGTGTTATTTTTTTCTCCCGTCTCTGTCACAGATCAAGTTTGCTAGCATGGGAAACAAAAACAAAAAAAAATCCAAAATAAAAACTGCTCACCCATCTAGATATTCAACCGATTTCATGGCTTCTCAAATTACTTAATGCTTGGTCAGAGCATGACAGATTTTCGCTGCCTTTCGGTTCCATTTTATTTCATTTCGGTTTTAATCACGAATGTCATTATCTACCTCTGTCGGTTTATGGTGATTTTAATAAGATGCTTATTGAATTCCGCCGACCATGGTTTTGGGACTTTTACTCACGCCATGAGCATCGAATGCATCATCTATGGGTGATAAATGGTGGTGTGTCGGCAGGTGGGTAATATGAAACTGTTGAGATTGTGATTTTTTTCGATGGCGAACAAGTCGATCTCTATCAGTAACGAAACTGTTGTCTATTACCTATAGACGAGATTCGTGAAACTCTACACCGTCGGCAATTGCTTGCTTAAGTCATGTAATTCGTCCGATTTCCATTTTAATGGATGTTATTATTATAAAATTGCATTAAAATTAACTGTCATCATCACAAAACATGGGTAAAACAAAACATGCCATGGAATCCCAGATCATCTACGCTCAGATTCTATTCCGCCGATATTTTCGGCAGAATATGGGGGCATAGTTAGATCTGATAAAATGTTCTTTACTGACGGTTCATTCATAAACGGGTCCACTGGCTTTGGCATCTTCAATGAAAATTCCAGTGCCTCTTTCAAACTCAAAGATCCTTATTCCGTGTATGTTGCTGAACTGAGTGCGATATACTACGCACTGGGGATCATTGAAACATTGCCCATCGACCACTATTTTATTTTTTCAGACAGTCTCAGCTCATTAGAGGCAATCCGCTCAATGAAAGTTGATAAACGCTCATCTTATGTCCTAACAAGAATAAGACAACTATTGAGTGTTTTGGTCGAAAAATTATTCAAGATTACCTTAGCATGGGTTCCCTCTCATTGCTCGATTCCGGGGAATGAGAAAGCGGACTCGCTAGCTAAGGTGGGCGCTTCAGAAGGCACACTTTTTGAAAGGCAAATTGCTTATAACGAATTTTTTCACATTCCTCGTCAGTATACGCTCGTAAGTTGGCAGCGCATGTGGAGTGGAGATGAGTTCGGTCGTTGATTACACACGATTATCCCTAAGGTCTCGACGAGGGCATGGTTCAAGGGATTGAATGTAGGTCGTGATTTCATTCGCGTGATATCTCGGCTTATGTCCAATCACTACAACCTAAACGCGCATCTCTATCGCATTGGGCTCGCAGCAAACAATCTTTGTGATTGTGGCGATGGCTACCACGACATCGAGCATGTTGTCTGGTCGTGTATCCGGTTCCATGCTGCCCGCTCTCAGCTCTCTAGAGCACTAAGAGCACAAGGCAGACAATCGGATATCCCCGTCCGGGATATCTTAGGTAGCCGTGATCCTGTTCTTCTGCTTCATCCATACCTGTTCCTCAGAAACGCCGATGTCAACGTTTAATGATGTTTCCTTCGTTGTGTCCCCGTTTCATATCCCTCCTACCCGATCTATAAACTTTTACTTAGTCGCGGCAATACATACACACACTCTTTACAGATACACGGACCAAAGGTTGTGCAGTCCACTGATCATTCAACAAGAGCCAAAGGTTGTACCGCTCATGACAACTCTACACGAACTGATGATTGCGCCGGCTAGTGACCATTCTATCCTGGATTCCTTGAGTCGAGAAAGACGCACCACGCTGGATATGAGGTACAGACTAGGGGGGCGTTGATGATTAATGGTCAGCTGCATCCCAATAGGAAGTATCCCGTGTCGGGCACACGTACAGAGCATTGGAGACAGCAACATCCCAATTACGAAAACACTTGTAATACTAACCTCGAGCCAACCGCGAGTAATCGGTTACATATTACTAACATAAGAAAAATTGTATTGAACTCCCGGCCCCGTGAGGCTAACGCCATATGAGCCTTTATAAAAATATATATTTTGGAAAAAAAAAAAAATCACAAAACATATAATTTCATTCAAAATCTAAGTTGCCCTGATTGTCTAGTTTGGTAATATAGAGTTTTTATTTGTTGCAAACAACATCCTTCAGTTTTTATTTCGTGAAATGTAGATATTATTTGGAATATAAAAATGATCTGTGTAAACGATTTTTACGCCAAATAAAATAGTTTTAGTTTCTTTGCCACTCTCTCCGATTTTGATGAAACTTCAAAATTCAGGAAACAAACAACAACAAAACACTTTTGAGGCAAAAGAATGTTCACTCATTAACTCAAATATATTGCTCGAATATAATACCCATTACTCGAATATATTCCAATGATTTTGGATAGTTTTCAGAGTTTTCATCCGTTCCCGGTCTCAACGTAGTATTAAAAGTATTGGACTTGACGTTAACGATATCAAACAGAGTTGTTTGTTCATCGGTATACCTTCAAACAAAGCTATCAAAAGTTATGGCATTTCTTGAAATATACTTGCAACGTATTTACATCGTTTTTCCTTCTTTAAAGAAAACAATGTTATGTGTTGTGAATGATAAAAAATGATATGAAAAAGAATGTGACACGGTAGATTTCGATCATATTGATCGATGGAGAAGAAATTCTTTTACAGGGTATCACCGTGAAAGTGATACACTTTATTTATGCCATAAACATGAAACAGTAAATAATTTCATTTGTGGTTGTTTCTCATTATTATGTTGAAGCAGTAATTAGTTCAACTCGAACAATTCCTCACGGAACGGCATTGATCGGCATTTCATCCCACTTCTTCACCAAACGATGTAAAAGAGTATCTAAAGTCTTTTTTTGCTTTATTTGTTCATTGCTGCTTTAAAAGTTTACAAAACGGTGGTCAGCTTCTGTTTTGTAACTAACAGGGCCCGAAATCATCGAAGATGAAAAATTAAAATCGACTCTACTCTCTGTAGCTTAGCTTCGACTAGAACTGCTTCGGCAGTCGCCGTCAACAATAAGTAACTTGACTAGAAAATGAATTGACTAGCGTTGACCAGCGAGGATGACTGGTGAACTAGTCCAATCAGTGATTATTTTAACTGACGCGTCTAAAGAATACAAATCTGCCTCTTCATTCAACTGACTTCAATCCACACTTCCATTTCCCACATTTCCCCACTAATTTTTTACCCGCTTACGCAATCTTATTTTTACGTCCATATAAAGAGGAACGAAAACTTGATTTCTGATGCAAAAAACTAGTTACCCCATCAATGGACGGTTTATTGTCTACCCATCGTGAAGTCAAACCAACGAACTTAGACATTTAGCAAGTATACTAGAGTGCCAATGAAAATGGCCATCTCGAATTTTCAAAGCGAACTTGATTAAAAAAGTTGATTCCCACGAAAAGCTACCCTATGCAAAATATCAGCTCAATCGGACTTCATTTACTAGTGTCGCACAGCGGTCAAAGTTTGAGTTTTTTGAAAACCGAAAAATCACCCAAGAAATCGGGGTTTTCAAAAAAAGGTTTTTGATGCCAAATGTCTTAGAATTGCATGAAACGTCGTTCCCCGACTCAAACTTTGACCGCTGTGCGACACTAGTAAATGAAGTCCGATTGAGCTGATATTTTGCATAGGGTAGCTTTTCGTGGGAATCAACATTTTTAATCAAGTTCGCTTTGAAAATTCGAGATGGTCATTTCCATTGGCACTCTAGGGGAAAGTTATGAATAGAATATCAACATGGGACAAATGAGCTTGATGTTGTTTTTTTAAAAGCTGGGAACAAACTATATGTTTTTTGAAGTTTTATGAAGAAAAGTGAAAATCGTCAAAAAGTAACATGGGACAACTATGCGTAGAACGGCAATATAATCCATCCAACTTTCCTACCATGCATGACCAAACCTACATACCATGATTCTGGAATATCCGCGGTTTACGTATATTTGATTTTTGGATTATTTATTTATTTATTTTTGTGGCGTCCTGTTGGTACTCATATCTCTCATTTATCCCGCCAAAAATATAAAAATGTGCAAGCAAACGAAACTGTCAAAAATCAATTGAACATTCAAAACGGTCGTCAGGCTGTCAGCATAAGTGAGCGACATGAGTACCAACACAACGCCCCAAAAAATCAGAAATCGAACATACTTAACCCGCGGAAATTCAAAAAACGCAAATATGTTAAACCACATCGGCTCATTTCTAAATCCAACATTTTGACGTAGGAATACGTCTTTCGGGAATATATTTGGGGATACAATTCAAAAACGGAAATCGATTGCATCATAAAAATTGTCTAATTTCAAAGGCTATAAGAATAACAATAAGAAAATAAGTATGCGCTTGATGTCCTGCTGATGTGCGGCCCACATATCACATATTTCCGAAGGTCGAGAGTTTAGTTTAAGTTTTTTGAAAACTACATCCCAAGCCCACCCCTTGTGATTTAATTAGCCAGTCAAACTACATAAAAGGCCAGGCCCAGCAGCGAGGAGAATTCAGTATATTTCGGGTCATTGCGCAATTTACACGACAAATCAAAGGAATCCAAAAGAGAAGCCACATAACATCCATACGAGCCACATCGGCAGCAGCAAAGCAGTAAAAATGTGAATATGCCTTTCACAACGGATCGGATTTTCAGGCGAGAACGGATCGTTTGATTTGAGTTGTAGTTGAGTTTCATGGGTTCGTTTCCCGCAAGGAATGTGTATACGGCGAGCAATTGGAAAAGTAATTTCCAAGGTGTTCAATCGGTCCTTTCCAAGGCCACAAAATTATAAAAATTTTAATAATGTAATTTTTCATATATATCCAAAATCAGCGAGAAACAAATAGCCTAACGTAATCCTACGTCAACTATACGGTCGAATCTCGGACACAACCCTCTTGCTACTTTTTTTTTATTAATTCGATACTGTCGTCGATGGGCAATTTGTTGCCACGACCGATAGGAGTAAGAATTGAAGAGAGTCAAAATCAGTCAACTGACTCAAAAATGGTTTTTCACTGCTGTTTCTTCAAATAGTAAGATGACACAAAGCACAATTCTGTGTTATGATTGATGCTGCCTGATATTGTTTTAACGTATGCAAAAATTGTGCTACCAAAAACATTTATGTGATTGGAAATGCATAGCTTGATCATCAGCTTAACCCTTACAGTACGGAGTGGGGGACTTAAGGTCCCCCAAACAAATTTTTCTTTAATAACTTCGTAAATAATTTCTTTCTCTCTTTTTCCCTTTAGGTAGTCAAGTTTTATTTTAAAACCTGTATAAAAACTTTTTAGTGGCAATCTATTATTATTTTATTTATAATTATAAGGTAAGTTTTTCGTTTGGGGGACTTTAGTGACCCCACTCCGTTCTTTATGTTGTAAAATAGACTTTGTACTCTAAGGGCTACTCCTCATCGCAGATTTCTTTATCGAGCACATTCTTCCTGGATGGCACTAACGTTCCCAGTGAAACTTTTGCCTTCTCAACGTAGGTATTACTTGCGTCATGTTGTATTAGTAGTACTTAGTTGAGATTTCTATTCCGGATAACACGCCTTGAATGTATTCTGGAGTGACAAGCTCTAGAATATGCTTAAGCACAGTGCAAGTCGGAAGAAATTTCTTTGACGAAAAACCTCCCGGCCAGAACGGGGATCGAACCCGAACCCACGGCATGATAATGTGGGACATTCTATCATATTTTCTGAATCAAACATTTATTCCATGTAACGGAGAAACACGTTATTTGCAAGTGGATGAAAAATCTTGCACGAGACTGTCTGAAAATAATCTGATATTATAATGTCGAGTTTTGGTAGAAGTTCTGAAATTTCATAGTAAAAAATAATTTTAAAGGGTAGATTAGAAGATCAATCAATGAACAGTTCTGCGATTGGACCCATGCACGTGAGCGTAATAAAAAAACGTGAATGTGATAACGAAAAATTTTTTTTTTTTCCAAAATATATATTTTTATCAAGGCTCATATGGCGTTAGCCTCACGGCGTGGTGCGTCTTTCTCGACTCAAGGAATCCAGGATAGAATGGTCACTAGCCGGCGCAATCATCAGTTCGTGTAGAGTTGTCATGAGCGGTACAACCTTTGGCTCTTGTTGAATGATCCGTGGACTGCACAACCTTTGGCCCGTGTATCTGTAAAGAGTGTGTGTATGTATTGCCGCGACTAAGTAAAAGTTTATCGATCGGATAGGAGGGATATGAAACGGGGACACAACGAAGGAAACATCATTAAACGTTGACATCGGCGTTTCTGAGGAACAGGTATAGATGAAGCAGAAGATCAGGATCCCGGCTACCTAAGATATCCCGGACGGGGATATCCGATTGTCTGCCTTGTGCTCTCAGTGCTCTAGAGAGCTGAGAGCGAGCAGCATGGAACCGGATACACGACCAGACAACATGCTCGATGTCGTGGTAGCCATCGCCACAATCACAAAGATTGTTTGCTGCGAGCCCAATGCGATAGAGATGCGCGTTTAGGTTGTAGTGATTGGACATAAGCCGAGATATCACGCGAATGAAATCACGACCTACATTCAATCCCTTGAACCATGCACTCGTCGAGACCTTAGGGATAATCGTATGTAACCAACGACCGAACTCATCTTCACTCCACATGCGCTGCCAACTTACGAGCGTGTGCTGACGAGGAATGTGAAAAAATTCGTTATAAGCAATTTGCCTTTCAAAAAGTGTGCCTTCTGAAGCACCCACCTTAGCTAGCGAGTCCGCCTTCTCATTCCCCGGAATCGAGCAATGAGAGGGAACCCATGCTAAGGTAATCTTCAATAATTTTTCGACCAAAACACTCAATAGTTGTCTTATTCTTGTTAGGAAATAAGATGAGCGTTTATCAACTTTCATTGAGCGGATGAAAGTTGACTCTTTTGAGCTGAGACTGTCTGAAAAAATAAAATAATGGTCGATGGGCAGTGTTTCAATGATCCCTAGAGCATAGTATATCGCACCCATTTCAGCGACATACACGGAACAAAGATCTAAAAAAAAAAAAATTTTGGGCGGGACGAAATTTGCCGGGTCGGCTAGTTTTTTATTAAAATTTTGCAATTTTTTTCTTTTTAGAATTTCATTACTTCAGAATTCCATTACGAATTTTTTGAAATATCTCTTTGGTGATAGTGATCATACAGTGGTGGGGCTTGCGACGCAATGTTTCGCTTCTTTTCAGGAATTGAACAGAGTGCGATATATCCCATTGTGTCGAGCTTACCCCGACATGTTCAGTTGACGGACACTTCTCCAAAGTAGAAACCAAAGTACTAAAGTAGGATGCTTAAAAGCATATTGAACTAATTTATTAAAAATATCAACCAAATAATACCTGTGCATAAAGTTGAGATCTGTTTTCTGCATCATATGCCTTAAGCGTCCTTAATATGATTCAGAACGGTATTATCTCTCCATATTAAATACCGGAACATTGCATTGTACGAGTTCTGTGAATCAATTGTAAATAGTTTTAGTTCCAAGTAGGTAGAACATTTATAATCATTTCTAATAATCAGAATGACCGATTTGATGTGTGCATTGAAGTATGGATTCAAAATTTATTGGATTCATATACAAACCAAATTTTCCTTCCAATATTTTATGTCAGTTGGCAGAGCTCCGATATAAACAATTGTTCTACGTAATGGTTTTAATTCGGCTTGAACTTTGGAAAAATACTCATCGATTAGACATTGTTTAGACGGATGGAAACTCGATTTCATCGACATCCAATATCTGACAAGAGCTGAGCCCCTCGTCTATACACGCGGTCCTCACTCATACACGAGGGGTGGCAAAAAAAAAACCGTGGAAAACACGCCTCGCTCTCGAGCATCACGGGAAAAAAGATACTTGTGAAAGGGTTTCGAATTTGATACCGCAACAGTGGTCTCATGTTGCGTAATGATGTTTTAACGTCGAAATTATGTGCTATTCAAGTATTTTCGGTACCGCTTTGGGCGCGGGGGGCTATGAAATGCCAAACCAAAAAGTCTCCATTATGGGATCGATCGATCGGGATGTGTGAATGGACGTGTGCATGTTATGCTACTGACTGATGCCGGTGACGGAAAATATGGTGTAGACAACATACGCGTGGCTTATGATCCGGTAACGTAGACATGGTTAACAGAACCGTAATGCGAGCTATGGCAAAGGATGAAAATAGAACTATTGGGACGAGAAAAATGTATTTCGTGTATTGTCACAAATTCCATGATATTGGAGTTCACTAATTGGAAAATTTAGCACCAAACGTAGCCAGTAAAGTGTGCAATTCAATCGGTGGCAGCAGTGGAAAAATGATACACACTTGAACGGAAAACTAATACGGTTCATGAGTTCTCAGGTTTTTTTCCACATTGGAAAACGTGTTCCACGCCGTGTTCGTGACGAAAACATATGCAGATACGGTTCGTCTGGCGATCTGTCCGAAGTGACTCAGTTGAGCGAGTTCACATCTCCGCGCAACTTGGTCACTCGTTACACCACCGGTCCCACCGTTTGTGGACACGAATTCAAATTTACATTTTAAATATGAAATTTATCAATTTAATCGAAGCTTGTTACCCGCTTGATTGGGTGATTGCTGTGAGTATGCGCTCTCGGGGGAAGCTGGTGGTGACATCTGGCAGAAATTACGACCTGAAAGGTTGTAACCACCGCACCGTCAGGCCCAGACCTGTTGAAACTCAATCCATTTTGCGAAGTCAGCGAAGTCGCTGCGCAGGGTAATAAATATATCGGAAAATAATAGCGAGATGCAGCTGTAGGTCTGTATCACTTCCAGTGGAATAAGTCATATATGGTCGCCTAGGAACCGATTTCCAGCGAGGCCCAAAGATACACATCTACCAGCACGCCATCGATCGGATCGAAGGCACTCGACCCCGGGACGGTAAGCGAATACCAGCGCCGCAACGCGATACCATTCGAATTATAATTATACATCGTTTATGTAGGACTTGTTTGTGCTGAACACATTTTTTTCATTCTTCGAAAATGACACCCGGGAAAACCTGAAACTCAGGGAAACTTTAACCGACCGAACAAATCGAGCTGATGAACTGCGAAAAGCAACCAAAAAATGGAATAAAGGATTGTGTCACAGAATACACACGGCAACGGCAGGCCCGTGGAGAATTGCTAATTGAAACATGATACAGTGCAAATGAACTTGCAAAACATCTCCCAATACACACGTTGGCAGAGTATGAACACAAAAAATGAAATAAAAATAACGCGAAAATTTAAACTGCAAGCCAACATTGGATGGGTGTAATTTACTTTTTTTTTCAGTGCGAAATCGAGACCCCTTGGGCTTCTCGCATTGTCGGCTCAAATTATTGCGAGTTTGCTGCATCGCCGCGGAACAACACACGAGTTAGAGTTAAAGTCCCTTTTGAATAATAACAGTGACAGTGGATCGATAATGGGGCCAATCGCATCGAGAATAACGACCCAACAATTATCGTCGGCTTAATCAATTGACCATGTACAAAAAATCGGCGAAGTGAAAGCTTGAATTGGCAGGGACGGAATTGCAACTGTATTACGTGTAATGCTAGATTGTGACAAATTATTGTAATCACACTAAGGCGTAGCAAAAAAAATTGTTCAAAAATGGGTGCCACACAAACTGAGCGAAAGACAAATAGGGCTTAAAGCATCGCAAAACCATACTTCTCCAACGACACCAACGGAAGTTGGTTTTGCATCGGATTGTCACTGGTGACGAAAAATTTATTTATTTGGAGAACCCTAAGTTCAAAAAAAATCATGGCTTTTAGCTGGTGAAGCCGGCACATTCACCAGATCGGCAACCAGATCGTTTCGGCTGAAAAATGATGCTCTGTGTGTGGTGGGACCAAGAGGGTATGGTGTACCATGAACTACTAAAACCGGACCAGTGAATACAGATCACTACCGACAACAAATGATAAATTTAAACTATGCATTGATGACAACAACGGCCAGAATGAGCCCATAGAAATAGTTAAATGATATTACAGTAGGGTAAGTGTACCAATTATGGAGGACATATGTCACCAACTTGCAGAAATTGGCGAATAAATAGTTTATTCTAGCTCAAAAGTATACAAAAGTATACTTTTCCTAGCAGTTTGAACTCTCAATGTTATTTCGATGATTAATTGACTAAATTGTATAAAAAATATGTTTAAAAATGCCACTTCCATGTACCCATTATCGTAATAGTGTTCCTGAGTTTCGTAATAAGTGTACCTATTATGGTAATAGTCGGTGTCACATGAAAAAAGTGTTGATAGGATAATTATTTTAAAAAAAAACTATGCCTCTAAATTATTCCTAGTATGCAATACTATGTCGTTGATTCTACATTCGACAAAAATTATGGGAACGGAGCGCGAAGTCGAAGTTTTGAAGTGATTTCAGGAACGCTATAACATTGTGAAAAACCAACGCATGAGGATGGGATATAGAGTAATGCGGGGCAAAGGAGTGCACCTAACTGTTGTCGTCTAATAACTCTTGAAATTAGAGCAAATAAAATTCCGTTTGCTTACCAAATTGTAATTATATATATATATATATATATATATATATATATATATATATATATATATATATATATATATATATATTACCTTCGAGACGTAGTACAAGCATTTCTCGAGTTGTGTTTGTAATTGGACAAATACCTATTTTAATACAAAAAGACAAGTGCGCACCGTACGGGGCAAAGGTACGCACTTATTGAATTGAACCTCTGAGATAACTTATACCAAAAATAAATGGTTTATCATCAGAAGCGGGAGAAACATCATTACTAAAGAGTGTAGGCACCGTCCAGTAGGCAGGAGGGGGGTGTTCTATGGTTTAATATGGAAGGAGGAGAGTGCGTTATGGTCGAACATACCACGTGGAATTTTTTGAGAGGGAGGAGACTGACAATATAAGATATCCGAAAATGTCCAACATTTGAAACAGGATTCGTTTTTATTAACAAACTAGCTGACTCGGCGAACTTCGTCCCACCCATAATTGATATATTGATATAAATCATTTCGAACACTCAAGTTCCCACAGAAATTATTTTTATGTACGTAATCTATACTCGCGGTATATAATTTCTTGTTTGACATATAAACCCGATGATTTATGAATACATAATTACTTTCACTTGATTTATTTGAAACTCATTGTTGAAAAAAACAATATTTATTTGAAGTTTATTGTGATAACATAAACATAAACGAAACATAACCGTTATCGAATTGAATGCATGGTGAAAATAAAAACATTTTTCATTTGAAATTAATTTGGAATTATTTTTAAGCAATTGTTTATTTTTATTCCTCATCTTGGACTTCGGTTCTGAGGATTCCGACGCTTTGCCTTGGAGCGCTGTTGCTTCGTTGCGCTGTTGTGGGGTTCGAAGAGACAGACCATGGTTCCTCATGAAGCTAGAATCAAAATCTCTTCCTGCCAGTTTCGCAACTTGGTTGAATTCATGCTGGAGGTCGTTGGCTTCCGTAAAATCCAACGCCAGACGCCGTAAGTCATACCATAGAAAGCTTTGTCCAGTGCCCTGCAGTGGTCCGCCAGATCCTCAGACTGCTCACTCGTAAGTACCTATCTGAACCGCCCTAGGTGCTTGCTGACACATCCCAGCAGAAGTAGGAATGTCAATAAAAAAAGATTCAAATCATAAATCACTTTCTGATGTGAGCCTCTTTCTCAAAGCTAATTCAGAAATACCGAGGTCTGCCGCAATCCGGAGCTTCGAGACTTCCTCCCGAAGCCTCTGTCTCTGTTCTTCAAATCAGCTTTCTTTTTGTGGGTCCCGTTAAAAATTTAGTTGAAAACATTTTATATTTATATTATTTTTCTCAGAGCAAAACGCTAGTGCGAACTTTTACCCCACAGCCACTGCGCACCTTTGCCCCTCAAGCAATTTTTGAACTTATCGAATTTTTAGAAAAAGCTCTCGAACTTTTTCACAAAAACGAATACGCACTATTATCTACTACAGAATGAAGGTTTCCTTGACAGTGTAGTTTCGAACTTTCCATTTATTTTAGGTATGTAAATCGTCATCTCTAAAACTGAAAAAATTAGATCAAAACATCGCAAAACTCTTTTTACCTCATAACTTTTTGCCACTTTCATTAAATGTATCGTGTTTATATGTGTGAGCTGCTGGTGTAAGAATGTATCAAACGAATGCACTGTTGTAGAATTTTCATGCTCGTTTGCTTCAAAAAGGCCAATGCGCACTTTTGTCCCCTGTGTCCCACCTTTGACTATTCTATGGATGTAGTACTTGAATACTCCTATCTTTTTGTGTTTTGTATAGTGGGTACCAATACTGAAAAGAAAAAATAGATTTTTCTGTTTTTTTTTAAAGATTTTGTAGATTAACATAGTGTTCTATTAACCAAGTCAATAGTAAAACCAATTAACCTTGTCAATCAGCATTCATTTGATTCTAAGAACGCTCCTGTAGGTCATTTTACTATAGGAAAAAGTTTTGATAGAATGAAAAATTCCCCTTTTCCTAATGAATACTTTTTCAATAATGCTATTATTCCCAAATCAGAACGCAGGTTTGAAAATTCCAATAAATTCAGTACAAGGCTCCATATTTATTGTTCATTATCCAGCAATTTTTGCCTAGTTTAGGCTTTTGCTTTGATCGATTCTCCTAATTGTCTTTCTCTTACGATACCCATGGCCCTCCAGATTTTGTGCCAAATAATTTTAATATGCAAAGAACATCAACCAATTAAAAAAATTAAGAACTTCCAATGAGATATTATTGTTTTATTTTCTAATATCCGGAATCCGGCCGGAAACCAAATATTGACCGCATAGGCAGGATAACGAATATCCGTTTCATCTCTAGATTAGACTGTTGCTTTGTGCTTGCCGGAGTTAGAATAATTACCTGCTTGGCCTCTCTGCGAGCTGACAGGAGAATCACAAAGACGTGAGGATTGTGATGCAGTTTTCACTTCTCTTCGGGAACTGAACAAAGGATATCAACACATTCACCTAAGATTCAATTTTCAACAGAGTGGATCAAACAAAGAGGGAAGGTGGGGGTAAAACGGACATGCTAAAATAAAACTTCAATTATATCTTTGGAAACTCATGTTTACCAGAACTTTGATGCAGTTCCTTGTAATTCAATATACTGTTTTTCTACCTAATTGGCCAAATATTTTACAAAAAAGTGTTTTTCAATGTTTTTAACTAAAATTAACAGACCGAAAAGCACAACATTTTTTTTCGATGCGGGTATAATAGACATGTAGTGGGGGTAATATGGACAGGTTTGTATTTTATGAAACGTGGAGGTTTATCGATCGCGAGAGGAATAATTTTATTCCACCAAGGTCTGAACTCATCACGAATGTCCGTTAAATGATGGAAAAATCGAATTAATTCACCTAGAAGTGATATCGTGCTTTTCAGCAGTATAAACGGACAGACACACAACTGTTTTGCTTTTGGTTCCAGTCAGCTTCTAAACAGTCCACATTTGGCGATTTGATTTCCATTTATAGACGCAGGGCATTTCTTAGGAATAGATAAAACAGATTTTTCACAGTCCATCTCATTCCCACTGGGAACTGTCCGTTTTACTCCACCAGTACAATTACTTCAATAATTTAAATTTTTCCACTCAAAAATGAGTTTACTCTTCCGTACATACCTAATAGCGCTTCTCTGTTAACTCACAAACCGAAATATAATCATCAGCGAATTGAATTTTGATATTACTTTGAGTGGTTAATATCGAAGCAGCTAAAATTACATCCTCACTCGGAATCATGTATGATTTTCGGTTTTTGTTTCCTTTTTTCACTTTTGATCAGTATTCGTTGCCATAGGGTGGCTTAAATATCATAGAATAACATGTAGAAAGTGTTCTCATTAACAGAAATCGGAAATTCAAAATGTAACTATACAAAGCAACCACCTGTCCATATTACCCGCGGTTCCCCTATGCTTCGGTCGGACACGCATAGTGCTATTACATAACACTACTGAGCGTTCAAAGGCGCCCTATGATATGCAATTGCACAGCGTGAAAACGTGATGTACAACCATAAGAGCATACCAACCATAAACATAACAACGTACAACCAGGTATGGGCAAAATCGCATCGAAATACTTTCAACAACACTCATTCACAGATAATACTCACCCTTCTATTCTTCGTTTATGCCTCACTTTATTTGAGACAGAAAACATTCACCTATCCTCTTCGTAAAGTTTTGCATTCCCTCATTTGCCTCATTTGTTTGAGCCAGCGAGTGTCTCTGTAAATTCATTCGTTTTTCAATCAAATAGCAATCATTGAGCCTCGATCGCGGCAGTAAAATATAGATAGATAGTTGAAATCGAGTTGTTTCCTGTGAACTATTGCAATGACACTTTTTTGTTTTAGTAAGAAACGATCTAAGCCAACACAAAAGACCATATTAACGCAAGTTATTAATGAGCGGGAAGGTGGATTCATGTGCACTTGAATGCTGATGAGGAAAAGAGTACAAGGGAAAATAAAATCATACATACACGCAGACTCAATCTTCTATTTTGACTCACTTGTTATTTTGTTTCGTGCGATTCTTCCAAAGGAATATTCATTCATTGAATGTTGTTTCCCACTCTTTGTTTTGTTATGTTTTCTATCAGTCCCGAATGAAGATGGTCGGGGAGTGTAAAATGATTCATCGTGCAATCTCACGATTGTTTGCTGCATTCTTTTCGCCATGATTATTCCAAGCAGATACAAGAGTGATTTATAATCAAATGTGGAGAAATGAGCGAATGAACTTTTCCATACTTGCGTACAACCATAATGGGAACATAGCAGATCTGCTTTTCAGCTTTGCAACGATTTAGTACAACCATAATAAGAACAAAGCACCTCTCGATATTGCGATAATTGGCACGTAGATGTAAATTAGTACCAATTATGGTAGTACACAAATACATGTTTATTTCGATAAAATCCTATAAATTGGTCGAATCACAACATCAAGATGGTTGTAATTTATGCGTCTACACTGCGTTTGCATCAAAACATCTACTTCACAGCATAAAAATCTCATTATTTTTATCGCATATTCCTTGGCAATATGCTAAGAAGAAAGCATCAATGGGATACTCTATTTTCAAACTAAATTTTTCAACAAAAGAACAATGTTTTACATGTAATCAAGTACCAAAATCGAAGAAGAAGAGATTTTTGATGTTTAAAAATCATATAAGAGCATTTAAAATAAGATATATTTTCTAAACTAATAAAAAACTCACTCGTATTATCATAATAAGTACTATTGCGATGATAGGTACTTCTATTCTACTCCACCAAAGTCGTATTGTACCCGCTGTATTCTCCAGACCTGACCCTGTCAGGTTATCGCCTTTTTGCTTCAATTGGTCATGTAACAGTTCGGCTGAATAGTTTATAAATTTGACGTCTAGATGGCGCCTCTTGCAAAAATCTACTTGACTATCACGAAGCACCATCTTTCAATGGATATGTGTCTAAATTTGACAGCAATCGGTCGATTGGTTCGTGAGTTACAGTATTGCGAGTGAAGCAACCGTGTTCTCCAGATCTGGCCCCCAGCGACTATTTTCTGTTCGCTATTTTTTAAGAGAATGCTCGCTGGCAAGAAATTTAAGACCAATGATGAAGTGATTACCGAAACTGAGGCGATTTTATTTTAGCTAACTGTTACTTTCCTAATTATTGTCTAGCTTTTAGTACATTATTATGTTTAATCACAATGAAACCATTTAACTTAAAAAGTTCTTTAACTTATTTTATTTTCTAGTGTTTAGTACATCATCTGTTTCTTTAGAATATTTCTCTACAATAAAACCATTGTATTGTATTCTATTAGTCAAATCATTTCATTTGATACCGATACTGAGTAGATTGCAAATATACATAGTGTGTTCTCCATGTTAAGTTCGTTCATTTGATACACATATCTCTATCAACATTTTTTAGATAATATGGAATATTGTAGCGGCGGCCAAATCGGATTTATCAAGATCATGGGATGAGCAGTTTTAAAATGACAGCAGAGATAAAGGTGTTTTATAAATTCGGTCAGTTCCTATTGGTCAAATTTCTATTAATGTGGGACAACCCTACATACATACAAACAGTTCAAGCTGAAGAAAACTGTTTAATAATGTAATTTGCTACATTGTGCTTGCGCCCATCTTAGATTTGGATTTTTCATGATTTACTGTGATCTACTATTCAAGCTCTTTCATTTGATACCCATACTAATGGGGTTTTGAAAAAATATGTAATCCACCATTTGGTAGTGGCAGCCATCTTGGGTTTGCATTTTTTATAAATAACTGTGCTCTACTAGTCAACCCCTTTCATATGAAACCCACATTAATGGGGTTTTGACATAATTGTAGTTCGCCATTTGGTAGTGGCAGCCATCTAGGATTTGTATTTTTCATAGATAACCGTGTTCTACTAGTCAAGCCCTCTCATTTGATACCCATATTAATGAGGTTTTAAGAAAATATGTATTCCGCCATTTTGTAGTGGAAGCCATCTTGGATTTGCATTTTTCATAAATAACCGTGTTCTACTAGTCAAGCCTGTTCATTTGATACCCATAATAATAGGGTTTTGAGAAAATATGTAGTCCGCCATTTTGTAGTGGAAGCCATCTTGAGTTTTAATTTTCATAAATAACTGTGTGCTGCTAGTCAAGCACTTTCATGTGATATTCAAATTAATGGTGTTTTGAGGAAATATGTAGTCCACCATTGTGTAGTGGCAGCCATCTTAGATTTGCATTTTTCATATATAACTGTGTTCCATTAGTCAAGCCTTTTCATGTGATACCCATATTAATGCAGTTTTGAGAAAATATGTAGTCCGCCATTTTGTAGTGGCAGTCATCTTGGATTTGCTGTTTTCATAAACAACTGTATTCTACTAGTCAATCCCTTTCTTTTGATATCCATATTGATGGGGTTTTGGAAAACCCATATTGATGAGGTTTTGATAAAAAAAGGCGATCCGCCATTTTGTAGCGGCCGCCATCTTGGATTTTCGAGATCATGAAATACGCAGTTTTATAAAAACCACATAGATAAAGGTGTGTTCCAAATTTCAGATCAATCGGTCAACAGAAAGGGGGTTTTAACAGCTTCAATATGACCATTTTGAATACTGGGGAAACAACACGTGTACCTAAACCACCTGCTAAGCCAAGTGCTCTTGACCTCTCGCTTTGCTCGAACTCACTATCGTTAGATTGCAAGTGGAATGTAATACAGGATCCCAATGGTAGTGATCACTTGCCAATCAAAATTTCCATCACCACTGGGTCGAATTCTTCTGAATCTATAAATATGACCTCACAAGACACATTGACTGGAAAAAATATGCGGACGCGATTGCTCTAGCCATCAATTCCAGAGATGGTTTACCTCCATTGGAGGAGTATAACTTCCTCTGTCGTTTGATCTATGACAGCGCAGTTCGCGCTCAAACGAAACCCATCCCAGGTTCCACCATTTGCCGAAGGCCTCCCAATCAATGGTGGGATAGCCAATGTTCCAAGCTTTATATAGAAAAATCGAATGCATTTAAAGCTTTTCGGAAACGTGGAACTCCTGAAAATTTTCAAACGTATTTAGCCCTTGAGAATCAGTTCAAAAATTTGATCAAAGGGAAAAAACGTGCTTATTGGCGAAATTTCGTGGGAGGTTTGTCACGAGAAACGTCAATGAAAAAATTATGGAAAGTGGCTCGAAACATGAGAAATCGCTCTTCAACGAATGAAAGCGAAGAATATTCACATCGATGGATTTTTAATTTTGCACGGAAGGTTTGTCCCGATTCCGCTCCCGTGCAGAAAATTGTTCGAGATAGACCACAAGATAGGTGCGATCTTGATTCCGAGTTTTCGATGGTAGAATTCTCTCTTGCTCTCCTTTCATGTAACAATTCATCTCCGGGATCGGATAGAATTATGTTCAACTTGTTGAAAAACCTCCCTGATGTGGCGAAACATCGCTTGTTGAACTTATTCAATCGGTTTCTGGAGCATAATATTGTTCCAGATGATTGGAGACAAGTACGAGTTATAGCTATTCAAAAACCCGGAAAACCCGCGTCCGACTTCAATTCGTACCGCCCAATAACAATGCTGTCTTGTATACGGAAATTGTTGGAGAAAATGATCCTGTTTCGCCTTGATCGATGGGTTGAAACGAATGGCCTACTCTCAGATACACAATATGGGTTCCGCAGGGGCAAGGGGACGAATGATTGTCTTGCGTTGCTTTCTTCAGAAATTCAAATGGCTTACGCCAAAAAAAAACAAATGGCTTCAGGCCTTTGATTCTGTTTCAATAGAGGTTTTGTCAGACAAATTACACTCTCGGGGACTGCCGCCTCTATTAAATAATATGTTATATAACTTGCTTTGTGAGAAACATTTGAACTTTTCTCATGGAGATTCGGCAGTAAGCCGGGTCTCCTACATGGGACTCCCCCAGGGCTCATGTTTAAGCCCCCTTTTGTACAACTTCTATGTGAGCGACATTGACAATTGTCTTACACAAAATTGCAGCTTAAGACAACTTGCAGATGATGGAGTGGTGTCTGTCGTAGGATCAAACGAATCCGACCTGCAAGAACCCTTACAAGATACCTTGAACAATTTTTCAACCTGGGCCATTGGGCTAGGAATCGAATTCTCCACGGAGAAAACAGAGATGGTGTTTTTTTCTAGGAAGCATAGACCAGCAAAACCAAAGCTTCAACTTTTGGGTAAACCGATCACTCATGCTACGTCATTCAAGTATCTTGGGGTCTGGTTCGACTCCAAATGTACTTGGGGGCCCATATTAGGTATCTGAGTAAAAAATGCCAACAAAGAATAAACTTTCTCCGTACAATTACCGGTACCTGGTGGGGAGCCCACCCCGAAGATCTTATAATGTTGTATCGAACAACTATTCTCTCAGTGATGGAGTACGTCAGTTTCTGTTTTCAATCAGCTGCCAAAACACACCTCATTAAACTCGAGCGAATTCAGTATCTTTGTCTCCGTATCGCGTTGGGATGTATGCCCTCAACGCATACCATGAGTCTCGAGGCTTTGACAGGCCTACTCCCACTAAAAGATCGCTTCAATTTATTATCTCTTCGGTTCCTCATCCGGTGTAAGGTTATGAACCCATTGGTGATCGGAAATTTTGAGCAACTGATCGAGCTAAATTTTCACTCTGGATTCATGAGTTCATATCATGAATTCATCTCCATGCAGGTTGTTCCTTCTTCGTATATTCCCAACCGTGTTTGTTTTCCTGACTACATCAATTCCTATGTATTCCTGACTACATCAATTATATTTTTAGCACCTCACACAGTCTTCAGTATCCTTGCTCAGTGTATTTATTTTTATTTATTTATTTATTTATTTATTTATTTGGTAAATCAACAGACACTTTCTGTCCTAATGATATTAATGAAAATTTCTTATCATAACAATGAAATTTCGCCGAACCGCACTTCGTGAAATATGGTAGTCGAAACCCGAAGCTACTTTGTTGAACAGCCGCTGCAGGCCTTGAACGGCTGAGTTGCATCCATAGCTAGTACGACGGAAAGGTACTCGAAGGAAGACGTAGTTTCGTAGAGTTCGAGATTGAATGTTAAAATTGATGTTTTCGAGGATCATTGGGCATTCAGTCCTAGCCATCAAGACGTCATACATCAATAAGGCGCGGTTTAGATCTCTCCGTACATGTAGCGTTTCTAGACTTATTAGTTGGCATCGGCTCTCGTAACTTGGAAGCTGATGAGGGTTGTTCCACGGTAGATGCCGTAAAGCGAACCGAATAAACCGTTTCTGCACGGCTTCAATCCTGTTGACTCCATTCAGGTAGAATGGATTCCAAATCGATGAGCAATATTCCAGCGTAGAGCGAACTAAAGCACTGAATAGAGATTTCAAGCAATAGACATCGGTGAAATCTCTCGCAATACGCATAATGAACCCAAGGCTGCGGGAGGCTTTACCTACGACGTAGTTGACATGTGCTTTGAAGTTGAGTTTGGTGTCCAAATAAACACCCAGATCCTTCACACATTCGAAGCACTCGCCGTATTTCCTTGAGAGAATACGAGAAGTTTTGAGTGCTTTAACCAGACGCTGTTATGTCATTACCTTTGTCTGGGTCCCTTCTCATTGCTCAATTCCGGGTAATGAGAGGGCTGACTCATTCGCAAAGGTAGGTGCGATTGAAGGCGATATTTATCAGCGTCAAATCGCCTTCAATGAATTTTATTCTTTAGTCCGTAAAAATACCATCGCTAATTGGCAACGCAAATGGAACGAAGATGAATTGGGCCGGTGGCTCCACTCAATTATCCCTAAGGTTAGCTTCAAACCATGGTTCAAAAGTCTGGACTTGAGTCGAGACTTTATTCGCACCTTCTCCCGACTCATATCCAACCACTGTTCGTTAGACGCGCTACTCTTTCGTATTAATCTTGCCGACAGCAATATTTGTGTTTGTGGCCACGGTTACCACGACATCGAGCACGTTGTTTGGTCGTGCGAGTTGTATCTTGTCGCCAGATCGAATTTAGAAAACTCCCTCAGGGCTAGAGGAAGACAGCCCAATGTGCCGGTAAGAGATGTGTTGGCTCGGTTAGACCTTGATTACATGTCCCAAATCTATATTTTCCTTAAAGCTATGTGTGTGATTATCCTTATATCCTTATATCCTATGCGTGCAATTGGTCCCCTTGCTACAAACAGTAGAATAAGTTGAAATGTAAATACACAATAGATATATGAATAGATTTAAGAATTGAGTGTGTGAGATTATCATTATTGTAACAATTTCCCATCCTTTTCCTGAACAAATATGTCACCCTACTAAACTCGAGTAGACCGCGAGTAATCGGTTTTCTACCTTACTTACCTTAGATTTAGAAAATGTACTATAATTAAGAATTCGGCTCCTTTAAACTTATGTAACTGAGCCTGTAAAAATAAACGAATTTAATAAAAAAAAAAATAAAAGAAAGGGGGTCAGACTGTGTAAACAGATCTAAGGAGTTCTGGAACAAGGTCCTTTATACGGATGAGATGAAAACCAATCTCTTGGAATCGGATGGAGGACAGAAGGTGTGAAGGAAACCAGAATCGGTGCTTCAGATTCAGCATTTGGTTCCCACTGTAAAACATGGCGGCGGCAGTCAGATGATGTAGGATATATTGAACATCCTGAAATGTAACTTTCAATGTTGCACGGGACGGTTAATTGGATCCCTTCCGTGATTTCTACTTTCAACAGGATAATGACCCGAAGCAAAACTGATCTCATCGAGCGGGAGCGCCTACTCTATAACTCATTTCAAAACACCTCCGCAATCACCGGATTTGAACACTATTGAGCATCTATGGTTGGGAATCAAGAAATAACAACCCAACACGGGGTGTATACTTAATTTTGCGATTGACTGTAGTAAATGTTTGCTATGAATTATGCGATTGGCTGGTTCGCGCTCCCTATGGACCAATATTAATGTCAATAAAGGCACTGGGACTAAGAGTTACAAAAACAGATAATAAAAATTAAAGGTGTCAAATAGTAGTAAGTTAAGATAATGTGATCAAATCGGATATGAGTGAGAACAAGTTTTTATCGTTCGAAACAAGGTATTTTTAGCTTTGTGAAGATGATGAAGGGGGCTTGGTTACGCGTTCGCTTCCCAAGCGATCGATCGTGAGTTCAAACTCAGGGCCCTCAATTGACCATCTTTGTGTTGTTATAGAATAACTACGAACACACAACCATCATCAGCGATGGAAATCGATCCACGGTGGAACAAAGATTGATTCATCCATACAACTGCTCTGCTCTGCAAGAAACATCGGGCTGCTGTTCTATAAATAACCCAACAATGATCAATATCAACTGTCTCCGCTGTCCAGTCTGCTGAACAATGGAAGAACAGAAAGAATACCCTTACGCCTAAATGGCTACTACTGTGTAATTTATCATAATGTAATGGAACAGAAAACTTAACGCCTAAATGGCTACTACTAACTACTGTGTAATTCACAATTTATAGAAACATAAACATATGTACATGTACACGATTAAACCCGGCTCTGTTACAGCTAAATGCTAATGAGCACATCATATGTACATGTACACGATTAAACCCGGCTCTGTTACAGCTAAATGCTAATGAGCCTAATAAATAAATGAGATAAAAAAAAAGATGATGAAAAGAATGTTTCTCTAGCTTATAGCTAGACGAACCTAAAGTTTAACCCTTAATGTAATGGATCCTTAATGTTTCGCTCTTGAGTTAATTAAAAGTGATAAATGAATTGAATACGAATTTTATGCAATAAGTTCGTAGTTTTACGTTAACAATGCGATCGATTCTTTGATAGGCTCCTCCTATTTGTTATTTTTTTTCATATAATTCGTTAAACTTTACAAGCCCAGTTTTACAAGCCATAGGTTTTAGGGAGTCAAACTCTAAATATATTTTTATACATATACAACCATTCCATGACAAACCGATATAGTGATTTTTATCGCAAAATATCAGACCCGTATTTTTTTTATTAGGGTGCCCATTTCCATTTTAGGGTGGTCCATAAAATCAACTTTTTCCCCTTTTTCCGAAAATCCCTTTTTTAAAAAAAAACTCATAACTTTTGAATTACTGAGCCGATTTCGATGATCAATATATGGAATTGAAGCCAATTAGCTATTCATATTTGAAAAAAATCAATACTGGCCAGACAATTGTGTTTTGTTTCTGTTATTATTGATTGTTTTTGTATTTCATGGTTTACATGGTCTCGGCGCTATATTTTTATATATTTTTTTCTTGAAAGATGATTTTTTTTACATAACATATCCAAAATTCAGTGAGGCGTTATTCTTGTTCTTGAGTTATAATTCATCAAAGTTAACCGATGTTCCGAAAAATCAATTTTTATCCCTTTTTCCACCACAAAAAAATCAACCTCTTTTGAATTACTGGATCGATTCAGATTATCGACATAGCAAATTAAAGTTAATGATCTATTCTGGTTCAGAAAAATATTACACTTGGGAGAAAAATAATTTTGTTTTCTTAATTTTTGATTGTAATTGTTTTTCATAGTTTCCATGGTTTGGTGATCAAGGGCACCATATTTTATATATTTTTTCTTGAACGCTGAGGTTTTTTCACATAATCCGAATATCAGAGAGGTGTCATGATAAAATCCATTCACATAATCGCGCTTTGCTACCTGATACTCGCAACTGGAATCGCGGCGCGATTCCTGTGGAATATTGTGCAATGAGAGATATGTTTAATTGTATCGAGTAACGGCCGGAGCTTGGACTCTGCCGTATAATCCTATCCCCAACACAACGTAGGAAAAGTAAATGACGATCAAACCAAATACAACCGAATTTGGCAACCATGGCAACTGTTTCACGATCTGAAAGATGTAAATGACCGTATAGAGTTTTTCAACACAAACATAGCCACTGCGAATTGTGTATTCCAATCCGTCAAATTGCGTAGTCGAAAAACCAAAAATTTGGTTGTTGTTTGTTGGATTGAATTATAGAGACTTTGAGCTGTATGACAGTCATTCGTCTCTTTTTTCCTCCTACACACCGGAACAACCACTCAAAGTTACACAATACTTGTAGGCAGGGTTGCCAACTATAATTTTCAAAAATCAGGGAGAGTGACAATAAAGATCAGGAGAAATCAGGATGCTCATATTGTGTTGCCCGGAAAGTGCGAACCGATTTTTGGAAACACAAACGCATGATTTTTATAGGCAGACATACTTTTGTTCAAATTTATGAGCGCAGTTTTGTTCCACGATCTTTCGCCATCTTTCACGCAGTTTAATCATTTCATCCTCCCAGAATATGTTTACTTTCTCGTCGAAAACTGTTTTGTATATAAAAGAAAGATATTTTCTATGCTGTCCATAATTCGAAGTAGAGAAAATTTCCTTAACCTGTGATAATCTGAAGGTGCAATATTCGTTTCGTTTAGCTGATGGGATAGCACATTCCAGCCAAACTCCAAAATAAATTATTGTCAAAGAGACATTAAGTTTGGCATTGCTCTGATCAAACACGAGGGCTATCACATTGACTAATTCTGGAAGTTGCTTTAGTTTGTGCAGGAAGTAGTTGTGGCAATTTATCGACTGTTCGTTTATTAGGTGCTCATAATGGAGCTTCGAGATCAATTTCGAAAGATTATGCTAATGATGATGAGTTTTGGTGGAAATATCAGGATTTTTTTATGACACAGCTGTAAAGTAAGAATTAGGACTACGCGTTTTAAGTATTCAAAATAAAAACAATAATTTATTTTCATTCAAAATATAATGATTCGATTTTTTATAGGCTAAGGTCAACCACGTTTGCCCGATGCGAAGACGCGAGATAATTCAAAGTTCATACGTGTTGGCTCGGTCCTTCCATTTGCCGGTTGATGCTTTAATTCTGCGAAACTGCAGAATTAAAGCATCCATTAATTAAAGAAATTCCATTAACCTCCCAAGTGAGGAGAACGGAATAGTTCGCCCTTCTAATGAGGTCCTTGCCAGGTCCTTACCCATACTGGTAATGGAGCCTCTGCGCCCTTCGCTAGCAAACCGATCGGCTTACTCGTTCCTTGCCGGAATCCAACATAGGGTCATATTACTACCTCTCAGCTGCTCTTCAATTTCTTGAACAATGGAGTGTTCGATCTTACCACGCTCTACAGCTTGGAGGACGCATGGTCAAGGACAATTTGGTAGTACCATCGCATTCTACATCAAAGTATGACAAAACTTTCTTCGTGAGGATTGTGGTATAAGAGAACATGTTGCGACCTGAATTAAAACAGCAAAACTCGGAAGTGATGTTTAAGAGAAACTGCTTTTCATTTTTTAGATCAATCATTCAGCAATAGATCGTTTATGTAAAACAATAAAGACAGTTGTATTGTTAGTTTATAGTTATACTGCAAAATGTTTACGTAAATGGCAAATAAAAAATCTATGTCTTACGTTATGTATTTTAGCCTACTAAATAAATGAATAAATATTTCAATCGTGCCATGTAGGGGAAAGTAGGTAAAGACGTACACTGCGGGTAAGATGGACACTTTTAATATTTCATGAACTAAAATTTTTTGAAATATTTTAGTTAGGCAAATACTTTCAATAAAGTGTATCAATACTTTCGAGACACACTGTTGATTTCCAGCGAGCGAACTGTCAAGCTTGTAAACAAAACAAAAATTATCTTCGCGGGTGCACCATTCGATGTAATTTTTACTCCGTAGAAAATAGCGAAAAGTTCGTGATTTTTTGTTTTTTACGTGTTCCTCCAACGGGTAAGTGTCTATTTAGTCCATCATTAACTATCCTGTGATAAATCAGAGGTTTTTCAACGCTTATAGGAAGAGCTACGGTCATTCGATAAAAAAGCTGTCAGTTCGGGCAAGACGGACACATTAAGGTAAGGAAAGACGGACACTAGTATTTTCCTAGGGTATTTAACAAAACTTTTTGGTTTTACTATAAAGATGCCTACAAATTACAAGCGCAAGAGTAACCGGCAGTCATGGAACGCTCAGCAGTTGGAACAAGCCATTAAGGCTGTAAAAAGTGGATCGCCGGTGAAGACAGCAGCAAGAAGTTACGCAATTCCAAGATCCACACTGACTCGCCACCTCACAAGTCCAACTGTATCAACTCGGCTAGGACCTCTTGATTCCGTATTCAATTCTCAACAAGAAGAGGAGCTGGTACAGCATCTGTTGGATTTGGAAAAGAGGTTCTATGGAAAACGATGACTAATGTTCGAAAGCTTGCTTTTGATCTGGCCGAAAAAAATGGATTGCCACACCCGTTCAACAAGTCTACCAAGATGGCTGGAAAAGCTGGGCTAAGCAATTTTCTGAAACGAAATCCCAAATTGTCGTTCCGTAAACCTGAAGCTACCGAGCCAGAGGCTTCAATAAGCCAGCAGTATCTGCGTTTTACGATTTGCTGGAAAAAGGGTTGAAAGATCCCAAATTGACGCCAGATCGTGTTTTGTACACCGATGAGACTAGTGTTTGTACCGTTAGTATTTGTTTTGGCATTGTAGTTAGTTTAAAAATCAGTTTAATTTTTAATTCATATTTTCTTACAGGTTCCTCCGAAGAAGTCTAAGGTAGCGGCATTGAAAGGCAAAAAACAGGTTGGTGGTATTACATCTGCGGAACGCGGAGAAACAGCTACGGCAGTAATGTGCATGTCCGCAACCGGACAGCTCCTTCCGCCGTTCTTCATTTTTCTTCGCATGCGGATGCACGAAGCTTTGAAGAAAGGGGCATCACGTGGAAGCAAATTTGCCTGTAATGCATTGGGTTATATGACGGTCGAAATATTCAATGAGTGGTTCGATCACTTTGTGGAGCATGTAAAACCTTCTGAAGACAGTCCTGCCTTGCTCATAATTGATGGCGAAGAACCTAACTTTTACCGAGAAAGCTAGAGCTAACTTTGTTAAGGTTCTAGTTTTACCACCTCACACTAGCAACAAACTTCAACCGCTTGATGTATCCTTTATGGCACCTTTCAAGACGTACTACGCACAGGAAGTAGAGCGTTTCCTACAACAGAATCCAGGTAAAGTCGTCAGCCAATATGACGTTGCCGAGCTCATGAAACCTGCATTTATCAAGGCGGCTACTACGGAAATTGCTGAGAATGGGTTCGAAGAAACAGGAATTTGGCCATTTGATCGCAATATTTTTTCCGATGATGACTTTGCCCCGGTCACGGTGACTGATCAACCCGATCCTGATATTCTTCGTGAAGAAGAGACGTTTCGATTGCATCTTGAAGGTGAAGGTCAATCGACCGTAAATCGCATTTCCTGTGAGGATAAAGAAGTTCAAGTGCTTCCCGAAGACATCATGGCTGATTTCGCAGAACCGGACAGCATCTCAACGGCCAATAACCCGGTGTTTGGAATATCTCCGTCGATCATACTTCCGTTACCGAAAATGGTCACCCCGAGAGTCACGAAGAGAAAACGCCAAGCAGAAAAGGCAGCTGACATAACATCTGATCAATACGCTGACACTTTGAAGAAGGCGAAAGCATCGAAAGACATTAAATCCATCAAAAAAGAACAAAACCAACGCTCTTCGAAGAAGCCTAAGCAAAATAAGGGCAAAGGGGACACCTCATCTGATAATCTATGCGAGAAATGCGGAAGCCAGTTTTCTGATTCAGATTTCGGGACAAGTTGGACAATATGCTTACAATGCCTTTCATGGTTCCACGCTGAATGCTTTACTTCTGCTGCAACTATTTGTCAGAACTGCTCTTGATTCTTGTTTTTTTATTCCCACTTAAAATTGAACTAATTTAAATACTCAAATGAACTTAAACCATCGATGAATTGTTTTTAATGCTTTATAAATAAACTTTCGTTTTGAAATATTTTTAAGTGTATCATTACACTTTACAAATGAATTATCGTCTTCCTAGGATGTCATTTAAAATATGCGTGGACAGGTTGTTGGCTATTTCAGATCCTTTTCCTTCCTTTGCGAGGACAAAGGCCCGCAAAAATCCAGAAATTTTTGCATGGAGTGTATGTATTTGACCTCTTCTGTCGTTCCCTTCCAAGGATGAAACTGTCCACGAACAACATGAGTAGCCTTTCGAATCGTAGCGTAATTCAAGAACACTCCCCAATGCTGAAAACACTAAAATACGTACAAAAACTACAACTTTTCCGTAAGTGTCCATCTTTCCCACCTTAGTGTCCGTCTTACCCATTCCAGATGTCCGTCTTTCCCGACCATGTGAAGAAATAGTATTTCGATGCATTTTTTTCAATGACCCAGAATACATCAATGTTGGAATAAATTTACTAGTATCAACGGTAATTATGATAGAAAAGGACCTGAAGTTTCAATTTGTACAACAACTGCGATCATGAAAGCTATATATGTGTAAAAATTGAGATTACACCTTAGGGTGCCCGTCTTTACCTACTTTCCCCTACAATGTATTGTTGTTGTAATGAAATTTAGCTTAGTGGTGCCATTCAATGCATTCACGAAATGGAAAAATGAAGAATATCATGGCGCCATCCAAATCGTGCAATTTCTCACAGTTGTTTGGTTTACATTGGGTTATTTTGAAAAGAAATATTTACGAGATCAACACACAAGCAACCGAACACCACCGTGATACCGTTGATCCTTTCGTTAGAACAGGCGAAACTCTATCACCGTTGAAGCAAATCGCCGACGTGTCAAGTCCGACAGGCAGGGGATTTTTCGCTAATAGCCGTAAATGTTGATTCTGCCAGAGCGCGCTAATCCGCGGGTGTGCACCTGCTGTCGTCTGTTCGCCCTGAGTGAAATCGTCCGAGAACGATTCATACCCCTCTCTCTCCCTATCGCTCGTTGACTATTCGTCAAATTCCTTTGGCGTGTTCTTGACTCGGTCTGAACGGTTCGTATGCATTCGAACGAAATCACTCCGGAACGACGACGACGGTTTCGGGTTGTGTTTCACAAGTGTAATGCTGTCCAATTGGTCTATCTATCATCTAACGGATGCTAATGAGCTATAGTTTGTCATAATTATTGGAAACTAACAACGACGGTGTGTCGTGATGAGTATTCAATAAGGAGAGGGGCAGAAGAAATCACACAAAATACATCGATATTATCGGATCCGGAGTTGGTGTAACTATCGGGAAGCCATTATCATGGACTGGTGCGTGTGTGCTAGCAGAAGGAAAACTTAGCTTTCCTAGCCGTATACCTTGAGCATGGTAATAAAGTTTGCCGTGAAAGCTGAGCTCAGAAGAAAACTCACATCCAGTCAGCCAGTGAAGGCTGGAAGAGGAGATGCAAACCCAAAAGACCGATAAATCTGACACTTTGGCAATCCCCTATACGTCCGTCATCCGCTATCTATCCACCACTATTGGATCCAAGCCAGTAATATACTATAAATGATTTATTATTATCTTACAGCTTACCTTAGCAGTGATATTGGGTTTCAAATTTATTCAATCAGTGCAATCCGAGACGTAAAGTTTTCCGCTCGTTTCCCGCCTCATCGTGATCGGTTTAGCAGCAGTACGAACTCTTGCTTGCTGACACGCCTTCGTGAGTTCGTGTGACAGGAGGGGACTCTTTGAGTACAGAGTCAATATGTTTTATTTGGTCTTATGTCGACATTCCACGATTCATATATCTTATTTATATCTTATTGGAACAAATTATCCGCGAGTGATAATTTAATAGAACACGAGTAACAATGTTCCAAATCGCTTCACCGCGAAATGTCCATCCCAGCCAGGCATCGGCTCTAATGCAAAAAGGAAACCCTATAGGGTAAATGATCTTGGTTTGTCCAATTTGGGGTGTTTTTATGCAACTAGTAAATGCAAATCGATTTTTCTTCATGAAAATCACACATAATCGATACGAGTTTGGGTTTGTTGAAAAGCCCCAAGTCTCTAGTTGCTAATACTACCATAAGGTGTTGAAATTATTCAAATTTTTATGTTTTTTAACGATTTTCCTTAAAGAAGAATTATGATCATGGTTTGAGCACCTTTGATCATGATTTGCCCAAAAAAATGATCATGGTTTGTCCGGTTTTAGAAATCTCCATTTTTGAATGAAAACATTCGAATTCACAATTAGATGTTGCATTTATCATTGCTTGAGTTTACTGTCATAATTTTGATTCATTCATAATTTAGGCTTTCTTCAGAATATTGCCTTTTTATGGGCATTTTAGAAGTGTTCACCTCAACACAATCAACACAGAAAAACCATACTTCTGCTATGCGTGAAGCACACCATAAACAAACATAAACAAACTGCAGTGCGCCAAGCGGTTGCCATAGAAATCATGTGGACAAAACAACATTATTGAATTGGACAACTCATGATCAGAATTGAGTTCATCAAAATGCGTTAATTTAATGGTTTAGCTATGTAAATCCGATACAAATGGTGAGCAAGCATGATGTTTACAATATTTATAAGTGTTGTAATCCAGAAAAGGTCTGAATACGCGCCAAATAATCATCTGGTGATCGATTAAAAGTTAGCTCGAATGAGGGGCGCATTGACACAAATAGACGGTGTATTTTATAATCTTTTAAAACATGTGATTTCGTAAAAATATACTATCAAACTACTATAAATCATGTAAAAGGCAATTTCATTTATATGTTTCGAAACATTCGAAGGCCTTATTTGACACAGGAGCGCTGAATTAGAGCATTCAAAAAAGTGGGCAAACCATCATCTTTTCGACTGAACAAACCAAGATCATTTACCCTACTATACCCCCAACTGGGGAAGCTCAATTTTAGCACCAAGAGTGAGCGTGCAAGCGAGCGTTATCTAATATCGATACCCTACCGACCGAAGCCTTCTCAGCTTCAAGACAACAAAAAGCGGCCGATAAAGTTTCTCGTTTCGCTCTTGAGACGAAATGCCTCGGAATCATCTCGGGGAGCTATATTTCGAAGTACCTTTGTTTGGTAATCAGGCAAGATGAGCCCGCGCTCGGTGTCAGTTTTGCGAGATTGATCCTTTTTGTTGTGCAAACTGAGCGACTAAAATATAACAAAAGTAGTTCCACGTGTAAAGGCTATTTCACAATGTCAGCGTTTTCTTGGTGTTGGTATTTTGGCTCGCGTTTTTTTTGACGTAGGACTACGCCTTTGATTTCTATATATGAGAGTCACTCTATGAAACTGAAACTGAGGCATGTAACAATTCATCAAGGGATTTCAAATGCATATTACGCAAAATCGATATTGCGATACATGTTATTTTATTTACCAATGTAATTGTGGTCCAGGATATCATGATATCGAGCATGTTGTTTAGTAATGAAAAAAAATGCAATTAAAGAATTTAATTGACATGTCAGATCATGATAGCCTCAGTAGTCGGTCTTAATATGATGTTATATGTTATATTATTATTATATATTTATACTAGCTGACCCGGCAAACGTTGTTCTGCCATTTAAATTATTTGTAGAGAATATTTTGGGTGTTAAAAAACATAACTAATGCATTTTAAGCGTGTTTGAATGTTTTAACGATCTACAAAATTATTCGAATGTGATCGAGAAAATGATCGAATGAAGCTATTTCAACGGAAGTTGGTATAATGTTTCACGATGCAATGTATTTCACGCAATGATATGTTTTATCTCTCCAAAGTTGAATGTAAAGAGGGAAAAAGTAATAGATTTTTGTCGAAAGTTGAAAAATGAAATAAAGAAAATCAATATTCATATCGTTCAAATGCTGTTTCGTTGGAGGAAAATACGCGCTTCTCTTTTTCAATGTGCACGGCCAAATTTATAACTGCTGGGTCTCGTTCATGAATTGGGAAACCAACGAAACTCCAGACAATGGAGCTGATGTATCGTTCTTATTTGGAATCGCATTACATCGTTGTTGTCATTCATTGTTGTCATATTCACAGCGGTATTCTAATTTAGAATCACAACCATATTGTCACTTCTTTCATCCACGGACTTGCAAATGTATTAATTGCTCTTTTCTCAGCTAAGGCGATTATGATACTTCTCAACGACTTTCAATTTCAATGTCTGCGTTATTGATATTTGTGAATGACATTATCAGTATTTATTCGTTGATATCTAAGCCTACAATTGCGATCGTGTCATTGGTGAAATCTCTAGGAAAACGCTTTGTACATATACCATCTACCATGCAAGGCGATAAAGGCTTCGAATCACCGCATGGACCATACACCATTATTGTGGTGACATTATCGAACAGCTATTCATATTCCGGAATCCGATTGGTTTGAAACTCGATCGAATTTCACGATCACTCGATGTTGTTTAAATACGTAGGCATAGTCCTAACCCTAACTTAACTTTTTTGTCTATAAATGTCCTCGCATTTCCTCCTAAACATTATACATAACATAAAATCATAGTCAGATATAATTTTCGTTCCAGATTTATTCCCCAATTGCATAGAATGTGTTGCTTTTCCACATCGAACACATTTTTGATATGTAGAATTAACTTTCATTAGAACAAAATTTGGTTTAAAAGCGTGTTCATTCCTCCCGAATATCCATTTTGCATTTTTGCTCCCCAGAAATGGAACACGGAGCTCAATGTTGTCTATGTCAAATTGCGTCGCAAGGTTGATACATATGCACAACATTTGGACTTGAGTCGGATGGATTTCAGAATTGCAATCCGTTAGGATAATTTTGACTCTGACATTGTTACGGCATTGCTCATGATAGCGTTTCCAAAGTGAATGTATTCTTCCTCAAGCCACTTATGTTGATTTGGTCGTAGGAATCGCAGTTGTTCGCTCTCTACCTTCACGTACTTCGACCTTGAATTGTTGGTACAGCTCATGACATCATATAATGACATCACACGATGCACATAAAATCCATCGAGCGCATTCCTTCATTTTATTCGTCTGATATAGCTATTCATAAATATTGTTTCAACATTGCCACTCACGTTGTCTAATGGGCATTTTTCGTCAAAGATATTTCTTCTGACTTGCATTGTGGTCACACACATTCTAGAGCTTGCCACTCAGAATACATTCAAGGCGTGTTGTTTGGTATACAATTCTCAATTAAGTACTACTAAAAATGATGCAAGTAATACTACGATGAGAAAGCGAACGTTGGGAACGTTAGTGATATCGAAGAAAAACACGGAAAGAGTCATATGAACGCTGTGCGTTAACGATGAATTCCAGATTGTTGTTTTTTTTAATCACAATTTCTCGCGTCATTGTGCAGACACCTTCTATGGTTTAAGTAACGCTTGCGCACTGAATATAGACACGTGCCCTTCAGCAGATGTTTTATTGGAATTGATGACAATAACGTGATTGTCATTTTGTAAACCGAGCAAGTGTGATTTGAAGTATTTCAATAATTTGTTGTGCTCATTCAAACAGCTCGCCGGCGATACGTTTGGCGATATGAGGTTACTTGCGAATGTGTGGATGAAAGTCCGATTTAGCACCATCTGCCAATTAACAACATAAATAAATTCGTTCTATTTGAGAAACGACCGACGGTAACATTATTTGAATATTGTTTGTACAAAACTACCAAAATGTATGGGGATTTTAATTTGTGGTTATATGTATTGTTTGAAGTAAAATTTAAGAAAAAACAGGAAGTGGGTTATATCTATGGTATAACCGCAAGGGTGACGTAGGACTATCGTTGATTTAGAGATCATTTGTTTGAAGTTGAATCTAAATCCATTCTGAATGAATGAATAAATGAATATTTGGGGGACTTCGAAAACGAGAGCGTTACGTTGGAGGCACAAGGTTTTATGCATCCAATATAGGATACGAAAAACCTTGTTCTGAAGAATAATCTTCAGAAGCTTTCCTGCTAACTGCACTTGATTGACAAATCACAAAACCAAATGTATTACATGGATATTTTATGAATAGAAAACATTAAAATAAACTCTTTCACATGAATGTATTTTTAAATTCCCAAAGAAACTGGCACATTATTTTCAGTAACGATTAGATATTTCCACAGTTTTCTCGATACTGGAAGTCCACCAGTGGTTAATGCTAATTCGATAACCACCTGTTAATAGCACTTGATTGAAAAATATTTGGTCACAGTGTTACATGGATAGAAAACATTAAAATAAACTGTTTCACATGAATGTATTTTAAAATTCCCAGAGGAACTGGCAGATTATTTTCAGTAACGATAAGATATTTCCACATTTTCCTCGATACTGGAAGCCACTGGTGGGCTAAATGCTAACTCGATAACCACCTGTTAATAGCACTTGATTGAAACATATTTGGACACAGTGTTACATGGATAGAAAACATTAAAGTAAACTCTTTCACATGAATGTATTTTTAAATTCCCAGAGGAACTGGCAGATTATTTTCCGAATCTTTCTCGATGCTGAATGGCATCCAAACGGAAAGAATTCCGTGCGTGTATGTGTGTGTGTAGCGGCTGCTTCGATGGTCACCTTCTCTTCTCCCAAAGGATCGGCTTCTCTGTGCTCCCTCACAGTTTCAAACAAACTGCTTGCGTTTGTTTGCGGGCAGATCTCGATCCTTCGCCGTCCAGCACCATCAGCATCGATGTTGTCTTGTCGATGTCCTCACGAAAAATGAATGCGTCTCACCACCAGAATATCGCTTAAGTATGCTTTTTGTGCGTGATTGAATTGAGAGAAGATGTGGTTTACGATGGCAATTTGGAAGGCAAACTAGAGGGGAATGAACTCTCAGAGCTCGGAACATTCGGCGACTAAGCAATAATCGATTGCGTGCGCATACAATATTTGATACGGAAATATCCTACTGATGGGGAAGAATAATCTTCAGAAGCTATCCTGTTAATTGCGATTGCTTGAAAAATCACAAAACCAAATGTATTCGGTCACAGTGTTACATGGATAGAAAACATTAAAGTAAACTCTTTCACATGAATGTATTTTAAAAATTCCCAGAGGAACTGGCAGATTATTTTCCGGATCTTTCTCGATGCTGAATGGCATCCAAACGGAAAGAATTCCGCGCGTGTATATGTGTGTGTAGCGGCTGCTTCGAGATCTTCCCGGGGAACCGTTTGTGGCATCACTCTCCTCCTGATGAATTCCCTTCTGGCCTAAGGTGCACAAACAGGCTCTTGGTGACACCGTTCATCCGCGCTTTCTTGATAAACGAAGAGCTTCACCACAACAGCGACAACATGCTCCAATCGCTGTTCAATTAGAACTGAGTGGATTTCCGAGCGGCGCTCGCTTATATACCGAGTGGTGATTTCAATAGCCTGTTTTGAAAGCAATTTTAAGGCTATCGAAACAAGTTTTTGGATCAAAAAGTAACAAGTATAGAACGCGTAGACATTTTATCTTTCGAATGAAGTGTTTATCATACCATTTCGTTCAGTTGTTTAGAAGCTATTAACGCTTAAAATCTCGGTCTCCAGCGTAACGCTTTCTTTTTGCGAAACTTTGATTTTACACCCCGGTATAGAAATGAAAGACGTAGTCCTACGTCAAAAAATATTCATATTTTTTTCTGCATAGAGGCACTCTAATCGGTTTTGAATATTTAGTAATCGATATCCTAGCGGTATCGTATATAGTTTATAGCCTATTCTCATGCTTATCAAGTTTCTTGTGCAGAATTTCATTAAAATCGGTCAAGCCGTTTCGGAGGAGTTCGGTAACAAACACCGTGACACGAGATTATATATATATATATATATATATATATATATATATATATGCTAGCTGACCCGGCAAACTTCGTCCCGCCCAAAATATATTTTTAAACGGTTTTATTTAGCTTGCCCTGTAATCTGTTTGTATGTTTGTAGGTTTGTATGTTTGTAACATGTTTTTTTATCTCTTTTTTTTACTTATTAGGCTCATTAGCATTTTTTAGCTGTAGCAGAGCCGGGTTTTTATCGTGTACATGTACATATGTTTATGTTTCTATAAACTGTAAATTACACAGTAGTTTTTTTAACATTTAGGCGTTAAGTTTTCTGTTCCATTACATTATGGTAAATTACACAGTAGTAGCCATTTCGGCGTAAGGGTATTCATTCAGTTCTTCCATTGTTCAGCAGACCGGGCAGCGGAGACAGTTGTTATTGATCATTGTTGGGTTATTTATAGAACAGCAGCCCGATGTTTCTTGCAGAGCAGAGCAGTTGTATGGATGAATCGATCTAATTTCGACCGTGGATCGATCTCCATTGCTGATGATGTTTGCGTGGTAGTTATTCTATAACAACACAAAGATGGTCAATTGAGGGCCCAGAGTTTGAACTCACGACCGATCGCTTAGTAAGCGAATGCGTAACCAAGTGGCTACGAAGACCCCCTGTAACGTCTGTATCGCTTTACACATTAATAGAAATTTGAAACCCTTCCTGTTGACCGATTGATCTGAAATTTGGAACACACCTTTATCTCTGTAGTCATTATAAAACTACGTATTTCATGATCTTGAAAATCCAAGATGGCGGCCGCTACAAAATGGCGGATTGCATATTTTCTCAAAACCTTATCAATATGGGTTTTTCCAAAACCCCATCAATATGGGTATCAAATGAAAGGGCTTGACTAGTAGAACACAGTTATTTATGAAAAATTCAAACCCAAAATGGTCGCCACCACAAAATGGAGGCATATATATATATTTTTTTTTTTGACGTAGGACTACGTCTAACCGGAAGATATAGAGGGTGAAATGGAAATCTAGGCACTGAACAAGTAGGAAAAAATGCAAGATTTTGAACGCTTATAACTCGAGCATTTCTCAATAGATCGCAAAGATTTTTGCATCAATTGATAGGAAATATATCTACGCATCTATCATAACGAATAACATTTCATTTTTCTTGAGATAAATAATTGAATAATTGTGAAATATCAAGCATTGTCAAAATGCACTATGTGCCCATTTTTGATTGGTCCATTTTGTGCTCCTCAAATCGTACCGACCCAAACGGGCAACCAGAGCAGCAGCGAAATAGAATGAAGCACGATTGGAAAGGAAAAAGAAAAAAAATTAACGAAACATTGGTCGCCGTCTCACACATGCGTCATTCTCGAGCCAGCCAGTCAGCCTAAAAATCCCCGCTCCGCTGCCGTAACGATCATTCTCATTCAAGCCGTACACCACATCGGTTCGCATCACAACACATCAACAAACCAACCCAAGCAGCCATGTCTGGACATGGTAAAGGAGGAAAAGTGAAGGGAAAGGCAAAATCCCGCTCGAACCGTGTTGATCTGGAGTTCCCCGCAAGGGTAGCTAGGCCGAGCGCGTTAGTACCAGTGCACCAGTCCACCTAGTCGGCGTTATATAGTTTCGGCCGCCGAAGTGATCGAGTTAGCTGGCAAAGCTGCTCGCAACGATAAGAAAACCCACATTCGGAACAGAACACATTCGGTTCGGTGGACATCAAGACAACAGGCAGTTGCAGCGAGTGGCGAGTGGCAAACGCAATCGCAAAACGGCATCAGGTAGCAGAAGAAAAAAGTTTGTTCTTTATACAAACTTATCGAAATGGTTTTTTTCAAAACCACGAGTACTAAGTTTTCTAAATCGGAACCATTCCATAAAACAAGGTGCTTTTCAGGGCCATTAAACCTTCCAAAAAAGAGTTTAGGAAATACAGTTCAATGCTTTCTAAAATAATATCCAAAATAATAATAAAACACAAATTGATTTTTTCATAATTTGTTTGCCAGGATATGATGAGTATGTGAATTTGGCAGTTGTTCTGAGCTTATTGATTTTCACCAATTCTTAAATTGCTTCTAGATTGAAAGTACAGTAATTTACACTTATCTCGACATTTAGCTAATTGGACGGACCTGTAATGCGACATATTTAGTTGGACATTTTTGTAAACATAGAGTTCGGGGTCCGAATTATGACCCCACATTGAAAGTCGACACTGTACCACTGTCATCGCAAATGTTCAATTACAGGTTAAAATTACCTCCAATCCGATACTGAGTGGTGGTAATGCGACGTGCCATTGAATGTAATTCACTGTAAAATATGTCACAAGCTGGATGGGAAGAAATGTTCCAACTGTGAAAGCTGTGGCGAGTAGCAAATGCAATCGCTAAACAGAAAGGTTTAGCCGAACAAGATGGGGATATCGAGTGATAACAAAACAATAAACTCTTTAGATTGAAGATAATTTTGTGATCCTGAAAAGGACCCTTTTTAGCCTGCATGTGAATCCAACGAGCGAACAAATCGTAATGAATGTATTTTTTTGCCATCGCTCCCTTTTAACGCTCATTCGTTCGTCTCGTTGGACTCGCCCCTCTGGCTGAGTCTGCCGATTTGTCTCTATCCTGTGAGTGTGTACCGCTAGAGTATAAAACACGCGGACCCCAAAAAAATATCTTATTTTCTTTCAAACCGTAAACCCGTGTGGTTGTACGGCATCGTCATCGTGGACGTAACAAAGGAGGACAAGTTAAGGGAAAGGCAAAGTCCCACTCGAACCGTGCAGGTGTGCAGTTCCCCGTAGGTATATCCGCCAATTGCTCAGCAAGAGAAGCTAGGCCGAGCGCGTTAGTACCAGTGCACCAGTCCACCTAGCCGGCGTTGTATAGTTTCGGCCGCCGAAGTGATCGAGTTGGCTTGCAAAACTGCTCACGACAATCAGAAAACCCGCATCAAGAACAGAGCAGCTTCGGTTCGGCGCTCATCAAGGCAACAATTAGTTTCAGTGAGTGGCAAAGTGTTTCTCCGGCACGTCGCATTAAATGTAATTTACTGAACAACATGTCACAAGCTGGATGGGAAGAAATTTTCCAACTGTGAAAGCTGTGGTGAGTGGCAAACGCAATAGCTAAACAGGAAGGTTTAACCGAACAAGATGGGAATATCGAGTGATAACAAAAACACAACACCAAAGGTTCTTTTCAGAACCATCAACATATTCATAAAGAGTAAACAGTAAACTAATCCATTTTTCAGGTAGATAGGTAGGTATTCACGTAGGAGAAGAAAATAAAACAATATATTTAAAATACATATTTAACAAAAGCTGTCTCCTTTGTATAGTCCTACGTCACTCCGGTTTTTCAAAACTCTGTCAATATGGGTATCAAATAAAAGGGCTTCACTAGTAGAACACAGTTATTTATGGAAAATGTAAATCCAAGATGGCTGCCACTACAGAATGGCGGACCACATATTTTCTCAAAACTTCATTAATATGGGTATCAAATGAAAGGGCTAGTAGAACACTAGTAGAACTAGTAGAACACGGTTATTTATGAAAAATGCAAATCCAAGATGGCTACGACTACCAAATGGCGGACTACATATTTTCTCAAAATCCTATTATTACGGGTATCAAATGAAAGGGATTGACTAGTAGAACACGGTTATTTATGAAAAATGCAAATACATCGAAATCCTACCAAATAGCGGACTACATGTAATTTTTTCCTACATATTCAGTGCCTAAATTTTCATTTTCAATTTTTCCTATATATTCCGGTTAGACGTAGTCCTACGTCAGAATAATTTTAAAAAAATGTCTCAAGTACTCTCATAATGTTCTTTGCATCAGGCATTAGATCAAAAAATCATATGAAAATTTTTCAAGTTGTTCTGCATCATTAACTCTAGTTGATTCGAATATCGCAGACTGTTGGCAATGATTTGGTCGTCAGAAGCGTCCGTAAACAGTGGTCTCTTTGTAAACGGACACAACTACGCAGTTTGTCATTTATAAGAAATATAATACTACGCTATACTATAACTTGTTTTGGTAGTGTCCTGTCAAGTTTTATCGAACGGATACTTCTATAGCAACCAAAACATAATGACATATAGCGTCCTCTCAAGACAACATATAAAAAGAATATCTATGTATCTCTTCTCTACGTACTACGTACTTCTCTCTAATACGTGTATATCCTAGCAGATAAGTGACGATTTTTGTACCGATTTAGTTAGAAACACTTTGCGTTGCCCTTTACACTGTCCCGCATCTTTCGCCCACCTCATAGACACTAAAAATAGCCACACAGGTAGACGCCACAACCAGCGCAGCATCACTGCCAGCAAATTCTTACACTAGAGAACGGCGTAAAATTACTCTATGTTGGAAGAACGGAACGAAGCGGGAGCTAGACATACTACGAATAGTTATTTTTGGTGGGATGAAAATCGATCCTCCTGATACCGATGCATGATAGTTGCTACCTTCTAGTGATTGTAATTAATGTTTACAAACAAGCCATAATTTGGACGAACAAAAAAGGAGAAAAAGGATTATCTACCATTATTACATTACTGACTTGATGTGTGATAATGTATCTAGCAACGTGGTTTTCGCCTATTTTGCTAACGCATTAACCCATGTCTAGAATATTCAATCCCATGGTTCGAATGAACATCTCCGTGGTAAAATGTTTGATTCCGGCTTCCCAAACTCCCGTCGTCCGGACGATCAGTTTACTTCATTAAATCAACCAGTTATTTTATCGGACCAAGCGAGCGGCACAAAATTTCGAAATTGAGAACAACATCGTAACGTGATATCTGTGAAACAAAATACTTTTCCTCGGTGCGCTACGAGACATCTCGCGTAAACAAGCGCGCGCTCTTCACAACAACGAACGCGTCAGATATGAGAGTCGTCCTCTCGTGGCAGTATCTGCTCCCTCTCGATGGTGCATCTTCCTGGTGCCGATCGAACGTACCGACGGACGCGACGAGGCGATGATGGAAGAATTCGCTGAAATCGACCCGAGACCAACAACAAGCCGAGATCAGGCTGAAATCGGAAACATATACACACTTCGACGGCGTGGCGTATGTTCACACCAATCCTCGAGAAGACTTTCCGTGACTCTCCGATAGTTGGGTTTCGGAGTCGGATTTAAGTGCCATTCACAGTGTATGTGAACCTGACCGGAGTCGTCAGAGTGCGGAATTAATGAATCGGATATATGAAACTTTAATTAAAAACATATATTTCTTCTCAAAGCAGCAATAAATAAATGCGACGCAAACTGAACTGTTGCAGGCGGAGGAAGGTTCAGGTTCGGGTTCATCAATGACTCGGTCAAAACTAGCAGTGACGATTTTCGTATGCCGCAACCATATTAGCTTACATTTCGATGTATTTTCCGATTTTCAATGATGAAACACATTGAAAATCGGAAAATACATGTTGAAGAGTTCAAAAATTTCAATCGATCTGTTGAACATTTTTCTGTATTTCAGTAAGAAAAATCGTTACAAATACAGGGTGGGCCATTTAAAGTGGAAGCATCTGGCAACCCCATAACTTTTGACAGAGATGTCAGATTAACAAATGTCATACCGCGTTGGAAGCGTCATTTCAGTACAATTTTAACCATGGAACAAAACACACCTAAACAACGCGCTGAAATTGTTCAGCTGTACATTCAAAATAACTTCTCAATTGTGTTAACTAAACGTGCGTGGAAAAATAAAAATAAAGTTAAAACATCGCCTGGAGACAACACTATACGTCGATTATATGCCAAATTTATATCGTCTGGTAGTGTTGGTAATGCCAGTCATCTGTCCAGACAACGACCAAGACGTTTCGACGAGAATATTGATGCCGTTCGAGCCAGTGTTGCAAAGACTCCATCGACATCAGGTCGCCATCGTTCGCAAGAGTTAGGCATCGCTCGAACCACTCTCCGACGCATAATTCGTGTTGATTTGTAAATGTTTCCGTATAAAATTCAAATGGCTCAACAACTTAACCCATCTGACTTACCACGTCAACTTGATTTTGCGAAATGGACCATCGAAATGGCCAAAAATGAACGTGGCTTTTGGCAAAAAATCATAATGTCTGATGAGGCGCATTTCAACTTGAATGGAGGAGTGAATAAACAAAATTGTCGGTTTTATGCTACTGAAAACCCTCAATTCATCGAAACGCAACCTCTTTACGACCAAAAAGTTACTGTGTGGTGTGGCATTTATGCCGATAAAGTCATCGGCCCGTACTTCTTTGAAAACGAAAATGGAGCAACGGTAACCGTGAATGGGGAGCGTTATCGGACAATGATAACCGATTTTTTATTGCCATTTGTTCGTGAAAATGAATTGGACAATTACTGGTTCCAACAGGACGGCGCTACATGCCATACAGCGGCTGCCACGACCAAATTATTGCGCGAAATGTTCCCCGGAAGATTAATATCGAAAAACGGCGATTATGACTGGCCACCGAGATCACCTGATTTGACGCCTCCTGACTTTTTTTTATGGGTATATTTAAAATCCAAGGTATACACTGGTAAATCAAGGACCCTGGCTGCGCTGAAAGACAATATCCGACAAGAAATGCTGCCATATCGGCCGAAACATTGGGCAAAGTGATGGAAAATGCCGAAAAAAGGGCACATTTTGCGGTCAAGGCCAGAGGCGGTCATTTACGAGATATCATAATCAAAAAGTAGTTAGAACAAATCTCCTTGGACCAAAATAAATGAATTTCAAAAAAAAATTTAAATTCCACTTCTTTACTTTGCTATTGCAAAAACAAATCCTTCCACTTTAAATGGCCCACCCTGTATATGCGAAATCCGGTGGCGATTGGATAAAGCAACGGTCGCAGAACATGATCTGTAGACTTTAAATTTCATAGCTGCTAAAATTGAGCTGAACCAACTGCAGCACTAACAACACACTCAATGACATCTGATATCCTAATCTATAGAGTTGAATTGAGAGTGTAGAATTGCGGATCATAAATTTGAATTATTTATCTGTTTCTTGAAGCATTATCTGGCATATGAAATCTAAATTTTAAACTCTAAATAAGAACTTAGAATCAGGTTTCAGACTTGATATCGAAAATGATAAATTCACTGCTAGTGTAAATTATTTGTATTTGCAGTATTTTAAATGCTTTTAGATGCAGATCACTCTAAATCACTCTAGAACCAAAATAATTTTCGCAGAGCACCTTACATCGGTTTTTCGCAAGTAGACACTATAATAGCATATCACGTACTCTATACGACTTCCCATAGGTCTGTTCTATTCTTGTATAGAAAAACTGTCTCAGAAAAAAAATCATACTAAATTTTCAATAACTAACAATCCATTCTATTTTGGCGTAGGAATATGCTGTTTTTTGAGGATGCCGGATCAGAAAACATATCCCGTTTAGAGCAAGTGCTAGGTAGAACTTCAATTATATCGTTGGAAACTCATGCTTTACAAAACGTAAATGCAGTTTCTTGCAATTCAATATAGTGTTTTTCGGATTATTCGGCCAAATGTTTTACAAAAAAGTGTTTTTCAATGTTTTTTTACTGAAATTAAAACAGATCGAAAAGTAAAAAAAAAAATCGATGCGGTTATAATGGACATGTAGTGGGGGGAATATGGACAGGAATATGGAAGAGTTGAATATTCTTCCCAGCGTTGAATATTCATTCCACCATGCATTGGATGTGATCTCAACATTTCATTGTCCATTTCAATAGTACCAGTATAATTATTTCCATAATTATTTCCATAGGTCAACTTTTCAACTTGCAAATGGATTTACTTTTCCGTACATATCTAATATCGCTTCTCTGTTAACTCACAAATTAGAATATAACCATCAGTGAATTGAATTTTGATATAAACCACTCAAAATTATTAATATCGAAACCGCTAAAATTACACCCACACGCGGAATCATGTATGATTTTTAGTTTTTGTTTACTTTTTCAACTTTTGATCAACATTCATTGTCTTAGGGCGGTTTAAATATTATAGAATAACATATAGAACATATTCTCATTAACAGAAATTTGAAATTCAAAATGTAACTATACAAACTAACCACCTGTCCCTGTCCGTATTACCCGCACTTTCCCTACATGACAAAATTTTAACGTCAATAACTCTTTTGACGTAGGACTACGTCTAACCGGAAGATATAGGGGGTGAAACGGAAATCTAGGCACTGAACAAGTAGGAAAAAATGCAAGATTTGGAACGCTTATAACTCGAGCATTTCTCAATAGATCGCAAAGGTTTTTGCATCAATTGATAGGAAATATATCTACGCATCTATCATAACGAATAACATTTCATTTTTCTTGAGATAAATAATTGAATAATTGTGAAATATCAAGCATTGTCAAAATGCACTATGTGCCCATTTTTGATTGGTCCATTTTGTGCTCCTCAAATCGTACCGACCAAAACGGGCAACCAGAGCAGCAGCGAAATAGAATGAAGCACGATTGGAAAGGAAAAAGAAATAAAATGAACGAAACATTGGTCGCAGTCTCACACATGCGTAATTCTCGAGCCAGCCAGTCAGCTTAAAAATCCCCGCTCCGCTGCCGTAACGACCTCATTCTTTGTGTGGACACCGACTGGACAACATCGTTGCTGGACGAGCTGGACGGCGAGGGATCGAGTGCCTTTCTCAAGGCAAGAGGGCGGAGGTGGTAGCGCTGGAGTAGAGTAATAGAGTAGAGTAGAGTTTTCAAAGGGCCTTTCTCAAGGCTAGAGACGAATGAACTGCAAAAGTTTAAAGTCTCTATAATACAAGACCTTCCTTCCTTCCGTAATGATCATTCTCATTCAAACCGTACACCACATCGGTTCGCATCACAACACATCAACAAACCAACCCAAGCAGCCATGTCTGGACATGGTAAAGGAGGAAAAGTGAAGGGAAAGGCAAAATCCCGCTCGAACCGTGTTGATCTGGAGTTCCCCGCAAGGGTAGCTAGGCCGAGCGCGTTAGTACCAGTGCACCAGTCCACCTAGCCGGCGTTGTATAGTTTCGGCCTTCGGAGTGCTCGAGTTGGCTTGCAAAGCTGCTCACGACAATCAGAAAACCCGCATCAAGATCAGAGCAGCTTCGGTTCGGCGCTCATCAAGGCAACAATTAGTTTCAGTGAGTGGCAAAGTGTTTCTCCGGCACGTCGCATTAAATGTAATTTACTGAACAACATGTCACAAGCTGGATGGGAAGAAATTTTCCAACTGTGAAAGCTGTGGCGAGTGGCAAACGCAATAGCTAAACAGGAAGGTTTAACCGAACAAGATAGGAATATCGAGTGATAACAAAAACACAACACCAAAGGTTCTTTTCAGAACCATCAACATGTTCATAAAGAGTAAACAGTAAACTAATCCATTTTTCAGGTAGATTCAGGAGAAGGAGAAGAAAATAAAACAATATATTTAAAATATATATTTAACAAAAGCTGTCCCCTTTGTATAGTCCTACGTCACTCCGGTTATGTCCCCGACATTACCCACCCGTCTTTTTGCTGCGATCGGATTTCGATAATTTGCATACTAATAGAATCGGAAAATATATAGAGCTTAAAATGCTCTATCCAGAACACCATCATATTATGTATTAACGTATTTTATAGCACTTTTGCTTTTTGCTTTTTATAGCACTTTTGTTGTTCATTTTTCTATTTAATACCACCTAGAATTTATGAGAGACCACTGTGCGTCGGTTTCCATGCTGTCTGGTGGAGACCGCTTGTGTATTCTTGCATCACACTCTCACATCGTTGTTGGACTAAACCAGCGAAACACAATTGAGCAATTCCAAATGAAATCGTCCTAAAATGCAGATTTTAAAAACATGTATTTTTGATTCGAATGAAAGTTTGAATTCCGTTTGGGTTGGAGGAAATATGGGTTTTCCACAGCAATTGTGAATATTTTTACTCAAGTGTAACTTTTCAATAGGGTGTATCGATTTTAGTAAGAGAAATCTTTGATAATTTATATCTCATAAGCTTTGAGTCGTACGGAAATAGTGTCTTAGAAAGAATTATTGAGCATTAATGTTTATACGTGAAAAAATAGGTGCATTAGGTGCAACATTTGCCCGGTTAATGTTTGCTTTGAAAGGTTTTCATACGTAAATACCGCAAATCTAAAAGACGCATTTTCGTTGCACTAAAAAATAACAAAACAGTGCAAACAAGATGACAACAATTATACAATACATAACCGAGTGTAAGCTCCACTCGATTATCCCTAAGGTTAGCCTCAAACCATGGTTCAAAAGTCTGGACTTGAGTCGGGACTTTATTCGCACCTTCTCCCGACTCATGTCCAATCACTGTTCGTTAGATGCGCTACTCTTTCGTATTAATCTTGCCGACAACAATCTTTGTATTTGTAGCCCAGGGTTACCACGACATCGAGCACGTTGTTTGGTCGTGCGAGCTGTATCTTGTCGCCAGATCGAATTTAGAAGACACCCTTCGGGCCCGAGGAAGGCAGCCCATGGTGCCGGTGAGAGATGTGTTGGCTCGGTTAGACCTTGATTACATGTCCCAAATATATGTATTCCTTAAAGCTATCGATCTTCGTGTGTGATTGTCCTTATACCCTTAGTTTTTCCTTTTCCTTTTCCTTTGTGAGAGATCGGATCCCTTCTTAAGAATAAGATGAAATGTAAATACATATTAGATATAAGATAGGTTTAAGAATTGAGTGTGATGAGTGTGATTGAGAGTGTGAGTGTGATCATTGTCAATATACCCTCATATCCCCTCCTTTTCCTGAAGAAAATATGTCACCCTTCTAAACTCGAGTCGACCGCGAGTAATCGGTTTCCTATATTATTAACATTAGAATTAAGGAAAAATGTATATATACTAGTAACAATACAGTAAGGAGTTCGGCTCCTTTAAACCTATGTAACTGAGCCTGTAAAAATAAACGATTAAAATAAAAAAAAATAACCGAGTGCCCGTGGAAAAAATAAAATTGCAATCTATTGAATTTCGGCTCCGGTGACGCTAATACGTAAGTACCAAAACTATTTTTGACGAAACTAGTAAATAGACCCTTTCAATATGTTCGTCGTGTTATATCGTCATGTTCATGAAATTTTATGAATTTGCTTATAATTTTCAACAAACTTTTCCAAATACATCATTATGGTGAAAATATATGTTTAGGAGTTACGTTGAAAAACATTTGAAGACATATGGGTTAAAATAAAACGTAGCGATATTAAAAAAAAAAATTCTCAATACAAACTTTTACCATATTCTTCGTGTTGCACAATCAAAACACGAACAGTTTTCAAAGTAGAATTGAAAACCCAACAACACAAATACACCTCGTTGATTCAACCGGACGTTATTGGTACAAAAATAATTAACTTGTTCATGTTATGCCTAGATTGTACGTGAAGTCAGGTATCTTTAAGGTACCTCTGTATACAGCCATTCCATGTCACAACGATGTAGTGGTCTTCAGATTTTCCTGAAAAGTTGTATATTTGTTCTTTATCGCAAAATATTAGACCCGCTCATTTTCATTTTAGGGTGGTAAAAAATATTTTTTTCCAAAAATCTATAACTTTTGAGCTACTGAACCAATTCAGATTATTCAGATAAAATTGAAGCCGAAAAGCAAGTCTATTTTGAAAAGATTTTACACTTGCGAAAAAAATGGATTCTAGATTCTAGTCTAGTCGCATAGAAATATTGAACGAAAACTGAAAACATGTTAACTTTGGAAATTATAACGAAAAAAGACATATCTCTGATATTCAGATATTATATGTGAAAATATCTCAGCTTTCAAGACAAAATGTTAAAAAATATGGCGTCCTTGGTCTCGAAACCATGTGAATTTAGAAAAACAATTACAATCAATAATTACAAAAATGACATCCGTTTTTTTCGAATATATAATATTTTTTCAAAAAAGACTAGCTAGTTTCAATTTGATATGCCGATCATCTGAATCGGCTCAGTAGTTCAAAAGATATAATTTTTTAGGAAAAAGTTATTTATGGAAAAAAGTGGCAAAATAGATTTTTACGAACCACCCTAAAATGTAATTGTGCACCCTAATGAAAAAAATACGAAAAACGTGTCTAATATTTTGCGAAAAGGAACAAAACTACCACTTTCACGGAAATCTGAGAACCACTATGTCGGTTTGGCATGGAATGGCTGTATAATTTTGATGCCAAGTGTCCTAAAATTGCGTGACACATCGAGATTTACAGTTATATAATTATTTTTTTTTAAGAATCATTTTTTTTACAGAAGATGCTGTTTATCTTTATACTCTTCCAAACCGAAGCAGTGCAATACCGAGGAGCAAAATAATACAGAAAAGCAACCTTCTAATCCAGATGTAGATGAACCGATAGCAGTAGGAAATACTTTAGAAGAGGCTCCATCAACAATTTCAGTCATTTCAGCATCTTCGCATGTTCTCAAAACAGCAATATCCCAGAGTATTCCCGAGTTTACAACACTGAGCTCCTCAACAAGGGAATCGCCGGTATTAACGTTTCACCGATAATGACGAGGAGACTTGGACAGGCTAGTTACCCCGTGTAAGAATCCAAGGAAATTTCTAAAGGTATTAAAAGAAATCTATTTTCCTTTTCACATGAAGAAGACGAAGAGTCGAACTATAAACAAAAGACAAAAAAGTTTGATGAGTTTATCAAGTAGCTCAAAGAGAAGTTTCTCCAAACAGAGACAACGAGGTCAGAAAAAGTTTGAATTTTAACGTTTTTTCCTAAGTCTTGGACCGTGCAAAAAAATGGAAGAAGAATTTGGTGTTGATAAATATATGGCATTTCATGCCAAAAAACTAGTGAATGAAAAAAGTGTATTGTCTACACCGCATAGCAAATATGTGTTAAGTTTAGGTGAAGATGTTAAAAACCACGTTCCTGAATTTTATAATGACCACGATATCAGTTAAATATTACTTGGAGAAAGTTATGAAAGACTATGTTTCTGTAGCCAAAGGTGGGAAGCGTGAACACATTCAAAAAAAGTTATAAATAACGTCATTGTGGAAAACATTCAACAGATTTAAGGAATTTAATCCAAATTACTAAATTGGATTTGACTCTTTTGTATCGATGCATCCGAAGCATTGCAAATTGCTGAGTAGTTCAGAAACTCATAACGTTTGTGATTGTACAACCCATGAAAATGTAAACCTCATGCTTCATAGTCTCCAAAAATATTCCTTTAACATAGAATGCAAAAAAAAAATGGAAAATGTAACTTATCAAATAGATCAAAATACTGTTACCTTCGTGAAAGTAAATAATAGCCAACAATGGACTAGTTTGAAAAATGGTGTCTAGAAGAGCTTCAGGAACGCAATTCAAATGAAATCACTTATGAACAATGAATTTCTACTAATTTCTACTAATATAAAACCGGTGGATGAATTTGTATCATATTTTGCCGAAAAATTAGAAAAATTATTTACTCATGATTACATTAAAACACAACAGTCCACATTTCTTAACAACATAAAAGCTAATTTGCATGAAAATGAAGCTGTTGTGATTTGCGCATTTTCCGAAAATCATTCATTTGTGCTTCGAGATAAAGTTCAAAGTCATCATTGGAACAATGATTAAGCAACAATCCATCCATTAGTTCTTTATTATAGAGATGAAAAAGGTTATCTGACAAATTTAAGCTTTGTAGTTATATCTGTAGTTTTAAAGCATGACACAATAGCTGTGCAAGTATTTATTTATAAATTTGTTACATTTTTGAAACAATAAATGCAGATGAAAAGAATAAAATCCATGTCGGTGCTGCATCCCAGTATTAAAGTAGGAAAATGCAACAAGTTATCATAAGTTGTATAGAAACGTAAGAAAATAGTAAAAAAATAAAATTATATGCAACAAAATTGTTAGTTAAGGAAAATAAATGTTGATTAAGAACAAATGATTAAAAATACTAGTGTTATTATTATTATCTCTTAAACTCCGAAAAATATAGGAATTATTTTAACATATTGTTGAGAATTTTTTTTCTTTTGAAAATTTCTGTTGGCGCAACTTGTATAACATGTTAAAAGGTTGTATATGGGATATTTTTTGAAATTGTTATCATTTTTTTCTGTATTATAGTACCTTTTAACACATTTTGGCTGGTTCGTCACTTTTACGTTACCTACGTTACCTTGTTACAGTTACCTTGCGTGAGAGGTATGGATGTTCTCACTATGCCAGATCACCTTCTCTATCGTTATCATTCATTTTAGTTTTCTTAAAAATATTTTTATTGTAACTCCTAAATGTATAGTTTCATCTTAATCATATATTTGAAAAAGTTGTTGAAAATTATAAGCAAATTCATAAAATTTTATGGACATGGCGGGATCACACGACAAACAAATTAAAAGGGCCTATCTATATCTATAAAAATGGATTTCTATCTGTCTGATTCTTATGGACTCGGAAATTGCTGAACCGATCGACGTGAAAATTGGTATGTAGAGGTTTTTGGGGCCGGAGAAGGTTCTTATGATAGTTCGCGACCCTTCCCCCCTCTCTAAGGGGGGACTGTCATACAAATGAAACACGAATTTCTGCATTACTCGAGAATGAATCAAGTAAATGGAACCAAATTTGGCATGCGAAGGTTTAAGGGGACACGAAACGTTTTTATGGTGAATAAACACTCCTCCCCTCTCTCTGAGGGCGGGGGGACTGCCATACAAATGAAGTTTTAAGGAGCTATAAATGTTTTAGGGTGGTTTGACACTACTTCTCCCTCTCTAAAGAGGGGGGGAGGTAGCTGAACAACTCGAGAACTAATCGAACAAATAGAATCAAACTTGACATATAGAGATATAAGGGATCGATAAACGTTTCGTTCGACACTCTTCCTCTCTCTCTAAGGGGAGGCTGTCATACAAAAGAAACGCAAATTTCTGCATAACTCGATAACTAATAAAGCAAATGGAGCCAAATTTGGGATGTGAGGGTTTTTGGGTACGAGAAATGTTTCAATGATGGTATGACCCTGGAATGGTGAGGGGGTTCCATTCCGACCAAACATGACAATTGAAAATTTTCGGAAAACTCTGATGAAAAATAGGGAAATTCGGAAAATTCAATTCGCATGTGTTCTACACTTGCATATTGACAAGCATTGTTAGTCCATTTGATGTTTGCGGTAACGAAATTGATCTTCGTTCGAAAGTGGAAATGGATTTTAATGTGATAAAACGCACTCCTATATCGTTTCCTATCTATCTATATGTTGATAAGAGCAAAACTCGAGAAAGGAATCGTCTGATTTAGGGCTGACTTCATCCTATCATATTTTCTGTATATAACATATGTTACATGTAACGGAGAAACATGTTATTTGCAAGTGGTTGAAAAATCTTGCACGAGAATTGTGTCTGATAATAATCTGATATTATAATGTGTTGTGGTGTTGAGTTGTGGTAGAAATACTGAAAGTTTATAGTAAAAAATAATTTTAAAGGGTAGATTAGAAGATCAATCAATGAACAGTTCTGCGATTGGACCCATGAATGTGCGCTTAGTAACGTGGATGTGATAACGAACAATAAATTTTGGGCGGGACGAAGTTTCCTGGGTCAGCTAGTGTATTAAAAACAGTCAATAAACTAGAAATATTTTTTTTAAATCTCGAGAATGGTTGCATTTAGAAGGAGATTGATAATTAGCTTTTTTGTTTCAAATCATATCAGGATTCATAATTCGTGGCTAGCATTGATTGTTAACAAACAAAATTGCGAAGTTCATAAAAGTTCAAAAATTTTTATAAAAATTCGATGTTCCACAAAGTTCGTCAAAAATAGTTTTACCATCTAAGACCCATTGTTTTGAATTTTCTACATGGCTTCTATTTTATATGAAAAAAAATTAAAAAAATATTTAACGTTTTAGTTAGATGATTTTATGAGATCATTCTATTGTACCGTTAAAAACTCTCAACATATTCGCAAAACTCGCCTGCATTCCTAACCAGGGCGAAAAAGTCGTCGTCCGGAAAGAGTTCAAGAAACAAAGGTGCATAGAAGATAATTTTAAATCTACATACTTTACATGTACTGCCAGTGTTCAGAATACTTTTTTTTTCTGGCGCGCTGGTAGGCACTACAATCGAAACAAAGCGGCATGAACTGTGAATCAAATGTTTTGCGATAGAATCTACATAATTCATTCAAAAATTAACCTGGTATTGGATCGATGTGAGCGATACTATCGTCACCCGTTTGCATAGCATCAGCCAAATCAGCATTTTTTCGCTTTCCTAGCGCCCAACCCCTGCGCTCCTCTCGACATTACACGAAGAACGATGTTCTTCTCCATCCAATACAAATCAGGCGATATCGGGTTACGTCTACCATGTACGATAGGATCAGATTACCGCAAACGCGTTTCTGACATCAGCTATAACGCTCACGCACACACACACATACACGCGCACACAGAGGCACATTCCTGGCGTATACTAGAGATAAGGGGAACGGACAGAAATTTGAGCCCAGAATGGGATTATTAATGGACCCTGGGAGAAGTTTATCCGAGCCAAATAGGAATGTATGAATCGATGGAATGGAGAAATAAAGCACGCTGAAACACTGGAAATTCTATATCCATTCTTCCAGCGGTAACAACAAAGTTGCACGAATAGAAGACTCACCTTAATATTATCTGACTCAGTGCAGACTTCCTTCTTGACCTTGATCCGATGAGGTGAGGAGCTCTTGGCTGACGCTGCCATGACTAGATCCATACGGGTACGCAGTGTTTATGTGTTCCTCCTCCGAGTTTGACCACGGCCGAACGCCCGTTTCGATTCGACAAACGTCCTCTGGGTTCTAATTAAAATTCTTACTCGCGAAGCACGGTCCGATCGGAACGGTGAAACTCGATCCTTTTCACATACCCAGCAGTGTGAGCGGGGTGAAACTTTCGCAACTCGTTTTCACTCGCACTCATACCCATATGGTCCTAAAAACGGTTATCACTACGATACGTGACGTCATTCAACCACGGGGGAGCACAACGATCGGATCCCACGCGAACCAATCGAGCGAGAAAAATGCCTTCAGAGAGTTCAGAACACTGTGGGCAAGGGTGCCGGTTGTAACCTGAGTCGGTTGCACACGATCCGACACATTCAATTCATCGTCACTGCATTTCTCCACTTCACCGCCGCCGTTTATCACTGAACGGATGAGCTTGGCAGTTCGACAGATTTATATCGAATGGACAAAATCTTTCGGCTACGTGTCGACACGAACTGAGATTATTGTTTATTTGTTCTCGGTTGTCGCGTGTTCTGGAAAGAAGTGGAGAAGAACAAAAAAAATTAATTAATACAATTATTACAATTTTTACAATAACTTCCAAACTCAAGCGTTTATCGGGATGATATAGGGTTTTATGTATATTTAGTGGCTCATAAGTGAGGTAAAATAGTAACTCATAATAAAAATTAATGAATAATACAACTTTCTATTATTTTCGTTTATCTCTTCGTTGTGTTTTCTGTAATTCATTCGCTAGATTGTTGAACAGTGCAGTTAGATCAACTTGAATTTGATGTATTTCTTCTGAATGTGCATTTGAAAGACCTGAACACCTGAACACCTGAACACCTGAAATCCTCATTTTGTAGGTGTCTAAGTGTATAATGATCCTCTATTTTAATTTTTGCGTTTGCTCTTCAGTTCACAAAACGGTGTTTGAAAATATTATTTAGCGGCCTCGTCATCTTTGTTCACCACAGAACGCCAGTTTGCCTTGAAGTGTCTTTCACTTTCTACCTTTTTTGTAGCGTTTTTTTTCGAATTCCGCTTGACGATGACTTTCAAGCTGAATCTTCAAGAGATGTTTGGAATTGCACCAAATCCGCAAACCCGAGAAGGTCCCAATATTTCCTTCAAGCTACAGACTTCATGATCAGCCTCCTCTCAGCGCTGGATGAACTGTTCGTGAATCCCATTCATGGGCCTTTGACCAAATTCGTAGACGAACACAACAAGGCAGGAATATGTCAGTGAAAATTAGGAACAACATCTCCAAGCCATTTCGGGTTTCGCCAGGTGTTCCGACTTCGTTGGTACCAATATTTTTTTTGCTATACCCCAACTACATCAATTTCTCTTTTGAGTGCCATAATTTATCGTATGCGGATGACTTCAAACTGTATCATCAGGTTGAATGTGAAGCTGACGCCAATCGTTATCCGTTCGCTAATGCACAGTTTGTGATCTCTATTCAATAGAACATGTGTTATATGCGCAAAACGATTATCTTCGAAAAAAAGTACTAATATCAGCTGAAATTATTGAGAGAATGTAGAATACCAGCCGCTCGTGATAAACATACCTCTTCGGGTAATCAATCCCTCTTCTGTTTTTTTCCCGTTTTTGTTTTCATATAACGCCCCTTAACCCAATTAGTGTTCAAACGGTTGCACCTTGGACCATAGATCCTTCTGGCACAATAAGAAGGAGACTGACAGCTCCGCCTACAATAATATTAGGCTGTCAAAAAAGTCCTGCGGTATTTCCGCGAGGTGTCGTTGTAAGCGCGTAGTTCTAGTTGTAGGTATTTTTGCGCGCTATAATATAGTCCTTGACAGTGTTTTGTTTGGTTAAGTCGTTCGTGAGTTATAGTGTCGCAAATATGGAGCAAAATAAATAGAAAATCCGACATATTTTACAGTACTACTATGACAAAGGCAAAAATGCATCTCAAGCTGCCAATAAAATTTGTGCAGTTTATGGACCCGATACAGTTTCCATTTCCACCGCACAACGATGGTTTCAACATTTTCGTTCTGGTGTAGAGGTCGTCGAAGATGCGCCACGCTCTGGAAGGCCTGTCGTCGAAAATTGCGGCAAAATCGCTGAATTAGCCGAGAAAGACCGGCATAGTAGCAGCCGTAGCATCGGCCAAGAGCTGGGGATAAGTCATCAAACCGTTATTAACCATTTGAAGAAGCTTGGATTCACAAAGAAGCTCAATGTATGGGTGCCACACACGTTGACACAAAAAAACATCTATGACCGTATCGACGCATGTGAATCGCAACAAAATCGACCCGTTTCTGAAGCGGATGGTGACTGGCGATGAAAAGTGGGTCACTTACGACAATGTGAAGCGCAAACGGTCGTGGTCGTAGCCCGCTGAAGCGGCTCAGACGGTGGCCAAGCCCTCATTAACGGCCAGGAAAGTTCTGCTGTGTGTTTGATGGGATTGTCAAGGAATAATCTATTATGAGCTGCTTCCCTATGGCCAAACGCTCAATTCGGACCTGTACTGCCAACAACTGGACCGCTTGAAGGTAGCACTCATGAAGAAGAGGCCATCTTTGATAAGCAGAGGCCGCATTGTCTTCCATCAGGACAACGCCAGGCCACACACTTCTTTGGTGACGCGCCAGAAGCTCCGGGAGCTCGGATGGGAGGTTCGTTTGCATCCGCCGTATAGTCCGGACCTTGCACCAAGTGACTACCCCCTTTTTTTTAAAGAGGTGAGGAACGCTCTACCAGCCTTACCTGGGAAGGGTTAACCCAGACGTCGAGTGGGGATCGCACCCACAAAAACCAAGCCCTCTACTCGTTGCCTTATTCCCCCTGGGACCACATCTAGGCGACTACTTTAGGGGGCGGCTGTGCTCATGCACTTCTCGAGTTTGTAGCATGGTACACAAATTCAGATATGCCGGCCACTTGATTCTGCAAAGCTTCGGAACTGCTTCTTTTGGGCAACTTTCCACAAGATGCATTTGTAGGGTTTCAATGAGTGCTTAGAGGTCGATAGAACTGGGATGACAAAAAACATTTCATTCTAGCGACGGGGCACTCAGTATTTTCTTCTTTGTTTTGGAACATGTCTTTTGTGGGAACGTTGAGCTGCATCCTCACTCAAAGGGGGAGTGAAAGAGCTGTTCCTGTCATGTTTGAAACTGTACAAAAGAGCAGGTGCTTTGTGCCCAAATATGGGTTGGACGGAGGGTCCGGCAAGATCAGGCACTTGGGATTTAAGGTGGATGGCCTTAATGATTGAGGCAATTGTTGCGCGCGATAATTGGCTTTAGAAACGTTATGTACTTGCTCACTTCTGTGGCATTTACATAACTATGACAAAATTGATCTCACGCCTGGCTGATCTGAGGATTTCAAAATTCTAAGCGGTCACTTTATCCTGGATCGTGGAAGAGGCTGGACCCGGCGGACATCGCCAAGAGCCTCGGTGTAAAAGTTTAGGTTAGTTAAACGTGGTTTTTTTTTTGTTACGAACCAGTTTTAGGATTTTTTTTCCCGGGTAGATAGCTTTTTTTATATAGTGGCTCAAAAGCTAGAGACAGGAAGGAAATATCGTGCTTTGCGTGGTCAAATCGAAAGGTAAAACGTGCTTGATTGATTGCGTGATTAAACATGTCCTAATATTCCACGTGGGTGGAAATATATGCATTAATCCAACAGCAACAAATTCCCGAAACACCGTTTTGAAGTTAGAGCCGCTCCAGACCCCACGGTGCAGCGAGGAGCCAGCCAACCACAAGCTGAAGAGCGCGAAGCGCTGGCAGGGATTGAGCAACGACGACGACCGGTTTAAGCGCTGGTCCCAGCAGCCTTAACATCAACGACCGACTCAAGCGGAGGAAGTCCCGCTGAACCAAGCATCAGGAGCATCGAAGATTGGCTTAAACGAGGGAAGACCCGCTAATCCAAGCGATCAAATAACCATCGACAAGCGGGAGGTGGCCCCGCTGATCTAAGCAACATAAGCAGCATCGCAATCAAAATTAGGACATCGCACTCAAAAGGTCGTGAGTAACACAAAAACTATTATTCCATGCGCATGACGATATTTCAGCCGGTACGGTCGTGAAAGCATACAAGTAGCGATCGTAGCCGAGCGAGTTGGTCGACCGGTCCCCCATGTTATGGGTACCCGGTTTGAATCCCAAGTTATATATATGATCATATTCGAACAAACCAATTAAATTTCCACGTACGTAAGGAATTTCATGAATCGAAACAAAAAGACGGGTGGGTAATGTCGGGGACATAACCGGAGTGACGTAGGACTATACAAAGGGGACAGCTTTTGTTAAATATATATTTTAAATATATTGTTTTATTTACTTCTCCTACGTGAATACCTACCTATCTACCTGAAAATGGATTAGTTTACTGTTTACTCTTTATGAATATGTTGATGGTTCTGAAAAGAACCTTTGGTGTTGTGTTTTTGTTATCACTCGATATTTCCATCTTATGTTCGATATGTTCGGTTAAACCTTCCTGTTTAGCTATTGCGTTTGCCACTCGCCACAGCTTTCACAGTTGGAAAATTTCTTCCCATCCAGCTTGTGACATATTGTTCAGTAAATTACATTTAATGCGACGTGCCGGAGAAACACTTTGCCACTCACTGGAACTAATTGTTGCCTTGATGAGCGCCGAACCGAAGCTGCTCTGTTCTTGATGCGGGTTTTCTGATTGTCGTGAGCAGCTTTGCAAGCCAACTCGAGCACTCCGACGGCCGAAACTCTATAATCCCTGTTAGGTATACTGGTGCTCCGGCACCAATCCGTTCGGCCTAGTTACCCTTGCGGAGCAATCAGTGAATGCGACCAACAGGGAACTGGAGACCTGCACGGTTCGAGTGAGACTTTGCCTTTCCCTTAACTTGTCCTCCTTTGTTACGTCCACGATGCCGATGCCGTACAACCACACGGGTTTACGGTTTGAAAGAAAATAAGATATTTTTTTGGGGTCCGCGTGTTTTATACTCTAGCGGTACACACTCACAGGATAGAGACAAATCGGCAGACTCAGCCAAAGGGGCGAGTCTAACGAGACGAACGAATGAGCGTTAAAAGGCAGCGATGGCAAAAATATACATTATGAAAATTAGAGGCGAATGAACTGCAAAGTTTAAAGCCTCTTAAAAACAAAGAAAGAAAGAAGAAATATACATCCATTACGATTTGTTCGCTCGTTGGATTCACATGCAGGCTAAAAAGGGTCCTTTTCAGGATCACAAAATTATCTTCAACCTAAAGAGTTTATTGTTTTGTTATCACTCGATATCCCCATCTTGTTCGGCTAAACCTTCCTGTTTAGCGATTGCGTTTGCCACTCGCCACAGCTTTCACAGTTAGAAAATTTCTTCCCATCCAGCTTTGTGACATGTTGTACAGTAAATTACATTCAATGCGACGTGCCGAAGCGCCACTCAGTGTCGCATTGGAGGCGATTTTAACCTGTAATTGAACATTTGCGATGACAGTGGTACAGTGTCGACTTTCAATGTGGGGTCATAATTTGGATCTCTATGTTTATAAAAATGTCCAACTAAATAAGTCGCATTACATGTCCGTCCAATTAGCTGAATGTCGAACTAATTGTAAATTACTGTACTTTCAATCTGGAAACAATTTAAGAATTGGTGAAAATTGAATAATCAGGAAAGTCCCTAACTATCAATAAGCTCAGAACAACTGCCAAATTCACATACTCATCAGATCCTGGCAAACAAATTATGAAAAAATCAATTTGTGTTTTATTATTATTTTGGATAATGTTTTAGAAAGCATTGAACTGTATTTCCTAAACTCTTTTTTGGAAGGTTTAATGGCCCTGAAAAGCGCCTTGTTTTATGGAATGGTTCCAATTAAGAAAACTTAGTACTCGTGGTTTTGAAAAAAACCATTTCGATAAGTTTGTATAAAGAACAAACTTTTTTCTTCTGCTACCTGATGCCGTTTTGCGATTGCGTTTGCCACTCGCCACTCGCTGCAACTGCCTGTTGTCTTGATGTCCAACGAACTGAATGTGTTCTGTTTCGAATGCGGGTTTTCTTATCGTCGCGAGCAGCTTTGCCAGCTAACTCGATCACTTCGGCGGCCGAAACTATATAACGCCGGCTAGGTGGACTGGTGCACTGGTACTAACGCGCTCGGCCTGGCTACCCTTGCGGGGAACTCCAGATCAACACGGTTCGAGCGGGATTTTGCCTTTCCCTTCACTTTTCCTCCTTTACCATGTCCAGACATGGCTGCTTGGGTTGGTTTGTTGATGTGTTGTGATGCGAACCGATGTGGTGTACGGCTTGAATGAGAATGATCGTTACGGCAGCGGAGCGGGGATTTTTAAGCTGACTGGCTGGCTCGAGAATTACGCATGTGTGAGACTGCGACCAATGTTTCGTTCATTTTTTTCTTTTTCCTTTCCAATCGTGCTTCATTCTATTTCGCTGCTGCTCTGGTTGCCCGTTTTGGTCGGTACGATTTGAGGAGCACAAAATGGACCAATCAAAAATGGGCACATAGTGCATTTTGACAATGCTTGATATTTCACAATTATTCAATTATTTATCTCAAGAAAAATGAAATGTTATTCGTTATGATAGATGCGTAGATATATTTCCTATCAATTGATGCAAAAACCTTTGCGATCTATTGAGAAATGCTCGAGTTATAAGCGTTTCAAATCTTGCATTTTTTCCTACTTGTTCAGTGCCTAGATTTCCATTTCACCCCCTATATCTTCCGGTTAGACGTAGTCCTACGTCAATATACAAAAATCCTAGGTCCCAGCGACACTAATTTTTCCGCTGGTTGCGATTATTTGATTTGAATGGCTAAATTAAGTTGAGCGAATAAGCACACCCCACCGCTCCCTATGGAGGAACACAAAAAAAAAGGAAAAAGTGACACGATGAATAAAAATTACTGTTGCCGAAAATAGGGATGGAAAGAGAGGGGAGACTATAAATGATCACGGAACAAGCACGGTTATTTGAATGAAAAACACCCGAGAAATTATGTGATTGTGGGGATAAAGATATGATGATGAGAGAAGTGAAGTTTTTAGTAGGAAAGTTTAACGAGCCAACTGAAGAATAGGGTAGTGGAGTTTAGGTAGAAAGATAAAATAAATAAAATTGAGGGAAATGTTAGAGTGATAGGGGAAATAGATTCATTAAAACGTGTAAATAAAATGTAACGAAATTTAAGGAACTGTAATGAAAATTGGAAATCAATAGAGACCTTTTCTTTGGAGTATTTGCAAATTTAGTTTATTTGTTTTGATGAGAATTCTAAAACTGGTTTGTGAAGGGAACTCGAGCCTTGCTTTCCCCGTTGGTTTTTTTTTGGTTGATGATTTTGCTGGTTCCGGTTACCCAAGCGAGAAGGGAATACGGACAACGTTGGTATTATTACCTGTGATGATATCGCAGGCAAAAGTGGGATCTATTTTGTCGATCTGAGGTCGATTGTTGCTAGCAACAATTGCCACAGCAATCAGTTCGTTTCCCAAAGTGCTTGGGACGGTCAAACCTGAAACCTTTCTGTGTTTGGGGGTTCAAAGGAAAAAACCTGCCCTTTGGCAGAGTCTCAGCTGGGCACCGAAACAGTGGTGAACGGCCTCCTTCGGGAGTGGCGCTTAAGCCGTTCACTAGCAACTCCCCCATTCATTCATACCCGACCGTCTCGGGTTACAAGTTTTCAACGCTAACTAGCGTTGTCCTTCCCTTTTTCTCAATATTTTTTCTCTCTATTCGTTATTAATTCCACTGCGCTGATGTCCTCTTCGCAGGCATCCATTTACCCGTCGATACGTGAACCGATTAGGAATTGCCCTCCAACTTGACGCGCAACCCGTCACAGCCACCCTCGCGGGGTTTCTCACCTGTCGAGACGTGAACCGATTAGGAAGCGCCCTCCAACTTGACGCGCGCCCCGTCACAGTCACCCTCGCAGGATTTCTCTTCCCAGCGGAGCGCCGATTAGGTAGTGCCCTCCAACATGACGCGCACTCCGTCACAGCTACTCTCGTGGGGTATGCACCATTTTGATCATGGCTTCATCCTTGATGCTCGTTCCTTCGAAATGTTCGCGGTGTTCCTCAATCCAGGCCACGATCAGGCGTTGTCAGGCAGGCCTTTTGCTGTTCTCCGCGGCAGTATCCGTTTACCTGTCGAGACGTGCACCGATTAGGAAGCGCCCTCCAACTTGACGCGCGCCCCGTCACAGTCACCCTCGCAGGATTTCTCTTCCCATCGGAGCGCCGATTAGGTAGTGCCCTCCAACATGACGCGCACTCCATCACAGCAGCTCTCGTGGGGTATACACCAGTTTGAAGACGCCCTCCTTGACACAAGTGACTACCCCCTGTTTTTGTCCATGGCGAATGAGCTAGGTAGTCAGAAGTTAGCCACAAAAGAGGCCTGTGAAAATTGGCTATCCGAGTTTTTTGCCAATAAGGAAGCGAGCTTCTATAACAGGGGTATTATGAAGTTGGCATCTCGTTGGGAACAAGTCATCGAACAAAACGGCGCATATTTGACTTAAAACAGATGATTGTAACTAATTTTATGAACAAATGAAAATTCAAAAAAAAATACCGCAGGACTTTTTTGACAGCCTAATATTTTTTCTAATGTTGATGCTGATTCTCTTATAACCTCCATGTCTGGATATTTTCGTCGATAGCGTCTCACAGTTGATTCTGGCACACTGAACTGTTTTGAAGCACCCAGAACAGACGAACCTTCTGATATAGCTTTCATAGCATTCTCCCAACTGGTGTCCGACCAACATTGGTCTGTTTTCCGCTTATAAGTTCTAACATTCTGCAATAAAAAACCAAAAATTAACATAATGTTGCAGTTCGCCAACTTGCCCTCAAGCGTCTTTTTCAATAAAAAAATTCATTAATAAGAGAAGAGAAGATTAATTATTATATAATAAGATTATAAGAGAAGAAACACTTTTCCCTCCTGGTTATTGGATCTTTTTTGACATTTTTATTGGATTCTTTTTGACAACCGAATCTATCCGTACGACCCTGATTATGAACACTGGTGCAGCGACCAATAAAACAGGCGGGTTTTGTATACCCAAAATTATCAATAGGCTCGAACCTAAATAAATACATCTCCCCGAACGATCTTTATGGCGGATCGTGTAAATAGTTTCAATAAGAATTTATGATTTTAACGGGAAAGAGATAGGGGAAAATCAAACCAAGGATTTTCCAATATGAATGTAAGGAGGAAGAGAAGGAATGGAGATAGAGCGTTAAAGAGATAAACAGAGAGAAGGTAAGAATGAACAAGCTCCGCCTCTGGAGTTCAGTCGGTAGAAATAAAGATTAGGAATGCTTCGTTAAAAGAAAATGGATCAAATATACGAGAGTCGGAACTCACAGCTTAGAGAAAAAAGTTGTATTTATTTCTTAGGGAAAGTGCCTTGGACCGATCGGGCGCTACACTGGCGTTTTCGGTTTTTGGATGTTTCGTGTTTGAACGAAACAACAAAATTAGATACCGTCATCCGGGGGCAGATTGATCACCGGGGTGAAACTGATCAAATGTATTACTGAAAACAAACATAAATTTTCAGAGGTATTATGCAATTTAATTTTAAACTTTTTAAATCTGACATGTTCAATAATCATCAGAAGGTTCTTTTTGTTAATGGTTCTCAACGAAATATTTATTAAATTGCATAATTGCATTGCATATTTTTCGGAATAGCAGTTTCGTTTCCATTTTTTATCTATTTTAAAGAAACATATTTTCTACACATCAAAACAATATGTATAGACGCTAAATATATTAATTCTCTTCTAGCCGATACTTGATGAGTTTAATAAGTAATCAAATACTTGTAATTACTATTCAAACAAGTGAGAAAAAACTATTTTACAAAAAAAGCACCACGAATAATCAGAACCGAATTTCATCATACGACACATCGAACGTCTTGGTTTGTCAAAACTAGCTCATTGGTGTCCATTTAAAGGGTTTTGGCCACATTAAGATAACCCGAATGGTCTCCGGATGACCTGCAGATCAGTGCTATAATCGTGTCATGGAAAGGCATGACCACACCTTTAGGTGGATTGAAACAGGGTTTTGTATCCTCAAACCCTTGAAAAATGACCGCAGGTGAAGAAATAATTGATTTCCTATACATTTTTGTGCATATGACACTAGAAAATCCTGAACTCATAGATTGATCAATTTCACCCCGAAGCTATATTTTGAAGTTTTCCGCTAAAAATTTTCCAAATCAACGCTTAAATATTCTTTTAACAAAATTTTCCATAACGTTTTGTAACCTTAGCACCAGTATTGATTTTTAAAATAATTGGGAATGAATCTAACAAAAAAATTCGGAAATATTCACATTTTTCTGAAAATTGTGATCAATTTGCCCCCGGTTTACGGTACATGAAAATGGTGTTTTTTTTCGATGCCAAATGTCTTGAAATTTTTGTTTGTCAAAAATCGCCTGGGTTTTTTTTTGGAATACGAAGCAAATCGTATCGTTTAGGGTGGCAATCAAAATTGTCATCTCGATTTTTCATATACGAAATACCCAATGCGAGATATTCGCTCAATCGGACTTCAGAAAAAAGCAGAGCAGAAAAAAATGTATTTCTTGGTCTAAGGCAATCCTACGTCAACTATGCGCTCGTGTCCCGAACATAACCCAACAAATTGTTTTAGATGAGATCAGTAGAAACAGATAACTAAACAGATCCAGTAGACTGCAAGGTAGCACCCTGTTGAGCCTAGAACAAAAAAAAAACATTTGCTGCGATTCACTGAACACATGGTAATTTGCATGAAGGCAGCAACGAAGTCTCCGAAATATGTGACGTGAATATTTTATTAATAAATAATTCATCAATTCGAGACAGCAATAGTATAAAAGATGGCGAGAGCGAGAGGGCGATAAATGTACCAATGGTTTGGTATATTTATCTTAACTTGTCATTTTCATATGAAAAATTTTAATCACGATTTTCTCAAAAATTGAATAAAATTTTTATACATACATATCTAATCGTTACTTAAAAAACTTTACTTTAAAATTATATATATTTTATCTCAAGATATTCAAACAAAACGAAGATACAGCCTTTCAGAAATCTTTAAAAAATCGTTATTGCATATGGAATATCTTATGCCTTGAGAATAAGCATGCAACACTAGACGTTTGACTTTAGAAAATTGAGGAAAAATTCGTAAAAAATAATTAAAAATACAACGAAGTGTTTCGAGATATACAAGCCTTTTTAGTTACAGATTTTTAACCGTATCCGTACCTGAGTCTGATTCAGTGCACGGAATGATAAAATGGCGACAAAAAGCTCTCTGTCGCATTACTGAGCGATTGCTCTCAAAAAGATTTTTTCCGATCCTCTGAGGTGATTTTGCTCTTGAACTTTGCATGGAGCAAAACCGTTGTGTGTAACATCAGTATTAGGAGAGACTACAAACTGCTTGCTAGTTGCGAGACTGAGCATTAGAATTTGTATTGTGTTGAATTGAAGCGGCTTTAAACTCTGGGAGTTCATTCGCTTCTATAGAGCATTAGTGAATTGATTAGTGAGCATTGTGAATTTTTTATTTATATCTAAAAGGCTATAAACGGGTGGGGCTAATTAACAATATCTCCTCTCCCCCCACAGTATCTGTACGAACGAGCGCTGCATTTGAATTTCGAGCGAGCGATTTATATACGCAGGGGTATACAAAAATTATACCAAACGACTCCACTCGTTAATCGGATAGAAAACATAGGTAGGTTAACACAGAAATTCACAGAACAAATGCGTGGAAAAAGGATGCGTAAAATTCAACATATCAAACAATTTTCAGTGAATTTCCTATTCCCTATTGAGTGTGCAAATCATCAACTTCAGTTGGCAGCAGAAATAGTTATCAACGTTAAAACCTTCCCTAAAAAGCGTGACATGTTTTCAGATTTAGCTACCTCACTGAAGGGCGTAGTTTTTACGTAGGACTAGTTGATTCAGGTGAAATACAGGAGGCTAAATTTATCAAAACTGTTGAAAATGTTTATAATACTGCGTTGGAGTACAATGACAAGACTAGTCTAGGAGAAACAGAACAGTTTTATAGAAAAGTCCATTCCGGATTTGCCAGAGATTCAAAGTGGCATCAGTAAAAAATAAACTTCCTGTTCATATAGATTACAGGAATTATAATTAATGAGATAACAAAGTTGCAACATATAATCCGTACCAGTTATATTACGTCGTCTATTTCCGACAAGAGAAAACAAATTTCTGAAATTAAAGAAATTCGTGAAGCTTACTGATTATATTTTGTGTTTGGTTGGTAGTAGCGCATCAGTTAAAAGATTTTTCTACGATGATCAACTTTTGGACAACAGAAAAGTCTCGACATAAACACTATGATAGTTGTTAAACAGAACTTTGATCTGGAATGAGACAAATTTGATGATAAATTTTCCGAAAATCATACTCTTTTCCACAAAGTCTAATCAACATCTAAATTCCAAAGAAAAACCAAAGCAGTTACATTTAAGAATGTTTGATTGATTGGTTTTATTTCCAGTGTTATTTACTCATTGAAATACTTGAAAAAAATAGTTTTCTTTTTTGGGCTTACGTGTTCCGTTTTTTATTCCTGAACTATTTGGTCAGCCTATCAATCTACATATACACACACACACACACACACACATATATATATATATATATATATATATATATATATATATATATGTATATATATATATAAATATATATATATATATATATATATATATATATATATATATATATATATATATATATATATATATGTATATATATATATATATATATATATATATATATATATATATATATATATATATATATATATATATATATATATATATATATATATATATATATATATATATATATATATATATATATATATATATATATAGGTTCCCGGAATAAATCGCCACAGAAAACGACTGCAACAGAAACCACCGCTTATAAAATGTGTAGTAGGCTATAAATATTGTGGCGCGGTATTGTATTTCAAAACAAGAATTAACCGGGCAAACGTATCGCCCCAGGCAAACGTAACGCCCCGGGCAGACGTATACCGTCCGACGCTCGCTAGAGCTCGGTCGGACATTGCTAAAGGATCGTATCCTATGTTTCAAACTAACCGGGCAATCAGTGGATCCCAGGTTTGCGTGCGAGACACCGCCGCTTCCGACGGCGGGTCGGCGGTGGACTCGGATTGCGTCATCTTGGCGGCATGGGCCGCCTCGATTCCTTATCCTCGCCAAATGGGGACTTCGTCCCCATTACATTGTCCTCAGAATAAATTTCGAAAAACGAGAACAAGAGAATAAATTTATAATAGAAATGTGAGGCACATGATGTTTTTCCCGCGCCAAATATTTCTAGCCTACTACACTTTTTCTAAGCGGTTGTTTCTGTTGCAGTTGTTTACTGTGGCGATTTATTCCGGTCACCATATATATATATATATATATCTGTCTGTCGGTCTGTCTTATGCTTATGGACTCGGAAACTACAGAACCGATCAACATGAAAATTAGTATGTAGGGGGTTTTGGAGCCGGGGAAGGTTTTCGTGATAGTTTTTTGTATCCATACAAATGAAACACAAATTTCTGCATTACTCGAGAATTAATGAAATTATCAAACTAATGAAACCAAATTTGGCATATGGAGGTTTTAGAGTGCAATAAATGTTTTGACGTAGGACTACGTCTTTCATTTCTACACCGGGGTGTAAAATCGTTGTTTCGAAAACGAAAGCGTTACGCCGGAGACCGAGATTTTGAGCGTTAATAGCTCCTAAACAACCGAACGAAATAGTATAATAAACACTTCATTCGAAAGATAAAATGTCTACGCGTTATATAATTGTTACTTATTCATCCAAAAACTTGTTTCAATAGCCTTAAAATTACTTTCGAAACAGGCTATTGGAATCACCAATCGGTATATAAATCCACTCCACTCAGTTATAATTGAACAGCGATTAGAGCATGTTGTCGCTGTTGTGGTGAAGCTAACTTCGTTTATCATGAAAGCGCTGATCAACGGTATCACCAAGAGCCTGTTTGTGCACCTTAGGCCAGAAGGGAATCCATCAGGAGGAGTGTGATGTTACAAATGGTTCCGCTTGAGACATCGAAGCAGCCACCACACACACACATACACGCGCGGAACTATTTTCGTTTGGTTGCCAACCAGCATCGAGAAAATTCCGGAAAGATGTCATCGTTGCTGAAAAATAATCTATCAGTTCCCCTTGAAATTGAAAAATACATTCATGCGAAAGAGTTTATTTTAATGTTTTCTATCCATATAAAACTGCAACCAAATACATTTGGTTTTGTGATCTTTCAATCAAGTGCAATGTACAGGTGGTTATCGAGTTAGCATTAACCACTGGTGGGCTTCGAGTATCGAGGAGAATCTGGAAAGATGTTATCGTTATCGTCAAGTGCAATTAGCAGGAAAGCTTCTGAAGATTATTCTTCCCCATCAGTAGGATATTTTCGTATCCAATATCCATTTGGTTTAGTGATTTTCAATCAAGTGCGATCAACGTAGGACCGGCAATTTATTAGAGGTGCAATGAATCTTAAGAAGGAATTCCCGCTCTACGCGCACTGGCAAACGATGTTTACTCAACAATTTCTCAAACGAAAAATGGGTGTTGTGAGAATGGATGAGCGAACGCAAAAAATACTTAGACTGATTTGATGCAACAGATATTTTGTCTATTGGAAATGGGATGCAAATCGTATCACAATACAAGCCATGTATTATGTATTATACAACTTTCGTGTGATTGCTTCTTTTGCTGAATAGTGTGCCTTCAACGTAACGCTCTCGTTTTGGAAGTCCCCCAAATATTCATTTATTCAGTCATTCAGAATTTTTTCAGAAGCAACTGAAAACAAATGATCACTAAATCAACGATAGTCCTACATCACCCTTGCGGTTATACCACAGATATAAGCCACTTCCTGTTTTTATGGTGGTTAGATACTCCTCCCCCTCTCTAGAGGGGGGCTGCCATACAAATGAAACACAAATTTCTGAATTACTCGAGAATTGATCAAGCAAACGAAACCAAATTTTGCATGTGGAGGTTTTAGGATGCAATAAATGTTTCTATGGTGGTTAGACACTCCTTCCGCTCTCTAAGGGTGGACTGTCATACAAATGAAACACAAATTTCTGCATAACTCGAAAACTAATCAAGCAAATGAAGCCAAATTTGGCATGTGGAGATTTTACGGGGCACAAAACGTTCCTATGGTGAATACACTCTTCCCCCCTCTCTAAGGGGGATTGCCATTCAAACGAAACACAAATTTCTGCATAACTCGAGAACTCATCAAGCACAATTTGGGATGTGAGGGTTTTTGGGTATGAGAAATGTTTTTATGATGGTACACACCTTCCTCCTCTGGAATGGAGAGGGGGTCCCATAATAAATATTATAAATTTCAACCAAAAAAAATGGGTGGGTTATATCTATGATATAACCGCCAGGTTGACGTGGGACTATCGTACTCTCAGTAAGCATTTTTTTGCTTTGTAAGTAAAGTTTTGAACAGTTGCCATGTAAGATCAATTCATGTATTGTAATAGATTATGTTCTTCGTTACAAGTAAATTTGATGAACTTTCTTTTACGTTTGATATGATGCCCAGAACTACCAAAATATGTGAGCGGAAGAATTGTCAAACAATCTTGTATTTTACATTTTTCGAACCTCGGAAGTTCATTCACCTCTAGATACTAGAGGTGAAAGCATGGTTTTCCCAGGCTTCTCAGTTTAGAAGTACGTTTTAGGGAGACATATTCCGGTCTGCACAAAGACAAGGATGTACAAAAGTACTTGCAGCTTGCATATATTTGCAATGTGGATTCCCCCAGGCATCTTTGTTTTGAAACACATTTTTGTGGGAACAAAGATACCCCCGATGTATATGTATTGGCATAGCGGATTCCCCCAGGCACATCGATTTTGAAGCCCACGTTAGGGAAACACAGCTCGGAGGGAACAAAAATACCCCCTACTTGCATGTATATTTGCAAAGCGGATTCCCACAGGTACATAGATTTTGAAGTCTGTGTTGGGGAAACCGTAAATCGGGCCAATCAACACGAGGCAGTTAGGGCGTTTAGATAACGCTTAACATTTTACAGTTATTCAATTGTTTATCTAATTAAAAATAACATTTTAATAAATGCAATAGATGCGTAGAAATATTCCCTATCAATTGATGCAAACATCTTTCCGATTCAGTGAGAAATGTTCGAGTTATAAGCCTTCGAAATCTTTCATTTTTTCCTGCATGTTCTGTGTTTAGGTTTTAATTTTACCCCCCCTATATTCCGGTTAGACGAAGTCCCACGTCAATATTCAAACCAAACATGACAATTGAAAACTTTCGGAAAACTCTATAGGAAAAAGAGAAGTATGGGGTTCTATATTGAAAAGAGTTTTCCTTGAATATGGATAACCTTCACTTTTGAATTAAATATACCTGATGACGAAAGAACCTTGATTGGAAAAATGACATCTGGAGAGGGGAGAAGGTTGAACGTTCGTGATTGGGGTACGGAGACAACGAGCGGATTAAAGGAGCAGAAGAACACTGTCGAGCCCGAGACGAACGGATATCCAGATTAAGCAGACAGAATACTTACAGAAAGAAATGAAATTCCCATATGTTCTACAATTACATAGTGACAAGTGCTGTTAGTCCATTTGATGTTTGCGCTAGCGAAATTGATCTGTGTTCGAAACTGAAAATGGATTTTAATGTGATGAAACGCACTCCTATGTCTCCTTCTATCTATACCAAAAAAAAGGATCGCCGGTTGTGTTGATAAGAGCAGAACTTGAGGGAGGAATTGTCCGATTTAGGGCTGTCTTTATTCTATCATATTTTCTGTATAAAACATTTATTTCATGTAACGGAGAAACATGTTATTTGCAAGTGATTGAAAAATCTTGAACGAGAATTGTGTCTGAAAATAATCTGGTATTATAATGATGAGTTTTGTTAGAAATACTAGGATTTTTATAGTAAAAGGTTAATTCAACGGAGTCGATTAGAAGATCAATCAATGAATAGTTCTGCGATTGGACCCATGAACTTGCTCATAGTAAGAAAACGTGAATGTTTGAAGGTATTGATAACAAAAAACAAATTTTGGGCGGGACGAAGTTTGCCGGGTCAGCTAGTATATCCATATAAAAATAAGTCACTATTAGAATGGATCATATTAACACGTTGACTGCCACGTCAGTCATCGGTGACTGACAGTATAACATATGATAATAAAGGTAACTAATATAAGCATATAAGCTTATCAGCATTCCCTTTCGAATAAAAATACCTTCCACTACGATAAGAAACGATGCCCCTAATACGTTTAAAAAGTTCTATAGAGTCGCTAGAAAACCGTGGCACTCAACGTGTTAATGTTAAGATTGTAATTCGAATAGCTTCTAGCGTGTGTTCAAGACTTTTTATAAATAAAAAAAATTAAAAAAGAAGAGCTGGAACGGGGACCGTTTAAGAATTACCTGTAGAATTACTCTGCATTAAATGTACGAACCGTATAAGCGATGTTGTGATACTGACTTTAGAGGGAAAACGAAAATGGAATTTGAAATAAATTAAAGAGCGAATCAGATGCTTAAAAATATATTTCAACGGGATTGTGTTAACTATTATCGTTGTCCTACTACGCTATTGTTCAAGGACACTTCAAACACTGTGTTATAACTCTTTAATCGGGAAAGTGCCAATTCTCGAAAAAGAATGTGCGACATTGACTGCAGACTCACCTGTTACAATTCTCCTTCGAGCGCAACAAATCGATCTTTTTTGTGTGTCAATCCAAGCCAAGACTCGTCACTCAAATCAGACCCCGCTCAGTTGCAAAGTCAATCTTTTTATTCCACCAACTCTTCAAATTTTGGACCACTACCAACTTACTTATAATTATTATTTCTGATTTCGTCTGTTTCACTTCTTTCACTTCTCCTGATGTGCATTCAAAAAAATACCCCACAAGCTAGTGTTACAGCTTTGTAGCAGCAATTATGTACACTGTAAATTAGCCAATCACAAAATCGATCACAACACGAACGGTTGATGTGTGCCAGTTTGCCACTGCAAATCTTCCATTCGCAAACAACAACAATCGACAAGATCTTTGAACCGCACTCCAACTGCGAACGGCTGGTTTGTTGTATTCAGAAAGTATCGGATTTCACAATTTCTCGCTCATTCACTGCGCCTCGATGATATCCCCTTCTTCCTACATCTCCTTCAATGGTTCTGTGAGAAGTGCTATTTTTAATTCTTTTTCTCCAAATCGAAACCGGAGTTAACGTATCATCTCACCACGCTGAAAACACTCGCGAAATGATCAACTTTTTCAAACGGCGTTCCCGTAATCCACCGAGCATCTCCATTGGCTGACTGACACTCATATGCTCCACTAAGTATCACAAATAATCCATCATCGGCTGCTGCCAGGTGCGTTTACCCTTGCTTTTCCCTGCCGGTCTTATCTCTGTCGTCCATTCGCCATCAAAAGGGGAACACACAGTGCATTCGACTCGACCGTAAGGGACACCAACACTCAATTGAAAATAAATTTCCCACAGCATAAATGTACACCACGAGGAGGGGGGGCCTCACACTAAACTCCTGTCCGATGCGAGAGTAGCACATGCAACCAGCGGTACAGAACGGACGAAAAACACGTCCACTCACGGCGACGATCGAAACGAATCTAACTGAACCCACTCGCGCCAAATCATTCACTAGCTCACTCACTCACTCACGCTCACTCGCGCTGGCAGCAGCGATTGAGTCAGAAAGCCGAACAGGATATAAAATTACAAAACTGCACACACAAACAGCAGTTATGCCATGCGACGATGATGATGCTGTTACCGGCGGCGGCGGCGGCGTTTCGGTTGGTGCATGCCGGGACCAGGTCGCTGTGTTTTGATTTGGACATGATTCTGTGATGGATGCAGTGAGTGGTGCGCGAGGCATTGATGTTCGTGCGTTGTGTGTATAACATGATTTGGTACACTCTCGGGTTTTGACGTAGGACTACGTCTTTCATTTCTGTACCGGGGTGTAAGTTCAAAGTTTCGAAAACGAGAGAGTGACGCTGGAGTGCAAGGTTTTGCACGTTAATACCTCTTTACCGGCTGAATAGAGCAGTATAATAATCACTTCATCCGAAATATAAAATGTCAACGAGTTATTTGATTGTCACTTATTGGTGCAAAAAATCGTTTTAATAGCTTAAAAATTGTTTTGAAAACAAGCTATTGAAATCATCATTGCTCATCGATGATGATTGGTGATCGCAATGTGTTCCCGAACACGGACGCAAAATCTAGGCACCTGGAGAAACCGTCATAGCGAATACATGCAAGCTGCGACTTCTTTTGCTCGCTTGCATTAGAGTTTGGGAAACCATAGCGAACACATGCAAGGCGTGAATACATTTACTTGCATCAGTTTCTGTTCTGCTTTCGCATGGAACAGTCATGAAAAATTGTTTGCGTGTGAATGCGTTCAAGCGAAGGAATATTCGCATTTACACATTCGACTTGGTGTTCCCGTGATGCAATCCAATTGGCGAATTTACGCAAAGCCGAATCAGCTCATGCGACACCTACATTAGAGTCCAGAATTACAAAAGTAATGATGTTTGTTTATTTCACGCACTGAAAAACAAGATTCGGTCGTGATTATTCATTTTATTTCTATTTAGATTCATTTCAACCATTAAATGTCTTCAGTATATGGTAAGAAAGTTAGGGCTTTGTATATTTAGGATGATTTCAACATGCGATTGGACCAAAATCATTGATAATATTCGAAAATTTTCTGTTTGATAATGGATACAGGTTATGAATATTGTAGATAATGGTGATGAAATCGATATCATATTATGTTGGATTATATCATTGATAATGGAAGGGCCGATACAAGAAAGATTTGCAGCATTCTAGCGCAACACATGCTACTCATCGTTTATCTAGTTATTTCTATAAACTTTATATATACTTTATTTCGTTTTCACCGTGAAGTGGCGCCCTCAGTTTCTATTCTGCGCATGGAGTGATCATGAAAAATCTCGTGTTATTCTTATGAAAACAAAAATGAATCATGTATCAAACATCTTCAGTTGCTTTTACAAGGCCACTCAAATTCCATCGGTTCGTTTCTGGACCACCAACAAGTTCGAAAGAGTTGAATTTTATGTTAATAACATTTCCATACTTATACTCATAAAACCACACACTAACAAAAAAAAAATTCTTTCATTTATTCATTTTGAATTGATTCAGATGCAATTTCCAATAAATGATTACAGAGCCAACGGTAGTCCTACGTTTACCTTGCGGTTATATCACAGATATAACCCACTTCTTGTTTTTTATGCTCTTGGAGGAGCGGCCTCAGGTAGAGTAAGAAATGTTGGGGGATTGGATGAATAGGTGTTAGATTCAAAAACAATTTGGAAGTGGCTAATGTATGTTTACTTCTGGATGACACTAAGTTCCCAGTGGAACCTTGATGTATTCAACGTAAGTATTACTTGCGCCATTTTTCATTATGGGCTGTCCACATACCACGTGATCAACTTTAGGGGGGAAAGGGGTAGGAGTTACAAAAATGTCCACGCTAGTCGCCGATGAGGGGAAGGGGGAGGGAGTATGTCCACATGGATACTTTAAATAAATATTTTTCGAAAAGTACATCTACATTCGAGAATAATTAATACTTTTTGACGTAGGACTACGTCTAACCGGAAGATATAGGGGGTGAAATGGAAATCTAGGCACTGAACAAGTAGGAAAAAATGCAAGATTTGGAACGCTTATAACTCGAGCATTTCTCAATAGATCGCAAAGGTTTTTGCATCAATTGATAGGAAATATATCTACGCATCTATCATAACGAATAACATTTCATTTTTCTTGAGATAAATAATTGAATAATTGTGAAATATCAAGCATTGTCAAAATGCACTATGTGCCCATTTTTGATTGGTCCATTTTGTGCTCCTCAAATCGTACCGACCAAAACGGGCAACCAGAGCAGCAGCGAAATAGAATGAAGCACGATTGGAAAGGAAAAAGAAAAAAATGAACGAAGCATTGGTCGCAGTCTCACACATGAGTAATTCTCGAGCCAGCCAGTCAGCTTAAAAATCCCCGCTCCGCTGCCGCAACGATGATTCTCATTCAAACCGTACACCACATCGGTTCGCATCACAACACATCAACAAACCAACCCAAGCAGCCATGTCTGGACATGGTAAAGGAGGAAAAGTGAAGGGAAAGGCAAAATCCCGCTCGAACCGTGTTGATCTGTAGTTCCCCGCAAGGGTAGCTAGGCCGAGCGCGTTAGTACCAGTGCACCAGTCCACCTAGCCGGCGTTATATAGTTTCGGCCGCCGAAGTGATCGAGTTAGCTGGCAAAGCTGCTCGCGACGATAAGAAAACCCGCATTCGGAACAGAACACATTCGGTTCGGTGGACATCAAGACAACAGGCAGTTGCAGCGAGTGGCGAGTGGCAAACGCAATCGCAAAACGGCATCAGGTAGCAGAAGAAAAAAGTTTGTTCTTTCTACAAACTGCTTTGGTGGCAAATCCAGAACAAGGCGGCATCGAGGGCGTTCGAAATGGTTTTTTTTTTCAAAACCACGAGTACTAAGTTTTCTAAATTGGAACCATTCCATAAAACAAGGCGCTTTTCAGGGCCATTAAACCTTCCAAAAAAGAGTTTAGGAAATACAGTTCAATGCTTTCTAAAACATTATCCAAAATAATAATAAAACACAAATAGATTTTTTCATCATTTGTTTGCCAGGATCTGATGAGTATGTGAATTTGGCAGTTGTTCTGAGCTTATTGATAGTTGGGGACTTTCCTGATTATTCAATTTTCACCAATTCTTAAATTGTTTCCAGATTGAAAGTACAGTAATTTACAATTAGTTTGACATATAGCTAATTGGACGGACATATAATGCGACTTATTTAGTTGGACATTTTTGTAAACATAGAGATTCAAATTATGACCCCACATTGAAAGTCGACACTGTACCACTGTCATCGCAAATGTTCAATTACAGGTTAAAATCGCCTCCAATGCGACACTGAGTGGCGCTTCGGCACGTCGCATTGAATGTAATTTACTGTACAACATGTCACAAAGCTGGATGGGAAGAAATTTTCCAACTGTGAAAGCTGTGTCGAGTGGCAACAAATCGCTAAACAGGAAGGTTTAGCCGAACAAGATGGGGATATCGAGTGATAACAAAACAATAAACTCTTTAGATGGAAGATAATTTTGTAATCCTGAAAAGGACCCTTTTTAGCCTGCATGTGAATCCAACGAGCGAACAAATCGTAAGGAATGTATTTTTAGTAGTAAAATAACTTTTATTTACATTAACAAATGTTCTATAAATTTGGTTATACATATCAATTGATTTAGCCTAAACGGCTCTTCATCTTTGGAATTCAGTTTTATAATATTCAAAGTTTGTTGTTTTCAACTGGTTGTACAAAATTATACTTTGAAGACAAGTAAAGGATCAGATGAATTTGATAACCTAACTAATTGAAAAATTTTTACAACCTACCTAATTGAAAGAATTTGATAACCTAACCTAGTGAACAAGATCGCGTACAATCAAATGGGCGGATCGCAGACAAGCAACTCTGAACCTCTCTAGAACTACCGTTCTCCGTTCCTCCAGGGTCGCTACACCAGCCAGGCGGTGGACCTCAGAGTTTCGAGTTCGAGGTGGACTATTCAAAATCATCCTGAGGATCTTGTTTTGGATCCTCTGCAGTTTGAGATGGTGCACAACTCTCCCAAATTGGCATACCGTACTCGATGACAGGCAAGATAATTTGTTTATAGACAGCAAACTTATTTTTCAAGGATAGGGTAGATCTCCTATGTATGAGTGGATATAATGAGCTAATTAGGATATTGCACTTAGTGCTCGTTTTATCAATATGCTCCCTGAAAAGAAGCTTGCTGTCTAGTGTGAGGCCAAGGTACACTGCCTCTTTAGTCCATTCCACCACTGAGCCATTCAATCGTATTGAGTTATTCTCAGACGGAACAAGTCTGGGAGACCTAGAATGAGGGAAAATGATGACCTGGGTTTTCGCTGCATTGATACAGATCTTCCAGCTGCTAAAGTACTCAGACAGGACATTCAAGCCTCTCTGGAGTTTGGCAGTGAGAGGTCCGATAACTCTTCCGCTATATACTATGGATGTGTCATCCGCGAACAACGACAATATTCCTCCATCAGGGAGAGTTGGAATGTCAGATGTAAATAGGTTGAATAAAATGGGTCCAAGAATACTTCCTTGTGGTACACCCGAGCTAATGTAAAAAGCATCGGAGTTGGAGCCGTTGAGAGAGACTCGGAATGTCCTGTCTAGTAGATAGCTCTGAATGATTTTCACGAGGAAAATTGGAAGACCGTATCGTTGCAGCTTATAGACCAAGCCATCATGCCAGACATTATCGAACGCTTTTTCCACGTCCAACAATGCCATGGCTGATGTTTTAGAGACAGACTTGTTCCGTCTGAGAATGTTGGTGACTGAGCTGATGAATAGTCGATCGACCCTTCCTAAAACCGAACTGCTCATCGATCAAAATGTTATTCCCTTCGGCAGATATCAAAAGACGCTGGTATATTGCTTTTTCAAACAGCTTTGATAACCCCGAAAGAAGGCTGATAGGTCTGTAACTAGAAGGGGCCGTGGGATCCTTCCCAGGTTTCCGGATGGGAATGACTTTGGCTGACTTCCAACACGAGGGGAAATAGCCAAGTCGGAGACATTGGTTGAAGATCAATGCCAGATGATTGAAAAAACTGGGACTCAAATGTTTGAGCTCCAGATTCAGGATGTTGTCGAAACCTGGGGCCTTCATGTTTTTGGATGATTTGATATAGGTCAACAGTTCGTCAGCTGAAATCTCAGATTCTTCGGGAAAAACGTTCGGAATCGTTTGGAGGATGGTAGAACTTTCACCAATAGCCGCCTCATTCGGGCTGATCATGTGTTGTCCCAGATTATGAGAGCTAACAAAATGTTGACCTATTACAGCAGCCTTCTCTGTGGGGGTTATCAGTAGAATGTTTGAATCAGTCGGGCGATGCAGTGGAATCAGTGGTGGAATGGGTTTAGGCTTGTTTTTCAAGACTTTTGTGATCTTCCAGAACGGCTTAGCATAATCTGGGAGAGAGCGGATTAAATTATTGAAATTTTCATTGCGAAGATCCACCATCCTGGCTTGGATAATTTTTGTAAAGCAATGCAATATTGCAATGTGTTTTGACGTAGGACTACGTCTTTCATTTCTATACCGGGGTGTAAAATCAATGTTTCGAAAACGAAAGCGTTACGCCGGAGACCGAGATTTTGAGCGTTAATAGCTCCTAAACAACTGAACGAAATGGTATGATAAACACTTCATTCGAAAGATAAAATGTCTACGCGTTCTATAATTGTAACTTTTTGATCCAAAAAATTGTTTCAATAGTCTTAAAATTGCTTTCAAAACAGGCTATTGAAATCACCAATCGGTATATAAGCAAGCGGCGCTCGGAAATCCACTCAGTTCTAATTGAACAGCGATTGGAGCATGTTGTCGCTGTTGTGGTGAAGCTCTTCGTTTATCATGAAAGCGCGGATGAACGGTGTCACCAAGAGCCTGTTTGTGCACCCTAGGCCAGAAGGGAATCCATCAGGAGGAGAGTGATGCCACAAACGGTTCCCCGGGAAGACATCGTTACACACACATACACGCGCGGAATTTTTTCCGTTTGGATGCCATTCAGCATTGAGAAAGTTCCGGAAAGATCTAATCTTTTCTGGAAAATAATCTGCCAGTTCCTCTGGGAATTTAAAAATACATTCATGTGAAAGAGTTTATTTGAATGTTTTCTATCCATGTAACACTGTGACCAAATATGTTTCAAGCAAGTGCTATTAACAGGTGGTTATCGAGTTAGCATTAACCACTGGTGGGCTTCCAGTATCGAGGAAAATGTGGAAATATCTAATCGTTACTGAAAATAATCTGCTAGTTCCTCTTGGAATTTAAAAATACATTCATGTGAAAAAGTTTATTTGAATGTTTTCTATCCATGTAACACTGTGACCAAATATTTTTCAATCAAGTACTATTAACAGGTGGTTATCGAGTTAGTATTAACCACTGGTGGGCTTCCAGTATCGAGGAAAATGTGGAAATATCTAATCGTTACTGAAAACAATCTGCCAGTTCCTCTGGGAATTTGAAAATACATTCATGTGAAAGAGTTTATTTTAATGTTTTCTTATATCATATTTTTCAATCAAGTACTATTAACAGGTGGTTATCGAGTTAGCATTAACCACTGGTGGGCTTCCAGTATCGAGGAAAATGTGGAAATATCTAATCGTTACTGAAAATAATCTGCTAGTTCCTCTTGAAATTTAAAAATACATTCATATGAAAAAGTTTATTTGAATGTTTTCTATCCATGTAACACTGTGACCAAATATGTTTCAAGCAAGTGCTATTAACAGAAGGTTATCGAATTAGCATTAACCACTGGTGGGCTTCCAGTATCGAGGAAAATGTGGAAATATCTAATCGTTACTGAAAATAATCTGCTAGTTCCTCTTGGAATTTAAAAATACATTCATGTGAAAAAGTTTATTTGAATGTTTTCTATCCATGTAACACTGTGACCTAATATGTTTCAAGCAAGTGCTATTAACAGATGGTTATCGAATTAGCATTAACCACTGGTGGGCTCCCAGTATCGAGGAAAATGTGGAAATATCTAATCGTTACTGAAAATAATCTGCCAGTTCCTCTGGGAATTTAAAAATACATTCATGTGAAAGAGTTTATTTGAATGTTTTCTATCCATGTAACACTGAGACCAAATACATTTGGTTTAGTGATTTTTCAATCAATCGCAATTAACAGGATAGCTTCTGAAGATTATTCTTCCCCATCAGTAGGATATTTCCGTATCCAATATTGTATGCGCCCGCATTCGATTATTGCTCAGTCGCCGAAAGTTCCGAGCTCAGAGAGTTCATTCCCCTCTAGTTTGCCTTCCAAATTGCCATCGTAAACCACACCTTCTCTCGATTCAATCACACACAAAAAGCATACTTAAGCGATATTCTGGTGGTGAGACACATTCATTTTTCGTGAGGACATCGACAAGACAACATCGTTGCCTAACGTGCTGGAGGAGGTGAACGGCGAAGGATCGACACATACACGCGCAGAATTCTTTCCGTTTGGACGCCATTCAGCATCGAGAAAGTTCCGGAAAGATCTAATCATTGCTGGAAAATAATCTGCCAGTTCCTCTGGGAATTCAAAAATACATTCATGTGAAAGAATTTATTTGAATGTTTTCTATCCATGTAACACTGTGACCAAATATTTTTCAATCAAGTACTATTAACAGGTGGTTATCGAGTTAGTATTAACCACTGGTGGGCTTCCAGTATCGAGGAAAATGTGGAAATATCTAATCGTTACTGGAAAATAATCTGCCAGTTCCCCTTGGAATTGAAAATTACATTCAAGCGAAAGAGTTTATTTTAATGATTTCTATCCATAAAATATCCATATAATACATTTGGGTTTGTGATTTGTCAATTTGTCAAATTTGAATAATCTGAAGATTATTCTTCAGAACAAGGTTTTTCGTATCCTATATTGGATGCATAAAACCTTGTGCCTCCAACGTAACGCTCTCGTTTTCGAAGACCCTCAAATATTCATTTATTCATTCATTCAGAATGGATTTAGATTCAACTTCAAACAAATGATCTCTAAATCAACGAGAGTCCTACGTCACCCTTGCGGTTATACCATAGATATAACCCACTTCCTTTTTTTTAAGTTGGGTTGACCAGTACGCTGGTACTGCCGCCTAATAGCATTACGGAGACGAATGAGGTCTTTGGTATTTCTATCGAGGTTCAGAGTATTACTCACTTGTCTGGATGATGGAATATTGTTCTCCCTTGAGCGGGAAATCATCTCGTTAATACGATGAAGACACTGGTCGATGTCATCAGTTGTCTCCGGCTGGGTTTCGTAATCGATGGACTCATCAACGCACTGCCGAAACCGCACCCAATCAGCATGATGGTAGTTGCGTCTGGATACTTGGAACCTATGGACAGTGGAGCCAACCTCAGCCACCACCGGATAGTGGTCCGAGCTGAGAACCTGGTAGACGACGGGATTCGATATGTTTGCCATGTTGGTGAGGAAAAAATCGATTGTTGAATGAGCACCGGATCGGCTCAACCGGGTGGGAGAGTCCGGGCTCAAGATGGTGTACTGCGCCGCCTGCAGATCCTCAGCGAGCACAGTTCCGTTCTGGTTACGCCGACTGTTGCCCCAGGCTTGGTGCTTGGCATTCAGGTCGCCGGCAATAATGAAGTTTTCCCTCCTACGAGTGAGCTTCACGATGTCACGTTTCAAGGCTGCTGTCGAGCCATCTCTTACATTCGTTTGCCGCGGACAATAGGCCGCGATAAAGGTGATTGGGCCAACAGAAGTGGAAACTTCCACCCCTAAAGCTTCAATGGTCCTCAGTTGAAAACATGGTAGTAACTTACAGCGAATATTCCTTCTCAAAATAACAGCCACTCCTCCACCCCTAGAGTCCGTTCGATCGAGCCTAAGGAGCCGGAAATCAGGAAGGTACATGTTGACTTCGGGCTTTAGATGAGTTTCTGTGACGATGGCGATGTCGATGTTCTGCTCGTTGAGAAAACCAATGAACTCAATGCTCTTGCTCTTGAGCGAGCAAGCGTTCCAATTTGCTATTCGGAGGTTTTCATGGTCCATATTTGTCGATAAGAGCAACGGCCGCTTGCAGCTGTTCAGATCGTGTTTTGCAGTTTCGCAAGATATTTATTACCTCCGCCAACAGAGTGACGAGTTCTTGAGAGGTGAACGAGGAATCGTCGGTCTCTCCGGACACAGCTAGAGTGGAACGATCTTGATTCCAGGAAAGTCCTGGGGGCGACGGGGATGATGCGACGGTTGCTGCATACGTTTGTCTCTGGCGAACCGAGGGATTGGAAACCCTATCAGTTGATGTTGCTGCAGCAGGGGCTGCTATTCGATTGTTGAGTGGGAGTGGTTGAAGCACTGGAATCGGGCGACGCTGAACGATGGCAGGGAAATTTTGCTGATTGTTTTCCGGTACTCGTCTGCGACCTGGCTGATTACCGATTGAAGCTCGCTTTCTGATTTCTATATATTCAGCACGCTTTGGGCAAGCCCTACTGGTGGCCAGGTGACCAGCTCCACAGTTGGCACATACTGGGTCAGCATCCTCCATTAAACCACATGCATCAGCGGCGTGCGTAGCTCCACATTTGATACACCGGTTTGCCATGTGGCAGTTTCTGGTGCCGTGTCCGAACAACAAACAATTGTTACATTTCGTGATGTCACGGCGTACCGGACGGTAGCGCTCCCACTTCACGGCGAAGTGGAAAAGCGTGCGGATGTTTTCCAAATCCTTGGAATTTTTCACCAAGTTTACTAGATATAGTTGGTCTCGATATTTACGTTTCTGGTCATGCCGCTTCATTTTATGGATGATCTCTGGCTTCAGCCCATTTTCCTTGAGCTCCTTCAACAGCGTGTCTACGTCCATGTCTGGAAGGCCGCGCAAAACCACTTTGAGAGGCTTGTTGGCCTCGATATCATGGGAGAAATACTCGACCTTCAGGTTCTTTAATAGCGTTTCCACCGCAGCGTAGTGGTTCATTGCCGGAACCATTATTTTGAACCCTTATATGCACAGACGGATTGTACATTTAAGCCCTCGTTTCACGAAATAATCGATTCTTTCCCGAAGGTTCTCCGGGAAACCTTTCACGTAGAAAGGAGGCACTTTCTTCTTCTTTGCAACTGGCGGCTCAGCGCCATTTTCCAGCACAGCATACCGATTGTTTGCTAAAAGCCTTTTTGCCGACGGATCAGCAGCGACGGTCGACGGATCGACGTTCATAACCGACCGGGAGCGCTTCCCGGAATTGTTTACACTCGCGCCACCGCGCGTATCACCCATGGCTGAGTCTAAAGCCGGGTTCAGACGGTGCGAGCAAGCATACGAGTCGGTCTAGTCAGTTACTGCAGTGCAGCTACTCACACCGTGTGAACACATCATGCCAGTTATTGTCATGTGTGATCCGGCGTGCGAGCTACTTCAAAGTTTTTTGAATTTACTCGCACTCGCATGCTTCAAAACGTCAAAAACAGAATTTAGCGTTCGAATCAGGGATGCCAAATGTAAAGAAATGTCTCTATTTTTAAGATATTTGAAAATATGCGAAGATATTTATAGACTTGAAAATTATTGGAAAAACAAATAAAACCCTCATAGTTTCTTAACGAAATCATTGTTATTCTGTTTTGCACGCTGGCGGGGCACGCTTTCTTTTTGAGATAGTTTTCTGGAGAATGTCTAATATAGAATCATTATCAGGCACAATTTTCATTCAAAATTCACTCACAACTTGCGAAAAAAAGTAAGGTTCTAAGAAACAGAATACATATTCGATTTAAAAAAGTACATTTTCATTCATTATTTTAATTTTTGACGCGTGTGAATAAAATTTTAAAAAGTCTTCTAGACTATCATTTAAAGCATCACATACTTCCGGAATTATCTTAGCTATGGATGCTTTCGAGATTCTAAAAAACATCGACAACAATCTGAACAATATTCCAGAAGAAAGGCATATCAATGTCATTTATATTATCACTCTTGCAGGTACAGCATCCTTCATGAGTGTATCTTGGCGTTGTATTTGTGGAGCAATTAAATTCAACAGTTTTTCCACTTGTTCAGGTGTTATTCTCAACACTGCTCTGTAATCTCTATAAAATTGTGTAATGATACATTCAACTGAAAACCTAAGATGAAAACTACCAATAAAGAAGTCGATTTCGGACCAATCATTTGACAAATTCGGACCTGATTGCTGTTTCTGACTATTTGATGGACATTTGAAAAATCGCCTGGCATCCCAGGTAAACCCGTGCCGTAGTATCTAGTTTTTCGCCAGCAGCTCACACTATGTGAACGGACAAGGCGAGTCAACCAATTGTCAAGCGAGTCCACCGGGTCAGTAGCTGCTCATTGTCAAGTCAGCTACTAGCAACGTATAAATGGGCCTTAACAGAGCGTCACTTGCCAACGCGCAAAAAAAAAACTTGAACGAACACGATCAAAAAAACAAACTCGAGCGAGAGAAAAAATCCTACTGTGATGTTGTCACTTCGGCTATCGAACGATGAATGGAATGTATTTTTTTGCCATCGCTCCCTTTTAACGCTCATTCGTTCGTCTCGTTGGACTCGCCCCTCTGGCTGAGTCTGCCGATTTGTCTCTATCCTGTGAGTGTGTACCGCTAGAGTATAAAACACGCGGACCCCAAAAAAAAAATCTTATTTTTTTTTAAACCGTAAACCCGTGTGGTTGTACGGCATCGGCATCGTGGACGTAACAAAGGAGGACAAGTTAAGGGAAAGGCAAAGTCTCACTCGAACCGTGCAGGTCTCCAGTTCCCTGTTGGTCGCATTCACTGATTGCTCCGCAAGGATAACTAGGCCGAACGGATTGGTGCCGGAGCACCAGTATACCTAACAGCGATTATAGAGTTTCGGCCGTCGGAGTGCTCAAGTTGGCTTGCAAAGCTGCTCACGACAATCAGAAAACCTGCATCAAGAACAGAGCAGCTTCGGTTCGGCGCTCATCAAGGCAACAATTAGTTTCAGTGAGTGGCAAAGTGTTTCTCCGGTACGTCGCATTAAATGTAATTTACTGAACAACATGTCACAAGCTGGATGGGAAGAAATTTTCCAACTGTGAAAGCTGTGGCGAGTGGCAAACGCAATAGCTAAACAGGAAGGTTTAACCGAACAAGATGGGAATATCGAGTGATAACAAAAACACAACACCAAAGGTTCTTTTCAGAACCATCAACATATTCATAAAGAATAAACAGTAAACTAATCTATTTTTCAGGTAGATAGGTAGGTATTCACGTAGGAGAAGAAAATAAAACAATATATTAAAAATATATATTTAACAAAAGCTGTCCCCTTTGTATAGTCCTACGTCACTCCGGTTATGTCCCCGACATTACCCACCCGTCTTTTTATATAATAAAAACAAAACTTTTTGCCCATCATGAGTACTCCGCATTTGTAAATGAAAGGAGTGAGTAGTCTGAGAGAATTACGTTGAATCGTTGAAGTTGCAATTTGAATTTACTTTATGAACAACTAGCTCATTCAGCAGGGTCGTTACTCCAACGCTCACTGTCAACTACTTTTTCAAAGGCTACGATTCAACCACACTATATCGGGCGAGGCTCGGAAACTCATTTTTAAATTCGGGGAAGGTTGTAAGTAAATGATAGTTCTATCGAAGAAGATTAATTCTAAGGAAAATACATATATTTTATTTTACGTGTTTGATGTCTGTTCGAATGTGTATTTTCTCCTCAATTTCCTATTTCTTATCTAACCCTACTTGTGACGTCCCAATCTTCGTTTATACTTGCGCAATTTCAAGCAACGTGGTCGTGGTTGTAATTTTTGCGGGATTTCTCGGTGGTTGTAGTCTAGGTAGTGCGGACTGAATCAAAACGGCTGTCAAAAAAGATCCAATTGAAATGTCAAAAGAGATCCAACGATCAGGAGTGTTATTTTTCTTATGATAATCAACACTATAAAAGAGGTATTGTCATCAAGGGCAAAAATAATTAAAATTATAAAATGAACGAGCTACATTTTTCCGTCAATTGTTTAATTAACCATTCCATCTCTGAAAGAGCATCTCAGCCTTTCACTGAGCAACGTATTTTTAATGTCCCCTCTGTTTGACATAACGTTTTCCGAACGAAATAAAAACAAACGAAGTCAGAGTCACGTAAATGTTTACTCCTGCGATTTGAAAATATTCGATAAAAAGTGGAAGGAAGAGATGCCAGATGATTTTAAAAAAAAGTCTGTAAAAACATGTGAATGTCTGTTAAAAATGTGGAAAAGTCTGTAAAAGTGTGCAGATCTATAGAAATGTCTTTTAACGTTAATTTTCACATATTCATTAATACTTTGTACATCGCGTTGCACGTAAGAATGTATTTTGTATATATATACAGCCATTCCATGCCAAACCAATATAGTGGTTCTCAGATCTTCGTCAAAAGTGATAATTTTGTTCTTTATCGCAAAACATTAAACTCGTATTTTTTTATTTTTTCATTAGGGTGCCCATTTCCATTTTAGGGTGATCCAAAAAATCTTTTTTTTCCACTTTTTCCCAAAATGACTTTTTACAAAAATTTATAACTTTCGAACCACTTAACCGATTTAGATGATCGACATATCAAATTCAATCCAATGAGCTTTAATTGAGAAATATTGAACTTGCAGATAATATCGATCCTATTTTCGCAATTATTGAGTGTAGTCGTTTTTTAATTTATTCATGGCTTTGGACTAGGGGGCGCTTTTTTTTCTATATTTTTTCTTGAAAGCTGAGAATTTTTACATAAAATATCTCGATATCAGAGATGCTATTTTTTCGTTTTTTAAATATGATTTTTCAAAACTAATCGATGGTTCGAAAACAATTTTTCCCCATTTTTCTCACTACAAAAAGTCATAACTTTTGGACTATTGGACCGATTCCTATCATCGACATATATATCAAATTGAAGCTTACGAGTTATTTTTCTATGAAAAGATTTAACTTTTCGAAAAAATTGAATTTTTTATTTTTGTAATTATTGATTCAGTTAGTTTTTCATAGTTTTCTCGGTTAAAGATAGTAGCGCATATTTTTCATGGAAAGCTGAATATTATTTACCTAACATATATCGATATCAGAGATGCTATAATTATCGTTTTTAAGTTATAACTTTGTAAATTTAACATGTTTTAAGTCTTCGATCAATATTCATATGTGACTAAACTAAACCTATGCTACTAGAATCCAAACTTCCCGCAAGTGTGATATTTTTTCAAATATCGCTTATTGGCTTCCATTTAATATATCGATGATCTAAATCGGTTCAGTAGTTAAAAAGTTATGATTTTTCGCAGAATGTTATTTTTGGACAAAGGGGGAAAAATGATTTTTCGAACCACCGGTTAACTTTGAAAAATCATAACTAAAAAACGAAAAAAAAAAGCATCTCTGATATCGATATATGTTATGTAAAAAATCCTCAGCTTTCAAGAAAAAATATAAGGGGGTCTCCGTAGCCACATTGGTTGCACGTTCGCTTAGTAAGCGATCGATCGTGAGTTCATAACTCAGGGCCCTCATTGACCATCTTTGTGTTGTTACAGAATAGCTACGTCCACGCAACAATCATCAGCGATGGAGATCGATCCACGGTCGAAATAAGATCGATTCATCCATACAACTGCTCTGCTCTGCCAGACACATCGGGCTACTGTTCTATAAATAACTCAACAATGATCAATCAACTGTCTCCGCTGTCCGGTGGTCCAACTGGATAATGGAAGAACAGAAAGAATAACTCTTACGCCTAAATGGCTACTGTGTGAATGTGTGAATGTAATGGTATAGAAGGAATACTGGCGAATGGCAACTGTGTAATGTGCTAATTATAGATATGATAACCATGTGACATGTACACGATTGAAATTCGGCTCTGTTACAGCTAAAATGCTAATGAGCCTAAAATAAATAAATGGGATAAAAAAAAAAGAAAAAATATAATGGTTCTCAAATGGGGATCAACACTAGGGTAGGAGCCTGCCCGTTGGTCTCAAATGTTCCTATCTCACGCCTCCACGAAGATCATATGACGACATTTTTAGATCGGGCGTGAACTGGAAACACACACCTGGTCTTGGCTCCGAGAACGGGTGTCGAAAGTGGCTAAGTGAGGGGGTGCGAGCGAGTCAGAGCGCTATATCTCTCCCGGGGAAGGCCTCCCGGGTCATGGAGGCCTTACCAACCCGCTGTCTCCCGGGCAAAGGAGATACACCCAGAAAATGGAGCTACGTTCACGAAGAGTTATAAGAATGCGATCACCCGAGGAGGGTCCCCGAACTGGAGCTGGTCCTGGAACGGGCGTAAGAGCGAGCGGCCAGCGGCTGGAGGGCGATGTGCAAGAGCGGGCCACCAGCCGGGTTCAACCCGAAGAGCTACCGCCACACGGAAACAGCAGCCATCGACATCACCCAAGAAACGCTGCGCCTACGAGGCGTGTTGCGACTGCCAGACGACAGTCGTCCACACTTGTGGGTACCACTAGGCGCCGGATCATGTGGACACACGAAATGAACGAATTCGTGATCCGCGCCTATTACATCTGCACTGCTTTGGAGACGGACATGAGCGGTCGCCCTCGAATACTAACAATGTTCGAGGAAGCGTATCCAGAGTTCGTCGGGAGGCTTGATCAGAACGCGATGAACGCGAGGCGTAGAGCGATAGTACGCAACAACATGCTCTCCCAAACGCAAATCGACGAGATCAAGCAGCAGGTGCAGAGAAAAATAAGCTCTAGGAACAACAGAGCAAGCGATGTGTCGAGACGAAGTTCAGTACGGCTGAGCAATTCATTCGCGAGTGGGGCACGCGAATCAGCACCAGTGGAGGCCACAGTACAACAACCCCCTGAGCCGGAAGACCCACAGCCAGATCAACAACTACTACGCGATCTGGTCTTCCACTACGACGAGGCGATCTCACAGTTCCGCGACACAGACCCATTGTCGCGCCCCAGGATCCCGAAGTTGCAGCATTCCCGCAGGCTGACAAGTGCAGTAAAGCTCATGAACGAGCACGTTCTTCCGCTGCACTTGGTTGATGCTGAGAACATGGAGGAGCTGCAACTGAAAGTTTACTGTGCTGCTGTGGCGACCGCCAAAAGTTTAGGATACCGTATTAGGCCAAGAGGCGGACTGCTCCAACATCTCCGTGAAAGGCGTGAGCCTCCATGACGAAGGAGATTGGAGCAACGGATCCTAAACAAGCGCGCCGCAATTGGAAGACTGATGGCGTACAAAAGAGGCAGCAAATCGGCGAAATTATGTCGCCAAGTTGCTGTGATCGTGCGGCCTACTGAACTTCGCCAGCTGGGAGCTCACCAGCTGACGGAAAAACTCGACACACTGGTACAGCAATTGAGCGTCCTTACAAAACGGCTGAAACGTTACTCTGACTCTGCAAAGCGCCAGGAACAAAATCGGATGTTCAGAGATAACGAAAAAGCGTTCTACGACCACATTAGCGACGAGAAGCCCGACTACCGCGAAGGTTTGCCAGATATTAGCGATGTGACGAACTTCTGGGCTGGTATTTGGGAAACCCCAGTACAACATCGCGACGGGCAAATGTGGTTAAGACGGGAGGAGGAGAGATTTGGTGAAATTGGAGAGATGCCAGCTTTCATCGTCGAAGAGAACGATGTCTGCGAAGCCTCGCGGTATCTGAGGAACTGGGCAGCACCGGGCCCCGATGGTGTTCAGAACTTCTGGCACAAGAAGCTGACCGTCGCACATCAAAAGATAGCTGAGTGCTTCAACAAGGTGCTACGTGACCCACACAACCTCCCTGAATTCTGTGACAAGTCACTTGTTGGGTCTTGCTGTCTGTTGAAGTTTATCCCGCCCATGGTGTTTATTAAGAACAAAAAAAAGGAGAAAACACACATCTATAGAAAAAATAGCTAAATAGGGTCCTTCGCATAAAATTAAAAAACATATACTTATTTCCTAAACTATATTTCGATAAATAAAACCTAAAATAAAATTGAAATAACAGATTAAAAAATAGCTATTTAAGGGTTAAAAGAAAGACGGCACAGTCATACACAACACGAATTAAGGATTATATACAGCACAAACAACATTACACGACACATTAAAACATCGCTGCGGTTGGTAGTGCTGAAGGCGATGAAAACCAACCCGGATTTGGCGGGTCGTAGAGGTTCCGGTTGGAGCGAGTCGGGACTTTGTCTGAACCACGCGATAGAGACTAGACGTGTCCTCAACTACCAACGAAAAGTAAATCCGCGACGATTCAGTGGAATTGTAGTTTCTACGAAGTCCTTTCACAAAAAAGGAAGTATCATTCCGCACAAACCTAAACCGAACTAGCGGTTTGTGGCGGTCGCGTACAGTGGCGCACCGTCGTGTCGAAGAGGTTGAGTCGTGAGGGTTGGCATTATCGTCAAAACCCCAGAGCGCGGTGTGGCGTGGCCGAGGATCCGTACCGGCACCCTGAACGACGAACGAGAGGACAAGGCGGCGACGATCCGAATCTCCGCCAAACAGGAGAACCAACGCAGGACCGAGGGAGTATCAGCGGCGGTCAGAACCTACGCCGAAAGCCGTGGCAACGCAGGAGCGCGGCAGAACCAGTGGCGGGCCCTGACACGACACAATACACACATGTGAGTATTTGTAAATCTGAGTAGGAGTTAGGGAATTAGGGCAGACAATAAATAAAATAAAGACCGTCTCTTTAGGAATCTATAACGTGTTGTTTTCCCTTTTCTGAGAAACCTAATTTGGCTGGAATTGAGCCGACCCTGGGAGGGAAAAGAAGGAGTACATGCGGGCAGCTGGGCGTAGCAAGCCTAGGTTACATATTGGCGACCAACGAAAAAATTTCCACATTTTTTCTAGGTTAGCTCGGGGAGGGAAAACCAATAAAAAATTATTGCTTTTGTCGGTGATTCTGGTGATTGAGTCCAAGTTCACCTTTGCTAAGCAAAAAAAAAAAAAACAGAAAAAACACTTCGATACGAATTGCGTAAATTGCGTGCGAAAAGCTGGCAAAACTCTATATAGAGACTACATGATCTTTGATGAACGTATTTCAACAGTGCTAATCTTCAATCGTAGAGCGGTTTTTTGTTAGTTTCTTTCGCGAATAAAAAGACAAGAGAATAAACTTAATTTATTAAAAAAAAAAAAATCAGTTCGAATATTTAGTGAAAAAGAATTTCTTTTGTATTCAATTTCCGCCATTATCATTTCGCCATGGAACATTTCATCACACAATACTTTGGGTTGAATGTCGCGCATTTGTTGGACGACGAATTATATCACGAGTTGATTATCCGTCGCATTGATGCCAGCTCAGGTTCAAGAGCATCGCTGGAACGAAAGTGTAGAGCTGAGCTGAAACGAGAAAAAGAAGAAAATAAGTTAGAAATCGATTATGATAAAGCATGGGAATCATTGATTGATGAACTCGAAACGTGTGTAGGGAAAGTGCAAGAGATTAGAAATGCTCTAGAAAGTAGGCGGTATAAAAAAGCTCCTGATCAAAAGTTCAAGTCTCGTTTACTTCATTTACTCTTTCGTATGCTGAGAGCAAAAGTTCATGCTACAGAAGAGCCTGATAAAAACTCAATTTCAGAAACAGCAGGTCAGTGTGTGAGGCTTTTGAATAGTTTTTATTCTGTTGCATCACCGTATCCAGAAGTACGGAGAGCAGAGATCGATATCGTAAATAATAGCTTACTTAGAATGCGCTATGCATTACCTGATGAACAAAATGCAATCGTGATAGAAAATCCAGTTTTTCCAAATGAACAACCTAATTTCCAGAGCGAAACTGAGCGTATAGGCGAAGAGAATACTTCGAGAGAAAGCAGGGTAAATGAGTTAGCACCTCTTGAAGAAGAGGATGAACATGAATTATTTGAGGAAGCGGTAGGAGGTGAAAGAAATTTAGAAGTGAGTGAAGTGAGTGCGCTTCGAGAAGAGAACAAGCAATTAAAACAAATTCTGGAACAGTTGTTAACGCGCATGGAGAAATTAGAACCCACAATCAACAATAAAAAAGTGAAATCACAAGAGAAAGCCGAACAGTTGAAAAATAGTACACCATTTGATAGAACGACCGAATCGATTCAATCGAAAGAGTCACATTATTCCGAGAATTCCAAACCAAAGTTTGCGTATAGACAATTCTTGGATTGGTTGATAAAAGACCAAAAATTAGTAGAAGCAAAATTAAATGACATTGTAGAAAGATGTGATCCTGTGCAATCCGAAAAGGTGTCACCACAACCACGAAACCAAGATAATTTAAATGCTAATAAACGATTTCCAATTCATAAATGGAAAATTCGATACGATGGTGCGGATAACGGCCGTCGATTGAATGATTTTCTTCGTGAAGTCGCATTTAATGCTAGATCAGAAGGTTACACAGATGATGAATTATATAATTCAGCATATCACTTATTTTTGGGAAGAGCAAGATCGTGGTACATGGAGGTGAATGCTCAAAATGAATTGAGAACGTGGGATAATCTAGTAACAGAGTTGAAGAGAGAATTCTTACCACCGGATCTAGATTATTTTTATGAACGCCAAGCGCATCTTAGAAAACAAGGAGCGAAAGAGCGATTTCAGGATTACTATTCAGATATGACACGTGTTTTCCGAAGTATGACTACCCAATTGGAGGAGAATAAACGATTCCAGATTCTTTTTCGTAACCTCCGTTCCGAGTATAAAAATGCAATGCTTGCAGCTAACATTACAACGATCGCTAAAATGCGAGAGTTTGGGAAAAACTTTGATTCCATCAACTGGCAGTGTTATACACGTATTGAGAAAGAAAACTCGAGAGGGTTTAAGCGTAATGAAAATCAAGTTAATGAGATAGCAACGGATAAGAGAGACAACAATTTCCGACAGTGGAATAAGAGAGAGAACGCTCAGAGAGATCCCAAAGCTTTGAGCAAATTTTCTGAGTACAAGAAAATTCTCCCCGCTCAACAACAAAGGTCATATCGAAACACACAATCACAGTCGGTGAACCAAGCACAAACACGTCATTTTCAAGAACCCCAACCTGGTCCGAGTAGAAATCTGAACACAATCGAGAAAATTTTGAAATCATATGTACCAATTAAAAAGGGAACCTGTTTTAACTGTCATGAATATGGACACAATTTTCACCAATGTTCGAAAGAGAAAAAAATATTTTGCGAAACTTGTGGTTTCCCAGGTTTCATAGAAAAGGACTGTCCTTATTGTCCACCAAAAAACTTCGAGAAGACTGCTCTATGAGGCAGAGGAGTCAAACATCATTTCCCGAAAGGCCTCATTCTGATAGAAGTGACATAAGTAATATCCTTGGACAACGCGGTTACTATCCTGTACAGTCTGTTCCACAGTGTGACAAGGAGGTCAACACAATTTTTCTCCACCCACACGGTGATAACAGACCGTTTGTTAGAATCGATTTGCTAGGGATGAAACTTTTAGCTCTTCTAGACAGTGGTACAAATAGAAACATTTTGGGAAGAGGTTCCGAAAGAATAATTGCAAACTTGATTCTTTCATACATACCATCAAATTTAACCTTAGTTACAGCTGAAGGACATCCAGTAGAAGTGTTAGGAGAAATTGATATTCCAGTTTCATTTAATGGAATAACGAAATTTGTATCGTTTGTTGTCGCTCCCTCATTAAAGCGACCATGCTATCTAGGCATGTCGTTTTGGGACGAATTCGGAATTTACCCATCACTCCGAGATTCATTCATTGAAGTGATAGATGAAATCGAAGATCACGGAGAAGATGAATTATCACTCAGAGAGCAAGAAGAACTGAACGAAGTCAAAAAGTTATTTTTAGTACCCACTCCTGGAGATATAGGTTGTACTAAATTACTCGCACACTCTATTGAAATCAAAGATGAGTTTCGAAACCAACCTCCAATACGGAAAAACCCATACCCATGGAGCCCTGAAACACAACGTAAAATCCATCGAGCATTAGATAACATGATCAGAGACGATATTGTTGAATCATCACGATCAGAATGGGCACAACCTGTGGTCCCAGTTGCGAAGCGAGGTAGCGAAGATGTGAGGCTATGTCTCGATGCGAGGAAATTAAACGAGCGTACGAAACGTGATGCTTATCCACTTCCTCATCAAAATCGCATTTTAAGTCGATTGGGATCATTCAAGTATTTAACAACCATTGACCTTAGTCAAGCATTTCTTCAAATTCCCCTTAGCGTAGAATCTCGTCCATATACAGCCTTTTCGATCCCTGGACGAGGACTTTTCCAGTTCAAAAGATTGCCATTCGGACTAATGAATAGTCCTGCGACATTGAGCAAATTAATGGACAGAGTATTGGGATTTGGAGAACTCGAACCTAATATTTTTGTATATTTGGACGACATTGTTGTCGCTAGTAGAACTTTCCAAGAACACATCAAAAATTTAAAAGAGCTAGCTAAACGTTTGCGAATTGCAGACTTACGAATAAATTTAGAGAAGTCCAAATTTTGTTTGCCGGAATTGCCTTATTTGGGATACATCCTATCCAAAGACGGTATAAGACCCAATCCCGATCGCGTACATGCGATTGTTGCGTATGAGGTGCCCAAATCCGTTCGTGCACTACGCAGATTCCTCGGTATGGTCAATTATTACCGACGGTTCATTGACCAATTTAGTGCACTTACCGTCCCGCTCACTGATTTGCTCAAAAACCGACCAAAGACAGTGACGTGGACGAATGAAGCCGATAAGTCATTCCGAGCCATTAAAGAAAAATTGATTAGCGCCCCAGTGATGGCGAACCCCGATTTTGGACTACAGTTCACTGTGCAAACAGACGCTAGCGATCATGCCATAGCGGGTGTTTTGACACAGGTACAGAATGGTGATGAGAAGGTGATTGCATACTACTCTGAAAAATTGAAAGGAGCTGAGCTCAATTACCATGCCGCAGAAAAGGAAGGGTTGGCAGCTCTCAGATGTATAGATAAATTTCGGTGTTACATCGAGGGTACTCAATTCACTCTGGTGACTGACTCGTCAGCCTTGACTTTCATAATGCGTTCGAAGTGGAGGACGTCCTCTAGATTGTCGCGGTGGAGCATCGAACTTCAGCAGTACGATATGGTGCTCAAACATCGTAAAGGGAAAGAGAACGTTGTACCAGACGCATTGTCAAGGTCACTGGAGATCTCAGAGATAGAAACCAGAGATAATTGGTACTCTCGACTGTTCATTTCAATTCAGCGTGAACCCGAGAAGTACATGGACTTTAAACTTGAAAAGGGAAAGCTTTATAAGCTTGTTTCCTCGCAATCTGATGTTTTAGATTACACCTTTGATTGGAAATTGTGTGTTCCAGAATCGTCGCGCAAGGACATTCTGATGAAAGAACATGATAATTCATTCCATATTGGATATGAAAAAACGGTTGAGAAAATCAAAAAGCGTTATTATTGGCCACGTATGGCCGCGGACATAAAGAAATATGTACTCAATTGCGATATTTGCAAACGGATCAAGCATTCGACAACGTCTGTTGTTCCCGAAATGGGCAACCAGCGTGTTACGACCAGACCTTTTCAGATCCTAACAATGGATTACATCCAATCTCTCCCGAGAAGTGCTCGAGGCAATACCCATTTGCTTGTTCTCATGGACGTATTTTCAAAATACTGTCTGTTGATTCCCGTTCGGAAAATTTCTTCAAGCAGCGTTTGTGAAAACGTTGAACAGTTGTGGTTCAGACGGTTGTCTGTTCCCCAATTTATAATAACCGACAACGCAACAACATTTCTATCCAAAGAATTTCAAGAAATGCTCAATAAATATGAAATCCAACATTGGGCCAGTGCGAGGCATCATAGCCAAGCAAACCCCACAGAACGACTAAACCGCACGATCAATGCGATGATTAGGAGCTACGTACGGGAAAATCAAAGAGTATGGGATACGAAAATATCTGAAGTGGAATTTGTGTTGAATAACACAATCCACTCTACTACAAAATATACACCTTATCGAGTGATCTTCGGACACGAAATCGTGACGAAAGGAACCGAACATCTACTACAAGATGAAGATGATTGCTCTCCAGAGGAGAGATTAAAGCGATTGAAAACAATCAGTAAAACTGTTTACGAAAATGTGACTATTCATTTAAAGCGAGCTCACGAGACTACTAGAAAGAAATATGATTTAAGACATAAACGCTACTCACCGATTTTCGATATAGGTCAACGTGTCTATAAAAGGACTTTCCGTCAATCCTCAGCTAGGGATAATTTCAACGCCAAATTAGGGGAAGTGTATGAACCCTGCGTTATTCTTTCTCGAAAAGGATCCAGTTCCTATGAAGTTGCAGATCTTAAAGGGAGAAACCTCGGTGTTTTCTCAGCAAGTGATTTAAAAGCCTGAAAATGAAATGAATAATTTATTTTTCCGCCATGTAGCGTGTGTAAAATTGTGAGCCGAATTTAAAACTTATACCCATGGTAATTTATCTCTCGTGGATATTTGCTGATTCGACTCAGTTAAACAAATATTGTCCAGTAAACTTATTATTTTCCAGGAAATAATGGAAATAAGAGAAATATGGAACATTTCCATAGCCATATTGGTGTCCTCCATTCAAGCGTAAGGTGCGCATAAATCCGGAATCTGAAAAATTAAGAAAATATTAAAACTATTATATAATTAATTTCAATAGAATAATTTTACTGTGCCAAATAATGCATACTTACCATCCATATATGATTATCAAAAAAAATCTAATCGTTGTGGTACCAATAGTAGAGCAGTAATGCTAGGAATGAACGCGTACCAGCCAGAGTTAATTAGACGACGCGATAGACAAATCTTCGATAGCACTGCCTCAATACAATAGAACTAACGCCATCACACACACTTTTACAATATCCAAGGACGTAGCCTTCAAGGTCGTCTGGGATGTGGATGATTTAAAATGAAGTGAAGTATTGTGATCAACTTACGATCAGCACACTAACCTGATAAATTTCCAACAACCCATAAATACAGAAGTTGATTTGCTTCTGTTTACGAATTACTCGAATAAAATTGTGAGATGAACCATTACGAAATGATCTTTGGCCAATAATTTAATTAATCTGGATAGCATACGTTCTCACAGACGCGCGTATAATTGATTTGTAAACCGAACCGAATCGCATGAATCCATAGCTAACCGTATTCGTATTGCTCTAGTACGTCGCGGTTGTGTAATAGATTGTCTATTGCTCTCCAGTAATTAAACTCTGAGAACGGACTCCGCGTGTGATAATAAACTATATTGCACCGATTAAAAGTTCATGACTTACATGACTTAATGATTATCATATTTTGTACCGGTACAATGAAAAACAATTTAATATTAAATACTTGTTATATTTTTTTGTTATTTATCAACTTAATATTTATAAAATATTGTTCTGCATTTAATTTATTTGTTATTCTCCTGTCTCTTTGTTAAGTTAAAAGGAGTTTGCTACTATTGTTATACTTGTCTTTAATTATGCGGTTCATTTGTCCGCTGATTGTTCGTTTTTTTTGTTTGCTATTAGTATTGAAGATTGTTTTACTTGTTTAGTAATTGATGATTACTGGTACAGGTGCGGCACTGTAGTGATTATTAGAGGTTTTCCTTTAAAAAAATATTAATTTCATTAATATTTTTTTTTACTCGAGCGGTGCGGTAGTGTGACAAGTCACTTGTTGGGTCTTGCTGTCTGTTGAAGTTTATCCCGCCCATGGTGTTTATTAAGAACAAAAAAAAGGAGAAAACACACATCTATAGAAAAAATAGCTAAATAGGGTCCTTCGCATAAAATTAAAAAACATATACTTATTTCCTAAACTATATTTCGATAAATAAAACCTAAAATAAAATTGAAATAACAGATTAAAAAATAGCTATTTAAGGGTTAAAAGAAAGACGGCACAGTCATACACAACACGAATTAAGGATTATATACAGCACAAACAACATTACACGACACATTAAAACATCGCTGCGGTTGGTAGTGCTGAAGGCGATGAAAACCAACCCGGATTTGGCGGGTCGTAGAGGTTCCGGTTGGAGCGAGTCGGGACTTTGTCTGAACCACGCGATAGAGACTAGACGTGTCCTCAACTACCAACGAAAAGTAAATCCGCGACGATTCAGTGGAATTGTAGTTTCTACGAAGTCCTTTCACAAAAAAGGAAGTATCATTCCGCACAAACCTAAACCGAACTAGCGGTTTGTGGCGGTCGCGTACAGTGGCGCACCGTCGTGTCGAAGAGGTTGAGTCGTGAGGGTTGGCATTATCGTCAAAACCCCAGAGCGCGGTGTGGCGTGGCCGAGGATCCGTACCGGCACCCTGAACGACGAACGAGAGGACAAGGCGGCGACGATCCGAATCTCCGCCAAACAGGAGAACCAACGCAGGACCGAGGGAGTATCAGCGGCGGTCAGAACCTACGCCGAAAGCCGTGGCAACGCAGGAGCGCGGCAGAACCAGTGGCGGGCCCTGACACGACACAATACACACATGTGAGTATTTGTAAATCTGAGTAGGAGTTAGGGAATTAGGGCAGACAATAAATAAAATAAAGACCGTCTCTTTAGGAATCTATAACGTGTTGTTTTCCCTTTTCTGAGAAACCTAATTTGGCTGGAATTGAGCCGACCCTGGGAGGGAAAAGAAGGAGTACATGCGGGCAGCTGGGCGTAGCAAGCCTATGTTACAATTCGCCACCCGTGGCGTCACATTCCTCCTCCCGAAAGACAGCAACACATTGAACCCATCAAAGTACAGGCCGATAACGTGCCTATCGAGTCTGTACAAGATATTAAGCAGCATCATAACCGCCAAAGTTTCTGCCCACTGCGAACAACACCATATCATCGCAGAAGAGCAGAAAGGATGCAGAAAAAATACGCATGGCTGCAAAGACCAGGCCATCATCGACGCAGCCATAGTCGGCCAGGCGGTTTATAACCAGCGGAACCTAAGCATGGCCTATATCGATTACAGGAAGACTTATGACTCCATACCTCACTCGTTTCTCGTTAGGGTATTGGAGCTCTACAAAATTGATCCCGTCGTCGTTAGGTTCCTGCAGCATGCGATGAGGCAGTGGAGCACATCTCTGCACCTTAGTGATGGGGAAAATGTGTTGCAGTCTAGAACGCTGCAGATAAAGAGGGGGATATTCCAAGGCGACTCTTTCAGCCCGCTTTGGTTTTGTCTGGCACTGAACCCCCTCAGTAGGACGCTCAATAGAAACGGTCATGGCAGCTCACCGGGATTCGCCACTCCGACATCAAGACGGAGCTGCGAGACAAGTTCTTGAGTCGAGTGAACTGTGTCCTGAGGACATTCCTCAACGCGGGGAACAAGGTACGCGCGATCAACACATTCGCGGTTCCCCTGCTGACTTTCAGTTTTGGTGTAGTCAAATGGAGCAAAACTGACCTAGAGGACCTTGAGAGGAGGATGAGGAAAGCATTTAAAGAGGCCGGAATGCACCATCCTCAATCGGCACTGGAGAAAGTTTCACTGCCACGCAAAGAAGGGGGACTTGGAATAGTCGACATATCTGCACTGTGTGTTGCCCAGGTACGACAACTGCGCGAGTACTTCACAGAACGCGCCAACCAAAACGCGCTATACCGGGCTGTCTGCGCCGCCGACAGAGGATACAGCGCTATGCACTTGGCGCAAGCGGAGTACCAACTCAACTGCAATCTGCAGACAGTGGAGGAGAAGATTGCAGCTTGGAAGCAGAAGGCAGTGCATGGTGCCCACCCCCATCAACTGGACCGGCCAAACGTTGACAAGGCCGCATCTAATCTGTGGCTAACGCGTGGTGAACTCTCTTCAGTAGTAGAAGCCGACATGATAGCCATCCAGGACAGGATAATGCCGACGAGAAACTGCAGGCGGTACGTCTGGCATCAAGACGTTGATGACATTTGCCGGATGTGCCATCAACCAGGTGAAAACATAGAGCACATTATGGGAGGCTGTCCCGTTTTGGCCAACGCAGCCTACACCGAGCGCCACAACAACGTGGCCCGTATTGTTCATCGACAACTGGCGCTCCAATGTGCTCTACTGGAAGACAACGTACCAAACTACCGGTACCTGCCTGCACCTGTCCTGGAAAATGACCGTTTCAAGCTGTACTGGGATCGCACTGTTCTGACCGACCTCTCGATCCACCACAACCGCCCAGATATAATGGTTTACGACAAGAGCGACCGCAAAGTCACCATCATCGATGTCGCTATTCCACTGAACCAGAATCTGGAGGAGACCCACGGTCGCAAAATCTGCAAGTACCGACCATTAGCCGTGGAGCTCAAGGAACTGTGGGGGCTAAGGGAGGTCCCAAGAATTGTTCCAGTCGTTCTCTCTGGAACTGGAATTATCCCGAAGACACTTCTGGAAGCGCTAAAGGTGTTGAATATGGAGAAGGAATTGGCCGGCATCCAAAAGTCGGTCATCCTTAGCACCTGCGCGATTGTCCGACAATTTCTCGGTCAGGACTGAAACAGCACGAGCATGCAGATAAGTGCATGCCGCAGAGCCTAGTCCCCCTTTGGCATTTAGAAGCCCGGGGGCAGGTGAAAATTCTGGCTAGGTTCGCCTAGTTAAGAAGTGAGATAAGTCTGCCTAAAAAAATATAGATTTTTCCTTTCCTGCAGAGAATGCAATTTTTCATAGATTGTGAATAACCGTATCCTCTCTTTCGTCTGCAATGATGTCAGGGCAAAAGTACGGGTTCCAAACTTCATACACATCAGATGGGCCAACCAGAAAGACTGCCGGGCCGCAGGTTGAGTATCGCTGGTCTAACGTCATGTGTATTGATATAAACTATATATAATAACTTTTCTGTATTAAAATTGTGGAAAAATGTCATATAGTGAGTCGAATATCTTTGATGTGATGAATAAAGCCTCTTATTTTTCAAAAACCTGGGAAATATTGTTATATCCAAAAAGTGTACAACAAAAATAAAACAGATATGTCTGTGAATTTACAAACATATTTGTAAATCTGGCATCCCTGGTGGTCTGAGAATTTATTGCAAGAAATCGCTTGAAAACATGCATGAATTTGCTTGAAAATGAAGTGGATTGAGTCCGCACCACTTAGGTTGTAGTTCGCCTTTTACCATCCACGTGTGTGTTGTAACTGGTGATGCTTCCTTTTTCCTTTCTGTCCAGGTGTCCTGTTCACGAATTTGCGTGTAACGACAATCGGGTTTTGACATCTGCTTATGGTTGAGAACCCTGCTCATAAAGTATTGTGTAGAACCGGAGCTCTGGCAACCCTATCCCAACCAATGCAAATTGAGCGTACACTTAGAAAAATCCTCGGTCGAAAACTACCAAATACATTTGGTAATGCAAAATTAGTAGAATGTACAATTTTTTGTACATATTGTCAACAAACCCGCATCCCTACCAGAGATTAGTATATTTTACTCGATAACATTAGTAAACTTAGATATTGTCATATCTGAAAACTGGTAAGAAAAGCGCGTATTAACCATTTTCATTGTTCCCATAAGGCAATACGGAGGTATAATAAGGATATAACTCTGATACGTGCATTTTCGGCGAGAAAATGTAGCCGATATTGGGCTTCCGAATCATGGTTCTGCTTGACATATGTGGTCGAAAGTGACTATAGATTGGTAGTATTTACCAAAAAAATAGTTATATTTACTAATTATTTCTCTCAGTGTAGGCAGCATAAATCAGGGCTCGCGCTAATGGTGACTTTTTGACAGATAAAATTTGGTCGACGTGTACTGATCAAATATATGCTACACAAAACACAACAAGCAAATATTCAATTTTTGGATGCCTCGAATACTTTTTTAGTCTGTTCTTCGAACCTGTCGGTACATGGTTAGGTTACCTTGAATATTTCAGTCGATTTTATCCATGTTCGGTGTTTGACATTATTTAACACTGTTGAATATTTAAGAGTGGCAAAAAAAATAGTGTTTGTACAAATATCAAATCAAACTTTATCTGTCAAAATATATCAAATATTTGACCTCCGGGCAAACAGTGTACGGCCACCTTAAGGAGGTTCACGTATTGTTTACTGTTTGGAGTCATATATGTTACTATTCGATTACGTTGGAAACTATTTCTTTGGCAATAGTTTCCATTTCCTTTGATGTTTGGATACCCATCCGGAAGCTTTCTTGGTGATTTGCAATTAAAATCACTGCTACAGGATGGCGCGGAGCACCTCATTTTTAATTTCAGGTTATGATTTCTATGCTCATAAGTTTCTATGCTGGCTACAGAAAGGCGGCCATCTTAGCAATCCCTTGTGTAGAACAGAGGTTTTCAAATGGTGCACCGCGAAGTTATAGCAAATGCTCCGCTTGAAAATCCACCTTGAAAAAAAAACATTCTTCAAATTAATTTCACTGAGCATTTAGTGATTTATCTTGTTTATTATGAGTCAGTTGTCCTGTAACTGCGACACGCAACCGAAATAAAGCTGTTACCGTTTGGTTGACGTCAATTAAATAGGATTTGTTTTATTGATTGAAAAACGTAAGTGCTCCGTCAAACATGTTTGCTATAAAAAGTGCTCTGCCATAAAAAAATCTGAAAACCCCTGGTGTAGAACACGACACAATCCCCCCTATTCTACGCGGCGGATGATGTGAGATGGCTCAAGTCACGGTGTTCCCGAAGGCGAATGGGGTGACCATAGTTTGTCACTAGGTGAGGTTTCAAGTCGTGTCCTCATATGTTATCGACTCCGGTATCAAATAGGAGCTAAAAAGTAAGGTGGCTTCCGGAATAAAGCGAGAAACTTTGTCATCTCACCTCATTCGCCGCGCGGAATAAAGGGGAACAGCTCAAACCTAAGATAAGATCAGACAATAGGGGGTCTTTTATGGACCAAATTTCTGTCAGTCGTTCTGATTTCTGATTGGCTGATTTCGATAAATTTTGTAAACAAAGTCGATTTTAGAAATAGTGAATTTAATGGAAACTACGATATTTAGTTTAAAGGAAATGTGAAGGAAGTATATGCAAGTTTATGTATGTGTTTTTTCACAATGGAATAAAGTGGCAAAACACTCATTTGTCAATTTAGCTTCGTTAGGTCCCTAATTCGATTTCATATTTCGAAATATAATTTCCATTGCTAAGAAGAAATGGAAAGTCTTAACATTCACTATGCAGATGAGAGAGTCATCATCTCTTGATCTGAAATTTGGAAGACACTTCTACTGTCATTATAAAACTACGTATCATTATAAAACTACGTATAAAATATGGCTGAATGACTTGACATGGAGAACACGAAACATAATAAACAACATAAATTCAAAAAGGTCGCCGCCACTAAATTCTATTATTTTATTTCATTTGATACCAATATTGAGGGGATTGCAAAAAATGCTAGTGGACCATTTTATGGCGGCAACTTTTTCGAATTTATGTTGTTCATAGTGTTCTCCACGTAGCCATTGTGCTCCCGTGGCCGAGTGGTTAGCGTCAAACCTAACATGCCGGTGGTTCGGGTTCGATTCCCGTTCTGGTCGGGGAAATTTTTCTTCAAAGAAATTTCCTCTGACTTGCACTGTGGTCACGCGTATTCTAGAGCTTGCCACTCAGAATGCATTCAAGGCGTGTTATTTGGCATAGAAAATCTCAACTAAGTACTAATGAAAATGACGCAAGTAATACTACGTTGAGACGGCGGAGTTCCTCTAGGAACGTTAGTGCCATATAAGAAGAAGACGTAGCCATTCAGCCATTCTTTAGCGGCGGCCAAATTAAATTTTTCAAGACCATAGGATACGCAGTTTTATAATGACAGTAGAATTAAAAGTATGTTCCAAATTTCAGATCAATCAGTCAACAGGAACGGGGTCAGTTTTCTTTTAATGTAGGACAACCATACAAACATTCAAACATACCTATAGACAGGGCAAGCTGAATGAAACCATTAAAAAGTAATTGTTTATTTGGGAACTGTAGTCATCTTGGATTTGGATTTTCCATGATCTACTGTATTCTACCAATCTAGAACTTTTATTTGATAGTCTTTGAAAAAAAATATGGCGCCGTTTTATGATGGGAGCCATTTTGGAATTGCGTTATTGATTTTGCCTGAATTTTCACCAGGAATTGTTTATCGCTATTGCCACTATTTTTGTAGTGGTCGCCATCATAGAGTTGCATTTCTATAAATAACTGTATTTTACTAGGCAAGCCCTTTCATTTGATACCCATATTAATGGGCTTCTGAGAAAATATGTTATCCGCCATTTTGTAGTGGCCGCCATCTTGGATTTTAATTTTTCAGAAAAAACTTCTACTAGCCTAGCCCTTTCATTTGATACCCATATTGATGGGGTTGTGAAAAAAATATATATGGCGCCATTTTGTAGTGGCCATCATCTTGGATTTGCATTTTTCATAAATAACTGTATTCTACTAGTCAAACCCTTACATTTGATACCCATATTGATGGAGTTCTGAGAAAATATGAAAACTGCCATTTTGTAGCGGCCGCCATCTTGGATTTATATTTTTCATAAATAACTGTGTTCTACTAGTCAAGTCCTTTCATTTGATACCTATATTAGCTATTGAATATTATACAAATTATTCAAAATTTCCGAAATTCAAAAAAAAAATACTCCGGATAATCAAATCCCGAATAATCGAGTATCCAGATAATCGAGTCCGACCTGTATTTGGCAACTCTGGCATCTTCATGTCATGGCTTCGTTTTTGAACGACGAAGAAGAGGAAGAAGCCAGTTGTCTGATCTTATCTTAGGCTCAAACCAGCTTCGCTTTGTAGTCAATGAACAGGGGTATGACATGCTGATGTATTATTGGCATGTGGTATCTGTAGTGTGTCTATAGCGTAAACTAGTTATGTGTTTATTTATTTATGAAGCCTTCACTAGTAAAAACTTTAAAAAAGGGTTCATTCTATCTATCTCCATTGGAGGTAAATAAAGAAACCGCCAATTCAATTCAATTCATTCGCGACTGAATTTGCGAAAATCGATGTTCCTAAATATTATTTCGTTCGTAATTAATCATTTTTCTAGTATTATATACAGAGCGCTGCTAAGTAGCTTAGCGAGAATGGATGCGAATTTTTTACGCATATCATGAAATCTTAACCAACGTGTTCCAAAGAACATTCAACGTTGTTTTGACCATGCAAGTACTCTTATACTGCTATTCAATTTTATTTTTACAGCTCAAAGTTAGTGATATGATTTGTGGTGGTTATTATATGGTTTTCGTTAACTTTCCTATAATGACATAAATTTATTGCTATGACTTGTTCAAAATGGATTATATCAGTAAAATATTATTTTGATCAAACCAATAAAGTTCAACTTCTTTTTTCACCAAAAGCTTGCTCTCAATGAGGGAGGAGTGGGCCTAGGTTTGGTCAGAATACAAGATTCGGGTTTCGGCGTGTTTAGGTCTCACATGGAGCCGCAGGTACTCCAGGACATCAATATAAAATCTTGCAATAACTGTTTGACTGTCAGGAATATATTCACGATGGTTAATGAGGGAGATGGAGCTCCTGATCGTGGATCGTCATTCATGAATTCGCGGCGCTCCTTGAACCGCTTTTCCTATTGACGAATTTACGTTAGATTTACAACCAGATGACGCAGCGAGTAAATTGATGATGTTTTGTTTTTTTTTTTATATGAAATTCGTTTAAATTTGTCACAAAAACCCAAATTTTCCTTCAAATTTCCCGGATTCAAGTATTCTTTCCACGCTGAAAAGGTTAGAAAATGATAATTTTACAATGTGGTATGTATATTACGAGGAATGGCTTGTTATAAGTATTGTAACTTTATTTTATTTTTTTCAACTAAGTAAACGATGAGTAGCGTGTTTTGCGCTAAAATACTGAAAATCCTTCTCGTATCGGCCCCTACATAATCAATGATATCAGCCAATTTCAGATGATATCGATTTCATCGCAATTATCCATAATATCAATAATCGGTATGCATTATCAAACTTAATTTTTTTCAATATTATCTATGACTTTGGTCAAATCGCGTGTTGAAACCATCGTAAATATACATAACTCTTTCTTACCGTATACTGACGACATTTCATGATTGAAATGAATCTAAATAGAAATAAAATGAATAATCACGACCGAATCTCGACTTTCAGTGCGTAGAATAAACAAACATCAACACTGTTGTGGTTCTAAGCTCTAATATAGGTGTCGCATGAGCTGATTCAACCTTGCGTAAATTCATCAATTCATAAAACATAGTTTTCATGCTGAAATATTTTTTTTGTGTTTGCACCTAATTTTTTGTCATTTATTGTATTATTCGCGGTGAGCTTATTGAGCATATTTAATTTAAATGAATTAGATTGTACTCAAAAACAGGAAGTGGGTTCTATCTATGGTATAACCGCAAGGGTGACGTAGGACTATCGTTGATTTAGAGATCATTTGTTTGAAGTTGAATCTGAATTCATTCTGAATGAATGAATATTTGGAGACCTTCGAAAACGAGAGCGTTACGTTGGAGACACAAGGTTTTATGCATCCAATATTGGATACGGAAATATCCTACTGATGGGGAAGAATAATCTTCAGAAGCTATCCTGTTAATTGCGATTGATTGAAAAATCACAAAATCAAATGTATTTGGTCACAGTGTTACATGGATAGAAAACATTAAAATAAACTCTTTCACATGAATGTATTTTTAAATTCCCAGAGGAACTGGCAGATTATTTTCAGTAACGATTTGATATCTCCACATTTTCCTCGATACTGGAAGCCCACCAGTGGTTTATGCTAACTCGATAACCATCTGTTAATAGCACTTGATGCAAACATATTTGGTCACAGTGTTACATGGATAGAAAACATCAAAATAAACTCTTTCACATGAATGTAATTTTAAATTCCCAGAGGAACTGACAGATTATTTTCAGTAACGATTAGATATCTCCACATTTTACTCGATACTGGAAGCCCACCAGTGGTTTATGCTAACTCGATAACCATCTGTTAATAGCACTTGATGCAAACATATTTGGTCACAGTGTTACATGGATAGAAAACATTCAAATAAACTCTTTCACATGAATGTATTTTTAAATTCCTAGAGGAACTGGCAGATTATTTTCCGGATCTTTCTCGATGCTGAATGGCATCCAAACGGAAGGGAAGGAAGGAAGGTCTTGTATTAGAGAGACTTTAAACATTTGCAGTTCATTCGTCTCTAGCCTTGAGAAAGGCCCTTTGAAAACTCTACTCTATTTAATCCAGCGCTACCACCTCCACCCTCTTGCCTTAAGAAAGGCACTCGATCCCTCGCCGTCCAGCTCGTCCAGCAACGATGTTGTCCAGTCGGTGTCCACGCAAAGAATGCCAAACGGAAAGAATTCCGCGCCTGTATGTGTGTGTGTGTGTGTGTGTGTGTGTAGCGGCTGCTTCGAGATCTTCCCGGGGAACCGTTTGTGGCATCACTCTCCTCCTAATGGATTCCCTTCTGGCCTAAGGTGCACAAACAGGCTCTTGGTGACACCGTTCATCCGCGCTTTCATGATAAATGAAGAGCTTCACCATAACAGCGACAACATGCTCCAATCGCTGTTCAATTAGAACTGAGTGGATTTCCGAGCGGCGCTCGCTTATATACCGATTGGTGATTTCAATAGCCTGTTTTGAAAGCAAATTTAAGACTATTGAAACAAGTTTTTGAATCAGAAAGTAACAAGTATAGAACGCGTAGACATTTTATCTTTCGAATGAAGTGTTTATCATACCATTTCGTTCAGTTGTTTAGGAGCTATTAACACTCAAAATCTCGGTCTCCGGCGTAACGCTTTCGTTTTCGAAACTTTGATTTTACACCCCGGTATAGAAATGAAAGACGTAGTCCTACGTCAATATTACATGTTGCAAACGAAAGAAATTGTTCATAATCTTCGTCAACTATCATCTCTATTGGCGATCTAACGTACAAATCTACACCTAGGCGGCGCTGCGGTGAAAGTGATGATGGTTTTAAATTTTGCCATGTGAGCTTATGGAAGGTTTGTAGTTCTTTCCATAAATTACAATGTTATAATCATAAAAGATTATTTAATTGCGAAGAGTTTGGAAGAAATTTAATTCTGTGCAATTTTATATACAACATGTTATTTATTTACCTCTTTCAGTAGTGAAAACTATAAAAATGTTGACAATGGTTGAATTAAAGAAGAAAATTCGTGAGCACAATCAAACACAAGTAGAAAAATGCACGATTCCTGCATGTGAGAACTACCTTGGAATGTCCGGAAGTAAAATATACGTGATTTGTTTTTTGAGTTTTAGGTTACATTAGCATCATTTTCTTAGTTCAAAAACAAAATCCAGATGTCTCACCGATCGTTTACGTTTTGCGTTAGATCGCCAATCGAGAAACAATGTTTGCCAGTGAAATTTCCAACAGTTTTGATAAAATAGAAAAAAATGGCATATGTTCACCCTGTTTGATTTTCTATTCTTGCCTTCTCCGCCACCTACTTGTCATTTGATCTACTCATTATGAGCCATCTGAATGCAGTGCTTTGAACTTCAGCGGTGAACGTATTCCAAATTGTGTACATCGTATCATGGTTCGAATTTCATAGCACTTTCACTGTTTGATTGTTATCGTTATCAGAACCAAAAGAATGTCGAAACTGCCTAAAACAGCATTGAATTTTAAACAGGTAACTCGAATGAAAATCAAACTCGAGCAACTCAACAGTATCGAATGTAACATATTCATTAGGATCAATAATTGTACTTAATACTACAGTTTATGTTGCGCCAAGAAGTGCTGAAATTGTATCGCACCATCCTCCGAGCGATCCGGCAGGTTCCTGATAAATCAAGCCAGCACGAACTGCGGGAGTGGGCCCGTGCCGATTTCCGTGCGAACAAACACCAAACGGAAGAGCTAGCGATTAAGATGCTTATGCAGCATGCCACTAGATCCCTGAAGGAACTGCAAACGAGCTTGGATCTGAGTGGTAATTCTAAGGATAAATGAAAGTAGGTTACTTTCGGATATCGTGGAACTATATTTGATTAACGGTTGAATTAAGAACTCTTCCTGGATCAGTGTTTGTATTCGTAAGATAGTAAGCGAGTCAACCGTTGTTGCATTATTGGCGCAATATGTTACCAAATAAAAAATGACTTGTGTTGTGCAAGAGTTTCTCGTTTTGTTTTTCTACTGTGATTTGAACTTCTCATTGACAGCATTCTCGCCAGCGTAAATCCTTTTGGCAATCATGTAGTCTCGAGCAATTTTGAACAGCGTGAAATAGTTCGCCAGCAAGAGGAATCCGATCGATATCAAATTGTGCCACTCCCGTGACATGCACAGAATTAGCAGCTGAATCACGATCAGCACAACTTGAATTGCGAATAGGATCATGTAAATTAAAGCCGGATTTTTGAAGATGACCTGTAAAGAAATGCCGGTTAACCTTGACGTACTACACAAAATACAAGAAAATACTTACAAAAAACCTAAAGTGACTATTATTGCCCGGAACGGCCGCTGTGCAATAACCGGATGCCCGATAAATCTCTCCCATGTGTTTCACGTAGGTACCATATGGGAAAATTGTTGATTTCGACCATGCATAAGGCGGAGGATGATGCGTCCGATGGGTCACTCGATTCCATTGACCCAAATGCAACGCTGCGCGATGAAACACATCGCAATATTTCACCGGAAAACAATACGCCACACACATTGTCAAGCCTCCGATGAAAATGAAGCTCAAATGCTGGGTCGCCCAAAATATATCGAAATATAAGTGCTTAGGAACCAAAACACATGGCACAAATCCCGAATAATATGCATTAAGTAGCGATGTGAAAATAATCTGCTTGAAACGATTGTTGAAGTCCGTCTTCAAGGCGTCTATTTCCGTGCGGATGGCAACCGCATTCGAGGAACAGCTATGTATCGGCATTCCATTGATGCAGTTCACTTCCGTATCGACAATGGTTCGCAAGAACTGTTCCAGGTTGAAGCCAAAAATTGTCAAATACAATACGAATGGATACGATAGACAGAAAAGGTAGAGATAGCTATTCTTCTGGAATATCTGAATTCCGCAACCAACGAACGAAATCAGAACGGAGGCAAGGAAAACATATTTTGAGATTTTCTTGCTAATCTCCACGTAACTTTCCGGGCAGTTGAGATCGATTAACTTCAGTATGCAGCAATACAGCAAACGTCGACTAGCCATCACGTAGATGAAAATCGATAAGTCCCAGTCAATCAGATAAAAATTCTAGAATAAGTTAACATTATTGTCTCAACTAATACCAGAACGAATTATGGCTTACCACTGCTTGCCGGGTGTAAGAATTTGGTAACCACCAAACCGTTCTGTACAGATGCAGAAACTGTGTCGCACTGGCAATGATGGTGAAGCCAAAGATCAGAAACTCGTTCAACAGTTCCGAATTATGTTCCACGTTCGGAAAGGGAACATGCTTCGGGAATGGAATACCCAGGCTTATCTGGCCATCATCATCACCGTTGAGAATTGCGCTGCCACCGTGGATAACATCATCAGCATTTCCAGCGATAGCTCCCACACCGTTGCCTCCGACGGAGCCGCTTGCTGCAAATCCGGCCGGGTGTTGGAAGTGCTGCGGATGTGGCATAGCAGCTCGATGATTCGATAACCGCGGGATACGACGGTTACTGACGGTCATTGTTGGCTAACTTTCGTCAGTTAGATGTAACTATTAAATGAAATTCAATGCATTCGGTGCATTAAATTAACCATACGGAGAGTAAACATCTAGCAATATGGATTACCGTTTTTGTTTTGATACAATGTTCTGACAATCGACGAATTTCTTATCAGCTCTCGGTAGTGTTGTTTAACAGTGCGTGGAGTGAAAAAAAAATCCCAATAGAGCTGCGAACGCGCCCTTTTATGTATGTTTCGAATATGAATTGAAAATTGTACACTGCTATTAATTTTCATATAGATTTTATTTGCGATAAACAGACAAACGCGTTTCTTAAAGTTTTTGCATCATTTAATGTGCAGGACGCAACACTATTCCTGATAAAAACGCAACTAATCGTGATAAAAAATGGTGGAACAACAAACAAAAACAATATAGCTCTCTGATAATATGCTTGAAATTCTCAAAATTCTAGTTCTAGTTTAGTTTAGTTCTAGTTTAGTTCCCAGTGTGACTGAGTATCAGCAACTCTTTTTATCAGTCTCCGAAGCCGATAATCGTTTCGGTGGCATTTTGTCTGAAAAATAATGAAATTATAAAATAAATTTATTGCAAAAATACATATTAAAAATTTTAGTTTTGTGCATACATACATATGTACTTACATACCAAAAATGTCTCCAATTTTTTTCAGGTAAAATACTCACAGCCAAGTCTGAACCACACACTGAATAAAGCTCGTAATCAAACTGAAATATGAATGAATTTGCATGTAGATATACCGACATCGAAACAAAATTTGTTTTTGCCGCAATAGCGAAACATTTTAGGCCGTAAATCGAAAACGTGCTTTAATTGACGAGGGCCGTTATAGCGAAATGCCGTATAAAGAGCGGCCGTATAGCGAGGTATGGGTGTATTAGAATAATAGATTCCTTATACTGCTTTTCGCTTTGCGGCCAAATTTCGTGGAACGTAGCTAGGCTGTAAAGCGAGATGTGGGTGTAGTCTCCTTTTAGCTCGATACACTTGACCCAGCGATGCTCCAACTTCTTTAATCCATCTGAAAAATACGTTTTCTCGAAATCCGCAAATTAGGCCTCCGTGGCGGCGATACCTTCTCATTCAACTCAAATTTCTGCCCGGCGAGTGACTTTTTCAAGTTTGGAAACAAAAAAAAAATGGGTGGGCTATATCTATGATATAACCGCAAAGTTGACGTGGGACTAGCTTAGCTTAGTAATCATTCGTTTGTATTGATTAAATTTTTGATTGAATGAAACAATTTCCGAATTCAATCGAATTCAATATATTTGCTTTGTGAGTAAAGAGATTGAATAAATGCTATGTAAGGTCAATTCATGCATTGTGACAGATTATGCTCTTCGTTACAAGTAAATTTAATGACATTTCTTTTACGTTTGGTATGATGCCTAGGACAAAATATGTGAACGGAAGAATTAGCAAACGATTATTTTATTTTACATTTCCCTCTGAAGTTTGCATCTCTCAGGTGTACGTACTTCTCTAACCGCGAATTTGCTTGATTTGATGATGTAGGGTTCATAATAATTAATGCACTATTCCCATCTACACAACTTCTATGAATCTTGACAGTTGAGGAGATTCATACCTGCAAGCGTTGGTACCTTGGTGGAAGGGACTTGACAGATAGAAAGGGACACAGAAGGGGAGATAAAAACCGAGAAGCGCACTGAGAAGCTGCAATATTGGAGCAGAGTGGAAAACGGATAAATCTACAGAGATAAGCTCAACAATTGGCGACGAGGAATAAAAAAAAAAAAAAAAACCTACAGTAAGTTCCATTAGTTTAAATGACTAAATATTTTACGGTTTTAGGTATTTTTTTTGCGCTAGAGAATGCGGATGTTTGCGGATAGAAAAAAAATTCAAAATGGTGGTTTTTTTTATGGTATAAAAAAAAAAAAAAAAAAAAAAGTATAAAAGTAAAGGAAGTTGAGAATAACAAAAGAAAATCTTCACCAGGTTGACTCCTGGTTTGAAATTTATAGCTGTGCCCTTAACGGGTTTTGCGATCGATTGTATGGCGACAATACTTTGTGATCGGATTGTTTATCAGTGTGTATGAGACAAAGTTTTTTTTTTTTTTTTTTTTGTGACATTGGTGGGTTGCCGGTCAACTGCATAACCGTGTTTATGACCGTGGCGCGCATATGTAATAGAACCCATAGTCTTGTTATGGCCGTGGCGAGATGCAGGGCTTGTTTAAATGAAGTGTTTATTGGTCGTGGCGTGTGGCCTGTGTGGCAGTTGGTTGTGGCCGTGGCAAGTTGCCGGCCTTGCTTAGATGCAGTCTATTGTGGCCGTGCATGGTTGCCGGCCTTGCTTAAATGCAGTCTTTTGTGGCCATGGTGGATTGCTGGCCTTGCTTAAATGCAGTCTTGTGTGGCCGTGGCGGATAGCTGGCCTTGCTTAAATGCAGTCTATTGTGGCCGTGGCGGATTGCCGGCCTTGCTTAAATGCAGTCATTTTGTGGCCGTGGCGGGTTGCTGGTTTTGCCTAAATGCAGTCTGTTGTGACTGTGACAGGTAGTCGATCGAAGTTGTTTTTAAAACGAGAACGTGATTTCTATTTTGTAGCACTTTGCGGGAGAAGCGAATTCTATGACGATTTAAAATTTCGAAAAAAAGGAAGGACACTGTTGGAGTTATATTTTTGTATGAGTTGTACAATTATATTGCATAAAATTTCCGTTGTGTTGATGTTGTATAATTCCCTTTGCTATTGGATACTAAGATGATGACATTAAATTCGATTTGGATATATATTTGGATATTTATAAATATTGGCACAATTGTTTCGTTTGGTTGAAGGCAGTCTATTGATTTTATGATATGTCATTTGTTCGTGTTATGCACTATATTCATGATCGAAATGATAGCCAACTGGAAAGTGTTTTATTCTTTTTTACAGATGGATGAAAGTCGTGTGTTGCCCATGTTTAAGTGCGAGCAAATCGAGAGCAGCAGGCTAGCTAAGGAATGGCAAGACTGGAAAGGCGCTTTAGAATGTTATTTTGATTCTTATCAGATCACGGATCAAAAGATCATGCTAGCGAGAATGCTTCATTTGGGTGGGCCCCAATTGCAGAGGGTTTTTAAAAGTCTTGAAGGAACTGAAGATTTCTCTGTTGTCCTACTGGATAAACCGTGGTATAGTAAAGCTGTGGAACGGCTGGACGCATTTTTCAAACCGCGCAGGCAAGAAGTCCTAGAGAGGCACAAACTCCGAAACATGAAGCAAGGCACAAACGAACGGTTCTCGCAGTTCATCCTACGTCTACGTCAGCAGCTCGCAGATTGCGGATTAGAAAAGTATCCTCAGGAAGTCCGTGCAGCAATTGAAGAGATGATGTTAACTGATGTCATTGTTGAAGGGTGTTCTTCTCAGGAGCTTCGACGCAGAATCTTGGAGAAGGACCAGAACCTTGCTGATATAGAAGCATTAGGAGCATCGTTGGAAAGTGTGCGAGCTCAAGAAAAAGAAATAAGTGCTGGATCATCGCACCTAATTTCAGGATCACTCGAAGTGCGTAAAATCCAGAAGCTTCGTACTGATAACCCGGATGTGAACAAGAAACGGGTCCTCGGTAGATTTAATAACAAACCGATTTGGAAAGAGAGCGCTTCAACGATCTGTTATTCCTGTGGGCAGATGGGTCACATATCGAAGGCTTTGTGCTGTCCGGCAAAAGGCAAAATCTGTCGTCGGTGTAAGCGTCCAGGTCATTTTGAAAATGTCTGTCGCAAGCGTCCTGGAGAGTACAAAAATCTGAAGCAAACTGGCAAAGTTCAAGCTATTGACGAAACCCCGGAGGAAAACGACTGTTCAGCGGTAACTAAACCAGAATTATCATCAGAGACACAGGAGAAAAAGGTGTATTATACGTTTCATTTGGGAAATAGCTGTAACATGATTGACTGCACTGTTGGTGGGCTGGATATCCAAATGTTGGTTGATTCCGGATCGGACGCTAATTTGATTACTGCTGATTCTTGGGAATTGCTGAAATCTAGGAAGGTTGACGTCCAACACTGTCAGAAGGGCAGTAAGAAAATATTGAAATCCTATGGTAGCCAGAACCCATTGAAAATTTTAGGAACATTTTTTGCTCACATCAGTGCTGGTGGACGAACGGTTCAAGCGGAATTTTTTGTTGTCGTGAACGGGCAACGAAACCTGCTTGGAGACAAAACAGCAAAAGAACTGGGTGTTCTTAGAGTCGGTTTGGACATAAACCGTATTGTTGACGGTAACAATCAGAGCCTTGTGCCTTTTTCGAAGATAAAAGATATTCAAATTAATATCCAGATGGACCCGAACATTAAGCCGGTTTTCCAACCACTTCGTCGCATTCCCATGCCACTCGAGGATGCCGTTAATAAGAAATTGGATGAGTTATTGGCTAGAGACATTATTGAGAAGAAGACTGGACCAGCAAACTGGGTTTCACCTTTGGTAGTGGCGAATAAGGCAAATGGGGAAATCAGATTGTGCGTTGATCTTCGACGAGTAAATCAAGCCGTTATCCGTGATCGTCATCCTATGCCGGTCATTGAAGATGTGTTGGCTAAAGTTGGCAGAGGAAACATTTGGAGTACACTCGACGTTAAAGATGCCTTTTTCTTATTGGAATTGGATGAACCCTCCAGAGATATTGTAACGTTTATATCGCACCGCGGATTATATAGATTCAAACGTCTGCCATTCGGACTTGTGTCGGCGCCCGAAATATTCCAGCGAATCATGGATGAGATTCTTGCTGATTGCGATGGAGCATACTGGTATCTTGACGATGTGGGCGTTGAAGGAGGTTCTATGGATGAACACGATCGTCGTTTGAACAAGGTATAAATTCTTGATTTTCTTTTTTCTTTAATCGAGTTACTTTTCTCGTATTGTCGGATTTTTTTTTTGTATAAAAAAAAATAAATGAAAGACTGGGTTTCTAAATGAATTTTATGTTTTATTTTCGGTATTTTTAAAATATCTAGATTCTGCAGCGCTTCGAAGACAAGGGAGTCGTTCTGAACTGGAACAAGTGTAAATTTCGTGTCACCGAGTTCGAATTCTTAGGATACAGAGTGTCTTCTCAAGGAATACAGCCGTCCATTATAAAGTTGGATGCGGTTTCAAATTTTCGCCGCCCCGTTAATGATAGTGAAGTTAGGAGCTTTTTAGGCCTTGCTAATTATATGGGGAAGTTTATACCTAACTTAGCAACTATAGATGAACCGCTCCGAAAACTAACAAAAAAGGGAATCAGTTTCAAATGGGGCGAAAAGGAAGACAAAGCATTTGAAGACATTAAAAAACATCTCTCCCGTGCTGGAAGTCTTGGGTTTTATAGACCGGACGATGAAACTTCTGTTATGGCGGATGCTAGCCCATACGCATTAGGATCAGTTCTTATACAAACGAACGAACTTAGACAATCTAGGGTGATCTGTTTCGCCTCCAAATCATTGACAGACACCGAACGCAGGTATTGTCAAACGGAGAAAGAAGCGTTAGCACTCGTTTGGAGCGTTGAACGTTTCCAAAATTACTTGATTGGAAGAGAGTTCAATTTACTTACTGACTGTAAGGCGCTTACGTTTTTGTTCTCGCATACATCGCGTCCTTGCGCCCGCATTGAAAGATGGGTTCTACGCTTACAAGGTTTCCGATACACCGTAATCTTCGTTTCTGGTAAAGAAAATCTTGCGGATGTTTTCTCCCGACTTGCCACCGAAGCTGCTCGACCTTTTGATGAAGCAGAAGAATTAGTAATCAATGAGATTGCTGTCGCTACTGTTACAGCAGCGGTCCTGAAATGGGAAGAGATAGAAGAAGCCAGTCGGTTGGATCCTGAAATCCAGCAAGTCATTGACTCTCTTCAATCTGGAATGATCGATGAACTTCCGTTATCTTTTCGAATGATTCATAATGAACTCTGTCAAGTGAACAATGTTCTACTGAGGATTGATCGCATTATTGTTCCTAAAACTCTCCAAAGGCGGGTTCTTGAACTTGCGCACGAAGGACATCCAGGAATAAGGATAATGAAAGGACATTTGAGATCATGTGTATGGTGGCCTAAAATTGATCAAAATGTTGAGAAATTTGTTCAAGAGTGTCGTGGGTGTACGTTGGTAGCGGCTCCAAATCCTCCTGAACCGATGATTCGAAAGGAACTTCCATCGCAACCATGGGAACAAATTGCAATAGATTTTCTTGGCCCTCTTCCAGACGGTGAGAATCTTTTAGTTTGCGTAGACTACTACAGTAGATACATGGAAGTCATCGAGATGACAGAAATTTCATCCACGGCAACCATTAATGAGCTTTTGACTGTTTTCTCCCGTTATGGCATACCTCGATCATTGCGTGCGGATAACGGTCCTCAAATGTCTTCAGATGAATTCAAAGCATTCTGCGAGGAATACGGAATCCATTTAGTTAACACTAAACCTTATTGGCCCCAGATGAATGGGGAGGTGGAACGTCAAAATCGCTCTATACTAAAGCGACTGAGGATAGCGCAAGAACTTGGAAAGGACTGGCGAACGGAACTTCGAAAGTACTTGTTAATGTACCACGCCTCCAACCACACAACCACGGGTAAGCCACCATCCGAGTTGATGTTCGGGCGTCGTGCACGAACGAAGCTCCCAACGGTGCCTCCAGTCCAAATTGAAGATGGGGAGATTAGAGACCGAGACCGAATGGAGAAAGAGAAGGGGAGACAATATGCTGATATCAGAAGGAAAGCAAGACCCAGTGGAATACAAGTTGGTGATCACGTATTAGTCAAGCAGATGAAAAAAAAGAACAAAGTCAGTGCCGACTATTCACCCGAGCAATTTCAAGTGGTTCAGAAAAATGGAACAGATGTTTTGCTGAAATCTCTATTTAGCGGGAAAAATATTAGGAGAAGTACAGCACACTTAAAGGTTGTTCCAAGTAACCCTGATCTTCAAACGGGTCCAGCGTCTTCGGGAGAAGAGTTTGTCTCTGCAAAGGAAAAGGAAGGAAATCGTTCTGGTGAGGATACAGACATTAACGAAGGGGCAGTAATGAGTAAGAGAGTTAGAACGGAGTCGAAACTATTAAAAGATTATGTAACCTATTGATGAATGTTCTATGCAATAAAGAGTTTGGGTATTTATGAGTATCGTGGTTTACTGTTTAATGAAAGGGTGGGATGTAGGGTTCATAATAATTAATGCACTATTCCCATCTACACAACTTCTATGAATCTTGACAGTTGAGGAGATTCATACCTGCAAGCGTTGGTACCTTGGTGGAAGGGACTTGACAGATAGAAAGGGACACAGAAGGGGAGATAAAAACCGAGAAGCGCACTGAGAAGCTGCAATATTGGAGCAGAGTGGAAAACGGATAAATCTACAGAGATAAGCTCAACAGATGAACTTCAAATACTTAGTGTCAGAAATTCAGTGAGCAGAAGATATGAAGGCATATCCTTCAATGCAATGTTGCATAAACGAGGAAAAGCGTTGTGTTCATACTCGTTTTTGTAATCCGTGTTAGGAAAACACTTTTCGTAGTGCAAAAAAAAACATACGGGTGCAAAAGTACCCCCGGCTTGCATGACTCAACAACTTCAACTTATACCATGTTCAGGAAATATATTCTAGCCTGCACAAAGGCAAGCGAGTACAAAAGTACTCGCAGTTTGAATTTATTTGCAAAACCGATTTCCTTTGACACCTTGGTTTTGAAGTCTGTGTTAGGGAACACATTTCAATGGGAACAAAAATCCCCATACTTTCATGTATTGATTTCCCCGATTTCCCTAAGGCTACTTAGTTATGATGGCTGTGTTGGGTAATCCATGAATCGGGCCAATCAAAACGAGGTTGCTAGGGCGTTTAGATAACGCTTAACATTTTACAGTTATTCAATTGTTTATCTAATGATAAATAACATTTTATTTGCGATAGATGCGTAAAAATATTCCCTATCAATTGATTCAAACATCTTTCCGGTACAGTAAGAAATGTTCGAGTTATAAGCATTCGGAGTCCTTCATTTTTTCCTGCATGTTCTGCGTTCAGGTTTTCATTTTACCCGCGATATACTCCGTAGTCCCACGTCAAAAAAGTCGCACCGAGCCAAATCTGGAAAATACGGTGGATGGGGCAGCAGTTCGCAGTGCAATTCGACCAATTTGGCCGTGGCGACGGTATTTCCATTTTTCTAAAATCCGCGGACACGCCCGCTTCCACACACGGTCAAAACAAAACTACGAGTCCGATTTACATCGACAACATACCCAACAATTAATTTTAAGAATCGGCTATAGGGAGAGGCGAATATTGTGAAAGGAACGGTTACCGTTGCTGCTATCGGAAATTGTTGCCTGGTTCGAGAAATATAAATAACCAGACAGCAAAATATTACATCACATAATCGATGAAAATTTGTCCATTTCGATTTACAAACCGATCAGGAAACAATAAAACATAATTTGTCGCCTGGTGGCCGATTTCAAGAATCATCTGGAAAACCATGAAACCATGTGCATTAAACTGTTCAATCTTCGATGAGCTGACAATCCTTTCGCAGATGTGAACATCAAGTGATAAAGTATGTTCAAGTTGAATTAATAATTTCGAATGCAATATTTTGTGTTTCGTTCATATTCACGAGACTTTTCCTGCATAGGTATTTTACCAATGTGGACCACGTTCGCAGAACATAACATCAGTACATGATGATTTACCCCATTATTGAACAGTCGAAAATGAAGAAGAAACTGAGAATTAGCACATGAAGCAAACATCAAAACAAATAGTTTGTGCAAATAACACACAAATTCGGCACACGAAGCCGGATGAATGAAAACTGTTTTGTTTTTTTCTAGAATTACTGAGCTATAAGCAAACCGGTAAGCACGGAAAACGATACTCATATCAACTGTTGCAGTGGCTACTAAGTTACATCACTTGCAGAGATGCTGAACACGTTCGTACACTAATTGGCGCTGGAGATTTTTGAGTGCTTATAACAAAACACTGTTGTAGCACAGGAAATGGATTTCCTACTGCTTCTGGGCGTGGTGGTGGTAGTTTATGGGGTTCTACTATTTTTCGATAGCTTTTTCAAGGTAGGTTTTATTGTCTCACAATGTGTGTCAATTAAGTTTCGATTGAATTTCAGAGTTGCATGCACTATCCTTACGAGGCCTTCCTCAAAAGCACCGGCCTGTCAGTCAAATTTTTACGCCTTCAATGGCACACAACGGCCCTGAATCGGTCTATTGTGAAATGGAGTACGGCCTACCCGAAGCTGCTGGACCTAAATTTTAGTCTAGGCGTGTACTTGTCACTAGTATTGATGCCATTGGCAACCTGCTTAATTGTGGTGTCAGCTTTTCACACGAAAGGGACTGGGCGGGGTGCTCCCGAAGGAGCGACAGCTACATCAGGCACGGATAGTAAGCAGCCTGTCTCGATTGATCTGTTGATTCCGGGCGTCAATTTACCAATCAACGAAATCGGGTATTATATCGCGGCGTTGGCCATCAACAGTATCGTGCATGAAATGGGCCATGGGTTGGCTGCTGTGCTGGAGGACGTCCCAATCAAAGGATTCGGCCTACACGTGATGTTGATTGTTCCAATGGCTTACACCCAGCTCAATTCGGATCAGCTGAACGCGCTGAGAACTTGGAAGCGGTTGAAGGTACTTTGTGCTGGAATTTGGCACAATCTTTTGCTCGCAGCGTTTGCATACTTGCTATTTGTGACCACTCCGGTCATGTTGTCGGCGATTTATAGGGTGAACGAATCGGTTATGGTGACCGATATCAAGAACAACTCGCCATTGCTGGGTGCGAAAGGGCTGGAAGAAGGTAAGATGTGTATTAGGCGTCGTGCACGAATTACGTAACGCGAGTAGGGGGGGGGGGTGCTCCCGTGGCCGAGTGGTTAGCGAGAACCCGTTTTAAAAGGGTCATAGATATTTTCGATTTATCATTTTTATCAATTGATTCTTGATCCAATACGCGTTACTACAAATGCAAATGCAGTACGCAGTGCTTTCAATCGTTGAACGTCGGATGACTTCTCTTCCCCGGGAGTTAGTAGGTTCAATACTTTCTCATGATCGTGAGGGATCTCAACTGGAAACGAAACATTTTAAGTATGCAGGAGAATCGTTAGGTGATGTGTGGAATAATCTAGTGATCGACAAATATTCCCTCAAAGCAGAAAATATTGAGCTTGGGTAGACTGTACAATTCGTAGTTGCTCTCCGTGATTCACCTGAACCAGCGAAATTGCACAAACAACACACCGAATGACGCTTGTGAGTAGCAAATCATTCTCATTGTGCAAGTTTCGGTGATTCGAGCTTCTAATAGTCAATAACGACGTACTTACAGTCATTAGGGGAAGGGAAGGAAGCTAGTATGATAATCGCCGCCCGAAGGCCAGAAGCCTCTATGGTTCTCTAGCGATTATCATGGAAGGGATAGTTGTTAGTGGGGAAAGGTAAGAATCAGGATTCACTGAGGTAAGTGATGTGATTATGTTACCACGAACTAACGATCACTCGTCAAAACGAAAATTTCATATTTCATACCTGAAAAGGTAAATCTGTAAAACGATTTGAACCTGCTATATATTCTATTATTTATCGTACGCACTTTTTGATTGATTTTCAATCACGATGACGAAGAGTTATCTTGGGGAAACCTGAAAAGGTAACCGATAAGACTCTTTTGTAAAATCAGTAACACCAACGTAATATTCCGCGCATAGTTTTAACGCGTCTTTATTCAACTACAGTCGCGGCGACGGAGATTTATTTTTGGGAAACCTGAGAAGGTAACCGAGAGAATTACTCTAAAACCAATCGTATCGGCTATAATGCCATCAATCATCGAGCGTAGTTTTTATCAAACTTCAATTACGATGTTGGAGAGCTATCTTTGGTAAACCAGAGTTACCTTAACCGACAGAACTATTCCAAAATCAGTTAAACCGGTGATATATTACGATATATATCCGAGTTTAGAGTAGTTTGCCCGTCCCTTAAGGACATCCCAGGGCCTTTTGCAAGTAGTGAAATGTAATGCCAGGAACTGCTGTATTGAACCAAGGAGTAGTGTTAATCAACATCAATTTATATCAGTCCATGTTCCTCTCAGCTTAATGCCAGATAGGTTGAAAGCCGTTTACACTAGCGTGAACTTCTATAATGAATATATTCATATTTTAGGTGAACTTATTCACCTGAAGTAGAACTGCATCCAACTTTAGTGATTTCTCACCAGTGAGAAATTCACAAGCGTTTACATATGCTGGATTTTTTTCAAGTTTTATATACCTCGAATAAGTGTATCATATTTATTCTCACCTGTTTACACCTATTTTGACGTGAATAAATCCATCTATAGCTATAGGTCTCTCTAATGTAAACCCGCCATTACGTAACATAAAGGGGAGAGGGGTTTGTCTTGAGTTACTTTTAGTTACAAAGGGGGGGGGGGGGTCTAGGTGGTCCAAAAATTACATTTTTAGCGTTACGTAATTTGTGCACGACGCCTCATTGGTTGTGTAAGTTTGATCGCTTGTGAAATTTGCTTGCACTGATTCGATTGCAGGTGACATCATAACTTCGATCAACGATTGCGAAATACGGAATGAGCCCTCCTGGTTCGGCTGTTTGCTTGAAACACTCCAATCGCAACCGTCATATTGCATATCGCCGGAATTCGTACACCTAAACGATGAGTCTGTTCCCATATCCCATAGGAACGATGGCCTCATCGAGTGCTGCAGCGTCGAAAACAAGGCGTCCAACTGCTTCGAGTATATGGTGGATGTGAACGAGGAAGACGTTGCGCTGCCTCAGCACATGTGTCTCAACATCCGGAAGGTGATTGAGAATTCGTTCGGGTATTGCCACCTTAAACCTATCTGTACCGAGGGCCACTGTTTTAAGCCAATGATCAACAACTTCACCACGATCATGCAGATTCGGAGGGAACGCAAACCGGACGTTATATACATAGGCCACCCGGGAGATCTTACGCGGACGATTCGAATATCGCAGTTCGTCCCGAAGACTTCGTTTTTCAGACCAGGATTCGCTGATGCGATACAGTTGCTGCTGAAGTATGTAACCGTTTTCGCCGTTGGACTGGCGGTCATCAACGTGATTCCCTGCTTTGGGTTCGACGGTCAGCATATTGTGAACACGCTGTTGGCAAACGGATTCGTCATCAGCAGGGTGCCCTTGAAAAGCAAACGAGATGTAATCGCTCTGTGCATCAACATCATTGGGACACTGTTTGTGTTTATTTTACTCGCGAAGGTATTTTGGCAGATGGTTTTCAAGGCCATTTGGGAGTAAGCGATGATGATGATCGGGGTGGTGATAAAGCAAGCTGTAGTCAATAGTCTTTAGAAGTCGCGGGGGAATCACTGAAATTACGTAGACGAGATACTAGGCGCTACTAGTGGATAGGATTTTAAGCAACGCAAACAACTTTTATTATTAGTAGTAATTGTTCTAAGCAAAATGTAGCTAAATACAATCACTCTTTTTACCATGTACACAACATTTGGTTTGGTCCCTCATGCTTATCACAGGCCTTTCCGTAGATGAAGGAAACGCATGGTGATTCAGTTTTCATCCCTTCTGTTAAATATTTAAACAAGAGAACATATGCAGAGAAAGAGAGAATGAGAGTGATGTTCGTTCACACTAGAGAGCTCACGCGCAACAACAAAACGTCATCAGTGTTTACGAGAAGGAGGAGAGAGCGCGGGCACCGATGAATTAAAACAGCTGATTCAACGTTTGTACTACGGTAATAAAAACAACCACATGCCGATGCTGGATTTTGCCTAGCACAACAATAATCAGTGGGCAGAACTGAGGGGGATGGTGCTTTTCACGGATTTTCGACAACAACCGAACGGAATGAACCTCATCGAGAGAAGGGATAACAAACTCTCGATTGTGGAAGGTTTCTCTCGGTTGGAACGAAAAAATACGGCTTCGTATTTTTGTTTACGCAGTGGGTGGCTGAGGTGTTGGTAAGCAAAAATAGCATGCTGCTGTCGTACGTTTGGTTCGATAGTTGCTGCCGATAAACGGTTGCCAAGAGAGACATATCAGTGTTGAGTTACTGTGCTTGGGAAGCCGTTGGGGGAAAAGTATCATTATAGTAAACGACAATGCATCTCAATCAAGTCATCGGAAGATCTAAAATTTTCAACATCTTTCATTGGTGTAGATGCGTTCTGAGAAACCTTTTGTTTACAGTGTCGCAATTGAAATACCTTGGGATGCGTAATTTTAGCTCGTTTCATTAAATTATAAGGTTACGGTTGAATAGCAAAATGTAGAAAAAAGTAGAAGGGTCTTAGCTTAGAGGGACAGGCGTAAAGTTGACGTAGGGCTTCGAGGACAATTGCTCTTGAATTGAATTCTTGTAGCTTTTTTTTTCCCCAAAATATATTTTTTATTAAGGCACATGTGGCGTTAGCCTGACGGGGCCGGGAGTCCAATATTTTGACAATTTTTGTCTTACAACTATGTTAGTAATATGTAACCGATTACTCGCGGTTGGCTCGAGGTTAGTATTACAAGTGTTCTCATAATTGGGATGTTGCAGTCTTCAGTGCTCTGTACGTGTGCCCGACATGGGATACTTCCTATTGGGATGCAGCTGACCGTTAATCAGCAACGACCCCCTAGTCTGCACCCCATATCTAGGGTGGTGCGTCTTTTTCTACTCGAGAAATCCAGGATAGAATGATCACTAGCCGGCGCAATCATCAGCTCGTGTAGAGTTGTCATGAGCGGTACAACCTTTGGCTCTTGTTGAATGATCAGTGGACTGCACAACCTTCGGCCCGTAATTCTTGTAGCTGTAGCAATATTCTAAAGCTACAAGAATTACGGGCCGAAGGTTGTGCAGTCCACTGATCATTCAACAAGAGCCAAAGGTTGTACCGCTCATGGCATTCTTGTAGATGTAGCAATATTCTAAACAGAAAGGGTTTTGGACCTAGGAAAACCCTTTGGTATTGGCACTGATCTGAAATTTAAACGGGTTATAAGAGTTGTAGCGGTAGGAAGAATCTTGAACCATAAATTATTAATACTTTCTATTTTTAATAGAAAACTGTTGAAAAACATTAGATAGATATCCAACATTAATATGAAAAACTCGACGTTCTGTGGTTTTCTTGTATCCGATGTTAATAAATGTGCAAAAAATCCTTATTAATATAATCGTCCCTTCAGAAATAAACTCAGTCCAACTTCTATAAGACCACCTCCAATATATTTCGTTGTAACAATCAGTAAGAATTTTAACAAGATATTTTCATACATTGCTTACAATGCACTACATGCAATGCTTAGAATAAAGTATATTTAATGACAATTTCGTACAAAAGAGTTATTTGTTTATTGATTGGGCTTAAATATGATAATTTCAGCTGTCCAGTTTTTATAAGACTGTTTCAAAATTCATAACTATGCTCAATGAAAAATTCGAATCAATCGGCAGATTTACATGTCAATACAGTGCACAATGGTCCAGGAGATGCATTTAAGTGGAAATTAGCATTTAGACAGTTACAGTTACGTTAGGGTTACCATGAAGAAAAACTGTTTTTTTGCTCAAACTTTTCTATTTCAAATTTTACATGCAAACAACTGTCTTCGAAGGACTTTTAGAACTTACTAATACAAATATTTTTAGAAGCAGAACTTGTCAATATCTCAACTTTACTCAAAGTTATTGTAATTTTTCTCAAAAAACATGCTTTTTTCATTTGTTTGTCATACTTTCTGGGGCAAACGTAAACAAAGTGATTTTCAAAACTATGTTATTTTTTTGTGTTTGAGTAAATTAAAATTGAAATCATGATTTTTTGGGTAAAAAACCATCAATAATTTTGAGAACGATTAAGATATAGACATGTTCTGCACCGCAAAATGTTGGTGTCGATAAGCTCTAAAATTCGTACGAAGACACTTTTGATGTAGAATTTGAAATATAAAAGTTAAAGCAGAAAAAACACGTTTTTTCATGGTCACCCTAATGCAACTTAGAAAAAAGCGTTAAATCGATTATTTTAAAAGATAGAAAAAAGGTTTGTTCTACAAAGTTGTTTAAAATAACTGGGGCTTCAACATTGTGGAACTATGTTTATCTCTATTCATAAAGATAAGCAAGTTAGACTTTTAATTTCATCGACAATTTTGGTCACCCTATTTTTGATAACATAAAAATGAGCGCTCTATCATATGTAACAACTTTGTCTAGGACAGTTTTTGTCTATACAATAAATATCTCCCAGAAAGTTGTTTTTAGCGCCTTCTATCTGAGTTGCATTAGAATAACTAAAAAACGGGATTTTTACTCTAACTTTTATATTTAAAATTCTACATCAAAATGGTCTTCGTACGACTTTTAGAGCTTATCAATACCAACATTTTGCGATGCAGAACATGTCAATATCTTAATCCTACTCAAAGTTATTAATGGGTTTTCATCCAAAAACTCATGATTTCAATTAAAATTCACTCAAACACAAAAAATAACATAGTTTTGAAAATCACATATTATATAGAGTGAAATCTGCTCTTTAAAATTCCGTCAACAAACATTTTTCTATGTTTGCCCCAGAAAGAATAATAAACAAATGAAAAGAGCGTGTTTTTTGAGAAAAAGTATCAATAACTTTGAGTAAAGTTGAGATATTGACAAGTTCTGTTCCCTAACGTAACTTAGAAATAAAGCGCTATATCGGTTATTTCAAGTGATAGAGAAAAACTTTGTTCTACAAAGATGTCTCAAATAATTGAAGCTACAACATTGTCGAACTATATTTACTTCTATCTATAAAGATAAGAAAGTTAGATTTTTTATTTCATCGACAATTTTGGTCACCCTATAACAAAACAAGAAAAAAAACGAACGCTTTATCACATGTGACAACTTTGTCGAATACAGTTTTTGTCTAGGGAATAACTGTCGAGCTCTAAATACTAATTTCCACTTAAATCATCTCCTGGACCATTGTGCAATGTATTCGACAAAGTTGTCACATATGATAAAGCGCTCGTTTTTTTGTTGTTTTGTTATAGGGTGACCAAAATTGTCGATGAAATAAAAAATCTAACTCATAGTTAGAAGTAAACATAGTTCGACAATGTTGTAGTCCCAGTTATTTGAGACATCTTTGTAGAACAATTTTTTTGACGTAGGACTACGTCTAACCGGAAGATATAGGGGGTGAAATGGAAATCTAGGCACTGAACCAGTAGGAAAAAATGCAAGATTTGGAACGCTTATAACTCGAGCATTTCTCAATAGATCGCAAAGGTTTTTGCATCAATTGATAGGAAATATATCTACGCATCTATCATAACGAATAACATTTCATTTTTCTTGAGATAAATAATTGAATAATTGTGAAATATCAAGCATTGTCAAAATGCACTATGTGCCCATTTTTGATTGGTCCATTTTGTGCTCCTCAAATCGTACCGACCAAAACGGGCAACCAGAGCAGCAGCGAAATAGAGTGAAGCACGATTGGAAAGGAAAAAGAAAAAATGAACGAAACATTGGTCGCAGTCTCACACATGCGTAATTCTCGAGCCAGCCAGTTAGCTTAAAAATCCCCGCTCCGCTGCCGTAACGATCATTCTCATTCAAACCGTACACCACATCGGTTCGCATCACAACACATCAACAAACCAACCCAAGCAGCCATGTCTGGACATGGTAAAGGAGGAAAAGTGAAGGGAAAGGCAAAATCCCGCTCGAACCGTGTTGATCTGGAGTTCCCCGCAAGGGTAGCTAGGCCGAGCGCGTTAGTACCAGTGCACCAGTCCACCTAGCCGGCGTTATATAGTTTCGGCCGCCGAAGTGATCGAGTTAGCTGGCAAAGCTGCTCGCGACGATAAGAATAACGATAAGAAAACCCGCATTCGGAACAGAACACATTCGGTTCGGTGGACATCAAGACAACAGGCAGTTGCAGCGAGTGGCGAGTGGCAAACGCAATCGCAAAACGGTATCAGGTAGCAGAAGAAAAAAGTTTGTTCTTTATACAAACTGCTTTGGTGGCAAATCCAGAACAAGGCGGCATCGAGGGCGTTCGAAATGGTTTTTTTCAAAACCACGAGTACTAAGTTTTCTAAATTGGAACCATTCCATAAAACAAGGCGCTTTTCAGGGCCATTAAACCTTCCAAAACGAGTTTAGGAAATACAGTTCAATGCTTTCTAAAACATTATCCAAAATAATAATAAAACACAAATAGATTTTTTCATCATTTGTTTGCCAGGATCTGATGAGTATGTGAATTTGGCAGTTGTTCTGAGCTTATTGATAGTTGGGGACTTTCCTGATTATTCAATTTTCACCAATTCTTAAATTGTTTCCAGATTGAAAGTACAGTAATTTACAATTAGTTCGACATTTAGCTAGTTGGACGGACATGTAATGCGACTTATTTAGTTGGACATTTTTGTAAACATAGAGATCCAAATTATGACCCCACATTGAAAGTCGACACTGTACCACTGTCATCGCAAATGTTCAATTACAGGTTAAAATCCCCTCCAATGCGACACTGAGTGGCGCTTCGGCACGTCGCATTGAATGTAATTTACTGTACAACATGTCACAAAGCTGGATGGGAAGAAATTTTCCAACTGTGAAAGCTGTGGCGAGTGGCAACAAATCGCTAAACAGGAAGGTTTAGCCGAACAAGATGGGGATATCGAGGGAAAACAAAACAATAAACTCTTTAGATTGAAGATAATTTTGTGATCCTGAAAAGAACCCTTTTTAGCCTGCATGTGAATCCAACGAGCGAACAAAAGGTAATGAATGTATTTTTTTGCCATCGCTCCCTTTTAACGCTCATTCGTTCGTCTCGTTGGACTCGCCCCTCTGGCTGAGTCTGCCGATTTGTCTCTATCCTGTGAGTGTGTACCGCTAGAGTATAAAATACGCGGACCCCTAAAAAATATCTTATTTTCTTTCAAACCGTAAACCCGTGTGGTTGTACGGCATCGGCATCGTGGACGTAACAAAGGAGGACAAGTTAAGGGAAAGGCAAGGTCTCACTCGAACCGTGCAGGTCTCCAGTTCCCTGTTGGTCGCATTCACTGATTGCTCCGCAAGGGTAACTAGGCCGAACGGATTGGTGCCGGAGCACCAGTATACCTAACAGCGATTATAGAGTTTCGGCCGTCGGAGTGCTCGAGTTGGCTTGCAAAGCTGCTCACGACAATCAGAAAACACGCATCAAGAACAGAGCAGCTTCGGTTCCGCGCTCATCAAGGCAACAATTAGTTTCAGTGGGTGGCAAAGTGTTTCTCCGGCACGTCCCATTAAATGTAATTTACTGAACAACATGTCACAAGCTGGATGGGAAGAAATTTTCCAACTGTGAAAGCTGTGGCGAGTGGCAAACGCAATAGCTAAACAGGAAGGTTTAACCGAACAAGATGGGAATATCGAGTGAGAACAAAAACACAACACCAAAGGTTCTTTTCAGAACCATCAACATATTCATAAAGAGTAAACACTAAACTAATCCATTTTGACGTAGGACTACGTCTAACCGGAAGATATAGGGGGTGAAATGGAAATCTAGGCACTGAACCAGTAGGAAAAAATGCAAGATTTGGAACGCTTATAACTCGAGCATTTCTCAATAGATCGCAAAGGTTTTTGCATCAATTGATAGGAAATATATCTACGCATCTATCATAACGAATAACATTTCATTTTTCTTGAGATAAATAATTGAATAATTGTGAAATATCAAGCATTGTCAAAATGCACTATGTGCCCATTTTTGATTGGTCCATTTTGTGCTCCTCAAATCGTACCGACCAAAACGGGCAACCAGAGCAGCAGCGAAATAGAGTGAAGCACGATTGGAAAGGAAAAAGAAAAAATGAACGAAACATTGGTCGCAGTCTCACACATGCGTAATTCTCGAGCCAGCCAGTTAGCTTAAAAATCCCCGCTCCGCTGCCGTAACGATCATTCTCATTCAAACCGTACACCACATCGGTTCGCATCACAACACATCAACAAACCAACCCAAGCAGCCATGTCTGGACATGGTAAAGGAGGAAAAGTGAAGGGAAAGGCAAAATCCCGCTCGAACCGTGTTGATCTGGAGTTCCCCGCAAGGGTAGCTAGGCCGAGCGCGTTAGTACCAGTGCACCAGTCCACCTAGCCGGCGTTATATAGTTTCGGCCGCCGAAGTGATCGAGTTAGCTGGCAAAGCTGCTCGCGACGATAAGAATAACGATAAGAAAACCCGCATTCGGAACAGAACACATTCGGTTCGGTGGACATCAAGACAACAGGCAGTTGCAGCGAGTGGCGAGTGGCAAACGCAATCGCAAAACGGTATCAGGTAGCAGAAGAAAAAAGTTTGTTCTTTATACAAACTGCTTTGGTGGCAAATCCAGAACAAGGCGGCATCGAGGGCGTTCGAAATGGTTTTTTTCAAAACCACGAGTACTAAGTTTTCTAAATTGGAACCATTCCATAAAACAAGGCGCTTTTCAGGGCCATTAAACCTTCCAAAACGAGTTTAGGAAATACAGTTCAATGCTTTCTAAAACATTATCCAAAATAATAATAAAACACAAATAGATTTTTTCATCATTTGTTTGCCAGGATCTGATGAGTATGTGAATTTGGCAGTTGTTCTGAGCTTATTGATAGTTGGGGACTTTCCTGATTATTCAATTTTCACCAATTCTTAAATTGTTTCCAGATTGAAAGTACAGTAATTTACAATTAGTTCGACATTTAGCTAGTTGGACGGACATGTAATGCGACTTATTTAGTTGGACATTTTTGTAAACATAGAGATCCAAATTATGACCCCACATTGAAAGTCGACACTGTACCACTGTCATCGCAAATGTTCAATTACAGGTTAAAATCCCCTCCAATGCGACACTGAGTGGCGCTTCGGCACGTCGCATTGAATGTAATTTACTGTACAACATGTCACAAAGCTGGATGGGAAGAAATTTTCCAACTGTGAAAGCTGTGGCGAGTGGCAACAAATCGCTAAACAGGAAGGTTTAGCCGAACAAGATGGGGATATCGAGGGAAAACAAAACAATAAACTCTTTAGATTGAAGATAATTTTGTGATCCTGAAAAGAACCCTTTTTAGCCTGCATGTGAATCCAACGAGCGAACAAAAGGTAATGAATGTATTTTTTTGCCATCGCTCCCTTTTAACGCTCATTCGTTCGTCTCGTTGGACTCGCCCCTCTGGCTGAGTCTGCCGATTTGTCTCTATCCTGTGAGTGTGTACCGCTAGAGTATAAAATACGCGGACCCCTAAAAAATATCTTATTTTCTTTCAAACCGTAAACCCGTGTGGTTGTACGGCATCGGCATCGTGGACGTAACAAAGGAGGACAAGTTAAGGGAAAGGCAAGGTCTCACTCGAACCGTGCAGGTCTCCAGTTCCCTGTTGGTCGCATTCACTGATTGCTCCGCAAGGGTAACTAGGCCGAACGGATTGGTGCCGGAGCACCAGTATACCTAACAGCGATTATAGAGTTTCGGCCGTCGGAGTGCTCGAGTTGGCTTGCAAAGCTGCTCACGACAATCAGAAAACACGCATCAAGAACAGAGCAGCTTCGGTTCCGCGCTCATCAAGGCAACAATTAGTTTCAGTGGGTGGCAAAGTGTTTCTCCGGCACGTCCCATTAAATGTAATTTACTGAACAACATGTCACAAGCTGGATGGGAAGAAATTTTCCAACTGTGAAAGCTGTGGCGAGTGGCAAACGCAATAGCTAAACAGGAAGGTTTAACCGAACAAGATGGGAATATCGAGTGAGAACAAAAACACAACACCAAAGGTTCTTTTCAGAACCATCAACATATTCATAAAGAGTAAACACTAAACTAATCCATTTTTCAGGTAGATAGGTAGGTATTCATGTAGGAGAAGAAAATAAAACAATATATTTAAAATATATATTTAACAAAAGCTGTCCCCTTTGTATAGTCCTACGTCACTCCGGTTATGTCCCCGACATTACCCATCCGTCTTTTTTCAGGTAGATAGGTAGGTATTCATGTAGGAGAAGAAAATAAAACAATATATTTAAAATATATATTTAACAAAAGCTGTCCCCTTTGTATAGTCCTACGTCACTCCGGTTATGTCCCCGACATTACCCATCCGTCTTTTTTCTATCTCTTGAGATAACCGATATAGTGCATGTTTCTAGGTTGCGTTAGGGTCACCATGAAAAAAGAGTTTTTTTGTCCTAACTTTTATATTTCATATTCTACAAACAAACTGTCATCGAAAGACTTTTAGAACATACTAATACAAACATTTTGCGATGCAGAACTTGTCAATATATCAACTTCACTCGAAGTTATTGATATTTCATCCCAAAAAATACGTTCTCTGCAATTATTTGTCATTTTTCTAGGGTAAACATAAACAAAATTTATTGGCGGCATTTGAAAGAACAGAGTTCACTCTACATAATGTGTGATTTGTGAAAACTATGTTATTTTTCGTGTTCGAGCAGATTAAAATTGAAATCATGAGTTTTTGGGTGAAAAACCATCAATAAATTTGAGTAGGATTAAGATATTGACAAGTTCTGCACCGTAAAATGTTGGTCTTTATAAGCTGTAAAAGTCGTACATAGACAATTTTTATGTATAGTCTATATATATAAAAATGGAGTGATGTCTGTCTGTCTGTCTGATTCTTATAGACTCGGAAACTATTGAACCGATCGTCATGAAAATTGGTATGTAGGGGTTTTTGGGGCCGGGGAAGGTTTTCGTGATATTTTGAGACCCCTCCCCCTCTCTAAGGGGGGGCTGTCATACAAATGAAACACAAATTTCTGCATTACTCGGAAATTAACCAAGCAAACGAAACCAAAGTTGGCATGTGAAAGTTTTAGGGTGCAATAAATGTTTCTATGATGGTTAGACAGTCCTTCCCCCACTCAAAGGGGGGGGGGGGGGGCTGCCATACAAATGAAACACAAATTTCTGCATTACTCGAGAATTAATCAAGCAAATGAAACCAAATTTGGCATGTGGAGGTTTTAGGATGCAATAAATGTTTCTATGGTGTTAAGATACTCCTTCCCCCTCTCTTAGAGGGGGCTGCCATACAAATGAAACACAATTTTTTGCATTACTCGGAAATTAATCAATCAAACGAAACCAAAGTTGGCATGTGAAAGTTTTAGGGTGCAATAAATGTTTCTATGATGGTTAGACAGTCCTTCCCCCACTCAAAGGGGGGGCTGCCATACAAATGAAACACAAATTTCTGCATTACTCGATAATTAATCAAGCAAATGAAACCAAATTTGGCATGTGGAGGTTTTAGGATGCAATAAATGTTTCTATGGTGTTAAGATACTCCTTCCCCCTCTCTTAGAGGGGGCTGCCATACAAATGAAACACAATTTTTTGCATTACTCGGAAATTAATCAATCAAACGAAACCAAAGTTGGCATGTGAAAGTTTTAGGGTGCAATAAATGTTTCTATGATGGTTAGACAGTCCTTCCCCCACTCAAAGGGGGGGCTGCCATACAAATGAAACACAAATTTCTGCATTACTCGATAATTAATCAAGCAAATGAAACCAAATTTGGCATGTGGAGGTTTTAGGATGCAATAAATGTTTCTATGGTGTTAAGATACTCCTTCCCCCTCTCTTAGAGGGGGCTGCCGTACAAATGAAACACAAATTTTTGCATTACTCGAGAATTAATCAAGCAAATTAAACCAAATTAGGCATATGGAAACTTTAGGGTGCAATGAATGTTTCTATGGTGGTTAGATACCCCTCCCCCCTCTCTTAGGGGTGGCTGCCATACAAATAAAACACAAATTTCTGCATTACTCGAGAATTAATCAAGTAAATGGGCAGGACGAAGTTTGCCGGGTTAGCTAGTTTTAAATGTAAAAGTTAGAGTAAAATAACCGTTTTTTTTCATGGTTACCCTAATGCAACTTAGTTAAAAACAACTTTGTGGGAGATATTTATTCTTTAGACAAAAACTGTCTTCGACAAAGTTGTTACATATGATAGAGCGTTCATTTTCATGTTGCCAAATACGATGAAATAAAAAATCTAACTTTCATATCTCTATAGATAGAGATTAGATTTTTTTTCTGTATTATAGGGATTTTCAACACTTTTGGTTGGTTCGTCACTTTTGCTTCCATTTTTGGAGGAATATCGGGAGTGAGAATTGAACTCGTGATCTTGAGCGTGAGAGGTATGGATGTTACCACTACGCCAGATCGCCTCCAAGGGGTTAGATAGTTCAACAATATTGTAGTCTCAGTTATTCAAAACATCTTTGTAGAACAAAGTTTTTTTTTCTATCTCTTGAGATAACCGATATATTTTCTAAGTTGCGTTAGAGTCACCATGAAAAAAACAGTTTTTTCGCTGTAACTTTTATATTTCAAATTCTACATACAATCTGTCTTCGAAAGAATTTTAGAACATACTGACACAAACATTTTGCGATGCAGAGCTTGTCAATATCTCAACTTCACTCAAACTTATTGAATTTCATCCCAAAAAATACGTTCTCTGCAATTGTTTGTCATTTTTTCTGGGGCAAACATAAACAAAGTTTATTGCATTTGAAAGAACAGAGTTCACTCTACATAATGTGTGATTTTCAAAACTATGTTATTTTTTTTTGTTCGAGTAAATTAAAATTGAAATCATGAGTTTTTGGGTGAAAACCATCAATAATTTTGAGTAGGATTGAGATATTGACAAGTTCAGCACCGCAAAATGTTGGTCTTTATAAGCTCTGAAAGTCATACAAGGACAATTTTGTTGTATAGTTTTAAATATAAAAGTTAGAGTAAAATAACCGTTTTTTTCATGGTTACCCTAATGCAACTTAATTAAAAAACAACTTTGTGGGAGATATTTATTCTTTAGACAAAAACTGTCTTCGACAAAGTTGTTACATATGATAGAGCGCTTTATATTTATGTTATCCAAAATAGGGTGATCAAAATTGTCAATGAAATAAAAAATCTAACTTTGATAATTGTATAGATAGAGATAAACATAATTCGACAATATAGTAGCCCCAATTATTTCAATTAACTTTGTGGAACAAAGCTTTTTTTATCTTTTAATATAATCGATTTAGCACTTTTTTCCTAAGTTGCATTAGGGTGACCATGAAAAGGCGGTTTTTTTTTGTCTAATTTTTATATTTCAAATTCTACATCAAAGCTGTCTTCTGAAGACAGCTTTGACTGAAGCTACTGAAGCTTCCACCAGAAAAAGCATTTGCGAGCTGTTTCGTAAGCAATTCAGTGGTGTTTTTGTCAGTGAAAGTCTTGATAGTGATCAAGTCTCCACAACCGTTAACAATGTACCCAGCCTGTCATCGGTCGGAGCCTGCCCTGCGATTAATCGTAATGTTGTACAAGATGCCTGCTCTAAATTGAAGAAATCTACGAATGCTGGACCCGACAGCATTCCATCTATCGTACTGAAGATGTGTTCCAGTAGCCTCTCGCTACCGTTGAGTATTTTGTTCCGCCGCTCCATCCTGAGTGGGACTTTTCCGACTGCATGGAAAAATTCTTTTGTTTTCCCTGTATTCAAAAAAGGCTCTAGGAAGGATGTAACGAATTATAGAGGAATCGCGTGCCTTTGTGCCATCTCCAAGCTATTTGAAATCATCGTGTTGGATTTTATCACCCATGCTTGCAAAAATTACATCGTCGAGGAACAACATGGTTTCGTGTCTAAACGATCGACTTCCACGAATCTTCTACTGTACACATCATACATCGCTCGTTCACTTGAGATGCGACAGCATATCGATACGGTATATACCAATTTCTCCGCAGCATTCGACAAAATCAACCACAATATCGCTGTAGCTAAACTTCAACGTCTTGGTTTTTATGGTCCTTTCTTATTCTGGCTACGGTCTTATCTCACTGATCGTATTATGTCGGTGAAAATTGGAGACACTCTATCTTCTCCTTTTCGTGTAACGTCTGGTGTTCCGCAAGGGAGCCACCATGGCCCATATATTTTTCTGCTATACTTTAATGACATTAATTTTCGTCTGAAGTGCCTGAAGCTCTCCTACGCCGATGACTTCAAGTTGTTTTTTCGCGTGAATTCCACTGGAGATGCGGAGTTTCTGCAAAAGCAGCTGAATATTTTTGCTGAATGGTGCGCAACGAATAGAACGATCTTAAATCCATCAAAATGTTCGGTTATTTCGTTTTCTCGAAAGCGCACATCGATAAGCTTTGAATATAGACTGCACGGAGAAATTTTGAGACGTGTGAACATTATCAAAGACCTTGTAGTTATGTTAGACTCTAAACTAACCTTTCGTGATAATATAGCTTACATTATTTCTAAAGCGTCCAAAGCCCACGGCTTTATTTTCCGTGTCACGAAGTAATTCACAGATGTACATTGCATCAAGGCCCTATATTGTGCTCTGGTTCGGACCATTCTAGAATATGCTTGTGTTGTATGGTCACCATATTACCAAAATAGTGTACAACGTATTGAGTCGATTTAGCGAAAATTTGTTCGATTTTCCTTGCGTAATCTGCCATGGAATGACCCATTGAATCTGCCCAGCTACGAGGATCACTGTAGTCTCATAGGATTGGATTCATTGGACTCTCGAAGGAATGGCGAAGGCGCTTTTTGTATCTGATATTATTTTATCAAACATCGATTGCCCCGAATTACTCCACGTAATAAACTTCAACATTAATCGTCGCAATTTGCGTACCCGTAACTACTTGTACCTTCCACCTTCTCGAACAAATTACGGCTACAATGAACCCGTAACCAGTATGTGTCGTGTGTTCAATCTTTGTAGTTAGTGTTTTGATTATCACCTTTCCCGTTCGTTCCTCAAAGCGCTCTATTCTGTTGTTCTTAAGTAGTTATAAGGTTATAGGTTTAATATTTAGTTATATAGTTTTATTATTAGTTTTTATTTTATAATTAATTCTCGGTCATTAGGGCAAACATGTTAAGCCTGTTGATGTTTGTAAAATAAAAATATTATTTGCAAAAAACTCAGACAGCCAGTTTTCGCAAGCCTCTTTTGAGGCCAACTTAGTATCACCAAGAGCGTTTTGCATGGACCGGAAGAGATGATAATCACTTGGAGCCAGGTCCGGACTATACGGTAGGTGCAATAGGACATCCCATCCGAGCTCTCGTAGCTTCTGGCGGGTCATCAAAGATGTGTGAGGCCGAGCGTTGTCCTGGGGGAAAACAACACCATTCCTATTGATCATTTCTGGCCGCTTCTGGTCAATCGCCTGCTTCAAACAGTCATACTGCTCACAGTAGAGAACCGAGTTGAGGATCTGGCCATAGTTGAGCAGCTCATAGTGGATGATTCCCTTCCAATCCCACCAAACACACAGCAAAACCTTCCTGGCCGTCAATCCGGGCTTGGCGATGGTTTAGGCCGGAACACCACGCTTCGACCACGACTTTTTTCGCTTTAGGTTGTCGTACATGATCCACTTTTCATCACCAGTCACCATCTTCTTCAAAAATGGGTCGAGTTCGTTTCGTTGCAGCAGTGCATCGCAGGCGTTGATTCGGTCAAAAAGATTTTTTTTGCGTCAACTCGTGTGGCACCCATACATCCTGCTTTTTTTGGAATCCAAGCTTCTGAAAATGGTTCCAAACGGTTTTATGGTCCATACCCAGTTCCTGGCCAATCGAGCGAGTACTCACGGTCTACTTGGATGATTTCAACGATTTTATCGGTTTCCACGACGATTGGCCTACCAGTACGGGGTGTATCTTCGACAGCCACTACACCAGAACGAAATCGATCAAACGAACGCTGTGCTGTGCGAATCATTACAGTATCGGGTCCATAAACTACACGAATTTTTTCGGCCGCCGTCGTTGCAGTGTTACCTCGCAGGTAGAAAAAACGTAAAATATGACGAATTTCTTGCTTGGTGGACTCCATCTTTGACGCGCTATAACTTGAGACTGAAAAGGACAATCACAACACTGTCAAAACGATACTTGTAGCACAGATTGTGGTCTTTGAATAGCCGTATAGTATGACCCGATGCGATAAGTACAACACAAGATATGTTTAAGTGCTGCCATATATTGACAATATACGACATTTCTTTTTCCCCAACCCAATATGAAAAAAAATATAAACGTTTGACTGGGCAGCACTCTCAGGCGGCTCAATCCGTTTATTGATAAATACGGAGAGTTTTGAAATTCTTGAATATGTGATATTTAATTTAATTTTGAATGTGTAGGGTGTTGTATTTAAAAAAAATTATATCTATATCTATGATAAAACCGCAAGGTTTACGTGGGACTGCCTTAGCTTAGCAATCATTTGTTTGTATTGATCAAATTGTTGATTGATTGAAACAATTTCCGAATACAATTAAATTCAATATATTTGCTTTGTGAGTAAAGAGATTGAATAAATGCCATGTTTCATGCATTGTGATAGATTATGTTCTTCATTACAAGTAAATTTAATGACAGTCCTTTTACGTTTGCTGTATATTTGGACAAAATATGTGAACGGAAGAATTATCAAACGATTATTTTATTTTACATTTCCCTCTGAAGTTTACATATCTCAAGTGTACGTACTTCTCGAACCGCGAATTTGCCTGATTTGATGAACTTCAGGCACTCAGTTTCGATTTTGACATGTACGTCGAACGCATATTGTTTAATCAATAGGCGTTATCGCAGCAAATGGTTATCAACATTTTGCCAAATCATCAAAAGGTATGCGTAGAAATTCAGTGAGCAGAAGAAATGGAGGCATATCCTTCAATACAATCTTGAATAACCGAGCCAAAGCGTTGTGTTCGTACCCACTTTTGTAATCCGTGTTAGGAAAACACTTTTCGGAGTGCAAAAAAACATACGGGTGCAGAAGTACCCTCGCCTTGCATGAATCAACAATATTCTAGTCCGCACAAAGACAAGCGAGTACAAAAGTACTCGCAGTTTGCATTTATTTGCAAAGCCCATTTCCCCAGACACCTTGATTTTGAGTCTGTGTTGGGAAAACACATTTCAGTCGGAACAAAAATACCTCCGATTTGCATGTATTTGCAATGCCGATTTCCCAGACACCTTGATTGTGAAGTTTGTGTAGGGAAAACTCATTTCAGTCGAAACAAAAATGCCCCCGACTTGCATGTATTTGCAATGCCAATTTCCCCACGCTTCAAGTCTGTGTTAGAGAAACACATTTCAGTCGGATCAAAAATACCCCCGACTTTCATGTATTTGCAATGCCGATTTCTCCAACACTGCTTGGTTATGAAGTCTGTGTTAGGGAACACATTTCGGTGAGAACAAAAGTCCCCATACCTCTATGTATTTGCAATGCCGATTTCCCCAAGGCTGCTTGATTATGATGGCTGTGTTGGGGAAACCGTAAATCGGGCCAATCAAAACGAGGCAGTTAGGGCGTTTAGATAACGCCAACATTTTACAGTTATTCAATTGTTTATCTAATGAAAAATAACATTGTATTAATTGCGATAGATGCGTAGAAATATTCCCTATCAATTGATGCAAACATCTTTCCGATCCAGTAAGAAATGTTCGAGTTATAAGCATTCGGAATCTTTCATTTTTCCCTGCATGTTTTGTGTTTAGGTTTTCATTTTACCCCCCATATTCTCCGGTTAGACGTAGTCCCACGTCAAAAAATTTTCCTGTCCACGTGGACTCGATTCTAAAGTTTGAAGGATTTTTCTTCCAGAAAGGACGCACCTCAACACTGCTACCAGAATCGCTCCTCGGCGGGCAGTTCTCTCCGCGTGTTCGCTGCAGTTTTACAGTTTTCCTGCCTGTTCGCGAGAGCCTCGCTCTGCAAGGCGGCTCCTCCGGCAGCTGATGTTGCTGCTGCGGTCTGTGGGAACGGATGTTCATTCCTACGGACGTTCGACGACGAGCCTCGGTTTGCTGCGGATCTTTTCTGTCATCAGTCGACTAAACGCCATCGCCCGGTTCGGTTAGTAGTAGAAGCAGCAGTGACAACGGAAGTAGTAGCAGCAGCAGCAGCAGTGGATCCTAACAAATCCGTGCTGTGAGGTGGTGTTTTCTGCAAACAAACACAGACAAAGGGCAGAGAGCACCCATACGATTCCGCAGGACCTGCAGCACCACCACTCTGGTTTTGTGAGTCGAGAGTGACGCGTTCGTGACCGTTTACCGATTCGTTCATAGTTCTTCTGCATCATTGGATGCGCCGAGGCACTGGTGCGCGGTGGATGGCGGTTGGTGTCGGGCCTAAGGATACAAACAAATTTGTGGGAAAAGTGTGTCTTTCGTGATGCTTTGATCGCAATAGTGAAAACATGGTGGTAGGGTAGCTAACCCTGACTGAGTGTGCCCGTGACAGATGCAGTTCAGGATGTTTTCTGTGGCCGTTTTGTGCTTGCCGCATTCGGATGCTGCAGACGTTATGCGGCGGGGGATGATAGCGTAGAGTGGTCCATGACTCGTGGCGCCTGCTGAATGAAGCGTTGAAGAATGGAGTGATTAGGCGGCAGGAAGGTGCTTTTGGATTCGGGAAAAGAGAAAAGAAAGGCTCGCGATTGCTCCCCGTTGTGGTGATGGTGCTTTATCACTGGTGTGAAAATTCTGATAGGCCGAATGTGAAAATACATATAGCGTGAAGGAAAAAAAAGTGATGCATCTAATTTTAGCGAGCGGGGTAAAAGTGAGAAAAGAAAGCATGTGTGTTCGTGGGAAAGAAACAAAAGCAGAAATATACAAATAATCAACCAATTTCTCCGTTGCCTTCGAGTGTGTGAAGTTTTTTTTTCATCTTGCTGTTTTTTTATTCTTCAAAAGGACCGGGAAGGTGGTTCGGCTTGTAATTGTTATGATATCCGAGTAGTGTCAGTAAGTGTAATCGAGCGAGCAAACATAGTGAGTGTATGTTACGAGGGTTGGATGGTTGCATTACATGGGCGAACAGCGCTGCCAGATTTGTGTTGATTATTCTGATAGTAATTTTGTTTATATTTCTCATTGTTTAGTCAGTGTACTTGGAATAAATTGATTAGAACTATATTTACATATAGTTCAATATATATATTCTACACGTAAAAACTCTGTTCGGACTAGTCTCAGCCGGTGCGACATTGTTCGACATAGTATTTTCTTAAAAACTTCGTTTTACGGAGTTTTTTGCAGCTCCATAAATCTACCAGAGTCTGGCGACCTTGCCGGGATAAATGTTGATTCAGTGCCCAGATCTGAGGCTATAGATACGGCAGATGCGTTTGCAGAGACACAAACAATCCACGATTGTCCAATTCGGTTATTGCAAGCCAAAAGCGCTGGTTCTCCTTACCAGGATAAACGGTGTCAGATATTGCTGAGGTTATTATTGCCTCGGATATGAGGCACAAGAAAAAATGGTGAAATACTTAACAGTTACTTTATTGTGAAATGTGTAGTATTCATGTTTTTTTACAATGTTTTATTCTTTTGGATAAAATGCTATCACAGTTTATTCAAAATGGTATTTCCGTTTCCAAGATCAAGCTTGACTATGAGTTTCATTAACCCCTTAGGCTAAAATTGGATTACTAAAAAAGCGGACTAAAAGCAAACACTTCGATCGGGCACGCATCGAGTAATTTCACTACTTTGTTGAGCATTCTAGTGCGTTACGATATACACGTGAGACTCGAAGTAGTTCAATTCATTTCACCACGAGTAAGACTCGAAAATTTAGGTGAAATGGTTCTAAACCAATCTTAATTGCTCTTCGCAATTTATCTGTACCGTCGAATTGCAATTCACTGATGAATAAACCGATACACTTGAATCCTGCTTGTTTACGAATAATGTGGTTCGTGCTTATAGTTACACTGGGTTGTATTTGAATTTGAGGTCTTTGTGACGAAATGAAAGCTATTTTTCTTATGTTATTCATTTGGACTAACTTTTTCATTCACTTCGACAGAATAGTTCTTATTGGCATATTGGTTGTAACTCTTATCGACACTCCTTTTGAATGTTCTTCTTCTTCTTCAATGGCACTAACGTTCCTAGAAGAACTTCGCCGTCTCAACGTAGTATTACTTGCGTCATTTTTATTAGTACTTAGTTGAGATTTCTATGCCAAATAACACGCCTTGAATGCATTCTGAGTGGCAAGCTCTAGAATACGCGTGATCGCAGTGCAAGTCGGAGGAAATTTCTTTGACGAAAAATTCCCCCGACCAGAACGGGAATCGAACCCGAACACCCGGCATGTTAGTTATGACGCTAACCACTCGGCCACGGGAGCACTCCTTTTGAATGTTCTGAAACGCAAATTATGCTAAGCATTCAGTATTCGAAAATACCAAGTGGTTGCGAGTCTTCATCCAGCATTTTCTTTTGTACCTAAAGTAGACTACCGGTCTGGTGGATATGTACAAGATGCCCTTCGATTGGGGTCAAAGTTTCTTGAATTTTTTTTAAATTATTTTTATTTCATAGTTAAATCTTGAGTCATTCAATATCTGCACGCAAAATAAAAACGCCACAAGACACAAGTGCATCTATCACGGAACCATGTTAATGTAAATAAAATACATTTTTTGTACATTGAAGAAAAAATAACAAAAAAAAATTCTTTTTTGGTTTTGATAAAGCTTCGAACTTTTCTCCGAATACCACTCATCAGTCTTCCATGTTTCACAAAAAACACTGCGTCCGGAATAAACATGTCCACGCTGCTGTTCACAGTTTTGTGTTTGAGTACAAACATGATTTTTTCGTACCTATGTTAGAAAATGTGACATGTTTGTATTCGTGGTATGTTTGGACATACGATGTTTAATCCCAATGTTTCACATGATGTTCGAACATGGTGTACAGTTTCTCTTGCATTTTCACCCCAAGCACCGGCAGTGCGTAGAGTAGAAGAAGCGAATCGGACACCACACCACCACCACTCAACGCGTGGTGTGTTGGTATGTTGACATGGAAAAAATGCTTTCCTTTCATGACAATGGGTGCTTCATCAAAAATATTGGGCAAATAAAATAAACCTTTTTCTTTTCTGAACAAAATAAAAATCGATTGATATGAGAGTTTTTCACATTTGATATCATTATTTAGTGCACGCATCAATTTATATATTGAATTCATGTAACATTCGCTATTATTAGCTATTTTAACAAGTACTAAAATTGAATTATTCAGCAGTGACATGTTAGGCGTGACGCTAACCACTCGACTACGGGAGCAACAATTTTGGCTGGATCTTTGAATACAAATGGCCAATACTGCTTGTTCGCGACGATCGTGACCCGAGCTATAAAACGAGCGGAGAAGAGGAGAAGAAAGGATGATGCAATCGCATGCACACATAGCATATGTAGTGCAGTGTAAGTGTAGCTTTTAGTTTTTTTCCTTCATTCAGTTTGTGATAACATCGAGAAATTAATGGTGTGTTTTAGCCGTTGAAATTTCTCTGCTGGTTCTGACGTGTGCCGCTGAAGGTTGCAACTAAAACTAATTTTTGGGTATTTATTTTTTTGGTCAGCATTTGTACGACGTCGCCCGCTATGCAGTCGGCTCCCCAGACTTTAATTGCCAACACGCACGCAAAAAAAATTGAAAGCTTCTTTCTATTCAGCGAATGTTTTCTTTGAACGAAACTTGCAAAATGAAACTTTGAATCAGACTTGCAAAATGTGCATGAACGATCTATAAACTTTTACTTAGTCGCGGCAATACATACACACACTCTTTACAGAAACACGGGCCAAAGGTTGTGCAGTCCACTGATCACTCAACAAGAGCCAAAGGTTGTACCGCTTATGACAACTCTACACGAGCTGATGATTGCGCCGGCTAGTGATCATTCTATCCTGGATTCCTCGAGTCGAAAAAGACGCACCACGCTAGATATGGGGTGCAGACTAGGGGGTCGTTGCTGATTAACGGTCAGCTGCATCCCAATAGGAAGTATCCCATGTCGGGCACACGTACAGAGCACTGAAGACTGCAACATCCCAATTATGAGAACACTTGTAATACTAACCTCGAACCAACCGCGAGTAATCGGTTACATATTACTAACATAGTTGTAAGCAAACATTGTCAAAATATTGAACTCCCGGCCCCGTTAGGCTGACGCCATATGAGCCTTAATAAAAATATATATTTTGGTGCATGAACTTATAGCCTCTTAGTTCGTGCAATTTTTGAAATGCGAACTAAATTTCAAGTTCGATTCTGTGAAAAAGTATTCTACGAAGAAATGTTTTGGGATGAATAATTTCTTTCCGTGTATGAAAAGAATCGAAACGAAAGCAATGAATACTGCGACATCGGGTGATATGTTTGTACATGATGTTCTTGAATTATAAACATCGTGTTTGTTTTCACATGTCTATGTTTGTGTATCATTGTTCGTGTTGTGGATAGACACTCAACACTAGCGAGAATCATGTTCGAATTCAAACAAAAACATGGAATTTTCACATCGCGTGGACATGTGTAAGTGTTTTTCGGAAGACTGCCACTCATTATATTTTGAACACTCTGTTGGCTAACCTGAGTGGTAATTTTGTTTCACCATTTCTTCATCTCTGTTGCATCCTGTGTCATCCCACTCTTTTTCAACTTCTTTCAACTTTGCCAGTTGTCCAATATTTGTTCTGTTTGTACATTTTGGAATCCATAGTCTAGTCAGCTCATATGCTTTCTTGCGGCGAAAACGAATTTAACTTGCTAGGGACATCACCTCGACCAATGACTTTATAGTGCTTTTATCCGGGAAGCTGGCAATAATCCCTCTTCACGTACGATTCGTCGCTCATATAGATGCATCATTCGTACTTCGTAAGTACCTCATTGTACAACCTCCGGGCACGTCTCTTGTGGTATATATCGAACAATTTTCTGCACGGAAGCGGAATCAGGACAAACTTTTCGTGCAAAATTAAAAAACCATCGATGTGAATATTATTCGCTTCCATTCGTTGAAGAGCGATTTCTCTTTTTTCGATTCACTTTGCATATTTTTTTCATTGACGTTTCTTGCGACAAACCACCCACGAAACTTCGCCAATAAGCACGTTTTTCCCTTTGATCAAGTCTTTAAATTGATTTTCATGGGCTAAATACGTTCGAAAATTCTCAATGGAACACTGGCTATCCCACCATGGATTGGGAGGTCTTCGACGAATGGTAGAACCTGGGAAGAGTTTCGTTTGAGCGCGAACTGCGCTGTCATAGATCAAACGAGGAACAAATTTCTACATATCCAATGGAGTTAAACCATCTCTGGAATTGATTGCTAGAGCAATCGTGTCCGTATATTATTTCCAGTTAATGTGTCTTGTGAGGTCGTATGCCATACTTATTGATTCAGAAGAATTCAACCCATTGGTAATGGAAATTTTGATTGGCAAGTGATCACTACCGTTGTGATCCTGGATCATATTGCACTTGCAATCTAACGATAGTGAATTCAAGCAAAGTGAAAGGTCAAGAGAACTTGGGTTAGCTGGAGATTTCGGTACATATGTAGTTTCCCCAGTGTCAACAATGAACGGTTGTCGTCTTATTGTTCCCCCCCAGGCAAGATCAACTGTGGCTTAGGAAGAAATGAGTACATGTCAGCACGTTGCTTTCGGCTAACTTGAACTTTCGAAGGCCAATACAGAGGTCTTTGCGTCTGATGTTTGCATGGAAAGTAACAGCTTCGATCCCTCCAATAGGTGGAGGATCAAATAAAAAAAAAGAATGGCACTTATTGAGCCCCAATGTCAGAGATCATTTCGCGAAGAAAGCCACGTCCCGGACAGAGCAAAAACATCACAACTAATGTTCAAATCAAAAATTTGAACGTATCCATTTTAGGGATAAGACTACGACAATTCCACTGTAAAACAGTGATATCTCCAACCTCTCTTTTTCAATTAGTCTTCGAGAGAGATAATCATTGCAAGCAGGGCCATGTTTGCATCAATTGTTGCAAAAGTGTCTTTATTATTGGAAGCATTGTGGTGACAATGGTTCTGATGGAGTCGAAACATTAAATCACGTGAAGACAACTTTGTAAGAAGTGTATTGAAAAGTAGTCTTGAACTTTCAAACATCAAAATAAAACTGAGAACGTTCAGAAAGTGTTTACAAAAGTGAATTTTATTAAAGAATATAAGGATTACATAGGAATGAAATGAAAAAATCAAGCTTATTGTTGATTTCTAAAAATTGATCGAACCTTAGATTTAACTCCACTCATCAAATTCTTCACAGTAGTTTTTGTGCACTTTTTGAACGCTGCAGACCAATTCTTGAACTCTGACATATTTTTAGACACTGTACCTTCCTTCTTGAACTTTATGTTGTTTTTTGAAAACCATTGTAGAGTGGATTTGGCATAATGTGCCGATGCCAAATCCGACCAGAATAGAGGAGGAGCCTCGTACTTTCTATAAAGTGGAGTGGGCACATTTTTGCGCTGGGAATTCTCTTGGAAAATAAGCGATGTGCCATCGTCAGCTGTGTCCGCTTCTATTTCGTCAATTGGCAACGTGAAGAAGACATTGTGTGTGGAGATTGGTTGTTGTTGTTGTTGGGTCAGTGGAGAAGCGATCTTCAAAGAGTGCTTCTGTTTCTCGCAGCGACTCTTGTAAGTTTCACAATCTGGGAGCACGTGTGGAGTTCCTCCGCAATATGGACACTTATGCTCAGTCGCACTGCAGGATTAGCCCACATGTTGCTCTCCGCAAGCGCTCCTTTTTGGCACAGTTAACTGCTGTGTGACCAACTGACTTGCATTTTAGACAAGTCATGTGCTTTGGCACGAAGAGTCGCAACGGTAGCCTCAATTTGTCCACCATAACGTAGTCAGGGAGGGTGAAGCCAGCAAAAGTGACTCGGTACGAGTCGGGCGGCGTGAATCTCCTTTTTCTACTTCATTGGAGACTTTTCCGAGCTGGCGACACTCCAAAACTTTGACTTCCATCGAAGGCAGCCTATTAAGTTTGCAAACACCTATCATTATTTTTTCGCATGTCAGACCCGTTTCAGTTATCACCCCCCAATTTTTACGTCATGCACGATAGTCGAGAGTGAAATGCTTATCAGCACTAATTGGCGTTCCTTCAGTTAGACACGACAACTCGCAATTTGTTCGGTCTAACCTTACAAATTTCAGACAAAGAAGTGTATCTGTCCAGATCTTTCATTATCTGAATGCCCTCCAAGGCTTTACCATTTGGTTTTGGCAGAAATAAAACATCCCATGGGCAAGTGCCAGGTGAATTTTCTGGAAAGACTCTGATATGGTGTGCGGAAACAACAGAGGGCTGATGGCGAGGACGAGAATTTGTTTGGAATGGAAATTTTGGAGGGGGGAGTGAAATCATTGATAGGGTGGGAATATTCGATGGTTGAAGGGACAGGTTTGTGACTTTTTTTGAGAGGGTAGGGGTTCGGTAGGGTAAGGTGACTCGTCCCAAGAAGAACCGGCTTCCGATATAAGAGTACATTTGAAGGACTTACTACTCCCGGTGGAGTAGACGAGGTGGAGTCACATAATCACTGGTACTGTTGCATGAATACATGATAGTATTACACCTCATTATAAAATGAAGTGGGAAAGTGGTTTCTAAGAGTAAAAAGGAGAACATAAACGTGAATCTATATACTTATACATTCGTATGCGAAAAGCTTTAATGCGTGTTTATTTACAATGTGTCTCTTTTGTCGCTCGCTCATATTGAGCACATTTTCTGTTATTTTTAAGCCCATTTAATGTAATAAATCGGGATGCCAAAACATGTTGCCAAAAATAATTATGGGGGTATTAATCACAATACATAATACACAGTACTTACTGCTCGTAGTTGAACACAGCATAAAACAAACAATATCCTAATAATAAAAATCGAACTGACAAGACGATTCGAGAAAGCTATCGGACACTTCCTATTGCTATAATACGAAGTTTAAATGTTTATAGCGAATATTCCAGAACAACTCAAGCAAAGACACAATTGATGACAGATGTACAGTGTCAACATCATGTGGTGACATTCGAGATCGGACCCAATTTATTCTCTATCAGATTTGAAGACCCGCAGTTTTAAAATGGTATAATTTGAATATTTGAATGAAAGATATTATATCATGTTATTTGATTACTTAAAATAGGAAGGCCCATGCTTAATTAACCATTTGGAAATGAGTGTCCTAATGTTTTTACAAGAACTAATTTTTTGTGTTACTCTATTACATAGAATACATATTCTGTACGGAACAATTTTTATTGCTACCTGAAAATCCATTATCATGTTCGCTTCCCAAATAGCGCAACACGAAGATTTAATTCACTGTTGTGTGTACTTTATAAATAGGGTGCATAATCTTTAGTACCGTCGAAGGGGGTGAGATCGGGTCAAATACGGGGAAAGCTACTTTTAATAATATCTTGACAAATTTTACGAATATTTTTGAAAGCTGTGAGTCGTTTAATAGGATACATATTTTCACTACTTCAAATGCATAATACTTAACTGTAGTACATATAGTTGTTATTTAATAATTCATCAAAGTTTGATGTGTAGATAGCCATCAAATGCACAGCATTATACAGAACTACTACAATGTTAAATATTGGATAGAATGATTCTTTTAAGTCTTGCCAGATGAGTCATTGCTGATTTTGAACATCAAAACAATAATCATTTATTTTTATTTTTTTAAATCTTACTACGAAGTGGAATTGGAGGCAAATTCTTCGCACGCATAAGGAGAAAACCGTTTCCTTAGCGACAACTTTGCAGAAGCCACCTTTTCCCAAGATTGCTGAAGCCGTTGAAAGCCTTAAGCACAATCAAAAGAGCAACTTGATATCAGTATTCAAGAAATGGGGCATATATCAGATTACTGTGAAGTCGCATGAAGGAACATCTCACATGTTCCAAGTTCACCAGGGTAAAAAACGAGGACAGTTTTGAGGAATTCCTTATTAAAAAACGAAAGATAGTTAATGAGAGCGGCGCACGAAAATGACTATTTATTTATTTTGGCTTAACGTTTTTACAATGTCTTGTGTATCACCTCACTATCCCGCAGGAGGACCATCGTGATACCCGAGCACCACTTGGACTGGGTAAAAACGCTTAAAGCGGCGTCAATTCGCTGTTTCCGGGTTTTTTGTAGCTCTTCTAGGAGACTTGCAATGCCCATTTGCTTTTCCCACCACACCCTAGTGTTCACCTGAACCAGTGTAAGCCAGAGAAACGACGTTTTTCGATAGCATTTCTAACCCGAACGGGAATCGAACCCGAAGCCCCCATCTTGACGAGCGCTACGCTAGCTACTAGGCCATGTGGACCTCATCTCATGAGCGAGACGAAAGTAACTAAGAAGGTTTGATATCCTTCCAGGACCAGCATCAAGGCAGAACATATCTTCGACGGATTTAAGATTTAAGAAAGATCTTCATATATAAACGTTTCCATCGCATTTATAGGTTGATTTTCGTAACTCAAATAATCATTCAAGACGCTTACATATTGTCAAATTATCTTGGAATTATTGAGAAATTGATTTCTAAACATAATCTATATAAATAAAAAATGATTTAGTGTCCGTTCCTCACGATTTAACTCAAGAACGGAGCAACGGATTTGAACAGTCAGTATCAGGATTGAAGTGTCTCAGTCTGCGTCAGGTTTATATGCTTAGAAAATTATGAAAACCATTCGGAAAGTTGAAAAATTGGAAAGTAATTTTTTGGCAAGTTTTGTATATCTATGGATTTGAACAACCAGTATCCAGTAGGATTTTACCAGTCAGTATCAGGATTGATCTGACTCAGTCAGGTGTGTATGTCAAAAAAGGAATTATATACTGCGAATATAGATCGCGCACAGAGAAATAATTTTCGTGTAGCGTTAGTATTCGGAATTATATAAATCAGAAAACCAATTGTAGGTGGGACGAAGTTTTCCGGGTCAGCTAGTTCTTCATAGAAAGTAATATTTATTACTTTGACCCATTGTCACTAAGATTGGGTCAACTTTCATTTAATCACAGTTCTGTGAAAAATTAATATTATTCAACAATTCCCTGAACACTCGTAAATTTATTATTAGAGAACCTATCTACGCAGTCAGAATTGCGTTTTAGTCTAATTTACGATAGTTATTCAACAAAAAGTTCGAAAACTATTTTTTTACCCACTCTCACTCCCATCGACAGTACTTGTTTAGAAGGTCTGTGTAGCCTAGAGTGCTGTGCGTTCGCTTACCAAGCGGTCGATTTTGGGTTCATTTCCAGGACACTCCCAGTCTTTTTCAAGACTAGAGGCGAATGAACTTGTAATTTAAGTCCTCTATAATCAATCATTAGTTGATTGTTCAGTCGCAAATGAATCACATTTCTGTATAGATCATCCTGCTTTGGCTAGATTAGATCTTTCTTTTTTTTCTACATCATCGTGTGACTAGTCTACTCAACTCTGGAACACTGATGAGGAATTTCCTAGCCGAGACAGTTAATATGAAAGACAGTAAACGAATTATTTATTTATTTATTTATTTATTTATTTATTTATTTATTGTCGTCAATCAAAATTGTAGACCGATACGATAACTACTAATTCAAAAGAGGATTTTCACAAGTTACATGATCAAAAACAAATTTTATTTATTTATTTATTTATTTTGTAAAAACAGCGTAGACTAAATATGCTGCCCAAATATTACAGTGAAATTTGACTATATCTTATTCTATTCAGATAGTCTTTAAGCATTGACCTTGACATGGTTACATCAATTATTTCACTGTGCTCGTTACAGAGGCTCCTCATACGATTAATAGACTATATTTGGCATAATTCGTTCTTCCATAATCTATGTAGAAAATGTTAGGGTTTCTCAGGTGCCTAATCGATGCGTAAAAATGTAGTTTTCCTAATATTTCTTCTGAGTACACTCGTTGTGATATGATGTCAATGTTGCAAGTAGTCCAAAATAAGCCATATCCATAGTTCGTATAACCAGTTAGCCATCAGAAACAAATTTTGTTGTTTTATGAGAAACCGTTCAGTTCCGTTCATTGTTTTAAAGAGGCTTTAAACTTTGCAGTTCATTCGCCTCTACCAAACACAGTTCTTTGCTCAACATAGAAGAAAATCTAGCTTCAAAATAAATATTTTTAAAAATCAACAAACAATAGTGGTTATGACGAACATTTCGAATAATTACATAATCTGGTAGCGCTGATCTATCCAATGCAACCATTTGTATTTTTTTTGTAGTAAAAGTAATGACTTTCACAGCACTTACCCTGAGGAGGTGAAAAGTTGGCGCAATATTTTCAAGTTCGCATTCCCAAGTGAGTGAAGCAATCCTACATTTTGTACGTGCGTGTACAAAACGAGTGTACTTGTGCAAGTGAATGAGCGAAATAAGAAAATCTCAATGAAAGCAGCTTCTTGGGGGTTTCTCTCACGCGGTGGTAATGTACGTGTCATCATAAGAGGAGAAAAGTAACGAAAATAGCAAAACAAAAAAACACACACCGAGCGAGAGAATGCGAATAGCTGTCACCCGAGAGATTGCAAATACAGGAAGGATCGCCGTTGGACCCGCTGCCGTTGCCGAGGTCACCGTCTTGGCCCCATTCGGTGACGTTGCTGGTTACGACCATCGCTGTCAACAGACGCGACAGCCACAGTTACCACGGAAAAGATGAGTGACAAGTTATCCGGGGGTGGACGGTACAACCGTATCAGTCCATCGTCTGGCCGTGGTTCGATCATTGCCTACTCGCCGCTGCCCAAATCTGAACAGGATTGTCTCCAAGCGCCCGGCAATAACTGCCTGGCGATCCCACTGTCCGCGATCCAGACCGATAACAACAACCACCAGAAACCGATGCCTCCGATGGGTGGCAAAGGGGCCGTCCTGAACGCCGGACTCAACTCGCACCCCTCGCATCCCGATGGAGCAGGCCATAAACATGCCGGTCAGCACAATAATAATAACGGTAACGTAGAACTAGCAGTAGATTCTGTTCATTACATCCCGCCTGGCCGAATGACTCGCCTGCGTGTTTCACTTATTGACTATTGCTGACGAAGTTATCCGAACCATTAGAGAATGTGTTTGTTAGTATATTTTTATTAGTAACTGTCGCTCTCTCCAATTAGTTTGTTTTCAATTTGATGCTCGTCTATCCTAGCCTTTATATCCTGAAGGAGGAACTTTTCCACCAGTATGATACATTCCCCTAGCCATATGTATGTTTCGTCTCGTTGAATGCGTTGTCGGGCGTATGAAAATAGTTGTAGTAGCGCTGTCTCTTCCCGTTGAATAGTTTTAATTAGAGAAACTTTTACTTTTGCTGGGGTGGGAACGATAGTTGGAAGACTCTGGGGGTGGCCGTGGCATTTATGTTATATTTTTGGTACGTGTTACAATGTTTCAACCAGACGACGGGAAAGTGCACACTAACGAGCCGCTCACACGAGGGTAATTATTGTTATTTTCCATAATGGTTTTGAATCCGTTTTTTGTCTCTCTAAAAGGACAAGCGTATAAAACGGGCTGCTTCAGTCGCACGTGTCAGTTATTAGTAACAGGAGCAAAGAATTTGAATGCACCGGCTGTCTCAAATGTTACAGGAAAGTTATTTCATAATTGTTATGTTAAGTAGCTTAAAACATTCCAATGGAGTAATTTCACTTGCTCGATCATCCGTAATGAGACGCTGATTATTCTAAATAAATCATACTGTTTAAGAACGAGTCGGAGTCGATGGATGAACATTACTGGAAAAAAACCTTTATATTTTTTTAATATGAAAATTTTTATTTCGCTCATTTGTGGAACCACCACAGAGGTAGCTGAACACGTTATCATGTGGACGATTATATGATGGAATATCTTTCATAATATCAGTAACCAAGTTGAAAAGTAAAAAATAGGACTGAATGTACCACGGACATAGATCCATAACTCATTGAGTACAGTTCATTTCATTCATTTTGTTTTTCTTCGATCTAGGACTGCCGGAGTTTTTATTTCTGAGTATGAATGGCAAATGAACACAGCACCAACATGAATGTTTACTACAGTTCGTTTATTTCCAACCTTCAATATAACAGATAATTTACACAGTACATAATTTTTCAGCCGATACAAATGCCGTTTTTCTTCCAACTTCTATCACTTTTTTTTCACTTAAATTCTTTTTATTTCTTAATTTGGTTACTATGTTTCCTTCCTTTGCGATTTTTATAATTCCTTATTTCCACCTCTCCCACATCTCTTGCGTTTTTGTTTTTTGTTTAGTGTTTTTTATATGTTGATGTCTTGGGGTTTTAATGCATATGAAATCCTTAATGCAGCTTATCAGAGAAATGGGGGTTGTCCGATGCAAGATATTGGGCTTGATTCTCGAATACACTACGAATACACTTCACGGTGGAAACGGTATGAAACGCATTCGCGATGACAACGGTACGGTGTCGACATCTGGATGCGAGATTAGTTTCCCACTAAATTTATCATTATAATATCAAATTATCTTCAGATGAAATTTTTGTATGGGATTATTATACCACATGAAGAAAACAAAGTTTTCCACTCACATTGAATACCAGTTTGATACGAAGAAGATAATTTTCATTAATGATTTTTTATTTGATAAGTTCTCATTCTGCCTGAAAACTCATCATTATCTTCGACACTTCACTAACTCGTAAAACGTAGTTCAATGGCGTGCCGTTCATTTCGTTTCCACCGTGAAGTGTATTCGAGAATCAGGGCCATTGTCTTGTTGTTGTTCAGTAATCAACACAACACATAAACAAAGTGAACTTCTAGCTAGCTACACTATAGATCAATTGCTACTTATCAGACATTTGGTAACGTATTAAAATTAACAACAATGTGTGCATGCTGAACCGATTACACGAGAACGTAGCCTCTAGTCGGTGTAATGCACTGTTTCACTGAGTGAAAAGTGTTTCAGGATGCTTGAACTCGAAGTTGAACAGCGTAAACTCCTTCGGAAACTAGTTCTGAAAAAAACTGATCGTTTACTATTTGATGAATTTGTAGAAAAAACACGTCGCGATAGGAGTGAATCACAAATATATGCATGGTCATTTATGCCATATCGTCACATGAAATTAAACACACTCTTGCTGTTGCTGCTGCTGACAGTGTGCGTGCTGCAAAAATACACAAGCGCTCTCCAACAGATGGGAAGAAAACAGATGCTTTGTGTAGTTTCATCGAGATCCTCCTTAGAGTTGAAAGTGCGAGCGAATTCGCACCCCGATTTGATGTCCACTGCTCACTGGAAAAAGCAAGACTGTGTAATATTCTTCTTCTTTTTTTACATTACATAGGGTCTTCATCTTCAAGTTCATTTGTTTCTATTGTAGCGTGTACCACATATTTCATTTGTGAGCCCCTCGTACAATTAATTTCTTTATAAGCTCAGAGCTTTTCACTACTCTGTGATGGTGTATGAGATGCCCGGCAGAGCGAGTGCCGGTTTCCCCTTTTTTTTCATTTTTCAAATTCAACTGAGTGCCGCGGGCTCCGATAGCTGGTGCTAGCTGTCGGCTGCTGCAAAGCTCTCGAGACTGTACTTTCCGCTGACGAGATTTCTCCCAGCGACGGAGAGACAACCTTAAGCGTTTTCTTTTTTAGCATTAGCATTAGCATTGAGCAAGTTGTACAATATCGTAGGTGGTACGAATTCAGAACTATCAAGTTAAAAGCTAGCCTCCATCCGTTGCTGATGATTAGTAATATCTCTTAGATGAAGGCATGCTTTCTTCAACAGTTAAGAATTGTCCTGGCCACGTCCTTCCAACTGCTGAGGAAAGGGGAGGAATGTTAGTTCAACATTTACTTAAGAGAGATGCAGAGAACTCTACGACCTCTCATAAATGTCTCGGGAATTCGGGAATGTGTTAGTATGGAAGGTAAGCCATAGGATACACTCAGCCGGTGTTACTGGCGTAGCTTGTTGTTACTAATTATTTAGCGGTACTTGATACTTAACTAATTTTACTGTAACTATAACTATAACTATAACTATAACTATAACTATAACTATAACTATAACTATAACTATAACTATAACTATAACTATAACTATAACTATAACTATAACTATAACTATAACTATAACTATAACTATAACTATAACTATAACCACAACTATAACTACTTATGGTCATAGTTAAAGTAATACTATTACTTATTTCTTATCACTATTACTATTACCTAGTGAAAATGGTGGCTGCTGGGGGAATTGGTTAGTAAAATAGAATTAAATTAAATCGTAGAATGTATCAAATGTTCTGCCTGCCGACCGTTGTCACATTGGTTACTGTTAAAAACTATAATTATAATAAGTATAAAAGATAATATGAAATTCAAAATATAAATATAAATAATAATTGGTTAGTGATATTATTCTATAGCTAGTAGTAGTGCACTCCGAACTTCCAATTGCTACCACGACTGTGGAACAAGTGTTCTATCAAATCTTAACATGGAACAATAACATTATGGATTTTGGATTATGGATTATGGAAACCTGTACAGCAGTTGAACACTGAAACTCGGAAATATTCATAAACTCGAACATGAAATTCATAATTCAAAATCCAACATCTGAAATATGGAATCTCTGAATTATATGTTATGCAATAAGTCTCCGGAATCTGATGTAAAAGGGAATTTATCAAATTAGATAATCCAATGTTGTCTTAGAAAACTAAAATTTGAAACATAAAAAAATATTTTGAAATATTCAGAATTTCGATTCTACATACATTTAATGTATCTGAAATTGAATCTACTTCTAGAATATTTATACGCTCAAACATACACACACGAATATTAGACAAAATACAATAGTACTCGTTCACTAACTGGGCTTTTTCCTAGTTCAACCCAATTATCGAATTCCACACGCTGCAAAATAGCAAAACTCCAAATTGAATATTACGTCTATCATTAATACATAAATGGATTGCAGCATAGTTATTGTACGCTCTGTTAAAAGTAGTCCAGTAACAATAGGCCCAGTTAGCGAACGACTACTGTAAAGCCAAAAAAGAAAATATTGCAATTTATTAAAGCAGCTGCTGTCGTGGAGCCACATATCTATTAATATTGATACGATGGAAGACAAACAAAAATAGCTTAGTTGCCGTCCTGAAGCTGACGAAGCTGCGTCGCCCCAATCATGGTAATAACACCCCAGAAGACGAATAAACACCGCTCTGCTGCCATCGTGCCGACCGCGAATACGTTTGTTTCCAAAATCACACCATAACAACACAAAATATCTAGAAAAAGTTAAAACATGATACTTGAATAATGACGTCATGTCTGATAACCACAGCGTACATAATAATGAGGCTCACTACACTCAATCACCTATTCATACTTAGGAATATACGCGTTGACGACACCGAATCTGGGAAGCGACAATTACAATGATGGATTTCCAGGTGGAATGAGCACCTTCAAAACAAAAATCATGAATGAAAAAAGATATTTCAGCACCGAACACATACTCCATGTAAAAGAATGACACGCCTCTCTCAAACTATGAATATACATCAAAAGAAAATTGTGTCTGATAGCGCCAACATATTACAATGGAAATATCAGGAAATGTATTTACGAATTGAATTTTAGAAATCGATGCACACCTATATCGCAAATTTTACGTTGTTTCCTTTATACCTGAGTCAGCAGCTATCCCATTCACCCTCATTGAATGCAAACTTCCCTTTTCACTTTTTATCTCTCTACTCTCCAGAAGAGCTGCCATTTGATGATTCCTGTTGGAACTGGGCTTTCAAGATTCCTGTTGGAAATTTCAATAACCTAATTTAACTTTTAATATTACCTTTTAATGTGTTATAAGTTATACGCTTGTTATGAGGAGAGAAGTATGCTAACAGAAACAACATGCTAACTCTTTGTATAGGATACAATATAGTGTATGAGAAAAAAAAATCTGTATGAGATATTGATAAAATAAATCACCGATCAGCTACGTCCATTCATGTGATGATTCCTTAAGTGTGATACATTCACCACGATAGCAAAATACATGAGACGGAAAGAGAACACAATAACACCTAACCGAAACGGCGACGATCGAGAGCGTAACGAAAGCGATCGGGTTTTCACTAACACATACGACGTATAAAATTGCTTCATTTTAGCATTTCACCTCGCAAATTTAGAATTATAAATATAAATATTTGCGTAGAAAATTAAATAAAATGTCACTGATTCCAGAATCACTAAATCAGATAGCACACTTCGCACATTCGAAATATAATAAAAAAAACAGCAGAAACGCGCGCGTTGTTCGAACCTCTGCTTCTTACTAAATGGAAACAAAAAAAAAATTAAATACACATTATCCGCACAATTTACGACTTAATTTGGAAATTACGCATTAAAGTAACAGAAAGCCTAGCTCTACTTTAAAAAATCGGAATGGAACCATATTTATTGTTATCGCACAGAAGCCATCAATATCAAACGATATTATGCACGGAGCAGTAGAAAAAAAAACATCCGCACCCGATGACTGCCCGATTGAAACTCCGACAACCTTAAGCGTTTTCTTTTTACTTAAAATCGAATCCCCGGCGCGAGATTCGGCTTGACCGGGACTCGGAGGGTGATAGGTTAATGCCATAGGGGATTCGGGAAACAATTCCGAAAGCGGGTGAAGAATGACTTCGGTACGACTTTTTCTAAAAAAGAGTCTGATACAAAACAGAATAGCCCGCTGATCTGAGGATTCTAGCTTTTGCGGAACCACTTCAGTTCGAACCGTGGAAGAAGGCAGAAGTGGAAAACCTTTTTTTCCGAAATTGCTTCTTTTTAAAATTGTTGGAAAGGTAATTCAGTGATAATTTTTTTTTGTTAGTTGCGCGGAATACAATTTTGAATTTATCCCCGTGTAGCGATAAATTAGTGAGACAGCGTTAGTTTACCCAAAAATTCCCCCTAGAGTGCGAAGAAAATTACAAAAAGGTAAATGTGCGTTTTTCTTTCCCATGTGGCTTTGGGTTTTATAATGGTGGCATCACGTTTCTTTTAAATTACTAAAAGGAGGGAAACGCTTCTGGCCCCGCGAATCGGAACTGAGGATTGACCAATATATATTCGGCCGACGCAACAATATATTTGCGATTCTCCAACGCATTCCGGAGAGATTGACCAGCTGCTATTTCGGTGGCTAAAGCAGTGCGCCACAGCGACAAACAAAAGCGCGCACTGTAACGTGCGCGTCAACAGCACGGCAACGGAAGCAGGTTTGCTACAATACCACCGAACTCAATTATCCAGAGTGAGTACCCCTTAAATTATATGCGCATGTCGGGGACAATAAGCGAGTAGTCGTTACCGACACTCAATAAATAGAGCCACAAAACCATATCCACAAAAATAGATTTCCCGCTGACGAGCGGTAGACAGATTATTTGAACGCACTCTTAACAGGATTCGGATATGTTACCTAGAGAAATCGGGGATAGAGTAGGTAGTTCAGACACCAGGACTTAAGCGGATGATCAAATGATCATGGGATCGAATCCCAAAAATCAATGTACAAATATAGTTAAATAAAAGTTTGTAGAGTATGTAGGTGAAGTATGAAGTAATGAAAATGATTTTGATGTGTGGGGATTAATTATAATAATTAGCTAATATTATATATGTGATTAATTGTGAAAATGGAGTTTATGGATTGAGGAAAATTTAAAGAAATAACATGCGAATTTGAGCTTTAAAACCACAAGCTGTTTTCCGTGAGTTGATGAATTTTTGCACAGAAAGAAGAATACATCCATGTTGAAGCATAAAACACGTAATCCGCCCCCTCCCGCTTAGGTAAAAGAACTCCCCCGAATGCTGCGTTTCGCGGACAACTAGTACAAGAAGGGTGTTGTCATTGGATTTTCTTTTTTTTGTAGTTTTGGTCACGAGTCGGGTTGACTCCTTGTCTTTCAGCCCCCGCTTTCACCTCCGAAGCGATTGGGAAGTGTTGTGGGGATTCGGTAGTTGGATCCAGTGATGATACTTACAGCCTCTCGCTGTTCTTGAGTGTCGCTGGGGTTCTTTTGTAGCCCGTGATCGGGTGATTGTGAAAGGTTTTCCCTTTGGTGTTGGCTGATTGCCTTCCAGGTACTTGGGCACAGTCGTTTCTCGAGCCGGGAATTTGGCCCGTCCTAAGGTTGGGTCTCAGAAGCTGGGCAAAATTTAACCGCGGTGGTTGGTCTTCCCTATGGGAGTGGCGCATAAGTCGGCCACCTACGCACAAAGCCCCGGTCGCGACTGGCTCTCGTTACACTATTATCTGATATAATATGAAGCTTTTACGCTTTGGCCATGTCAATAAGCTACCAGCGGGTGGGGCTTAAATTGTTATATTTTCTTTCTCCACAGTGTTCGTTCACAGACTGCTCATGTCAATGGACCAATTATTCAAAAGTTTGTTTAAAAAAATATTTTTTGTAATAGTGCGCCGTAGAAATAATTCAGATCGATCAAAAACTTTAATTTTTTTTCAATTATACGACCGCTGGCCCTGTCGCAGAGTGATACAGAGTTCGTGATTTTGTGCAACGTAACAAACGGCGAATAAGAAGAAAGTAAATAAAAACAAAACGAGATAATTATAGTTAGGAGTGAAATATATATTGCTAATCAATTTTTTGGTATTGTAAAAAATAGTATTTGAATTTAGTTTAATTGTGTTTATCTACTTATAAGTATGCAAAGGAAGCTTATGATTCATTCAATGATTTATTCATTTTTACTTGCAGCGTAAGGACTTCTCCTTTTTCAAATCTGACATTGGATTCGATACGACCACATCATAAATTTTGGATCAGAATTCAATGAATAACTATTTTATTTTCAATTTCTAATTTCTTCCATCGATCATATACACTCTCGGTTGAATCGTTCGCGTGATCGCATGATTTTGATTTCAGCTGGTAGCTGGTTCCACAGAATGAGTCTCTAAAATGAGAAGTAGAGGAGATGTGTCGAAAACGCGCCTGCCGGGCAATTTGACCCGCCTGATTTTCTCGTAAACCAGCAAGAATAGAAATGCAATGGATATAGGCAATCGTACTAGTCAATGATAGAATCCTACCATGCAAGTTTTACATTTGTAACATGCTTTGAAAAAATAAGAAAAATAATTTCCTTTGGAAGCGATTTTCGATGTGATTTTCTACATCATTTCTATAAGGTTTTTGTTGCTTGAAACCAATTCAGAGGCGATAAGGTCATATTTATTGAGTCGAGTTCCCAGTGAATTTCTCAGATGAAGAAACTGGTAAGAATAGATTCTTTTCTTTCTCAATATGATATTTTCCGCATCAGCTTACCATCGGGCAGTACGGCATACCCTCGATCGGGACAATTTGCTCGCTTTCGGCCGCAAACATTCTCACGAGAGAAATTATAATGAATCCAATGAGCAAACCATCACGATATTTCTAAATCATGTTCGATAAATCACACAAACAATTGTTTTCACATACTTTGAAATGTCCTCAGTATGTTTTTACAAAATTAAATGTCTTGACAACGAAAACATGTCTTCACATTTGGCATCTATATTATCTGCTCAGAGAATGCAGGAAAACAAGAGCGCGGACTGGAGATTTAATGCATGAATACTGGGAGAACACGCTCATCGGAGGAACGGTTTCTTCTCTTCGCTGGTGGGTATGAAGGGAATAGATTGATGGACTCTCTCATTCATACAAGCTGTTTCTCTGAGCTTTATAGTCTTTGAGAGAAACAACTAATGGGTATATTATACTTCTGCTGGGCCATTTAACACCGTATCATTGGTAATTTAGAATTTGGTCGCCTTACAAAATAAAATTTGTAGCACTTTTGTTATTCAGTATCTAAAATACAGAACTAGTATAGATGACTGAGGGTTAACTAATCTACGTACTGACGTAGTTGTTACCCTCAATTTTGAGAGCACGATCAAGATAAATCCATTCTCGCTTAGGGTGTGCGTATTACACACTTCTCCTATATTTATTTGTAACAGAACAAAGTTTCGGGTTCGCATGCCTCTAAAGGAAGTAAGCTTTTCAAAAAGATAAAAGGGACCATGATGGATTATTCTAAACAGAAAGAAGATGTATCGTATGTGGGAGAAGCGATATGAATAAAAAATACTAGCTATTTAACGGTTCAGAATTTTTTTAGGAATATAAATAATTAGTGATTCGTCTGTTCTGTAGCTTTGATAAGATACTTGACGAACCTGAGTTTAAGGAATCATGGATATAGAACTCTATGGATAGCAATGAGAGAAAGGAACTTGCATAATACTTCTTAACATGAGAACATTGCAGAGAGAGGAAATCAGAAATAAAAACCGATCTCATTCTCTCATGTACAGAATATGGAGAGCTGAGAATGAAGCAAAAAGTAAGATGTTAATATCCCTCTAATAATGAGCTCTTGGAAATTAGAGTCAGTCTCTGGATTATTGTTGGATCGAATAGTCGTGTTTAAAATTGAATTGAAACCCTGAATACGACAATGGCGCAGTTGGTAGTGACATATTTTAAGCATTATATTTTGAAAAAGTTGAACGTGAAAGAAAATAGCGGAATAATCTAGTTAAACCCATTTTGTGGAAAATGCTATTGTATAAATGTTATTTCTGAAGAAAATTGGACTCTAAAATCAAGATGTGAAATGTTCTTGCCGGTCATATTATGTGTTACGAAAAATGTGTTAAGCATGTAGAACAAAAGTGATTTATTTGCCCATGAAAATTGCGGAATACGCTCCGATTTATCGGGGACGCAGAAAAAATGGGAGAAGTCGGTCATGAGGATTCGTGGGACGAAGATGATTTCGTCGGCCATGAACGTTCGTGAGACAAAAGACGTGCGACGAAGATGATTTCGTCAGCCATGCACAATATAAAAAGGAAATGTCGGCCATGAAGATTCGTGGGACAGAAAGACGTGGGACGAAGATGATTTCGTCGGCCATGCAAAATAAAAAGAAGGAATTGTTGGCCATGAAGATTCGTGGGACAGAAAGACGTGGGACGAAGATGATTTCGTCAGCCATGCACAATATAAAAAGGAAATGTCGGCCATGAAGATTCGTGGGACAGAAAGACGTGGGACGAAGATGATTTCGTCGGCCATGCAAAATAAAAAGAAGGAATTGTTGGCCATGAAGATTCGTGGGACAGAAAGACGTGGGACGAAGATAATTTCGTCGGCCATGCAAAATAAAAATGGAAATGTCGGCCATGAAGATTCGTGGGACAGAAAGACGTGGGACGAAGATGATTTCGTCGGCCATGCAAAATAAAAAAGGAAATGTCGGCCATGAAGATTCGTGGGACAGAAAGATGTGGGACGAAGATGATTTCGTCGGCCATGCAAAATAAAAAGAAGCAATTGTCGGCCATGAAGATTCGTGGGACAGAAAGACGTGGAACGAAGATAATTTCGTCGGCCATGCAAAATTAAAAAAAAGAAAATGTCGGCCATGATGATTTGTGGGACAGAAAGACGTGGGACGAAGATAATTTCATCGGCCATGCAAAACAAAAAAATGGAAATGTCGGCCATGATGATTCGTGGGACAGAAAGACGTGGGACGAAGATAATTTCGTCGGCCATGCAAAACAAAAAAATGGAAATGTCGGCCATGAAGATTCGTGGGACAAACTCAGACTAAGCTTAGATTTTTCGGCCATGAAAAAAAAATAAAAAGAAAAGGAATCGTCAGGCATGAAGATTCGTGGAAGAAATAAAGGTGACACAAAGATAGAATCGTCGGTCATGAAAGTGCTCAGGCTGAGCTCAGGCTTACTGCAGAACAAGAAAGAAAGAGAATGTCAACCGTTTTACCTGCACGATTTTGGTACTACTTCGATGAAATTTAATTTGATGGAGTCAATTCAGTTGTATTATTTTCATTTAAAAAGACGTAATTTGACACATGAAATCTTCACATCAAATTCGGAAATGAATGCTGTAAAAGTTTGTTCAAAGATATAGTAAAATTTTGGTGTAATCTAGGAACTTTATATTAGACAATGAAGTGAGGACTAGCACGGACTGGAAAAAAAATATGATGAATTGTGATTAATGTCAAAATATCACTCATGTAATAGAGCGTGATCCCATTAAATATTTTTGGGAATCTTTCAGTAAAATCTCATACGATAAAAGAAAGATGAATGGGCAGCAAAATGAAGTCGTAAGAATAGAGACGGGGAGTAATGTGGGAGAAGCGATATGAATAAAAAATACTAGCTATTTAACGGTTCAGAAATTTTTTAGGAATATAAATAATTAGTGATTCGTCTGTTCTGTAGCTTTGATAAGATACTTGACGAACCTGAGTTTAAGGAATCATGGATATAGAACTCTATGGATAGCAATGAGAGAAAGGAACTTGCATAATACTTCTTAACATGAGAACATTGCAGAGAGAGGAAATCAGAAATAAAAACCGATCTCATTCTCTCATGTACAGAATATGGAGAGCTGAGAATGAAGCAAAAAGCAAGATGTTAATATCCCTCTAATAATGAGCTCATGGAAATTAGAGTCAGTCTCTGGATTATTGTTGGATCGAATAGTCGTGCTTAAAATTGAATTGAAACCCTGAATACGACATCGTATTTTGAGAAAACTATGAAAAGAGCATCCCAGTAGATGAGGTGAAGATGAGAAACTCGAGAGAACGTACTAATACCGAATATCCATCTAAGACATTCATTTAGCGCAATTTCTCGAGAGCAGCTACAGAGGCATTCGATGTTAGTTCCAAACCATAAGTGAAGTAGGATAGTAGGAGAGATTTAAATAATCTTATTTTAACCGTAGCAGACAACATACTTGCAGTAAGCCTGAAGTAGCGCAGACCAGCATAGATTTTGGAGCACTGCGTATTAATATGAGCATCCCATTCCAAATCATACTGAAACACAACTCCCAGGTTGGAAACTTTTTTCAATATATTCTAGAACTTCATTGTTGAGAAGAATATTTGACAATGAATGTGGTCTCTGATGTCTACTTAGAAACATAAATTTTGTTTTGGAAGTATTAATAGGGAGTGGGTTACGTTCAGACCACCGACAGATATTCTCAAGATCTCAAGTTAATTAACCGAGCCGTTTCATCGGCCGCGATATTGAGGGAAAGTATAGCTGAACATCATCAGCAAATGTGTGTATCATACAATATTTGAGAATAGTGGGCAAATCATCAATGAATAGTGAGTAAAGTAATGACCCAAACACTGACCCACGTGGTACATCTGATATTATGTAGACCGAATTTGATAGAGTTCCTTGAGATTCAACTACTTGGGTGCGCTGACATAGATATGGCCCAATAAGGTAAACTGGATTCTTGCATGAATAGGTTGAATAACGAATTTGCACAGAAAACAAGAGGTTACAAACAGGATTGGAACACTAAATTTGGATGTTTTTAAGAAAGTGATTAGAATTGAAATTGTAGAAAAAAAAACATATAATTACAGCTTTGAGCAGTTAAAAAAATTAGCTTATTTCCCATAGAATTAATTGTTATAGTGTTAGAAAATTTTATAATAAAATTCACGATGGTTAGGTGTACTATCTTTTTCGTAACGTGTGGTGTTAGCCAAATTTTCGTTAATACAATACAATTCACTTTGATATGTTTTGTATCGTTTGTTTGTATCGTAAATGTTAAGTTCAATAACAATTTAAGTTTTTTTTTCAAATATAACTTCTCGAATGGTAATATTTAGGCAATATTGTGGGGTTATCAATGGTTTCTGATTTCAAAGTTTAAACTATGTACATGACATATCAATAAATCAGGAAGTCAATAAATAAATTTATTTTTGTTACGAGATGTATTTTTCTCAAATACTAGGTGTAATCCGGTTTAGTGCAATGTTGCAATGTTGCCACCACTGTCACACAAAATGCGATCAGATTCGCGGATTCGCAGATTGAAGAATGGACTCTGTGTTACGAACGTGTTAATTCAAATCTCTCTTTCGACCAAGCGCTAGATAACATGGAGCACGATGTGAAGGTTGCCAAATGTTATAAAATTTCGGAAGATTATTTCTCCATTGTTCGCACGTGAAAAAACGGCGTTCGACGTCTCGTGGCTTCAATTCACCCAATGTCCTATCTTTCGGATTATTTCCCCATGAGTCAAACATGTGTTCTTCGTATCATGGATTTTCTAAGCTGTACCATTTTTTTTGTATAAATTATTCAACCAAATGTCACATATTTATACAAATAGCATTTTTGTTATTTTGTCATGGAAAAAAAAATAAATGTGAAGCGAGCAAAGAATTTATTTTATTTTATTTATAAAGAAACTAAGCTGCCAATGAATGTATGAGAAAAAAATTTACCCTAAAATTTCAAAAAGTTAACCAATAAAAAATGTTCACCACCTCGAAAAAACACCCTATGCAAAATATCAGCTCGATCGGACTTAAGGGAGAGTGGCGCAAAGCGGTCAATGTTTGAGTTTTTTGAAAATCGAAAAACCACCCAAGGGGCGAGTAAAGGAAATCGGGGTTTTCGAAAAAATATGTTGATGCCAAATGTCTTAAAATTGCATTACACGTCCTAGTAATCGGACGGAGCAATGTCTGGAGAGTACGGCGGGTGGGATAGGACCTCCCATTTCAGAGTTTCCAAGTATTTTTTGACCGGTTCCGCGACATGCGGTCGAGCATGCGGTTGTCGTGCTGCAAAATGACTTTATCGTGTCATTGCTCGTATTGTGGCCGTATGTGGCAGTGCACGGCTCAAACGCATCAATTGTCGTCGGTAGAGTTCGCCCGTAATGGTTTCATTCAACTTTAGCAGCTCATAGTACACCACACCCAGCTGGTCCCACCAAATAGACAGCATAACCTTCTGGCCATGAATATTCCGCGCGGACGTCGATGTTGATGCATGGCCAGGGTATCCATACGTTGCCCGACGTTTAGGATTGTCGTAATGGACCCACTTTTCATCGCCAGTAACGATTCGATGCAGAAAACCCTTTCTTTTATGCCGTTTATGACGTTGGAACAGTTGTTCGCACGTGAAAAAACGGCGTTCGACGTCTCGTGGCTTCAATTCACCCAATGTCCTATCTTTCGGATCACTCCCATTGCTTTTAAGCGATCGGATATGGTTTGCTGAGCTACTCCAAGTGTATCTGCAAGTTGTTGTTGCGTTTGTGACGGATCTTGATCGAGAAAAGCCTCCAATTCTTCATTTTCCAAGTTGTTTGGCGGTCCGGAACGTTCTTCGTCTTCCAAGTCAAAATAACCACTTTTAAACTGTGTAAAACACGTCTGACACGATCGCTCAGTTGGAGCATGGTCACCATAAACTTCCACCAAAATGCGATGACTTTCCGCAGTTTTTTTCTTCATATTGAAGTAATGAAGTAACACTCCCCGCAAAAACACTCTCGTTGGTACCTAAGACAAGACGTGACAACTGGCTTCTTACTCTTCTTTCTGCATTTTCGTCAACCAAGTGCTAGATAACAGGGAGCCGAACCACGCAAGATGTGAAGGTTGCCAAATGTTATAAAATTTCGGAAGATTATTTTCCCAAAAGAGAAACATGTGTTCTTCGTATCATGTATTATTTGAGCTGTACAATTTTTCATATTAATTATAAAATCGGGTTTCATATTTTAAACAGTTAGTATTTTCCTGTTATTTTGGTATCCAAAACAAATTTAAATTCAGAGAAAGCAAAAAGAAATAGAAAACGTAGATTTGATAACAGGAGTATGATATGTTGAAATACATGAATTGAATGAAAATTAACTTCTCCGTATCGAATTAATGTTCAATGTGAATGGAAAACTTTGTTTTCTTCATATGGTAAAATAATCTCTTACAAAAATGGTATCTGAAGATAAATTTATATTATAATAAATTTTAATGAGAATATCGGAAAGTGTATAGAAAATGGGTTAAGTTATGGTAAGAAAGACGTGCTTCAAGTAAATAAACAACGCCAAGTAAAAATTTTCATTCAGATTTTGACAAATTTAAAACTGCCTTCGGGCCAGCTAATCTGATGTGGTGAGAGTAGTAAGCCTTGTTAAAAACTAATTTTGTTTCCAGGTGTCAACATTGTATAGTTGTCATCGCGGATACACTTCATTTCGTTTTCACCGTGAAGTGTATACGGAAATAAGGCCTTATAATTCAACTCTGACATCGTTCAAAAACTAACAGTACTGTACAATGTTTCCCTCTCTTCGGGAACTGAACACAGGACGTAACAGAAACGAAAATATACAAAGAATCCATAATAGAAATTTTCGTTAAATTGAAATATGAATGCAACTATTAGTCAATTTTGAATTAAATTTGGCAACACTGTGAAAATGTTGGAAATCCCATTTTAGTATTTTTATCTTTGTCAACTGTTTTCCTCATCAACCAATCAGGAGTCGAGTTGCAAATGGTCCGAGTTTGACAGAAAAAGTGGTCCGGAATCGGCCCCCTATTGTCATGTCTCGTCTCAGGTTGGTACGAAATTCGACATATTCGTAGTCGCCAAAAACTATGATACTTACGCTTCAATTTTTTGACATATACTGAAAAAAACGCGCAATGACAGTAGCTTTCCAACGAATGTCTGGAATTTGATTCACTGGAATAATAATCAAGTTACGCCATCTTTTGTAAAACCGAAGAAATTTACCGGTACACCTAATACAATTTATAGATACGACATAAAAAATATAACATGTACACGATTCAATCCGGCTTTGTTTCAGTTAAAATGGTAATGAGCTTACATGAATAAACAATCCGCGAATCTGATCGCATTTTGTGTGACAGTGATGGTGATGGAGCACTAAACAGAATCATTCATACCTTTACCTATACCATTCAGAACCTTCAATTTCATGTAAAATAAATGGGTTTCTTTTTATTACACCTAGTATTTGAGATAATATAGAAATGGCTGAAATCACTGATGATCTTTGATTACGATTATTTCAATGTTTTTGCCTAAATGCAGTAGAATATTCTTGTGAGAAGGTTCATCTAAATTCGTTTCATAAAGGATGTGTCACATCAAATTGCATCACGGAAAAAACGCTGTAGAAATTCGCCCAGTAGACCGATCCTTTTGAAAATTTTAGACAGTAAAATAAAAACTATGAAACAACTTTTGGCATTTTCTTTTTATTCATACTTCGAGCCCAAGCCCGTATGCTCGCACCTTCCTCTTTACCCCGTCTATAAGGTTCTGTACAACGTCAGGTTGTAGTTTTTTTTGAACAGAAATCCATTTTCTCTTGAAGTCCGCCTCCGATTTGACAACTTTTGGGTTCTTCCGGAGGGCCTGCTTCATAATCGCCCAATATTTCTCTATTGGGCGAAGCTCCGGCGCGTTGGGCGGGTTCATTTCCTTTGGCACGAAGGTGACCCCGTTGGCTTCGTACCACTCCAACACGTCCTTTGAATAGTGGCACGAAGCGAGATCCGGCCAGAAGATGGTCGGGCCCTCGTGCTGCTTCAATAGTGGTAGTAAGCGCTTCTGTAGGCACTCCTTAAGGTAAACCTGCCCGTTTACCGTGCCGGTCATCACGAAGGGGGCGCTCCGCTTTCCGCAAGAGCAGATCGCTTGCCACACCATGTACTTTTTGGCAAACTTGGATAGTTACTGCTTGCGAATCTCCTCCGGAACGCTGAATTTGTCCTCTGCGGAGAAGAACAACAGGCCCGGCAGCTGACGAAAGTCCGCTTTGACATAGCTTACGTCGTCCATTACCCGGCAATGCGGCTTCGTCAGCATTTCGGTGTACAGCTTCCGGGCTCGCGTCTTCCCCACCATGTTTTGCCTTTCGTCGCGGTTAGGAGCCTTCTGAACCTTGTATGTACGCAGGCCCTCCCGCTGCTTGGTCCGCTGGACGAATGAACTTGATAAATTCAGCTTATTGGCGACATCCCGGACCGAACCTCTCGGATCACGTCTAAACTGCTTAAATACGCGCTTGTGATCTTTTTCACTGACGGAGCATCCATTTTTGCCGTTCTTCACCTTCCGGTCGATGGTTAGGTTCTCGAAGTATCGTTTTAGTACTCTGCTGACCGTGGATTGGACGATTCCCAGCATCTTACCGATGTCCCGATGTGACAACTCCGGATTCTCGAAATGAGTGCACAGAATTAATTCACGACGCTCTTTTTCGTTCGACGTCATTTTTCCAAATTTACGAAAAATTGACAGTGAAGCATGGCCAACGTGATCTATACACTCTTATCTGATTATAAGCGACAGCCGAAGATATAATTCCTAAAAATTAAATTTCTACAGCGTTTTTTCCGTGATGCAATTTGATGTGACACACCCTTTAATCAATAATAATCTTCTGTAGTTACAAATTTTCAAAATTGATTGATTGGAAAAATCCAATTTTTCCAATCGCCCTTTGAAGGATGATGGGCAAGCCAATTATTGGTAGATCTTTTTTGCCGGAATTCCGGATAATAAAAGCCAATGCCAAATCATTCGTTCGATAACTCGCAAGTAGATCGGACAGGTTTTCGAAACGATCCAACAAAGGTGTTTTTTTCCACATCGAATCAGACTGTGTTTTTTTTTCATCGGTTGCGCTTGCGAGTAGAGCGAAGCTCAAAGTGGTGCGCGACCGAGACGCAGAGGATACAATTCAGACAGATTCATCACACACGCCACACAGCAGCGGCAAGTATAAGTTTATTTTTCTTTTGTCCTCCTATCATTCCTTCTACCATCTGTGCTCGATTTACACCATTGTTCATCTGTGTGTTTACCAAATCGGCAAACGTTGGCATTAGGGGTGTCTATTTTTTCTTGGTTACATTACCGTTGAAATTTTATTGGAACTTTTTTTCATTTTAGAATTTTATATAAATAAAATAAATTAATATAAATATTATCCGCAGCATAACCTTATAATATTTTTTTTTACTTATTCATTTTGATAATTATTATATTCTGTTCATATCGAACAGTTGGCCGATTTTTGTAATATGGCTGAGGGCGGAAAGGATCCCCCGTTGAGGCAATTGAATATTTCTGATACCGAACCTCCTCCTGAAGAGCAGGAGGATGAAGCAGAAATTGAGGTAGAAAATTCTGTTTACGAAGTTGATAGTTCCGAAGATGAGGAAATCGACGAGAAACAGGATTTTCGTCCTAAAGAATACCCTGAAGGCTCCAAAGGCCCATTCATTGTGTTATCCTGTATTCGCAAATTGTTAGAGAAAATGATTCTACTTCGTTTGGACAAGTGGGTTGAAGCGAACAATTTGCTGTCAAATACGCAGTTTGGCTTCCGCCGAGGTAAAGGGACGAACGATTGTCTGGCGCTGCTATCTTCTGAAATCCAAATCGCATTTGCTCGCAAAGAACAAATGGCTTCCGTTTTTCTCGATATCAAAGGGGCATTTGATTCAGTTTCCATGGAAATTCTCTCAGAGAAGCTTCATAATCGTGGACTTTCACCAATTCTCAACAATTTCCTGTACAATTTACTGTCAGAAAAGCACATGATTTTCTCTCATGGCAGCTCGAAATCTTCTCGTTACAGTTTTATGGGCCTACCATAAGGCTCCTGCCTAAGCCCCCTCTTGTACAGTTTTTACGTCAATGATATGGATGATTGTCTAACTAGAGACTGCACGCTGAGACAACTTGCAGACGATGGAGTTATTTCCATCACGGGTACTAATCCCGTCGTTCTGCAAAAATCCTTGCAAGATACCCTGAACAACCTGTTCACGTGGGCCCTCAAGCTGGGTATCGAATTCTCTACGGAGAAAACTGAAATGGTTGTTTTTTCTAGGAAGCACGAACCCGCCCAATTCCAGCTTCACCTATCCGGCAAAACGATCCAACACTCTATGTTTTTCAAATACCTGGGTGTATATTTTGATTCTAAAAGTACCTGGGGGAGACACATTGCGTATTTGAAACAGAAATGCCAGCAAAGAATCAATTTTCTCCAAACAATTACCGGAACATGGTGGGGTGCCCATCCAGGAGACCTCATTCAGTTGTACAAAACAACGATATTATCAGTGTTAGAATATGGCAGTTTTTGCTTCCGATCAGCTGCCAGGATTCATATTCTCAAGCTGGAGAGAATACAATATCGTTGCTTGCGTATAGCCATGGGGTGTTTGCATTCGACACATACGATGAGTCTCGAAGTTTTGGCAGGAGTACCCCCGCTTACTCTTCGGTTCACAGAATTATCCTACAGATTTCTCATCCGTTGCAAGATCATGAATCCATTGGTGATTGATAACTTCGAAAATCTACTCCAACTGAATCCTCAGTCAAGTTTTATGTCTTTATACCATGAGTACCTTACCCACGACCAGGCATCTCCAACCAAGTTTGCTTCCCTTACTTCTGCAATTCCTCTGTCATTTTTGATCTGTCCATGCGACAAAAAATCCATGGAATACCAGATCACCTACGCTCCGATTCTATTCCGCCGATATTTTCGGCAGAATATGGGAAAGTTGGATCTGATAAAATGTTCTTTACTGACGGTTCATTCATAAACGGGTCCACTGGCTTCGGCATCTTCAATGAAAATTCCAGTGCCTCTTTCAAACTCAAAGATCCTTGTTCCGTGTATGTCGCTGAACTGGGTGCGATATATTACGCATTAGGGATCATTGAAACATTGCCCATCGACCACTGTTTTATTTTTTCAGACAGTCTCAGCTCAATAGAGGCAATCCGCTCAATGAAAGTTGATAAACGCTCATCTTATTTCCTAACAAGAATAAGACAACTATTGAGTGTTTTGGTCGAAAAATTATTCAAGTTTACCTTAGCATGGGTTCCCTCTCATTGCTCGATTCCGGGGAATGAGAAAGCGGACTCGCTAGCTAAGGTGGGCGCTTTAGAAGGCACACTTTTTGAAAGGCAAATTGCTTATAATGAATTTTTCCACATTCCTCGTCAGTATACGTCGTAAGTTGGCAGCGCATGTGGAGTGATAATGAGTTCGGTCGTTGGTTACACACGATTATCCCTAAGGTCTCGACGAGTGCATGGTTCAAGGGATTGAATGTAGGTCGTGATTTCATTCGCGTGATATCTCGGCTTATGTCCAATCACTACAACCTAAACGCGCATCTCTATCGCATTTGGCTCGCAGCAAACAATCTTTGTGATTGTGGCGATGGCTACCACGACATCGAGCATGTTGTCTGGTCGTGTATCCGGTTCCATGCTGCTCGCTCTCAGCTCTCTAGAGCACTGAGAGCACAAGGCAGACAATCGGATATCCCCGTCCGGGATATCTTAGGTAGACGTGATCCTGATCTTCTGCTTCATCTATACCTGTTCCTCAGAAACGCCGATGTCAACGTTTAATGATGTTTCCTTTGTTGTGTCCCTGTTTCATATCCCTCCTATCCGATCGATAAACTTTTACTTAGTCGCGGCAATACATACACACACTCTTTACAGATGCACGGGCCGAAACTTGTGCAGTCCACTGATCATTCAACAAGAGCCAAAGGTTGTACCGCTCATGACAACTCTACACGAGCTGATGATTGCGCCGGCTAGTGACCATTCTATCCTGGATTCCTCGAGTCGAGAAAGACGCACCACGCTAGATATGGGGTACAGACTAGGGGGGCGTTGCTGATTAATGGTCAGCTGCATCCCAATAGGAAGTATCCCGTGTCGGGCACACGTACAGAGCATCGAAGACTGCAACATACCAATTATGAGAACACTTGTAATACTAACCTCGAGCCAACCGCGAGTAATCGGTTACATATTACTAACATAGTTGTAAGACAAAAATTGTCAAAATATTGGACCCCCGGCCCCGTCAGGCTAACGCCACATGTGCCTTAATAAAAAATATATTTTGGGAAAAAAAAAATAAAAGCCAATGAAATGTTTCATCAAATTAAAGATTCCATCAAATCGTCATTTAACGTAGAATTGCCCACTAGTAATCGATTCTCGAAGCGATTCAACCCGAATCAGGTTCCAATCAGTTTTATTCAAAATTCAGATAACTACATCACAAACAAATGTATGCGAAACGGAAACAAATGAATTATGCAAATGCTTCGGACGGCAACCTGCCTTGTTTGTCAATCCTCCGACCCGGCGAGGTGCTATTTTGCAGCAACAGATTGAGTAAGCAATCCGACAGAGCACCTCGCGGGATACCGAGCTAATTTGCATTCACCGTCTGTACGATGGTAAGCTCAATCACTTCAGTGTTCGATTTCGACGTTAATCAGTTTTCCGATTGGCTTCATTTGGATTAAATCTTCCGGAACACCCGAATCAAACGAGTAAATATTGATTGGAAACGTCTAAAGCTGATCCACGCTTTATGATAATGACGCTAATGCAAGGGGTAGAATCTAAGTTCAATCGTTTCAATCATTTTTGACTTACTCCCAGAACGATGAGGTTGCTACCACCGTACACTTTTATCCCTTTGGGGATATTTGATGGAGTTCCAGTTTCTAAAGCTTTCCCTGCCTCTGTTGTGAAATCACCGACATATTTCAGCGATTCACAACTGTTCCTCCCTATCGCATTTATGATCGTCCGCATTCTCAATGTTTTGAGTGCCTTGGTCGGCTGGCCGACAAAGCCGTCATTATCTGCACAGTATCCCCTTATCGTTGCGTCCCACAGTAAGATAGACCATTCCGCGGCCAACCCACACGGCACGTCCTGGCAGTAGAGAGTACTTTAATGCTTGGTTTTATGGCACGTAGGGATGAGAAGAACCCCAGGCCAGGAACGTGATGACACTTGGACGATGTGCTTCGGGCTTCCGATGGCAATGGCGTAAAAACGGAACGCCGGTCCAACGTGTTTGCGAAGTGGATACAGGTGAGACCGAAATTCGTGTTTGTGTGAAATTGAGCTTGGCCAGCTTGGAGTGTCAACGTACACAAATAGCCCGTAAAAATTAAATCACTCCAGCAACGAGATTTCCTTTATTATCGACGTGTTCAAATATGTTTGTGTGGAGTGTGTTTGGTTTGTGGTTTTACATACTAAAAGGCGATTATAGACAGAAAGACGAATATATGGGGATGCATCTCTTATCCCTCTGTTTATGATGTGTACTCCAACAATATCGTTATTATCATCCGAAGGAAAGCAAAAAGTCATCGAACGAGAGATTATTATACATTCTTGTTACTTCACGCCGTAAACATAACGATTAGCCTCTGTGGTATCATTCTCCAGAAGTTTGCAAAATTATGGTTTATCTTTCAATGAGTGAACTTCAATAGTTGTTTTTCGACTTCTTTTGTAATTTTACAACATGTTTTCCGTCACACATTCACTCGTTCAGTAACAACTAATGACAGTCAAAGTATGATATAATAAAAAAAAATAATAAGATTTTCTTGACTTTTCAATTCAACATGACAAGATCAATAACTATTTGAGCTGTCTGTCGAAAGAAAATTACCACTGCCGAGAGACACGGCTATGTAACATTTCTAAGCCGCGTTGACATGTGGTTTACACGACAGCAACCTTTATGCAACAATTTTTCTAACCAAACGGGGTCATTGGTGTCAAATACAATCATACAAGCGAACTTGCCATTGGGCACTCAATGTCATCCGGTGAAATACGATATGGTTAAGAGCATTACAACGTGCACTTCCGAGATTGTATATTGTCTCCTAGGGTTTCATACACTTGTACGGATTCAGGTTCCCAAGAACAAAACAATATAGCTGAAAATCAACGAGGTCTTCCACACGGAATGCTACGGTTTGACGATGCTTCAACAAAGCCCAATTCAAAGCCAGAAATCGATGGCCACATTTCTTATCAAAGCTGCGTGCAAATTTACTCCCAATCCCGTCTATTTTTAGCCCCGGTCCGTCTGTGTGGATATATACCCAACCAACCCGCAACACGCCTTCGTCAGCACAAATCCCCAATCACGAAAAACCCACCAAATGACATGAAATCGATATGCACTATTGTAAACCCGAATTCCTTTCTGGCAATTTTCACGATATCAGGTTTCGTGAGCATGTGAAAAGACCAGAGAGAAGAATGAGTGAATGAGTTTGCCAGTGAGAGGGATGGAGGAGGAGAAGGGTTGAAATAAAATAACCCTTCTTCGTATCGCAATAAGCACACGAAAACTGTTTCATTACGAGCTCGGTGCCTCACAAAATTAGGCACCACTTAAAGTCCTTTCTTTCGTTTCGTGAAATCGTTCATTCTTTGCATGCAAATGCCATTCGTTTTGTCAAATTACAGCGCGGCCTTCCGCTCTCCTCGAAGTGAAGCTTCGTCCTTCGCCCCTCGGGAGGGGGCCGATAAGCTTATGTTGTTGGAATGCTTTTGTCACACTTGTAAGCTCCGGGCGGAATGTGGAAAATATGTGCACTTAGAGACTTGATTCGTGCGTATCTGTTCTCATTCCGGTACCTTGTACCGGTTTAGAGTTTTGTGCCGGAAGCAAAGATGCCAAATCTATGGATTTGTTTGATTTTTATGGAAATACAGATACGTATGAAAAAGGTACAGAATTTAGTAAAATCTCTACGGATTTATGAATATTTCTGTTTTCGGATTATGTTGTTCTTCTTTCTTCGGAATCAAAGTAGAGATGAGCAAAACGGTTCGTTTAAGTGATCGGCTCAAACTAATACATTCAATTAAACGAAGCGTCTCTATCGAGTGCCTCAATGGCCACTTGCTTGTTTGAATGCTTGTTGAATTATAGACTTCAAACTTTTGCAGTTTGTTTGTCTATAGCCCCGAAAAGGACAAATATAGACAACTCACTCGAAACTGCCTTGAAAAATACACTTCAACTGTTCTTAAAAAAATTTAAACTGTTTTAAAAAAGACAATTCGTTGTCGTTCGACGCTCCTCAGCAAACCGTGTCCGCCTTCAACAACGTCAAACGACGTTCTTCATGACCACTTTTTTTAGGAAGTACTCTATATAGATAAAAGGTGGAACGATCAAAATTTGGTCGAAGGAAAATGGGTGTAGTTTGAAAAGGGACAGGCCTTGTTAAATATGTTTTAAATATATTGTTTCACTTTTTTCTTATGCGTGAATTATTGTTATTTCGTATATCACTTTAGGATGTATCGTATTATAAGACTTCTCGTAATAACTTCTTATAGCTTCTAATGTCGAAATTTGTATCCTCGATTCAGTAAGGTTGGTGTTTGCACTAGCCCAAACCGTACTAAACTAGCGGTCGATGAAATGTTTGCAGTCTGTGGAGGCTCTTAGTGTATGATAGCAAAAAAAAATTAAAACACGTTGTTCGCTGTCGCCGATGCCGTTGTTGCCGCCGCTGCCACTTCTGTCGCTTCTGGTACTGCTACCGCTAAGTTCTTGAACGATGGTCTTAGTATATGGGAACTGCTTCGCGGTTAGAAAATGAACTATGTTTTCAGAAAGCAACTGCCCAATTTATTTGATTCTACTGTCGGTAGAATCACAAGGGAAGTCGCTTACAATACAATTCATTGCTTTCTACTCTGGTTGTCCTTTTGGTCGGAACCATTTGAGAAGAACAAATTTGACCAATCAAATCGTGGCACATAGCGCATTTAGACAATGCTTGACATTTCACAATTATTCAAATGGTTATCTCAAAGAAAATAAAATGTTATTCATTGTGATAGACGCGTAGAAATATTTCCTATCAATTGATGCATACATCTTTGCGAGCTATTAAGAAATGTTCGAGTTATAACCGTTCGAAATCTTTCATTGTTTTCTACTGTTTCAGTGCCTAGATTTTCATTTTACCCCTTATATCTTCCGGTTAGACGTACTCAAAAAAAGTAATTCGATCTATATTATACAAAAGACAAATTATCATTTGTGCTTCCGCATTGCCAAATCCGAACAGCCGTGTCTTCCATCAAACACTCGCCATCAAGGTTTATACAGCGGTCTGCTCGCGAGGCTGCGAGACTGAGGTTGGCTCTTGTGAGGCCAATATTTATATGGTTGCTTAGTTATCATATTTTTATCATTTCCCTTGGATAGAATGATATGCACTGTAGATAACTACGATTGTGTTCGCAATGGTATTGATGTATTCAAATTGTTTTTACTGCTACTTTAGTCGCTCCTTTTGGTCGATACAATGTGAGGAAACTAAGAAAGCTATTACAAGACGAGAATAATGAAAAATTCCATAATTACTGAACTGTATTGTCGCCAAATCAAGATACTAATTAATCGCTATGGAAGGCAACTAACAATCCCAGTTACAGGTCCCGCCGTTTAGAATGCCCTCTGGGAATTTGGCCAGAAGTGACGATGAAAAAGTAGCAACTTTTGCAAACCATCTTCAAACAGTTATCACTCAGAATCAATCGGAACCTAATCAAGAAACGCTCCTACCTACTTGGAAGAAAGTTTTGTGTTCGTTATAACTTAACCTAACCAGAGCGAGAAATTAATGCTGGCATTCCACAGGGCAGTGTTCTTGGACCGATTCTCTATCTTATCTACACAGCTGATCTCCCGACCGCGCGGAACTTAAGGGGAGACTCCTGTCTGGAAGGTCGGAAAATCCTCGTGAATTTTTTTCGGATGCTAGAAATAAAGTGAAGTGTTCGGGTATTTTGGTTATTGTGTGAGGTATATTTGAAAATGAATTCTTATGTATTCATTGTCTTAGTGCATGAATAATGGTTATTACGCTATTGACAGTTGGATCCGTAGATGCTGTCTGAAAATCAATACATTGCTGGTGGTATCGGTTCTGATGTAACACAGGGTGCCGCAGAACGAATTCCAATTAATATTTTGAAACTTTAGGACAATATCTAAAGCTTCACATAGCTTTACATGAGATATCAAAGAAACGGCTATGTAACGCTTTAGATAGTTCATTTTTACATGCTGATAAAAAATTTCAGCCAAATCGGTCTAGTAAATACTGAAATAACGATACCACCAGTTGAAAAAAACATGGTTTCGAGAAAAACGCGTTTAAAAATTCGTACAGCAATACTTTATCCCTTGAGCTGACCTCATACTTTTGGCTGCAACTTTCCAACGAAATCAAATATCGAAAGATCCTTCTAGGACAACATTCCTGAGGGCATATGCTTCCCAAAAATACAAAAACCAAAAAATCGATTTTTTGGAATTTCCAGATCGGGGTTCCCCTTAATGACTACAATATTCGCAGATGACACAGATATTATCAGTAGTCACAAAAACAGAACGATTGCTTCGCGGGATCTCCAGAAACATTTAACGGTAGTGGAAAAGTGGCTCCAAAAATGGAGAAATAAAGTAAACGAAAAAAAATGTGTCCACGTTACGTCCACACTTAATCAGAACACATGCCCACAAATCAAGTTCAAATGTTTCTGCACTGCCTCAATCGAATGAAATAAAATATCTCGGTGTATACCTAGATCGTCATCTAACCTGGAAGAAACACATAGAAGCGAAGAAAAGCAATTGAAGATGCGAGCAAATCAAATACATTGGCTAATCGGGAGGAAGTCGAAATTAAAACTAGAGTTCAAACTAATGGGTTTTTCAATAAGAGTGCAACAAAAGTAAAACAAAAACGATTTTGGAAAACGGAAAACGGATCAATGGAATTCTCTATTCATGTGAAAGTACATTTGATGCTATTATGTATGGAACACGATTTCTTTTGCATGGCCACCAAGGGCATGCTTGCAGAAGTCCAGACGCTGAACCCAATTTTCGACGGTTCTCAGGCATGAATCGGCCGATACTGCTGCAATTTCACGTTCGATATTCGTACGGAGTTCATCAATCGTTGCTGGCATGTTGGCATAGACTATAGACTTGACGTAGCCCCACAGGAAATGGTCTAACGGCGTCAAATCGCACGACCGAGGCAGCCTTGACTGGGCCATTACGTGAGATAACACGCCGACCAAACTTGGTTTTCAAGAAATAGATTGTTAAATTCGCTGTGTGGCTCGTGACGCCGTCCTGTTGAAACCACATATTGTCCAAGTCCATATCATCCTATTCGGGCCAAAAATATTCGGTTATCATTGAGCGGTAGCGATTCCCATTCACAGTTACGTGATGGTCTTGATCATCACGGAAGAAGCACGGCCCAATGACGCCGCCAGACCATAAACCGCACCAAACTGTATTTTTTTCGGGATGCAATGGTGACTCATAGGGTACGTAACCTGACCTGACCAATAACGCATATTTTGCTTATTGACGAAGCCATTCAGCCAGAAATGAGCCTCATCACTGAAAATAATTTTTCGATGAAAATCCGGTGGTCAAGCGGCTTCAGTTCATGCGTTAATTTGATCTTTTAAGGATGTAGGCCAAGATCTTTTCGCAAAATTCGTCACAACGACGTCACCGAGATGCCCAACGCTTGAGAAAGACGTGTGAGAGACTGATTTGGGTTTTCCTCAATTGATGCGCTAGCGGCAGCAATATTCTGGACACTACGGGCACTTCTTGTTTTACTGGCACGGGAACATTTTGTACTGTGCCTGTGGATTCAAATTTTTCCACTAGACGCTCAATTGTTGATCTGGCAGCACGATTATGACGACCAGAAATTGAACGTAGCGCTCTCAAAATTGAGGCCATTGACTCCGAATTTCGGTAGTAAATTTTTAAAAATTTCGACTCGTTGTTGGATCGTATATCTTTCCATTATAAAATGGCAAACCTTATTGATCAAGAGTTAACATCCTCCTGCAACGTAGCAGATTCCATCTCTTTAGACCAAGCAACCATAAAACCATCTGGGAGAAATCGAAAGGAGTAAAGAAGAGGACGTTGAGCCTTTTCGTCGATGGGATCCATTGGGAAAAAGGGAGAACGAAGAAGAGGAGAAATCAGACAGGAATCGGAGAGGAGCCATAGTTAAATCGCTAAATGTCGTTACAATAAATTTTATGTACTAAATATCCGTTTGGAATCAGTCTTATTGTCAAATTCAATTAAAGCCAATTGTCATTCAAATTATTGTACGTGTTGTGAGTTTTATTTTGACAACAATTCTAATCGAGTGTTGGGAGTTCCGCTATTCAACCGCATCGAAGGATCGAAGGGATATTCCCCAACACTTATTGAAGAGGAATGTAAAGAGAGCGGGAAAAAAAATATGGCGTCGTTTGCTCTCCCTATCGGTCTACTCTTGTAGCGTTCTTATTGAAATACTCTTAATGTCCTGAGGAAAAAGATAGTGTAATTTCCTTGGAAATTATCAATCCGCTACTGAACAACTAAACAACTCATCTTCTGAAATCCAATCGAGTCATAATTACCCGAACGGATCGCAATTTTGCATTCTGTAATCAGTTCGACTCAATTTCAATTGAGTTGTGCAAAATGGTAACGTTGCCACGCATTTCGACATAGGTGACATTGAGCTTCGGGTTCATTTCTGTGCAGTGAAAATGGTAACGGATTTTCGGGTGGAATAAACACACTTTTGAACCAAAAATTATGAATGGAAATTAGCTCTCCCGTATCAAATATGTGCTCTATGTAACAGAGTAACGGATTTTCTACAAGTGGGAAAACATATTGAACGAAAATTGTGTCTGGTAATGAATTTATATTATAGACTAGCTGACCCGGCAAACTTCGTCCCGCCCAAAATTTGTTTTTTGTTATCAATACCTTCAAACATTCACGTTTTCTTACTTAGCGCGAGTTCATGAGTCCAATCGCAGAACTGTTCATTAATTGATCTTCTAATCGACTCTGTTGAGTTTACCTTTTACTAAAAAAATTCTAGTACTTTTACCAAAACTCATCATTATAATAACAGATTATTTTCAGACAATTCTCGTTCAAGATTTTTCAACCACTTCAGATGACATGTTTCTCCGTTACATGGAATAAATGTTTGATACAGAAAATATGATAGAATAAAGACAGACCCCTCCCCTCTTATCCCCTTAGAGAGAGGGGAGGAGTGTCCATTCACCATAGAAACGTTTCGTGCCCCCTTAAAATCTTCACATGCCAAATTTGGCTCCATTTGCTTGATTAGTTTTCGAGTTATGCAGATTTTTTTTTTCATTTGTATGACAGCCCACCCTAAGAGAGAGGGGAGAGTGTCGAACCAAAAAAAAACATTTATTGCATCCTAAATCCTCCACATGCCAAATTTGGTTTCGTTTGCTTGATTAATTCTCGAGTTATGCAGAAATTTCTGTTTCATTTGTATGGCAGCACCCCCTAAGAGAGGGGGGTGGAGAGTCTAACCACCATAGAAACATTTATTGCACCCTAAAATCTCCAGATGCCTAATTTGGTTTCATTTGCTTGATTAATTCTCGAGAAATGCAGAAATTTGTGTTTGATTTGTATGGTAGCCCCCCCTAAGAGAGGGGGGAAGAGTATCTAACCACCGTAAAAACATTAATTGCATTCTAAAACCTTCACATGCCAAATTTGGTTTCATTTGCTTGATTGATTCTCGAGTAATGCAGAAATTTGTGTTTCGTTTGTATGGCAGCCCCACCTAAGAGAGGGGCGTGGAGTGTCTAACCACCATAGAAACATTTATTGCTTTTGCTAGATTAATTCATGAATAATGCAGAAATTTGTGTTTCATTTGTATGGCAGCCCCCCCTAAGAGAGGGGGGAGGAGTATCTAACCACCATAGAATCATGTATTGCACCTTAGAACATCTAGATGCCTAATTCGGTTGCATTTGCTTGAGTAATTCTCGAGTAATGTAGAAATTTATGTTTCATTTGTATGACAGCTCCCTTTCAGAGAGGGGGGTGAGGTCTCAAACTATCATGAAAACCTTCCCCGGCCCCAAAAACTATCTGGTAAACGCGTGTTTGATACTTGTTGAATGGCGATGCACGGAAGATGCGTCTTGTTAAATACTCAGTGCAAAGCGTGCATTGATATAAAGAAACAAATTGCGACATATGACCAATTAGTGTATTGCTCTCGCAAAAGCAAGAAAGAATCGTTGCTTCTCGAAATGATTCTACATAACCATGCGAGCCATTAAACCTTTTCAGGGTCCCACAACTTTTTACTAAAGAGGTTTTCATGAAATTTCGACGTATTCGCAAATAATATCCGAAATGATAAACCAATAAATTTCAAAAAAAAAAGATGGCGTAGTCCTATGTCCTAAGCGGTCGTGTCTCGGATACAACTCCTCGATTTTTTATAGATTTAATAAAAAAATCAACTATGTTTCAATTGAATTTGAGTTAGGTTCCATGATTTCTACCAGTGAAAGTGAAGATTATACACGTTCTAGCTGAATTTTATCGTGAATCACATTTTACAATTTTATCAAAATTGTTACTTTTCGATCAGTTTTACAACTATATTACACCAACAAAGGTTTAACCAGTGCAAAGAGAAGCATAATTTCCTTGTTTTTTTCACAGCGACTCAGTTCTCATTTCAGGACAACATTCTCGTATACAAGAGCATTTTACACTATTAGAATCCAATGTTCGCATTTAAAGCCATTCTACACAAAAGTATTGGGTTGGTTTAATCATGTCTGTGAAGCATTACTTGTTTTTGTATGTAGTGCAAAAAATTAAAAATCAATAAAAGTATTTCGATTTACAACTAAAATATCTGTCATCTCTGTGGAGTAGCAATTGTTGACACTTCAGTTTTCCATCTTGTTCCAAAGAAACTCATATATCGTTAAGTGGAGTGAATGATTGATGTATCCATGCAAAATCTTTCGCTACCCAAATATTAATATTTGTTCTAGCTTGAAACTGCTGCTGCTTTGAACTGCTTTTGCATTCTGTCTCCTATTTTTGCATTTCGTCGATCGTATTTCACCCCGATAAACGACGATGATGGAGAATCAAGCTGAATGATTAATCACTTGCTGCTCAACTCTGTGGGGAATATCCATCAATTCAACAACGAAAAAAAAAACAATCATCTGCAAGCTCCCTCCGGCTAGGCAAACGGTTTCAACAGGTGGAGCGGCATTTGACTAGTTTATGCTGTTCGTCAGTTGCGGTATACCAACTGCTTCAACTAGCTTCCACAGAAAACAAGCCAAAAACCAGCAACTGCCACTGGCGAAGACAAACTTTTCAACAACTCTGTTCCCTTTCAGCGTGTCGAAGTTTGGCGGCCAAGTTATGCTCGGTTTTCCACCAGTGCTATTTCCGTTTAGAATCGGTGGCGGCGGCCCGCAATGCGGCAGTAAAATCGAGCCGTGTTCCGAAAGCGCTGGCAGTGATGTGCGATATGGTCGATACCCCGATTCCCTTTAGTAATTTAGAAAGCGCTCATGATGGGGCCACCGGTTACGGTTGAATGGCCGCCTGGCCACCGTGCGGCACTTATCGTATCGTGTCCGTATCGGGCACGTTCTTCAAAATCGTGGCTGTTGGGTGTTTCGAAAACAATACCGATACATGACCAGCGAGTACTTTGTAATGCAAAAACGTTGTGGCTGTGAGTGAAATTCGCTTGGAAAAACAATATCAGATTAAAATCACCTACTCAGACGAGGCCAATGGCATATCGTGAGTAATGTTCATCTACTGTTGAATAAATGTCCAGACGGATATGGAAAACGACGGTTGGGACCTTCAAGTTACCTAGCCTTCTCCGCTTGTTGGGTTAAGGCAAGGTACGCTGTAATTGAAACCATTGGTGTAAGAAGGTGTTAGCTCACTGTTGTTTACCTTCACGAATCGAGCGGTTTGTGGTTGGAGTTTTGAAACATAGCTAAAATTGATGGATAACGAGATCTTTACTTTGAAATATTTTATATTGTTCTTGTACAAGGTTGGTTATGTGAATGTGTAAATTCGGTCGGTGTAACAAAATTTCGAAAATTGACCAGTTTTCGACGACTCGACGACTTAATATGCTTTGGACTACATATTAATGTCCATCGAATCAACCTGAAAATTTTAAATTTTGCGTGATTCAATCAAATTCAAACCCATTAATGCTGCAGACTTTCTGAATCCAACAAAAAAGGGGATCCAAAATATGGCATTCAGAGAAACAGAGCGAACATTCGGTGGAATTGTAATACACTTGCTCGTTTTAACGTAGCGTGAAACTGAAATATTCTCACACCCCACTCTTGTCCCAGTAATATCATGGCCAGAAGTAATCGTAGGGAGCAAGTGAACAATGTTTGGAATTTTGTAAGACAAATAAACTCATGTGTGAAACCTTGGTTCCCTGCCGGGTGCAAAACATGACAAGCATTTTCGTCTCATCAGAACAGTTGTGAGGCCTATCCGACTGATTTAGAAGCATGGTAGGAAGGGATTTACAACAGGATGAAGAAAATTATTACGAATACTGTCGGTAGTTGAGAGTGGCGTTAAAATGCAAGCTATATTGTTCGTGCGGAATTCAGCTTTCATGTACAACTCTTTTTGTACAGCTTTCTGAATTATGTTGGAATAAACTTTAATTTTATTTATTTGTGGGTATGGACATACTTTACAATGGATTGCTCAATCGTTTTTGTAATCAATTTATTTTGATTTATTTCTTTGAATTCTACTTATATCTGAGTTTTCTCCATTTTGTTCAGTATTCATAATATTAGGCTGTCAAAAAAGTCCTGCGGTATTTCCGCGAGGTGTCATTGTAAGCGCGTAGTTCTAGTTGTATTCATTGTATCGAGTCATACTATAGCTTGTTGGAAAGGTATAATATGCGCTATAATATGGTCCTTGACAGTGTTTTATTTGGTTAAGTCGTTCGTGAGTTATAGTGTCGCAAATATGGAACAAAATAAAGAGAAAATCCGACATATTTTACAGTACTACTATGACAAAGGCAAAAATGCATCTCAAGCTGCCAATAAAATTTGTGCAGTTTATGGACCCGATACAGTTTCCATTTCCACCGCACAACGATGGTTTCAACGTTTTCGTTCTGGTGTAGAGGTCGTCGAAGATGCGCCACGCTCCGGAAGGCCTGTCGTCGAAAATTGTGACAAAATCGCTGAATTAGCCGAGAAAGACCGGCATAGTAGCAGCCGTAGCATCGGCCAAGAGCTGGGGATAAGTCATCAAACCGTTATTAACCATTTGAAGAAGCTTGGATTCACAAAGAAGCTCGATGTATGGGTGCCACACACGTTGACGCAAAAAAACATCTTTGACCGTATCGACGCAGGTGAATCGCTGCTGAATAGCAACAAAATCGACCCGTTTCTGAAGCGGATGGTGACTGGCGATGAAAAGTGGGTCACTTACGACAACGTGAAGCGCAAACGGTCGTGGTCGAAGCCCGCTGAAGCGGCTCAGACGGTGGCCAAGCCCTCATTAACGGCCAGGAAGGTTCTGCTGTGTGTTTGGTGGGATTGTCAAGGAATAATCTATTATGAGCTGCTTCCCTATGGCCAAACGCTCAATTCGGACCTGTACTGCCAACAACTGGACCGCTTGAAGGTAGCACTCATGAAGAAGAGGCCATCTTTGATAAACAGAGGCCGCATTGTCTTCCATCAGGACAACGCCAGGCCACACACTTCTTTGGTGACGCGCCAGAAGCTCCGGGAGCTCGGATGGGAGGTTCTTTTGCATCCGCCGTATAGTCCGGACCTTGCACCAAGTGACTACCACCTGTTTTTGTCCATGGCGAACGAGCTAGATAGTCAGAAGTTAGCCACAAAAGAGGCCTGTGAAAATTGGCTATCCGAGTTTTTTTGCCAATAAGGAAGCGAGCTTCTATAACAGGGGTATTATGAAGTTGGCATCTCGTTGGTAACAAGTCATCGAACAAAACGGCGCATATTTGACTTAAAACAGATGATTGTAACTAATTTTATGAACAAATGAAAATTCAAAAAAAAAATACCGCAGGACTTTTTTGACAGCCTAATATGTTCTACACTTCAGTTAGAGGATTTCGTACGTACATACGATTGAGTGGAGGAATGTACTTACATTTAACTTAGCGCACAAAAATACACCAAAAAAACATTCTTTCAAAATTTTTTTTTGCACCACATCATTTCTGCATCTGTACTAGGGTGAAAACGAAAAAGTTACATTTGAAGTGCAGAGATTTGAACGTTAATACCTTTTTGCCAGCTGAATTAAGTAGTATGACAATAACGTTCGAAGGATAGAAGGTAACATAACAAACATCACTCATACATGTTTGTTATTTATTCATACAATTTTTTTTCCATAGCTCAAAAACTGATTTAAAAGCAAACTTTTGAAATATCAAAAATCCATAAATCACAAAAATCAATAAAAATACTTCAATCAATTTACAGATACACGGGCCAAAGGTTGTGCAGTCCACTGATCGTTCAACAAGAGTCAAAGATTGTACCGCTCATGACAACTCTACACGAGCTGATGATTGCGCCGGCTAGTGACCATTCTATCCTGGATTCCTCGAGTCGAGAAAGACGCACCACGCTAGATATGAGGTACAGACTAGGGGGGCGTTGCTGATTAAGGGTCAGCTGCATCCCAATAGGAAGTATCCCGTGTCGGGCACACGTACAGAGCATTGGAGACAGCAACATCCGAATTACGAAAACACTTGTAATACTAACCTCGAGCCAACCGCGAGTAATCGGTTACATATTACTAACATAGATAATAAGAAAAATTGTCAAAGTATTGAACTCCCGGCCCCGTGAGGCTAACGCCATATGAGCCTTGATAAAAATATATATTTTGGAAAAAAAAAAAAAAAATGCTTGAAAATATGCTCGTCATGACCAACCGCACTTTCGTGCAAAGTGCAAAGTTTCACGCCTCAGAATATGCGCGAAGTAAGCATAGTGCAGAGTTTACACTGATCGGCAGAAGCAATGCAGAAAAGAAATAGGGAATAGGAAGTACCGAATCGGTTTTCATTTCGCTAAGTGATGATTAGTTGTGTATGATTGAATAACACGTATGAATTGTTGATTTATGCGTTATCAAATAGATAACGCTGGTGGGGAGCAAATATGTAATCGTAATCGTAATCGTCTCGGGTCGCATAACGATATTCATGATGCATACTGAGTGCGCAACATGTATTGACAATAACAAAATAAATCTTGTGTATTGTTCTCGCGAGAACAAGAATGAACCATGAATCATCCATTTTCAGCTGCTTTCTCAAAACCGCGCAGACTCATCGAACCTTTTCAGGGCCACCAAAATTCATTCTATAATAATATCAGAAGTAATAAAAAAAAGATTTCTATTTTTTTTTGCTGGAAGTGATTTTTTTGTGAATTTAGGAGCGTATACGGATTCATTTTGTAGTGATTATGATGTTTTGAATTATAGAAGCTTTCTCAGATTACCAGACTTTCTCAATTCATCCGCCCCTAACCTTGACAAAATACCGGTTTAAACAATTAAACTAATCACTATGCTTCGAGAAAGGCCCTTTGGAAAGCCTTGCTGCTGCTGCTGCTGGTGAATGACATAATGGTGACTTTTTCCGGTCAATCAATTGATTTTAGAGAATTCGAACATTTAAGACGGATGTGAAGAAGGTATTTTTCAGCGGTGAGAGCTGCGTTCTTCGGTGGAGAACTGGACGTATAAATTTGAATCGAAGCGGTTGCTATCGATGCCGTCAACGCACCAAACACCCGATTCGGTTCGGATTTTCTGTTGCCGTTCTGAGTGTTCTTTGGAACGTTGTTGTTCGGAGCGTTGGAAATGTGTTTTTCCTAAGAAAAAGTGAACTGAAAAACTCCTTTGATATTCAGCATCCACTCATCGGCTCTTGTCAGTGCTACCAAATATTTGTACTAAAGAGTTTCATTCTTGTATTTCTATAATATTCGTTTCTCGTAAGTTATAAATCTAATTTCTTATAATGTCTTATAATTATTCGATATACGAGGAGCATTCAGAAACAACTGTCAGTAAAATCGCCAAAAATCGAAAAATGCATTTATTCAAAAAAATTTATTACAGGCTTTCAAAGTACTTCCCGTCCGATAAAATACACGATTCCCAGCGAGTTTTCCACTTTTTCAAGGTCTAATAAAAGAAGTTTTCTCCGAGCTTCTTGAAAATCGCCTCCGATGCTTTCACTGATATATTCTTGGTGAATCGACGGCTTCGTGTTTTTCCAGCTCAGGAAAAAACGAATAATCACAGGGAGCCAAATCTGGAGAGTAAGGAGGGTGTGGCATAACTTGAACATCGTTTTTCTCCTGGTATTCGGTTAAAATTAGAGTGGTATGATGTGTCGCGTAAACGAAAACCAATACCATTTCAAAATACACATATTCATCCGCTATAGACGAGTGTAGGGATAAAAAACTAACAGTTGTTCTGGAAACAAAAAACCACGCTCTACACGCTCTCGAGATCATTTCAACCGTAACCAGTATTGCCTCTTCAAAAAAAATCACTGACAATTGATTCTGAATCCTCCCCGTAATTTCTGTAATGTTTGTTTCTCGTCAGTTATAATTTCGTGGCCCTACATTAATAATGCGGCCGTGTCTTGGACACCTCTTCTGTTAGTTTTTGAGACCTGCGCCATCTAACTAACAAATCTTGGTGGCCCGTCTGAAAAAATTGTTGAGTACCTGAGTACTGGTCTAGATGAATTGAAAAGAATCCCCGATCAAACGGTATCCTTCATATTATGAGCAGACTAATGATACAGTGGAACGTAAGCGATTATGAAAATAAATATATTTTAATGAGCTTGATGAACAAATGACTATTTGTAGACTTTATTTAGCGCCAAGCAAACCAGTTACTGATTGCGAATCTAACAATCTTTCCTTCCTTGTTGTATAGAGACTTTATAGAGGTTTTGAAGTGCAGTCGCCTCTAACTTTAAGAATTCAGTACCACGCGACTCGATGGAAATTTTTAAACGTGTCGTTTCTTATCGTAGTGGAAGGTATTTCTGTTGGAAAAGGGAATGCTGATATGCTTATATGGTTATATTATTTACCTCTATTATCATATGTTATATGTGTTATATGTGTTATATTGATGTGGCACTCAAAGTGTTTGATCTATCGACGCACCTTTTTGTGCCTTACTTGATTATAACCGGTTTCAATGTACATAATACAATTTGGGATTGCGCCAAGCTCAAAGAGCAGATTGATTATATTGAACAGTATAATGTTTAATATAAAAATAATGGACTATTTTCGGATGGCGATGAAAAATAACTAGAAAAAATAATTCCTCCTATGACAATGTTATTTATAAATATATTTTATAAATAACATTTTTATAAAATATTTTTATAAAATATATTAAAAATATCGTGCTAGGTAGCATATCTCTCGATTTATAGAAAATGGGAAATGAAGAACAACATTCGAACTACACAAGATTGATTTTTGCTTTTCGTGATTGATTTAAATCAGCAAAATTGTACAGTGATATTTTTCAGTTTGTATCCTCAATATGTTCCTCAAAGACATCATTCTATATAGAAGTGTATTAAGTAACTAACCTCTATGGCACGATCACTTAGGCGTCGTGCACAAATTACGTAACGCGACTAGGGGGGGGGGGGGGGAGGTGGATCGAGGTTGCGTTATGTAAGATAGGGGGATAGCCGTGATCGGTATCTCACAAAATTCCTTTTTCATTCCTAAATAAATTACCGGACCCCTATATGCTTGAGCAGCTAGCTTCGATTGTGGGACCGAATAAGGTGTGTTTCCTGAGCCAAGATGGAAAAGCACATCCTTTTATGGGTTCAACAGCAGTCAGTGAGAAAGCACCGATGTGGAGGCGATCTGGCGTAGTGTTAACATCCATGCCTCTCACGCTAAAGGTCACGTGTTCAATTTTCACTCCCGACATTCTTCCAAAAATGGAAGTAAAAGTAACGAACCAGCCAAAATGAGTTGAAAGTCACTATAATACAGATAAAAAAAAAGAAAGCACCGATAGATGCATCTCGAACAGGGTTACCATATCTACATAATAATCTATTCTACAGGTTTTTTAGTTTTTTATTTAACCAAGAATCTGTAGATACAGATTACATTTTTTTTGTGTTTCAGACATAATTGACAGATTTTTTAAAATAACGTTGCAATAATGACTTGAGGTGAATAATATTTTTCCCATCTCGCTTATTTTATTCATAGGGTAAATGATCTTGGTTTGTCCAATTTGGGGTGTTTTTACGCAACTAGTAAATGCAAATCGATTTTTCTTCATGAAAATCACACATAATCGATACGAGTTTGGGTTTGTTGAAAAGCCCCGAGTCTCTAGTTGCTAATACTACCATAAGGTGTTGAAATTATTCAAATGTTTATGTTTTTTAACGATTTTCCTTAAAGAAGAATTATGATCATGGTTTGACCACCTCTGATCATGGTTTGCCCAAAAAAATGATCATGGTATGTCCGGTTTTAGAAATCTCCATTTTTGAATGAAAACATTCGAATTCACAATTAGATGTTGCATTTATCATTGCTTGAGTTTACTGTCATCATTTTGATTCATTCATAATTTAGGCTTTCTTCAGAATATTGCCTTTTCTTGGGCATTTTAGAAGTGTTCACCTCAACACAATCAACACAGACAAACCATACTTCTGCTATGCGTGAAGCACACCATAAACAAACATAAACAAACTGCAGCGCGCCAAGCGGTTGCCATAGAAATCATGTGGACAAAACAACATTATTGAATTGGACAACTCATGATCAGAATTGAGTTCATCAAAATGCGTTAATTTAATGGTTTAGCTATGTAAATCCGATACAACTGGTGAGCAAGCATGATGTTTACAATATTTATAAGTGTTGTAATCCAGAAAAGGTCTGAATACGTGCCAAATAATCATCTGGTGATCGATTAAAAGTTAGCTCGAATGAGGGGCGCATTGACACAAATAGAAGGTGTATTTTATAATCCATTAAAACATGTGATTTCGTAAAAATATACTATCAAACTACTATAAATCATGTAGAAGGCAATTTCATTTATATGTTTCGAAACATTCGAAGGCCTTATTTGACACAGGAGCGCTGAATTAGAGCATTCAAAAAAGTGGGCAAACCATGATTATATTTTCGACTGGACAAACCAAGATCATTTACCCTACTGCGTTATGATAAATAAATAACATCGTTTATCTTTTTCTCACTGAAGCACAGAGAATGTAAATTCCAAAAGTGCATTCATACTGTCCTGATAATTCATTTTCTTTGAAAGTTCAGTTTTCAAATTAATTGAAAATGCATAGTTCAAAGCAAAAAGAAGGGATTAAAACAGTTCAGGAAATATTGAAGCTGGAACCATTGAAAATGCTGAATTCGCCCACTCTCACTGAAATCCGTCGATAAACATAACCTAAAGAGATTCAACTACGACCGAAATCCTATTTTACTGGTTTTTGAACTACGTTTAGTTATTGAAAAAAAAAGTCAGATTTAACTCAGATTTAAAAAAAAAAGCAACTGAAGATATCGACGTAGGTGTTGAAATAGTAGGAATAGAAGCTACTGAACTGGGCGAGAACAAAACCATAGCTTTTAGGACCATCTGCTGAACCATCAAATGGTTGGAAGACTAAAGTTTGATTAGAAAATAGAAATTTAAATAAAAACATACCCGATTAATTTGTTTAGAATGAAAAATTCCTGTCTTATCCATATGCTAAGCGTTACCTATATAGTAACTTTATGCGTTCACAGTTCTCCAGTTTAGCCTTATTAAGCTACCTTTTGATTAATTATTTCCGTTACATTTTTGTGTGCACCTGAAATCTATCATAATGTGAACAAGCATCCACTGGTAACTGAATAAATTTTCATTGCACCTCAATAAAGCAATGTATTTTCACTACAGCGTAAATGTTTCCTGGCATTACCTGGATACCATTAACATCGTCTATTTAATAATTTCTATACCAATCAATGATACTAAAGCTAAAATTATGTTTCAAAATTGTACTTTCAAACCTAATACAGATTTCAATACAGATTTTTTGAGAAAAAGCTAAGATAAAAAGATTTTTTCAGATCAAAAACACAGATCTTGATTTTGTCATGGCTTTATAACAAAAGCCTTTCCCGTCTATTATCGCAGGATGCTAGGACAGCTTGATCATGCTGAAGCAGTTTAATACAGTGATCCAATGTACATTACAGTTTGTTCAGGAAGGCACTGTTCTTTGGACGCATTTTCTCATGGGCTCGATTTTAAAAGGGTGAGCCTAACAGTAAGCCTGAGGAATAATCAAGCCAGTAATCATAAATAAGGTGGATGGAGGACCTGACGAGAAACCCTTTTCAAAAAGGTCATACATATTTTTGATTCATCATTTTAATCAATTGAATCTTGGTCCCATACGCCAATATTACAAATGCTCCAAGACGCAGTGCATTCAATCGTTGAACGTCAGATGGGTCCTCAACTGGAAACGAAACATTTTGAGTATGCAGGGGAATCGTTAGCTGATGTGTGGAATAATCTAGCGATCGACGGATATTCCCTCATAGCAGAATATATTGAGTTCGCAAACTCCTAAACCGATGAAGCGGAATAAGTACGATATTAAGCTCAGTTGTTTGCTTGTCATGTGAGGACATCCCAGGGCCTTTCGCAAGTAGTGGAATGTAATGACAGGAATTGATGCATTGAACCAAGTTTTATGAACTTGTCGAAAGTTCTTCCGATGTCACTATTTGCATATAAGGAACTTCCGTAAGAACATTTGATTTCGACCTGGGCAGATATCTGATTTTTTATGTTGAACGAAAGTTTTTGACTTTGTGTAAAGATTAGCGTTACGTAACATAAGGGGGAGGAGGATTTGTCTTGCGTTACTTTTTGTTACATAGGGGGGGGGGGAGTGTATGGTTCAAAAATCGCACTTTTAGCGTTACGTAATTTGTGCACGACGCCTTAGAGAACTTACTGACTTCATTTTCCTGCGTTCCGGTCTTGATATGAACCTATTGATATGTTCACGGACCACGGCTTCATTCTCTCTGCAGCAAAAACCATTGAAGTCCGCCGTTGAGTCAGCTGAACCCCAGGAACATCAGCTATTAAATACCGGTCATTTCCTAGCGCTTTCTTAACGGCCTACGGTCCTTTGAATCGGGGCTCCAATTTCCAACTTTGCCCGGTAGCCTTTTCAACGAGTGCAAGGTCCCCTTCGTAGTACTTCCTGGCTGCTTTCCTGCGTTTATCGAAGTATATCTTCTGTTTCTGCTGTTCCATCCTTATTCTGGTTTGAACTAATTTCTTCAGCTCATCCGATCGGCTTCGGTGTATTCATCAGCAAACATCATTGATAGCGTTGTGTTGTTGATCATTGAATTCAATCCCCATTGAATCATCCGCAAGTGTTTATCCCTGTTTTTGCAATCCCCCTTCACCATGCATTTTATGGAATCTAGGACACTCCGATTCACACGTTCAACTTGACCGTTAGCTCGCGGGGTTCCAACCGCTACCTTCACATATGCAATTCCCAACTGTATACAAAAACACTGGAAATATTTGGATGTATACGCAGTTCCTCGGTCGGAGATGATCCTCTTATATTTTTCCAAATATTGCAAACACCTCGTTAAGTATTTAGATTACTGGACTCGTTTTGGTATTACGGACTGCGGACTTTCTGCGGATTATACGATCGCCAAAGCCTCAAGTTCGTAGCTGTACTTGGATTTCTCACACTCGGATGTTTTGCGACTAAAATAGCTGATGACATGAATCCATTTTTTTGTAGAAGAACACCCGGCAGCCCATGTGAGTATGCATCAGTATGCGGTTCAATGTCTTTATCGGGATCGTACATGGCTACAACAGGCCGACTAACAAGCACTCTCTTGAAATTTTCAAAGGCTTGTTGCTGTTGTTCATCCCACTGAAATTCAGAATCTTTCTTGGTCAATCTGGTTAACGGTTCCGCCGTAATGCTAAACTCCTTCACAAATCGTCTGAAGTAGTTAGCAAGACCCAGGAACTCTCTGACATTGCGCACATTCCCTGGTATGGGAAATTCTTGAATTGCTAGCACTTTCCCCGCTCCCGGTCAAATCTCACTTTCGTTTATTTCATGACCCAAAAAGTTGATCATCATTTTCAAGAAATACGTTTTCTCCAAATTTGCTGTTAACCCGTGTTCGCTTAGCTGTCCAAGGAATATTTCGAGCTTCGTCATGACATCTTCGATGTCACGTCCTCCAAATGTCACATCATCCAGATTCGCAACAAATCCCAATGTTCGTAGTGGCGCTATAACTGAGTCTATCTTCCGTTGAAATTTGATAAGCCAAACGACATTTTTAAATACTCAAAATGTCCATGCGGAGTGGAAAACGCAGTGAACTTATGACTGCTTTCCGCAATAGGGATTTGATCCACGAAATAGATCCACGGCTACAAACAACCGCCCTCCAACCAGTCTGTTCAGACAATCTTTAATCACAGGCATCGGCCATTTATCTTTCACCGTTTTCGCGTTTACAGCCCTATAATCCACTATCATTCCCCATTCGCCGTTCTTTTTCTGCACAAGCACTGTCGGACTATTATAAGGTGACTTAGAAGGTTGGATAATGTTAGCTTCCAACAATTCATTCACTGTTCTTTCGATAATTTTCTCTCGGGCATATTCTAGTGGGTATTGCTTTGTATACACTGGCTCATCCAAACTGAACATCTCGATCGCCATCTCACAATACTTTGCCGTTCCCATTCCGTGGTAATTTTTCGCAAAACACTGTCGATATTGTTGCACCATTTGTAAAATTCTTCCTCGTTTATCTCCACCTTCTACGTTGATTTCCGTCGATCTCGGAGATCTCGATGACGTGGCACGAGGGTTGCTTTCGGCCACCTTCAGATCCTTTAGTTCCACCAACCACTTGAGCTGTTTCAACAATTCAGGCAAACATTCAACCTGCGCAATCGTCCCGTAACGACCTTCCAAACCCGACACGATGTATTTAATAATTGCTTCGTCCGGTAATTTTCCTTTTTTTCCCATCGCTACTTGGCTGTAGAAGTACGTTTCCAAACTTTCACTGGGCAACTTTTTTCGGCTCATCATTGCCTGATGAATGCTGTCATGTCTACTGAAGTCGGAAAATCGTGAACTAGATTCGTCTTGAACTCTTGTCATGTTTTCACTTCAACACCACTAAACCAGAGTTTAGCAGCACCGCACTGCAGCTTCCAATCGTCATCTGCCTTGTACAGAGCAGCTGCCTTATCGATTGTATCGATCCATTGCTCCGCCGTTGGGGTAGTAGGTACATCGGGATCGAATACTACAACAATGTCTTTGACATCACAGACATCGAATCGCCGCTCAGCATTCCACACACCTAAAACCTCCAAAGCATCGATCAATTGTTTTAGTTTTTGATCAGCCATCTTATTTTTGGTCTTTGTCTAGTTGTATTTTATTTTATATCATGGATCCTTTTTCAAAAATTCTTTAAAACAGTCTCGTCGCACTCCTGTCGCCCCGAATGTTTCACTTTCCGAATCGGATGGACCTTCGTCGGTGATATCTCTCGTTGATCCACTGGCTCCAGCATCCATGCAATCGATATCCTCGCCGATCCCTTTCTCGGCTACCTTCCTGGAAATCTCTTCCAAGTCTCACGGGAAAACTCATAACCCGTGACCGATCTCCGGTCACACTCGTCCTCTATCCGAACGAAAGAATTCAGCGTATTAAAAATGTCGTTCCGAATAAAGATCATTTGTATAATTCGCTACTTTTGTTTTTTCGTTTGAAGAAAAATGAAATCAAAACACCTCGTTTGTTTGTCTTAACGTTATTTCGAGAACCCTAGGCGTGGAACATCATGGCTTATCGCTATGTTGACGTAGGACTTTGAAATCACTTTATTCATTTCGCTCGTTCATCAGTTCAGGTGAAATCGAGATTTATGAAATAACTTTTCAGTAGAAAATTTCGGTGACCCTGAAGGATGCCGACGGTTGTGGTGACATTTTGAATAAACCGGAGATAGTTGATTCATGATTTTCCCTCGCCGAGAATACGACGACGGGCACCATAAAAATGAATATGCATCGCAAGCGTTATTCTTATTCTTGGTGGTTTAGCTAAAGTCTGCTTCATTTAATATTGGAGCACAAACAATTGCGTGTAGTTCAGTAATTTATTAACGAATTCATAATTTGTTTTTCATACAAATGTAGCATTTTCTTTACTCTTTCATAAAAAAAATTATTCATTGCTGTTTCGAAGAAATTCTCGTACTTTTCCCGTAATACGGCACATTAGGCGGCGCACACCCTTTTCGTCCAACGTTTTGGCGATTTGATTCCACCAGTTCTTCATTTGAGTCATGTTCCTAACAAGTTTTCCCTTTGCCTTAAGCCGCAAAGTGTGGGATCCTGTCCCAACTGTATAGAATAGCTCAAGATGACGTCCTCGTCCACTACGACCGATGCGACGGTGGACTTTTTCGCTCAAAGACAGCTCGAATGTTTGGAAACGCTCAACGAAACAACGGTCGAGTCCTCGCCTCGTTCCGGTAAGTATTTAACAACATTACTTTCCACACAGTTGGAATCCGCCAAAGATTGTATAAGTTCTCGCAGGCACTGGTCTGCTGAGAATGGGAATGAGAATGAAGAAATGCAAGGCAAATAGGGAGCTATGTAATAGTAAACTCAATTTACAATTCATACCAGAGGACTGTTGTCCGAGAGAAGTGGTACCATGTGTACCAACCTTGTTGTCAACAACCGTATGCATTTCTATGTTAGTTTCCCGACCTTTTAAAGATTCACGCAGGGTGTGGAGGAGGACTATTCATAACATTACACATTTGATTGCCCAGTATTTCTCTATCGGCCGGAACTGGGGGCAGTTTGGGGGGTTGAGGTCCTTCGGTATTACGCTGACGCCGTTCGTTGCGTACCATTCCATAACCGTTTTGCTGTAATGGCAGCTTGCGAGGTCCGGCCAAAACATTACTGGACGGTCGTGGGCACGAATAAACGGCAGAATCCGTTTCTGTAGGCACTCTTTTTTGTAGACTTCTGATGTCATTGTCTTGTCAGTGAGAAAGACTTTGGTTTTCTGTCCACAACTGCATATCCCCTGCCAAATCATGTACTTGCGGGCGAATTTATCCGCAAACACGAACATAAATTTTGCAGGTACATCCCCCCGAGCCGTCGCCAAATAAAATTTTTGACCTGGGATTTGCCCAAAGTCCGCCTTCACGTAGGTCTCATCGTCCATCAGAATACATCCGTCGAACTTGGTCAGCACTTGGTCGTACAGCTTTCGAGCACGGATTCTGGCCACATTGTTCTGCTTCAGCGTCCGATTTGGCTGTTTGCTGGCTCGGAATGACCTTATTCCTTCCCGGAGACGAATTCGTCGCACCGTACTGTGAGCGGCCTGGAGCTTATTGGCCAAATCGCGGTCTGAAAGATTGGGATTCCTCTTGACGGCCTTGATGACTTTCCCACGCAGTTTCCGGTCGACAGTTCCACTCCGACGCTTCGAATGCGGCTTCCGAGCCGTCGTCAATGTTTCCTTGTACTGCTTGATAACACGCTATAAGGTATTTCTGGGCATTTTAAGCTGTTTAGCTAGCTTAGATGCCGACAACAATGGATTTTCAAGAAAACTGTGCACAATTTTATCTCTCCGTTCGGCTTACATGGCGGCTGTTTACAAAATGCTATCGTTTGATGTTATGACATAAATACATGGTGAAAGGTAATGAATTTCCCGACACGTGGGTGAAAAAAGTTTCCAAATCCGTCCACTAGGAGCGCCACAATGAGCAAAAGAATTTGTTCCAATATTAAATGAAGCAGACTTTATAACAGCTGCAATCTTCTTCCAGTTGACATGCACACGTCAGATGCGATTGTATGTTTATTCCACCTCACATAATTTTGGTTTGTGCCAACGTAAGGACAATTATCACCACTCACGAGACGCGACACGGGACTAAGACACAACACTTATAGTCCTTACAAACGTTAAACGGGTTAAAATTGAGGGGCTCAGAATGCAAGGGGTGTAAGTGACTTGATCGATTTTTCTTCATCAACATTTTATTTGGTTAATAACTCAACTGCAAAAACGTTCCAATTTAAGTTTGCTATAGAATCCGATAGATGAGGTTTTGACCTATCTTCCACATTGTCAAATAGAGCTGGGAATGTATTTGCAGCTAAGGTATGACCAAAAGAGAGAGTCGATGTAGAGAAATCGATCAAATCACTTCACCCCTTTCATTCTAAGCCCCACAATTATCTTTTCTCGTCGACCGGTTTCGGGCTCGATATTGCCCATCTACTGGACGGTGTCCGACTGGTTACAATATCTACTAACTCATATTCGTACACATATCAGTACTCGTCGAAGAGGAATTTCGCTAAGTTGTCAACTTCGTCAGATGGAAGAGAGGAGATGATATGGGCGCATCTTCCTCATTCATGAGTGGATGATCAATGGTACAGATATACATTGACTCCCATGCATTCAACTGTGAGGCTTTCCGGGTGTTTTTGATTATTTTAGCCTTCTCCCAATCTATGACGTGGTCTTATCCACCGCATTCTTATGTTCACGTAGGCGGATTCTGAATTTTCGACGTGTTTGGCCGATGTACACACTGGTGCAGTCTTTGCAGGAGACCTGATAGATCCCTGACTTTTCGTCCGGCGGAATTATATCTTTAAGGTTGCACAAAAGGTCTTTCAATGTGCTCTCGCTTTTGTACACCACATGAAACCCATTCAGTTCTGCAGCATGGTGAATTCTATTCCTCTCCGCTGCGAAATCATCTCTCTCCATAGGTATGTTGAAGAGACGATGCGTCATGGAATGAAAAGCTACTTGCTTTTGAGCGCCAAAATGGTTGGAGTCGGAGGTTATGTATCTGTCTGTAGACGTTGATTTACGGTATATCCCAAACTTTAGCCGATTATATTCCTTCCGGGTAATAATCCAGAAAAGGAAGTGTACCGTCCTTTTCTTTTTCAACAGTAAACTTAATGGTTCTATGTCGAGAGTTCAGTAATTCCAACGTCTGTTTCAGGTAACGTTCTTTCACAACTGCGAAGATGTCGTCTACATAGCGTATCCACATTCGAGGGAAGTATTTTTCTTTCTCCAATTCTGTTTCAAAATCTCTCATGAAAACATCTGCCAAAAGTGGCGACAGCTTGCTACCCATACTGAGACCGAACGTTTGTTTGTAGAACTTTCCCCTGAATGAAAAGAAGTTCTGATTCAAACTGGTTTTTGTCACCAAAAGATATGCTTCGATCTGATCACTCGAGTTACTCGTTTCCGTTCCAGATGTCTGCGCAAACTATCTAACGCCTCAGTTACTGGTACGTTCGGAAAAAGGGCTGTAACGTCGAACGACACCAGAATTTCCCCTCGCCTAACTTCAAAGTCCAGCTAACTTCAAATGGTTTACCAGCTCAAATGAATTATTGACATTTTTACCGTGTGTTAGGGGCAATGTCCTGGAAAAAAGGTAATGAAGATGGTGATTTTTCGAGCGACAAAGCATGCGCTGCCATAACTATTTCTCAAATAGTGACGTCAGTCGTTGTGTTCATATTCGATTGCCTATCACATCCATGTGAAAATGCTATTTTCAGTATGTGTTTTATCAATGAAAAACATACATTTGATTGAAGTTCCCGCTGATTATGTGACAGCGTGCAGTGGATATTTGTGAAATAACGTTGAAAAAGACGAATAAAAATGATATATCAGTAGAACATTTTCACTCCCCCACGGCCATAGAAACGAACGAAGTTTCGTTAGTTTTACCGTAACATATAGATATTACTATGGCTCTCAGTGTCGGTTTGTGGGAAGACAGTGTTCAATTTAGCAGCATTTCACCGAAAATGTTAACGCTTCCGAGGACTAAGAATACAACTGTTCTCTGGACCTTTCTACAGTATAAATGAAGGATATAAGTAACAATACCATTGTCATCTGTTAAAAAATAAACCGTTGCAAGATTTCATGAGAAATTGGGCTCAAATCATCATGAAACCGTGAGTATTTTGAACATTATTCGTTTCTTCCATATACATCTCATAGAGAACGCAAATAATTACGACACGAAATTTTGCATGCGAATACAAGTATACTTCGCCTACTGCTTCACCTCGATATGTACCTCATTGGGTTAGGGGGTACTTTTTCAACTCCTCCACCAACCAAGCAGCCATTTTCTCCGTTGGGGTACAAATGTTAGACGAAATCGGTTCACCGCCACTCCACTATCGTTCCACATTTGCCATAAACAAAGCGGTTTTAACGCATAATGGACACGAAATGTAAATAACATAAATAAGTAACAGTAAATAACACTTATTTGACATACGTGGGATTCTTTTTTACGCGATTTTTTTACTTTATGCGATTTTCTCAAAATCACGCGATTCTTTCAAAATTACTCGATTTTCTTGAAATTACGCGATTTGCCCATCGTCGCCTCATTGAGAAGAGGAATTCTGTGCGCGTGGAGTATGGTTGTGACGCGCGCCGATGAAGGGGCAATCTTTTTTTACGCGATTTTCTCGAAATTACGCGATTTTTTTGTGTGTACGAATCTCTCGCGTAAAAAAGAATACAGTGTACTGGGCACAATATCACTTCAGCAAGGTGGGTCCCTGAGCTTCACGATTCGAATGAAAATACCGTAGCCGTGTTGGAGAGTAAGTGAGGAAAAATTTTCAGTGTATTTCCACGATCTTAGTCACAGCTATGGCTTCAAAAACTTCAATTTCAGTTTATCCTGACAAATCCACAACGGCACTTCTCGTTGTATCAATGGACAGATACCCACTTTTTGTTCCTTCCCACGCCTCCCCAAAACTGTGAACCAAATTCGGAAGGTGAAATAAAACCGCTGACATAAAACACGAACTTTTCGCGTGTTTTTTTTCTCTCTCTACCAGAAAAGCGTGCCGGCACAATTCATAACAAACAAACCCAACGGGTTCGTTCATCATCATCACCGTCGTCTTCTCGCTTGCGGCACGCAAGACGCCGGATGATTGGTATGCCAGCGAGTGTAGAATCGCTCCAGTGGCACGCCACCATGCCAGTGTTACACGCTGGGTACACATCGACGAGAGTGGCCGAAAAGAATTCCCTGTGCCACCTAGCTGAGCATAAAATAGTTCCCTATTATAGGAGAACATTGCGCTCACAAAAGAATTCATTTCCGCGCGGGGTAGCAAGTAGTTGCGGTCCTTTTGGCCAAGGTGGCAATGAATAAAACAGCGTGGGGTCGGTTGGTGCTTTGTCATTTTTCTCCCGCCTAGTGACCGGTGCCGGTGGCCCGGAATGAAGATTAATGACAAGCAGGACATCCCCACGGTGTCGACGGTGTCTTTCATTTCTCCATTCTTGACTAATTGATCAATGGCATTCGTTTGGCTTACTATCTTGGTATCCGTTCGTTCGTCCGGTACGGTTCGGGCTATTTTCCGAAAACAATATCACCGCACCACAAATGGTCATTCAAATGACTGAACCTTCGATTTGGTTGCTGCCGTTATGGGGAATGAAATGGATGTGGCCGGTAATGCTATAATGTGGAGAAAATGAGGCGTTTTGGGACTGACTACTGACAGTTTCCGCTGGTAATGGAGGTTCTTTTCCTCACCCCGTTTTTTTGTGTGGTGTCGATGGCACCGAATATGTCACACTGTTTGTTGTGGTTTTTTGTTCTTATAGAGAAAATAAACGAATCTGATGCCCGGACGATGAATCAATGTAACGGCTGTATTTGTTTACTTGACGTTTGTCGAATAATAAAGTCCAGTTGTTTTTTGTGATAAATGGCATTGTTTACCTTTCTGACTGATTAATAACCAGTGTCTAATTAGGTCTAATATGGCATATGTTCACATGGTTGACTGTAGGTGACTATTTCGTAAAGTAAATAACAATCGCTTTAATGTCGTGATATCCGTCAGATAATTCAGTCGCGTTTTCCACCTAGGAAGGAACTTTCCCCAAATAATATGCTAAGCTGTGAAGAGAAACATTTCCATTTCCGCATACTTTAGATAGCACAACGGCATACAAAAGAGAGAGTAACTCCACGTCGAGGGCAAAATCGCATATAATCGAGATGTGACGCTAAATGCGTTGCGGGAAACTTCTAAAAAGCGGTGTCACATCTCGAGCTCATGCGTTTCTTCCTTCGAAGTTGGTATCTCTTCTTTGAATGGATGGTTAGAAGGCAATGGAGAGATTTATCTTCTTCTCACGCCCATCCCAGCACAATATGATTGTCGTGGCCCCCACCCTGTTGTGTTAGATTTATGGATGATACGGGAAAACTACAGCTGCAGGAGGAACGAAAAACACGGTGTTTTCTGTCAGTGCCTTTCCACAGTGCCTCCCACTTCGTCTTCGAGCGCCTCACAGTCGGCACAAGTGATCAAATATATGTTTTGTACCGTACATATGTACCTACTCAGAGTCGTATTATCGGGACGGAATCCAACTTCGCTTCCGCCGGGTTCGCAATTCCGTGCGTTACACCTCCTTGACAGGAGGGAAATTGTATACGAAAAAACAAATTGAGTGCCATCAATCAATGTCGATGGTGATTTGAAGTACGAAAAAAAAAGAAATGATTGGTGTAACATAAAACAACCTTTGGCAAGAAAGTGTCACCGGACGAAAATAGCAACGGGATCGAGCACATTTTATCGTATACACTCTTTTTCGCCAGAAGTAAGTAGTGCTAGAACATCGTAGACAATGCGAGGAGACACAAAAATAAAGTTCCTTACAAAGACATACACGAACGATAGTAGCGGGACGATATTGTAATCTTGTTAACGATAAGAGGATTAATACGGTTCAAGCTTCTGACAAGTAGACAGGTTACTCGAAGCGATTGGAGCGCAGAGATTTGAAGAGATAGACACTAGCGAAGGCTAAGTTATGTTTGGCTAACGGAAGTTGGCTCCAATGTGGAGATTAGCGTTGAGTGTGTCGAGTGGTTCGGTGAATAATCTTCGAATACGATGTATGTTTTATTTGGTCGTGTATAGACAATTGTAGCAAAATTTCAACACTCATGATATTTTTGGCTTTGAAACACGTTGAATTCATGATCTGGGAAAATTCTTACTTTGTAGCTTGAAGTCTCATTTTTCCACGATTCCATAATGTTACAGGTCGGACTCGATTATATACAGACTCGATAATATGTGATTCAATTATATACAATTTTGGACTCGATTACCGTTCTGAATCATATTTCGGACGCTTAATGCATATGATGCAGAAAACAGATTTAAACTTTATGCACAGGTAGTATTTGGTTGATATTTTCAATAAATTTGTTGAATATGCTTTTAAGCTCTCTACTTTGGTACCTATTTGATTGAAAACATAAAAAAAATCATCGAATAAAAAGTTTTCAAATGAAGCGCATAAGAATCAAACTTCGGACACTCAAAAAAAAAAAATTCCGACAGATTGAATTCAAAATTCGGACACTTTATTTTGTAATTTTTTGAACGAAAATTACATTACACTTGATATTTTATAGTCAACTGCGAAACACTTACCAAGCAATCACAGTAAACTGTTAACGATAATGAGAACTGATGATATACGGGAGAAATTTAAATATTGAGGAACAGTTTGAATTTTTTTTTATTTCTCAAAAATGACTTATTTCAAGAAAAAATGTTAACTTCCAACGTTAAAATGAAATTTAAGTGGCCATTATATGTACAGTGGGGTAAAATTCGTGATTTTTGAAGATTTTGCTTGAATTTTCACCAGGAATGGTTTATATCGATATTGCAGCGAAATTAAGATAGATAGAAGTTGGGTGTCAAAGAAAAAAGTGTAGAGCGATTTAAAAGCTTTAATTTATTTGATAGAAACAATAAAGTTCAATATTGATTTTTAGGATAAAATTAATAATAACACATTAAAAATTACTAGCTTTGAAGCTTTTCACTTCTAAAATGTTATTTAAATCCACTTATTTACATGTTTCACGACTAAATTTTCACATCTTTCAAATGAAAGCAACAGAATCGTCTTCTGTAGCGTACTTTTCAATGTAGAGCCAGTATGAGGTAACAGAGTCCGAAACAAACAAAAAGTTCTATAACTCTGTCATCGTTGAAATTCGAACATACGCGTAGAAGTTTTTTTTTCATTAAATATTATCCTCTATCACCTCCTGAATGAATTCGGATTTTTTGTATGAGAAAAGTATTTTATGACTTTAAGAGGATCAAAAATTCAATTCTTCTTTTATATTCAAAAAACCAAAAATATATGCGTAAAAAACGATAAAAAATTATTTGTTTGACTCGATTATATATAGGATTTGATTATGTACAGTGAAAATAAATCCGAAACTGTATATAATCGAGTCCGCCCTGTATATAATTTTAAATAAATTCATATATTTTTTAGGACAGTGAATTTTTTTTTTCTGTGTTATAGTGACTTTCAACGCTTCTGGCTGGTTCGTCACTTTTACCTTCCATTTTGGAAGAATGTCGGGAGTGAGAATTGAACTCGTGATCTTGAGCGTGAGAAGTATGGATGTTACCTCCACGCCAGATCGGTTCCACAGGACAGTGAATTGCTTGCATCAACTTTTTACATAGCGTCAACATTTACACCATGCATATATAAAATAGTGTTGTGGAAATGAAATTAAGTGATCCGAGATATTGAAAACTCTTGATGATGATGATGATGGCATCAATTTAATGAAAGCACAAGTGTACCAGTGGTATGAATGCTTCAAAATTTCCCGTAAGGCTATTTATTTCGGTACTCGACCTGGGAGGTTACCGACATCAAAAACTGGAGGAAACATTGAGAAAATCCGAAAATAGAAGATTGAAATCCCCAACCAGACAATCAGAGAAATGAGCCCACCAATATATAAGGCTGTCAAAAAAGTACTGCGGTATTTATTTTGAATTTTCATTTGTTCATAAAATTAGTTACAATCATCTGTTTTAAGTCAAATATGCGCCGTTTTGTTCGATGACTTGTTCCCAACGAGATGCCAACTTCATAATACCCCTGTTATAGAAGCTCGCTTCCTTATTGGCAAAAAACTCGGATAGCCAATTTTCACAGGCCTCTTTTGTGGCTAACTTCTGACTACCTAGCTCGTTCGCCATGGACAAAATCAGGTGGTAGTCACTTGGTGCAAGGTCCGGACTATACGGCGGATGCAAAAGAACCTCACATCCGAGCTCCCGGAGCTTCTGGAGCGTCACCAAAGAAGTGTGTGGCCTGGCGTTGTCCTGATGGAAGACAATGCGGCCTCTGTTTATCAAAGATGGCCTCTTCTTCATGAGTGCTACCTTCAAGCGGTCCAGTTGTTGGCAGTACAGGTCCGAATTGAGCGTTTGGCCATAGGGAAGCAGCTCATAATAGATTATTCCTTGACAATCCCACCAAACAAACAGCAGAACCTTCCTGGCCGTTAATGAGGGCTTGGCCACCGTCTGAGCCGATTCAGCGGGCTTCGACCACGACCGTTTGCGCTTCACGTTGTCGTAAGTGACCCACTTTTCATCGCCAGTCACCATCCGCTTCAGAAACGGGTCGATTTTGTTGCGATTCACATGCGTCGATACGGTCAAAGATGTTTTTTTGCGTCAACGTGTGTGGCACACATACATCGATCTTCTTTGTGAGTCCAAGCTTCTTCTAATGGTTAATAACGGTTTGATGACTTATCCCCAGTTCTTGGCCGATGCTACGGCTGCTACTATGCCGGTCTTTCTCGGCTAATTCAGCGATTTTGTCGCAATTTTCGACGACAGGCCTTCCGGAGCGTGGCGCATCTTCGACGACCTCTACACCAGAACGAAAACGTTGAAACCATCGTTGTGCGGTGGAAATGGAAACTGTATCGGGTCCATAAACTGCACAAATTTTATTGGCAGCTTGAGATGCATTTTTGCCTTTGTCATAGTAGTACTGTAAAATATGTCGGATTTTCTCTTTAACTTGCTCCATATTTGCGACACTATAACTCACGAACGACTTAACCAAACAAAACACTATTATAGCGCGCAAAAATACCTTTCCAACAAGCTATAGTATGACTCGATACAATGAATACAACTAGAACTACGCGCTTACGACACCTCGCGGAAATACCGCAGGACTTTTTTGACAGCCTAATATTAGTCGATCGGTACAGAGTATTTTTCGTGAGAATTTTGCCACTAGATAAATCACTGTGAGATTAGTACTGACAGAATTTACTTCTTGAATGGCGTTAACATTCCCTATGGAACTTTTGCCGTCTCAACGTATGCATTAACTAGCGTCATTTATTAATACTAAGATTTCTTAAGCCAAATAACACGCCTTGAATGTATTCAGAGGGGCAAGCTCTAGACTCTTCTCGATGATACCAGATGGACTGGAATACCTTTAATTAACAACAAAACCCATCTGTTTTGGATTACGTTTAATCTTTCGGTATAGGATCCCACTTCAATGTATCGGGTGGAAAAGATGTATGGCATCTTTCTTCGATGTCTCGTTGCGTTATATTTTAGCATCAATTACGATTCGGCAGTCATCTAGTTGACAACGAGCCGGCGGTGATGAGGGCATCGAGAGCGTCCAAAGTTTCTGAAGTCTGAGAGTCTAGATCAGGGGATCTCAAACTATTTTGGCAGAGACCCATTTTCAAGAATGAAGTGATACCTCAGACCCCTATAGCCAAACTTGTTCAAACATAAGCAATACTTAACAATTTAAAGACTTTGCGGTTGGTTGAGTGACTTGACATCATTTTCTCATCGAAATTCAACAAAGTAATGATAAAAAACTATATTAAAAATAAGTGTGATGGATGAACCTGGTGAATTTCTACCAATCTATCTAAATTCGTTTCAATATTGGTGAGTTGAACCCTTAACCCTTCCCTGTACAACATCAAGTCTCACTCGTGTTGTACTTGCATAACATAGGGCGCTAGAACGCTCAGCAGAGTAGTGAAATCACTTGATGTGTGACATATTAAATAATACGGGAAGGGGTTAAATATCCGCGTTCGTTGATTTTCAAAGGTTTTTTTTTTTTTTTTTTTGTCAAAACGTCGTAACCACACTGAAGCCTTTTTCAACGAGTTAAAATCGATAATATCTTTCAGTAATGTTCCACAATAATGTACTGTATCAATGTCAATGTAACCAACTCTTCTTGCACCGTCATCGTCATAGGCTTCTTCCATGGCTGTGATATTGTTTGCGTTGCGGGAAATTTGTAAATTTAGAATATCCTCAATCTGATCAGTAGAAGCATCATGTAATGCACAGTCTTCTGAAAACATACGCTGCGCTTACTTGAGTTTAATTTTCATCAGCGCGCGTTCATAACTAACACGTATTCTCTCTTGGTATGAAGTGTACAAAATTCATAAACACGAATAATAAGCACCGAATGAACACAGCGCAGAATTCAGATACTAATTGCTTCTCACTTGTGTGACGCGTGTCTCATTTTATAGCACGAGAAAGCAAACCAGATTCAAGCGCGATGTAAAACAGATATAGGAATACAGCGCAAAACACGGTGCAAAACTCGGTGCAAAAACGGGGCTGTCAACAAAACATTTGATCTGTATTTCGGAGCGTGCTCATTCGCCAGAGCGCATGTGTAAACAAGGAGTGAGAACTCAACTGAGTACAAAAAACTTGTTACTCATCAGCACCGCGTAGCATTCTGAAGACTGGTAATGCGTCGTAAAAAACGGAAACAAAGAAAACTGATCGTTTCTTATTTTTCAGTAACGAGTTTCCTGGAGTATTTAAAAAAAACATAGAAATATATTAATACATGTTCTGGTATTTACTTTGTCACCTTTTCATAAACAACAGAAATGTATGATTACGCGTAGGTAGCTAAACATTTTGTACATTCTTTTTCAATCCCTACACTTTAATCCACTTTATTTAGCTATGAAACCACTTTATAATCCCTTCACAAAGCATTCTCACAATATGCACAAAGAAAACTGTACAATACTAAGCGTGCATATGCATGCGGGAGAAAAGCAGAAGAGGAATGTGAAGTTAACTATGACCTTAGACTTCGCTTTCGTAGGTCTTAGGCGTGTCCACATTACGCCAATCGGCCTTGGCCGCCCGGTAAAGCCGACTAAATGTGGACGTACCGCCCGAGCTTATGTGGGTGAAGATACCAATAAAAAGATACCAATAACTTTTAATTACAACTGACATTTTTTGTAGCCGATGATAAGACAGTTTTATCATTTAAATTAGAAGCACACCATCCTACGAGAATATTCTGAAATGGTGGAGTGTTGGAATTGACCTATCTGGTCATGGGAACCATTTGAAATTTCAAGAAATTCACGAAAATGGACAAGTCCTAAGGCTAATATTTTTCGGAGGCGATAGAATGTCAATTTTATCATTTGAATTAGAAGCATACTATCCTCCGAGAATATTCTGAGATGGTGGAATGTTGGAATTGACCCATCTGGTCATGGGAACCATTTGAAATTTCAAGAAATTTACGATAATGGACAAGTCCTAAAGCTAATATTTTTTGGAGGCGATAGAATGTCGATTTTATCATTTGAATTAGAAGCATACCATCCTCCGAGAATATTCTGAGATGATGGAGTGTTGGAATTGACCCATCTGGTCATGGGAACCATTTGAAATTTCAAGAAATTTACGATAATGGACAAGTCCTAAGGCTAATATTTTTTGGAGGCGATAGAATGTCGATTTTATCATTTGAATTAGAAGCATACCATCCTACGAGAATATTCTGAGATGGTGGAGTGTTGGAATTGACCCATCTGGTCATGGGAACCATTTGAAATTTCAAGAAATTTACGATAATGGACAAGTCCTAAGGTTAATATTTTTTGGAGGCGATAGAATGTCGATTTTATCATTTGAATTAGAAGCATACCATCCTACGAGAATATTCTGAGATGGTGGAGTGTTGGAATTGACCCATCTGGTCATGGGAACCATTTTAAATTTCAAGAAATTTACGACAATGGACAAGTCCTAAGGCTAATATTTTTTGGAGGCGATAGAATGTCGATTTTATCATTTGAATTAGAAGCATGCCATCCTACGAGAATATTCTGAGATGGTGGAGTGTTGGAATTGACCCATCTGGTCATGGGAACCATTTTAAATTTCAAGAAATTTACGATAATGGACAAGTCCTAAGGCTAATATTTTTCGGAGGCGATAGAATGTCAATTTTATCATTTGAATTAGAAGCATACTATCCTCTGAGAATATTCTGAGATGGTGGAATGTTGGAATTGACCCATCTGGTCATGGGAACCATTTTAAATTTCAAGAAATTTACGATAATGGACAAGTCCTAAGGCTAATATTTTTTGGAAGCGATAGAATGTCGATTTTATCATTTGAATTAGAAGCATACCATCCTACGAGAATATTCTGAGATGGTGGAGTGTTGGAATTGACCCATCTGGTCATGGGAATAATTTGAAATTTCAAGAAATTCACGAAAATGGACAAGTCCTAAGGCTAATATTTTTTGGAGGCGATAGAATGTCGATTTTATCATTTGAATTAGAAGCATACCATCCTACGAGAATATTCTGAGATGGTGGAGTGTTGGAATTGACCCATCTGGTCATGGGAACCATTTTAAATTTCAAGAAATTTACGACAATGAACAAGTCCTAAGGCTAATATTTTTTGGAGGCGATAGAATTTCGATTTTATCATTTGAATTAGAAGCATACCATCCTACGAGAATATTCTGAGATGGTGGAGTGATGGAATTGACCCATCTGGTCATGGGAACCATTTTAAATTTCAAGAAATTTACGATAATGGACAAGTCCTAAGGCTAATATTTTTCGGAGGCGATAGAATGTCAATTTTATCATTTGAATTAGAAGCATACTATCCTCCGAGAATATTCTGAGATGGTGGAATGTTGGAATTGACCCATCTGGTCATGGGAACCATTTTAAATTTCAAGAAATTTACGATAATGGACAAGTCCTAAGGCTAATATTTTTCGGAGGCGATAGAATGTCAATTTTATCATTTGAATTAGAAGCATACCATCCTATGAGAATATTTTGAGATGGTGGAGTGTTGGAATTGACTCATCTGGTCATGGGAACCATTTGAAATTTCAAGAAATTCACAAAAATGGACAAGTCCTAAGGCTGATATTTTTTGGAGGCGATGGAATGACATTTTTTTCATTTTAATTAGACACACGAGTCTTTCCATTAGTCATCAAACCGGCATCTACTGCTAAAATAATCGTTTTTGAATTTGAATGGCGGCTTCAAAAATTGATCGTTCATAACAAGAAAGTCAGCTTAAGTCGACCAATTAATTTGCTTCGATGGCTAATGAATCGCGGCTTAAATGTAAATCAGCTTACATCTCTGGACCAAATATTACATCGGTCAATGAAAAAATATTCAAAAAGAAAATAATTTTTTGGGTCGAATAAACTAAGTTTCTCTAAAATTTAGCCGATCAATATTATAGTCCAGTTCTAGATTTTCTTAGTCGAGCCGGATAGGCGCCGATTCCAAAACGTGATTAACCCATTCCAAAATATTGTTTCATGTTTTATTGTAAAATCTCATCATATTCTCACAAAAAAGTGCTTAAAAAATTAAGAATATTTGAGAAAATATATGAGGAAACGAATTTTTGATCGGTTGAGCAACCTACAACATGGGATAGTCTAGTATTTTCGGAAATGCTAGTCGATATTAATTTTCAGTTCGCGAAATCGATGCATCGAGAACACTTCTTAACCATGACTCGAGACTCCCGGCTTAAATTTACGAAAAAAAAGTTGAAATCGACTATTATCGAGTGATATTAATCATTCGACTTTGTTCCGATTTTCTGAATAAGAAACCTCCTCAGATCAGTCTCGTTCAGACGACTTGAAGCTGAAGTATTTTTATTATAAGTAAACGTATGCTTTCAAGTGATATAAATCTTACAATAGGGTTTTCTTTGCGACTCCTTGGTAGTCAGAGGTAATACCTAACCCACTGAGTAATGGAATTCAAGTTCTCCTCTCAGATTGAGCCTAGAGAAAAATATCTTGTTCTGCAAATTGTTATTAATTTAAATCTTATTTCGCCATACTTTTTCCCGTGAGTATTCACTTTAAATGAATAGAATACGTCCTACAATCAGTAGATCAATTAGGCGTAATTATATAAAAAAAAACTGTATTGATTTTTTCCTGGATCTAACCGCGTTGTCATCACTTCTGGTAATGATCGATTGTTCATTTTCATTCCTTTTTCTCCACTTCTGTCATACATATACATCTACTACTGAATCCACTGAACGCGAATTTAGCCTTCGTAACTTCCGTGAGCAACCACTTGCAACTTATTTAACACTAGAATTACCAGACCAGTCATTTTGACTGGTCGTGCAATTTCAATTTAAAATTCCTACGACATATTACATTTGCTTTCCGAAATGATGTTATGACTTTTGTAGCTATAAGTAGAAAAAACATTTTATAAACTTAATGTTACTTAATATTTATTACTAACAAATATATTTTTTTGTTATTGACATTTAAACCAGTACCAGTCAAACTGACTGGTGCATGTTTCTATGAAGAAATGTATGAGAGCGTTTTAATTTCAACATATTTTGACAGCAATTGTCAGCCCCTGAAAATGTTCTGCATATTTAGAAAATGCAACCAGCATACCTCTGGAATGTTCAGATGTGGAAAGTGAATTATACGACAGCGGCGATGATTTGTTAGATAGAAAAATTGATTCTCAAGGAAGTGATGATAACAGTGCTATTATCGAGAGTAGTGATGAGGAAATTCCTGATGATGACAATATAGATGAGCCAAGCGACAGTGGTTGCGTAAAAATTCCAATCAAGCGTACCAAATCAGCAAACTGAAATTGCTTTAGACGGAACTATTTGAACGAGAATTGAAGAAGGAGGTGTTGCTGGTAGATTACTAGTTCATAGTAATTTCAAAGATGTACACGGTCCAACAGCACATGCTGAAAGAAATATTATGAACGGGAATCTAAGTAGTGCGTTCCAATTACTGATTGATAACCATATTTTGGAACATATACGAATTTGTACAGAGTTAGAAGCCTCTCGAGTTTTGGAAAAAAGTGGACAATTACACAAGAAAAATTGAAGGCATCTCTTGCAATATTGTGCGCGCGTGGGGCGTACGAAGGAAATAGCTTCAAACAGGGGATGAACTTATATTACCGGGGATAAGCAACTTTTTCCATCGGAGGCCAGATGCAGATTTACTCAGTATTTTCCAAACAAACCCCATAAATTTAGCATAAAATTCTAATTGGCGTCTGATGTAGAGACGAAATATGTGATAAATGGCTTTCCTTATTTAGGAAAAAGCGAGACTCGAAATGCATCAATCCCCCTATGCAAATTTGTCGTAATGAAATTTCTTGAACCGTATACCATGAAGGAGCGTAAAACTGATATTTTTTACAAGTATTCCTTTGGCGTTAAAATTAAGATCTCAAAATACTTCGTTGCTTGGAACGATACGCGCTTCTATTGGCAACCAGACATATTTTGGCGTCGATGTCACTGATCGAATGGAAATCAGGTTCCAGAAGGTGACCACTTCAACTGTTTTTCAATAATTTAGTTTCAGCCGGAAGAAATAGCTGGATATTGAACAAAACATAACAGGAGAAAATATCTCACGAGAAGACTTTCTGTTTCAATTAGCAAAAGAACTTGCTTCAGAATATCAGACTTCAAGGCAAATACCACACGAAGCTGATATACCAACTACAAATGGCACTGTTTCTGTACGCAAATGGTGTCAAATAGAATATTTTAATAACAATAAGACTACAAATATTTGCAATAAATGCAAAAAAAGTCTATGTAGAAAGTGTATACACTGCAAAATCTATTGTGAGCAACAAACTGTAAACAATTAAGTGTTTTGTTATTTGACAATGTCTATTAGTCCATTTATCTATCACAATTAATATTGTTCAACTTATTTTCGCCATTTGATAAGTAATAGTACAGACTGGAACCACAATATTCATTTTTTCTTATACACCAGTCATTTTGACTGGTGCTGGTAGAAATAGGTATATATAAATAGCTGGTAAATCTAGTGTTAACACGGGGTCGTTTCCATACTAGGCGGTACAGGATAGTCCCGATCTTCTGAACAGACTTGAATGAACTAAAAACATCCGTAGCCGATCGAGTCAACTAGAAAAATAAGCTAGCGGCGGTCGCCGTTGGCCCCATTTTTCTTGTTGAAAAAAACCGGCGTCGACATTTTCAAATATGGCGTCGACCGCCGAAATTTTTGACGACAGAAGTGTCTGTCTCCTGGTCTGCTATACATTTTCTGTAGGCGTTAAGATCAACACTGAAAAATATTTCGACATAAAAAAGCGCAAAATAAAAAAAATACTAAGTCAGCGCTATTATCTTAAGTCACCAAAGTGAAGTTGTGTACTCTAGCTTCTTCTTCTTCTTGGATGGCACTACCGTTCCAGTGAAACTTTTGCCTTCTCAACGCAGCATTACTTGCGTCATTTTTATTAGTAGTGCTTGGTTGAGATTTCTATGCCGAATAACACGCCTTGAATGTACTCTGGAGGGGCAAGCTCTAGAATACGCGTGACCACAGTGCAAGCCGGAAGAATTTTCTTTCACGAAAAATCCCCCGACCAGAACGGGAATCGAACCCGAACCCCCGGCATGATAGTGTGGGACGCTAACCACTCGGCCACGGGAGCACGTACTCTAGCGCCGAATCGTAATGAAAATATTCGGTGGCGGAGTTGCGCCGTGGCGAATTTTCGTTCGGCAATGAAACGATTGCGATGAGTTGTGATGATATTGAAAGTGGAATACAGCTGGAATCCGACGAATGCATGGAAATTGAGGTAGGTTCAGTTTGTATTAATCTATGACTTCAGTAAAAATTTTATTACGACAAAATTAATTCATAATAAAAATTGCGCTTTTTTCTGTGTGGCATTCATACCCCTGAGTTCACTTTTTAAAAACATGAATAGAAACTATTGCTACATGTTCTTTAAATGTATTATTAAAAGAGCTTCTGAATGTTTCCACCAGAACCCAATGATAAATGGGTCTGAAAAGTTGAACGAATTGGTATGAAAATATGGAGAAATTTGCGTTAGTGATACTAAAGCCTATGATCATAACGCGAAATCCAACAGTCACATAATTTCCGTTGTTTCCTATTATAAGAAGAGATGTCGACCAGGAATATCATTTCATAATCAAAAGGGATGAAACACGGTACGTGGAATGGATTCAACGGATAAAAATTGAAAATCATCCGGCTAAGCAGTTTAAATTTCAGCATGTCGATATTCTACTAAGTAATTATCATCAATTTTCACGTATTATTTTTTTCAGAAACAAAACGTTTAACTAAACTATTAATTTGTATGGCTCGAACCTTGGCGATGGTAATTGAGGACAGGTTAAAAACTCTCAAGCCATTATTGTTCACCTGTTCAACACAAACGAGCAGCAATTCATTTAATCCTCGACGACCAAACGATTTTCTCCGGCAGCGAAATTGAAAATATCGACAGATCAAGAAATCATGTCTATATATTTTTTATCTGCTTCTATAGAAATTTCCCACCCTAATTAAAATAAACATTAGAGAAAATCAATTTGAGTATTTTATGCGTCTGAATAAACCACAAAAACGTAAACATCGATTAAATTTTCTTCTACGCTTCATCTGATTCGCTACTCAAAAGTGTCGTTTGACTGACCGATGAAAAAACACTTTCGTACGAAAACGAGGATAGGGCAATTCGTTCGAACGAACGATGTTCGAATGTTCGAACGGATAGATTTCTTTCGTACGAAACCAAGGATACGAATGAGGCATTCTTTCGAACGTTTTGTGTTCGTTCGAAAACAAGAATAAGGGTGTTTATTTTTTTGGTTCGTTAAGTTAGTGTATAGAATAATATTAGGTGATTAATAGCAGTAATAGACGATAATATCTACTGTTTGCGCCACGCGGAGCGAGCGCATACGTGTTGCGACATGACCTGTCATTCCATTGCATCACCGAGAGACGTGCGAAAGTGAGATGAAAGCAGTATCAACACAACAAACGAATATCACCCGAGCTATCCGAGCGAAGCCGACAGGACAAATACCCCACCAGAGCAGAACATGATCCATTCCACGACGATCCATTTCGTTTGGAACACTAATTTTCCGTACACCAGCCGAAACAATTTCTATCCTTTTCATTCAATCGCATCACCGAGAGACGTGCGAAAGTGAGATGAAAGCAGTATCAACACAACAAACTAATATCACCCGAGCTAACCGAGCGAAGCCGACAGGACAAACACCCCACCAATTTCAGGGAGTATAAAAGTAGCAGAGCAGCATATGATCCATCTTTATAAGTTTTTATTCACCACGTGTATTTAGAAACCATTAGAGAAAGTTATAGTGAAAATTTGGACTTTGAAAACTAGTGTCGTTTTTTCCTACAGTAAATTTAGTCAGACCCTTTCCAACCGGAGTACTATAAGGATTGAGAAATGTGTACTGTGAAGATGGCATCCTCTTATAAAATTAATTTAGAGATGTGTTTAGAAGCGGTTAACAGTTTAATTTCAACCAAGTGCCTAGAATATGATTTCAAGTTAAATTTTAAGAACATGCAAGTAATTTTGGAGCGTATGGGATTAGATAAAACGAACTATCCTAGTATGAAGGTAATCAAAAGCCTTCTAATGAAACATCGAAAATCCGTAAAACGGTTTGCTCCTGAGATTACTTTGCAGAATTGTTGGGATGCAGCGAATGATTTGATCGCTAGAGAAGAGTTGGATGAGCTATTCGAATTGAATTCTAAGAATCTGAAAGAAATTCTTGTAGAAATGGGATTAAACGAAAAATGCGCACCTAACTTAAAAAAAGTTAGGAATAACTTCGCTTGTAATCCAACATATAAGAAGTATCGTGCAGAACGAAAGGTGAGAACCCTTATAATTGTTATAAGCTTCCTGAAATTAATAAAACTATTTTGAAATTTTCAATGTGAAATCATTTCCGCAGAATATTGAACATTCAATTGCCGCTGAAAGTCATAACGTAAGTGTAAAATATCAAATTGCTTTGAAATAGTCACGCCATACAGTAACTTCAAATTTTTATAGATCGATAATTTCAAAGAATGTTCTTTTGAGAATGAAAGTGCCTGCTTGCCACAAGACTGCGTTGGAGTTCATGAAGTAAGATGACATTTCTATTTATTAATTCATGTATTAATAGTTGTTATTTAGCAGCTTTTATTAAATAAAACAGATCATATGTCCGAAACAAACTCATCTCCTTCACGTGTCGAAACAAGAACATTATCATTTGTATCATTTGACACAAACGATTTCGAGGAATTGGCCGACTCTCAAAGTACTACTTTTGACGGCGTTGATAATACGGGAAAAGATAACGAAGTAAGATGACATTTCCAATTAATTATTCATGTATTAATATGTATTATTCTTCAGCAACCTCCATTCGGATTTTTATTGAAAGGAACAGATTTATCGCGTGTCGAAATAAAATCATTATCCGTCGAGTTTCCTGCAAAAGTATGTAAGAAAGGAATGGAACTTAATGCTCCAGAAATTGAATGTCGCATTTTTGAAACATCAGTAAGTCAAATGCAAGAGAGATCAACGAACGACATGCAAGACTCGATTGTTTCATTTGATACCAATGATCTTGAAGGATCGACCAAATCACAAGATACTACTTATAGCAGTGATGTAGATGTAACTGAACTTGTGTTCAATACAACGGACTTTGAAAACCTACGAAAAGAGATAAAAGAAAAAGGCAACAGTAACAGGATCAAATACAATGTCAAGGTTGCGGAATGTGGGGCAACTGCCACAAAAAGACTTTATAGTGGTGCTTCAATTTACGAGTGTTCTTTTTACATCAACAAGAAGAACATTGAAATGTGTAAACATTATGATCAACATAATATAATGCAAAGCAAAACCAAGGTTGGCGATGCTAAATATAAGCAACAAAAGCATAGAAGGCCTTTTATAGTGGCCTTAGAAGATTTGTTAAAAATCAAATATGAAGAATTCAATATCTATTGTATAATCAATATAAATTCTCATAATTGCAACAAATCTGGCTGGCTATTTTATGGTGTCTGCGCTCACAAGACCTGCAGATCTTATCGTTTCAAAATTGTTTCTGTTACGGATGGTGATAACATATATAAAGTCGATGTCTATGTTAATGTCGCTATGACCCTGATACACGGGGAAAACCTGAAAGCGGCATATTGCAAAGGAGTAAAAAGAAACATAAATATGAAAAAACTGCAGCTCCAAAAACCACTTGAATTACGAACTAAGTTGATCAACGAAAAGAAAAAAAGGGAACCATTCGAGAAGGTAGACATTGTCAGCAAAAATGTATTGAAAAAAATTAGCAGTGAAGCTAAATCGAAGCTTAACAGGGATATTGATGATTTTCAAGATTTGATAAAAATGTCTGAGGATAACGGATCTTATATCAAAAATGTGTTTAGAAAGCCCTTTGGTGTAATTTGTTTTAATACAAAAATGTTCAAAGAGCTGAGAAAAAACAAGACTTACAGTCCTATTTTCTACATGGATGGTACTGGATCGGTTGTACGATATTCAAAAGCTGAGAAGCGTGTTCAAATATATGTTTTGGTCGCATACAATTACCGGTCAAATTTTAGTGTACCCGTAACAACCTTTGTGACTGAAAGCCAAAAAACAGTAGACTTCCACAATTGGTTGAATATATTTCGTGCTTCGTACGAGTCAGGCAGCTCTATGAATAAATTGAATAAAATAGCGAGAATTGTTAGTGTTGATTGGAGCTGGTCACTGATTGGTGGATTGATACGGGCTCTTAATAATCAACACCATACACTACCAGAGTATATCCGAGATTGTTATAAAGTTTGCATAAGAGAACTCAATCTCAATTTCACTATCATTCATTTATGCTACAGTCATTTCATGAATGTAGTTTCTAAGGACTTGAAATCTGCTCCAATCAACATAAAACATAAGTTCATGGACTGTATGCGATTGGCTGTACGTGCTACAAACTTAGTGGACTTAATCGATCTGTTTATCATTATGACATGCATTTTTGGATCTGCAAATGAGAACCGAATGCTTGAGACATCACTAAAAGAACTAGATGCAAAAATTAATGATAGAACAAGCTTCGATTCAGAAAGCGCTGGTAAATTTGATTATACTGGCATCGGTGAACCAGAAATTCTAAAAAAAGATGAGGACAAAATCTTCTTGGGATCGCCTTTTTATGCGTTGTTAAAAGAAACATTTGAAACAACATTAAAACAAATAGATGATCTCAGCCAAGGATCACAGAACCCACTGTATTTCAAAGGATTCTTGGAAGATGTCGCCTTGAAAAAATACATGCCTGTGGTTTGTTTGTGGTCAAATATAATAGTATCTCAAATTGACTCGAATCCGGATACTATTTCAAACGCAAGGGTTGAAAGCTTCTTCCGAACATTGAAACACAATGTTATGAAAGGTCAGCTCTACGAAAGAATAACACATTTTCTTCGAAAACTACAATCGTATATTGAATCTCTGTTCCACTTTTCCGACTTTGACATTGAAGATATATACGCTACTGATAAAGGAATAAGTAATGCTAAAAAACGTCAAGATGATAGAATCGCAGAATATGACAGATTTGTCGGAAACGTAGAAGACATAGAGGACGAATGGCATAGTCCATACTTTCAAAAAGATGCTTCAACCCACTTGTTCAAGAAGAAAAAGAAGCAGGAAACTAACAGCTTAAACACACAACTTGAACAATCAACACAGAAGCACCCAGATTCAAAGGAAAACAGTGATAACAACAGAAAAAGATCATTAGAAGAAGATTTAGAAACTACCTGTAATCTGTCCTCTATTCATCAATTCATTGACAAAGGATTTGAATTTCCAGTTACCACCAAATGGTATTTCGGTGAGTTTCCTTCAGAATATGAGAGCATAGGAGTAAGTAGTATGATTGTAAGCTCAGAAATGCTTCAAACGCTCGATGCACATACATATATGGATGGAGAAACCTTAGATGCGATAATTGCAGTGGCCATAAAAGAATGTGAGGTCGAAAGCGTAAAATTGGTATCAACTTACATGTCGAGAAACTTGTTTGATACAACTCAACTAAAAGAAGTATTGGATAGGAAACGAGATTATGTTTTACCAGTTCTAACCAATACATCGGGAGTATGGGTGGTTCCTTTGAATGTTAGAGCTGGGCAAGCACCCACCAAGCAAGTTGGAAGAGGGAACCATTGGGTTCTCTTCATTGCTGATTTTATGAATAGAGAAACTTTTTATTTAGATCCTCTCGAAACAGCATCCCCATATTTGAAGGACGTACAAGAAGAATTTTTGAAGGCAGTAAGCTCTATTCGGAGACTTAAAAATCAACCATTTGATTCAACCAATTGGCAAAGCGGCTCGAAAAATATTGCGCACGACAAGCAAAACGACGACTACAACTGTGGTGTATATGTAGCTAAATATGCACAAAACTTTCTTTTGAAGAAACCGTTGACCGGGCTAGGAAACATGGATTCTGAGAGGAAACAAATCAAAATAAAACTCCTAAATACAGCAGTAATAAAAATTTGTTTATACTGCAGCAGCTTGAAATCACTAATTTTGTCATGTCAATCATGTGGACGGAGGTGTTGCAGTAGATGCGCCCCAAATATGGTGCTAAAAATTCCATCTACAAAACAATGTGAAATATGTTCGAAAATTAAAATGATATAATTTTTAAGTCTCATCAATAAATTTTTATATTACCTTTTAACTTGAAGTATTTTTATTTGTCCAGTTTGAGTCCTTTCAGAAACGAGATAGAATCCTGTCGTCTAAGTCAAAAATGAAAAAATTGTCATTCCATCGGCTACAAAAAATAGTTGCCATAAACCTCAACCATTCGCGTGGATTTTTTTTTAAATTTTAAATGGTTCCTATGATCAGATAGGTCAATTCCAACACTCCACCATCTCAAAATATTTTCGGAGGATAGTATGCTTCTAATTCAAATGATAAAATTGACATTCTATCGCCTCCAAAAAATATTAGCCTTAGGACTTGTCCATTATCGTAAATTTCTTGAAATTTCAAATGGTTCCCATGACCAGATGGGTCAATTCCAACACTCCACCATCTCAGAATATTCTCGTAGGATGGTATGCTTCTAATTCAAATATAAAATCGACATTCTATCGCCTCCAAAAAATATTAGCCTTAGGACTTGTCCATTATCGTAAATTTCTTGAAATTTCAAATGGTTCCCATGACCAGATGGGTCAATTCCAACACTCCACCATCTCAAAATATTCTCGGAGGATAGTATGCTTCTAATTCAAATGATAAAATTGACATTCTATCGCCTCCGAAAAATATTAGCCTTAGGACTTGTCCATTATCGTAAATTTCTTGAAATTTAAAATGGTTCCCATGACCAGATGGGTCAATTCCAACACTCCACCATCTCAGAATATTCTCGTAGGATGGTATGCTTCTAATTCAAATGATAAAATCGACATTCTATCGCCTCCAAAAAATATTAGCCTTAGGACTTGTCCATTATCGTAAATTTCTTGAAATTTAAAATGGTTCCCATGACCAGATGGGTCAATTCCAACACTCCATCATCTCAGAATATTCTCGGAGGATGGTATGCTTCTAATTCAAATGATAAAATCGACATTCTATCGCCTCCAAAAAATATTAGCTTTAGGACTTGTCCATTATCGTAAATTTCTTGAAATTTCAAATGGTTCCCATGACCAGATGGGTCAATTCCAACATTCCACCATCTCAGAATATTCTCGGAGGATGGTATGCTTCTAATTCAAATGATAAAATTGACATTCTATCGCCTCCGAAAAATATTAGCCTTAGGACTTGTCCATTATCGTAAATTTCTTGAAATTTAAAATGGTTCCCATGACCAGATGGGTCAATTCCAACATTCCACCATCTCAGAATATTCTCGGAGGATGGTATGCTTCTAATTCAAATGATAAAATTGACATTCTATCGCCTCCGAAAAATATTAGCCTTAGGACTTGTCCATTATCGTAAATTTCTTGAAATTTAAAATGGTTCCCATGACCAGATGGGTCAATTCCAACATTCCACCATCTCAGAATATTCTCGGAGGATAGTATGCTTCTAATTCAAATGATAAAATTGACATTCTATCGCCTCCGAAAAATATTAGCCTTAGGACTTGTCCATTTTCGTGAATTTCTTGAAATTTCAAATGGTTCCCATGACCAGATAGGTCAATTCCAACACTCCACCATCTCAGAATATTCTCGTAGGATGGTGTGCTTCTAATTTAAATGATAAAACTGTCTTATCATCGGCTACAAAAAATGTCAGTTGTAATTAAAAGTTATTGGTATCTTTTTATTGGTATCTTCACCCACATCCCGAGCTTGCCGACGTGCCGAAACCCGGCTCGAATCAAACCAAACCCAACCCGAAACAAGTGGGTCCGGTTCGCGAAAGTCGAACAAAAACAAAACGAAGTAAATTAGCGTTGACGACGTTGTGCTTCGTATGTTCGTGACGGCTTCACGCATCCGATGGGACTTCGGCTTCGTGCACCCGATGGGGCGTCCACATTACATAACGAACCGAATATGCCGCCTGGTACAATCCGATCGGCATCATTCGGCATAATGTGGACGCGCCTTTACATTTCTGTGCCGGGATGTAAGTTCAAAGTTTCAGAAACAAGAGGCTAAGTCGAAGGTGCAAGGTTTTGAACGTTAATAACTCTTTCCCGGCTTAACGAAGTGGTATGGTATTATCACTTTGTTCGGAAGAGAAAATGTGACGTTTTTTTCGAACTTGCAACCTAAGTACAAGATTGTTGAACAGTAGAATGTTGGGAGCATGTTTGGTCTTGAATTTGATCATGTATTTCTTCTATTAAATCGCATGTATGTTTCTAATATGGAACACGTCAAAACGTGCCTAAAGGACTTGCACACTCAAACACATTATCCTGCACGAACTCGACCCGCTTTTTTACTTGCCGATTTTCCAATCTTGTACGAACTTATGAACTCATGTCGATGAGCCTTGTTGGGTTTTTGAGTTTTTTCTAAAATATTAGTCATTCTTATAACAAGTTGGTTCACGTAGCACAACTTAGACAGTATCTTGAAAGATGCAAATGAGGAATTAATATTTTATATATTAATAGGGGTCGATTTTTTGAACTCGTCGACCCCTAAAATCAGTTTTGGTTTATATTGACCCCTGGGAAACCAAGATCGATCCCAAGTGGGGATATAGACCACTTTGAGAAACCTTGGTTAGATTCAGTCTTCTAACTTGACCCATGGCTATAGGCAAATGAACTGCGATCACAGCGATCAGGCAACACCATGTGTTAAAGCAGAGAGTTAATGTGGAATTTGTTATCAATAAATATAATTTCTTTGTCGAAAGAGAGCCTGTATAAATTTAAGAGTCTATCGGACTGATTGGTGACTTTCAATTTTCAATTTTCGTGAATTCGAGCATTGTTTCTGGGTTAAAAGAGAAGAAGGTATTTTACTGCGGTAAGTGCTGTGCTCTTAGGTTGTGAACTGAAGAAAAAGTTGTTCCGCTGTCCTTGTGCCTCGTTTATGGAAACTATAAATACAGTCGACGGGGTGAGAATGGGTCAAAAACGGAGAAAGCTACTATTAGTAATATCTTGAGAAATATTGCGAATATTTTTGATAGGTGTGAGCCGTTTAATAGAAGACATATTTTCACTACTTCCAATGCATAATACTTAACGTAGTTACTTACGTAGTACTAATAGTTATTATTTAACAATTCATCAGGGTTTGATGTGTAGATAGCCAGCAAAAAAGACCCCAGGAAAATATAATGCCTGGCACTATTCAGAACTACTATAATGTTAATTGTTGGATACAATGATTCTTTTAAGTCTTGCCAGATGAGTCATTGCTGATTTTGAACATCAAAAAAGTTGGATGTTGCAGAAAAGCGTTTCCTTAGCTACTACTTTGCAGAAGCCGCATTTTCCAGGATTGCTGAAGCCGCTAATTGAAAGCCTTAAGGACAATCAAAAGAGTATTCTAGTGTAGAGAGACGAATTTCGAACATTTTTTCGAGTTCCGTAAAAATAAAATAATTTTTTTTTCTAACCTTTCTATCGTTCTTTGTTCATCTATCTTTTAGCAATAAAACAAGAATTGAATGGAGAAAAAATATTCATAACTAGGATAGCTGAGAGCTGATGAAAAAAAAGTTGTTCCATGGCGTACACGATTCCAGCCCTTCTGGTTATCTGAAACAAAAAAAAAACCAACAGGTTCTGAATTAGTAAAGATGCCGCTATCGCATGAACCTCGGACAAGTCAAAAACATATTTTTTAACAAAATGGCGGCCGCCATTTTGTGCGGTTATAAACGTTTTTTTCTTACCTTTGCTGATTTTTTAAAAATGGTAATATTTGAAAAATATATTTTTTAGAGGTTCATGCGATAGAGAGATGCCTACAGATTGTATCCAAATAAATTCGACATGAATCGGTTCAGTAGAACTTGAGATATCGTGTACGCCGGTTTTAAAAACTAGTTTCGAGAAAAACGCGTTTGAAGTTCATTGTTACGGCCGTACCAGGCTAGATACCGCATCACTAAAATGGCTTTAACTCGGTAAATAATAGGTTGTTCTATAAGTCTTTTCTAGGGTATATTCTTGAGCTTGAGTTTGGGTAGACTGTACAATTCGTAGTTCGAACACCCCGAATGACGCTTGGGACTAGCAAATCATTCTCGTTGTGCAATTTTCGGTGATTCGGGGCATTTGGTCAATAACGACGCCGGCCACGTCCTTACAGTCACCAGGGGAAGGGAAGGAATGTTAGTATAATATTTGCCGCCCGAAGGCCAGAAGAGTCGCCTCTATAGCGTGATTCCCTAGCGAATATCGGGGAGGGGAAAGTTGTTAGTAGGGAAGGGGGAAGAATCAGGATTCACTGAGGTAAGTGATATGATTATGTAAACGCGAACTATCGACCAATCAACGAAATTTTGAAAATCTTATATCTCAACACGCGGCAGAGATCTATCGGTTCCCTGAGCAGAAAACCTGTAACATTTTTTATATATTTATTTATTTATTATCGAAATACAATCGTAACTGCGAAGTTTTTACCGTGGGAAACCAGAGAAGGTAACCGAGAGAACTCCTCTCAACCCAATTGGAATAGCGATATATTCCATTGTTCAATGCACACAGTCTTTATTCATCTCCAATCGTGGTTACGGACGGCTATATTTGGGAAACCTGAGAAGGTAACCGAGATAATTCCTCTACAATGAATCTACCCGGAGATGTGTAATATATTGAAGTATATTACGTTATTTATCGTGTGTACGCTTCATAGAATTCCAATCATGACGACGGAGAATTTTTTTTTGGGAAACCTGAGAAGGTAACCAAGGGAATTCATCTAGAAACTATTCATCGTGCGTACTGTTTATTGGAATTTAATCGCAACGGCGAAGAATTATCTTTGGAGAACCTGAGAAGGTAACTAAGATAACTTCGATATAACATAACGATCGAACTTCAGTCGCTATGGCGGATCAAAAAATAAATCATAAATTCTAAACTCGATACTTCTAATTGAAATTTACAAAACAAAAATTCTCATTACAAATACTTAACCTAAGCTAAGAACGAAAAAAAACGAAACACAAAATTTTAAACGTGAAAGAAAAATTAATTCATATTCATGATAATATAACTTATATATATATATATATATATATATATATATATATATATATATATATATATATATATATATATATATATATATATATATATATATTATTTAATTTTTATATTTTGAAAATACAACTACGAATTGAAGATTATATAATTGTAATGTAAAATTTCAAATTAGGATGGTAATTCAATTAATATTCAATAAATAAATAAATTAGATTCCCACCTATCGAAAAAATGTACAAAGTATATGTAGATATACAAATAACTTCAGATAGTCATAAATCATGAATCTTAACACCCTGTGAATTTTACCTCTACAGTGTCTACGGTAATTCTAATTGTGACCAAATACAAATCAAATGTAATGTATCTACACATCTAATAAATATACGCATGTAAAAACCAACGAGAGTATCAGGCTAAATAATCTACACAGAATAATTCATCTTTTGTATCTGCTTAATCAATCTTCGACACGCACATCACTCGCGAGTAAAATTAAGAAAATGGAAAACATAGTGAGCTGAAAACACTTTTAACGATTTCCAATCAGATTTGTTATTATATTAGTAGCGCCAATTGGATCCTCAACACACTCAGTTTGCGCAGCTTAATTCACTCACACAGCTTTGAACGAATATTTCACTGTGCTAGCACTAAAAGGCGAACACGAAATTATTGCGACACCGAAAATGTCATGCCAATTTTCTTATAATGTTTAGAATCAAACCATTCTTCGCCGATTGCCCGAAGTAACCAGACGAAGGAAAGTCGCGTCCAAGTTCCGTTATCGGTTACCGCGTGATTGTTGTTTTTTTGCCGCTGAAGAGTTCATTTCACTATCTGGATAGTGAGTGAAGTGCCCTGCCTGCAAGTGGATAAAGGCTTTCATCCTCGGAAAGCCAAGCATTGGTTTTTGTTTTGTCGCTGCTTCGCCGACATTGGAGATTTCGCCGAGTCATCGTGCCAACAGTGACAGTGCGGGTAAGCTTTCACCGACGACTGTGTGTAGTGGTGTCGTAGGCACATTCCCACCACCAACGAGCTTTCAGCACGCTCCCGTTCATCTGCACTGGAGTGCGTTCATAGGTGAATAACATTAAATATACTGAGAGAAAATATTTAATAATTATAAGTTTTTTTTTTTGTTTTTGTGAATTATTTTATTGTGAAATATTGTTTAAAAAAATACTTAGAATATAAGTGAAAATTTTAAATGGCAGAGAGTGGGGGACCTTCGGATATGGAGGTCTCTGACTCTAGTTCCCTCCTAACGGATAAAAAAAAGTCACTCAAACGTGTTCCAAATACGGAAGATACTTCTTCTGGGGACGAGTCAGCTAACCCTACCAAGCCTCCCTCCAAAAAACTAGCAAATCTCCCATCTGCCCTTAACGATCCCACTCTACCTTCAACCTCGTCTTCTCCCTCTGTTCTTCCCGCTCCTTCTCAACCTTCGCCTTCCCACTCTCAATCCCCGTCCTCGCCTTCCCCCCTGTTATTCCCACTCCCCGTGTAAAGGTCTATCCAGAAGATGCGCCCGGAACTGGTCCCTGGGTTGTTTTCTTCAGGCCTAAGCCAAATGGAAAGGCGTTGAGAGTCATGCAGATCGCGAAAGATCTGGCAAGGTATACCTCCGTTTCGGAAATTTCGAAGGTTAGACCAAACAAATTGCGAGTTGTCGTGAATGATCGAAAAGACGCAAACAAGATTGTTGTCGATCAGCATTTTACAATTGAGTATCGGGTCTACATACCCTCTCACATAGTCGAAATTGAGGGTGTGATAACCGAAACGGGCTTGACGTGCGAATACATTACGAGTGAAGGTACCGGCCGTTTTAAAGAACTGCCCTCGACGACTGTTAAGATCTTGGGTTGCCGCCAGCTCGGAACAGTCTCCCATGAAGGAGAAGAAAAGAAATTTACGCCGTCCAACTCGTTTCGAGTCACCTTCGCTGGTTCAGCTCTCCCTGACTACGTGATGGTAGATAAATTGAGGTTAGCCGTGCGACTTTTTATTCCAAAGCCAATGACTTGTCTAAAGTGCAAGTCAGTTGGTCACACGGCTGCTTATTGTGCCAATAAAGAACGATGTGCCACTTGCGGAGAACAACATGAGGGGAAATCCTGCAGTGCGACTGAGCATAAGTGTCCATATTGCGGGGGATCCCCACACGTGCTCTCAGCTTGTGAAACATACAAGGCTCGCTGGGAGAAACAGAAGCGCTCTTTGAGGGAACGCTCTAAACGCACTTTCGCAGAAATTTTGAAGGGCGCTTCTCCACTGGCTCAAGAACAACAACCAATCAATACACACAATGTCTTCGCTACGTTGCCAGTTGACGAAATGGAAGCGGATACAGCTAACGGGGGCACGCCGTTTATTTCTCAAGGGAATCCCCGGCGCAAAAATGTGACCACTCCCAAAGTTCAAGGACAAGTCCCTCCGGTTATATCCTCTGTTAGCTTGCCCAAAAAATCGAGTGCAGCGGATAAGCAAAATCAGGTCCCTCCTGGCCTCCGTGGTAATAGTTCACCTTCGAACGACCCAGCACTCGAGGGGACATCAAAAACCCCAACTGTCCTTGTTTTTCCGTCAAGTTCAACTTCCCAATCGGGATTTATAAAGTTGTCTGACCTTGTGGATCAAATCTTCACGTGTTTTAATGTTTCCGACTCCATCAGAACCATTGTCACCGCAATGCTTCCAGTACTAAAGACAATTTTGCAGCAATTGATGCAAACATGGCCCCTCCTTGCAATGATTATCTCTCTTGATGTCTAATTTAAATAGAGAGGTCGGAGATATCACTGTTTTACAGTGGAATTGTCGTAGTCTTATCCCTAAATTGGATACATTCAAATTTCTAATTCATAAACTCAATTGTGATGTTTTTGCTCTATCCGAAACCTGGCTCTCTTCTCAAAATGATCTTTCTTTCCACGATTTTAATATAATACGCTTGGACCGTGATGACAGATACGGAGGGGTACTATTGGGGATCAATAAGTGTCACTCATTTTTTAGAATTGACCTTCCACCTATTGGAGGGATCGAAGCTGTTGCTTGCCATGCAAACATCAGAGGCAAAGACCTCTGTATAGTCAGCTTGTATTGGCCTCCGAGAGCTGCGGTTAGCCGCAAGCAACTTGTTGACATGTGCTCACTCCTTCCTGAGCCACGATTAATCTTGGGAGACTTCAACTCTCACGGAACTGCCTGGGGGGAACAGTACGACGACAATCGTTCATCGTTGATATATGACCTTTGTAACAGCTTCAATATGACCGTTTTGAACACTGGGGAAACAACACGTGTACCTAAACCTCCTGCTAAACCAAGTGCTCTTGACCTCTCGCTTTGCTCGAATTCACTATCGTTAGATTGCAAGTGGAATGTAATCCAGGATCCCAACGGTAGTGACCACTTGCCAATCAAAATTTCTATCACCAATGGGTTGAATTCTTCTGAATCAATAAACATGGCATACGACCTCACAAGACACATTGACTGGAAAAAATATGCGGACGCGATTGCTCTAGCCATCAATTCCAGAGATGGTTTGCCTCCATTGGAGGAGTATAACTTCATTTCTCGTTTGATATATGACAGCGCGGTTCGCGCTCAAACGAAACCCATCCCAGGTTCCACTATTCGTCGAGGGCCTCCCAATCCATGGTGGGATGGCCAGTGTTCCAAGCTTTATGGAGATAAATCGAATGCATTTAAAGCTTTTCGGAAACGTGGAACCCCTGAATATTTTCAGAAGTATTTGGACCTTGAAAATCAATTTAAAAACTTGATCAAAGGGAAAAAACCTGCTTATTGGCGAAATTTCGTGGGAGGTTTATCACGAGAAACGTCAATGAAAAAATTATGGAAAGTGGCTCGAAACATGAGAAATCGCTCTTCATCCAATGAAAGCGACGAATATTCACATCGATGGATTTTTAATTTTGCACGAAAGGTTTGTCCCGATTCCGCTCCAGTGCAAAGAATTATTCGAGATATACCACAAGATAGGTGCGATCTTGATTCCGAGTTTTCGATGGTAGAATTCTCTCTTGCTCTCCTTTCATGTAACAATTCTGCTCCGGGATCGGATAGAATTAAGTTCAACTTGCTGAAAAATCTCCCTGATGTGGCGAAACATCGCTTGTTGAACTTATTCAATCGGTTTCTGGAGCATAATATTGTTCCAGATGATTGGAGACAAGTACGAGTTATAGCTATTCAAAAACCCGGAAAACCCGCGTCCGACTTCAATTCGTACCGCCCAATAGCAATGCTGTCTTGTATACGGAAATTGTTGGAGAAAATTATCTTGTTTCGCCTTGATCGATGGGTTGAAACGAATGGCCTACTCTCAGATACACAATATGGGTTCCGCAGGGGCAAGGGGACGAATGATTGTCTTGCGTTGCTTTCTTCAGAAATTCAAATGGCTTACGCCGAAAAAAAACAAATGGCTTCAGTATTCTTGGACATAAAGGGGGCCTTTGATTCTGTTTCAATAGAGGTTTTGTCAGACAAATTACAATCTCGGGGTCTGCCGCCTCTATTGAATAATATGTTATATAACTTGCTTTGTGAGAAACATTTGAACTTTTCTCACGGAGATTCGGCAGTAAGACGGGTCTCTTACATGGGACTCCCCCAGGGCTCATGTTTAAGCCCCCTTTTGTACAACTTCTACGTAAGCGACATTGACAATTGCCTTACACAAAATTGCAGCCTAAGACAACTTGCAGATGATGGAGTGGTGTCTGTCGTAGGATCAAACGAATCCGACCTGCAAGAATCCTTACAAGATACTTTGAACAATTTTTCAACCTGGGCCATTGGGCTAGGGATCGAATTCTCCACGGAGAAAACAGAGATGGTGGTTTTTTCTAGGAAGCATAAACCAGCAAAACCAAAGCTTCAACTTTTGGATAAACCGATCACTCATGCTATGTCATTCAAGTATCTTGGGGTCTGGTTCGACTCTAAATGTACTTGGGGGGCCCATATTAGGTATCTGAGTAAAAAATGTCAACAAAGAATAAACTTTCTCCGTACAATTACCGGCACCTGGTGGGGAGCCCATCCCGAAGATCTTATAATGTTGTATCGAACAACTATTCTCTCAGTGATGGAGTATGGCAGTTTCTGTTTTCAATCAGCTGCCAAAACACACCTCATTAAACTCGAACGAATTCAGTATCTTTGTCTCCGTATCGCGTTGGGGTGTATGCCCTCAACGCATACCATGAGTCTCGAGGTTTTGGCAGGCCTACTCCCACTAAAAGATCGCTCAATTTATTATCTCTTCGGTTCCTCATCCGGTGTAAGGTTATGAACCCATTGGTGATCGGAAATTTTGAGCAGCTGATCGAGCTAAATTTTCATTCTGGATTCATGAGCTCATATCATGAATTCGTCTCCATGCAGGTTGATCCTTCTTCGTATATTCCCAACCGTGTTTGTTTTCCTGACTACATCAATTCCTCTGTGCATTTTGATCTGTCCATGAAGCAGGATATCCATGGAACATCAGATTATCTTCGATCGAGGATCGTTCCAACGATCTTCGATGCAAAGTATGGGGATATCAATTGTGATAATATGTACTTTACTGATGGGTCCTCTATGAATGAGTCCACAGGATTTGGAGTGTTCAACGAATTTTTAAGCACCTCACACAGTCTTCAGAATCCTTGCTCAGTGATTATGAATTGGCAGCGATAGCTATCCGTTCAGTGAGGCCGGAAAAGCACTCGCCGTACTTCCTTGAGAGAATACGAGAAATTTTGAGTGCTTTATCCAGACGCTGTTATGTCATTACCTTTGTCTGGGTCCCTTCACATTGCTCAATTCTGGGTAATGAGAGGGCTGACTCATTAGCAAAGGTAGGTGCAATTGAAGGCGATATTTATCAGCGTCAAATCGCCTTCAATGAATTTTATTCTTTAGTCCGCAAAAATACCATAGTTAACTGGCAACGCAAATGGAACGAAGATGAATTGGGCCGGTGGCTCCACTCGATTATCCCTAAGGTTAGCCTCAAACCATGGTTCAAAAGTCTGGACTTGAGCCGGGACTTTATTCGCACCTTCTCCCGACTCATGTCCAATCACTGTTCGTTAGATGCGCTACTCTTTCGTATTAATCTTACCGACAACAATCTTTGTGTTTGTGGCCAAGGTTACCACGACATCGAGCACGTTGTTTGGTCGTGCGAGCTGTATCTTGTCGCCAGATCGAATTTAGTAGTCACCCTTCGGGCCCGAGGAAGGCAGCCCAATGTGCCGGTGAGAGACGTGTTGGCTCGGTTAGACCTTGATTACATATCCCAAATATATGTATTCCTTAAAGCTATCGATCTTCGTGTGTGATTGTCCTTATACCCTTAGTTTTTCCTTTTCCTTTTCCTTTGTGAGAGATCGGATCCCTTCTTAAGAATAAGATGAAATGTAAATACATATTAGATATAAGATAGGTTTAAGAATTGAGTGTGATGAGTGTGATTGAGAGTGAGATTGAGAGTGTGAGTGTGATCATTGTCAACATATCCTCATATCCCCTCCTTTTCCTGAAGAAAATATGTCACCCTTCTAAACTCGAGTTGACCGCGAGTAATCGGTTTCCTATATTATTAACATTAGAATTAAGGAAAAATGTATATATACTAGTAACAATACAGTAAGGAGTTCGGCTCCTTTAAACCTATGTAACTGAGCCTGTAAAAATAAACGATTTAAATAAAAAAAAAAAAGAATCAAACCAAAATTTTAGGGTAGTTTTATACATATATTTACTTCAAAAATAAAATTGAACGCATTTTCGCTTGATACCCTCCATCAAAGTCTTTACAGTGTCATCCGGTACCAGTTTCTCAGTTTTTTCCATTTTCTTAACATGTCCTTCTCGTCTTTGACTGTCTTCTTGCTCTTCCGAAGTTCCCGCTTCATTTTTGCCCAGTACTGCTCCACCGGGCGCAGCTCCGGGCAGTTTGGCGGGTTCATGTCCTTTGGAACAAAATGGACAGAATTGGCCTCATACCACTCCAGGATACTTTTAGAATAGTGGCATGATGCCAAATCTGGCCAAAATAGCGGAGCTTCGTCGTGCTGCTGCAAGAACGGCAAAAGGCGCTTCTCGAGGTACTCAGATTTGTAGATTTCGCCATTTACGGTGCCCCTTGTCACGAAAGGCTTACTCCTCAATCCGCAAGAGCAGATGGCCTGCCAAACGAGATATTTGGAGGCGAACTTCGACATTTTCTTCTTCTTAAATTTGTCGTCCACATCGAACTTGCTCTTGCCGGTGAAAAACTCCAACCCCGGAATTTGCTTAAAATCGGCTTTTATATACACAGTAGCCATATTTTGTCAGCATCTTCTCGTAGAGCTTCCGTGCCCGAGTTTTAGCCGTCGATTCTTGCCGCTCATCGCGGATTGGGAAGTTCTGTACCTTGTATGTATGTAGTCCAGCTCTCTTTTTTGCATTCTGGACGTAGCTCTACGACATGCCGATCTTTTTAGCCAAATCACGGGATTTGCTTTAATCATCCGCTTCACCTTTCCCTCCGTCTTTTTGTTCTCCGGTCCCGGTTTTCTTCCAGCTCCTTTGCCGTGGTCCAACGTCAACCGCTCCTGGAACCGCTTCAACACTCTGGAGACGGTTGAATGGTGAATGTTCAACATTTTTCCCAACTGCCGGCGCGACAGGTCAGGAAATTCCAGGTGTTTGGAAAGAATTTGTTCTCTCGACTCGCGTTGGTTCACCTCCATTTTCGATGAATCGAAAAACACGACTTCGAGTTTGACAGCAGGTGTACAATACACATCAATGAGAAAGTGTGCAAAATTTGGTTGATTTTTACATAATGGTAAAAAAGTTATTCCCTGTTGAATGTGTCGCAATAATTTCATGTTCGCCCTTTATAACATGATATGGATGTGTATCACCACAACTTTGCGCTATAAAACCGTGTGAATCCAATCTTCGACGCGATACAAAACAAAATTCTAAAAAATATATATTTGTATGATTATCCAGGCGTCCGTCCAGCTCGAGACAAGTAATCACATACATAACGGCACTGCTTTTAGTTATTCACACTAATATCATATATCTAGCATCGAGGAAAAACGACCTAACACACACACTGGTATGAAATCAACGGAAAAAAAGCTACTCTCTTTTCTAGGGTATATTCTTGAATACCTAAAGTACAGAAATATGAAGGAAAAAAATGAATTTTCACAAATTTCTACACTAGAACACTGCGTTAAACTAAACCAGTTCATGTTGTTAGTAGATGTTTTTGTGTCGATTACTGTTACGATAAACGAGTAAAAAAAAAGCTCAATGGGTTAATTTTCCGGTCATTCGTAAATCAACGTATGTTGTGATCTTTGTTGCACTTGAATAATCAACTATGATCTTATAACCGAGCTCATAATAAAGCCCTGAAAATTGCAAAATTCCGAAAAGTCATATCAATACATGTCCGTTGCAAAGAAAGAATCTTTTATCGAAGAGCAAATTTAAACATCAGAGTAATTAGACTATTCAACTCGCTGTCCAAATTAGTTTCTAGTCAGCGTTTTATTCCCCTCTGATTTCGATCTCGAGTATAATTTGTCGTTCCGGCGCCAAACGAATTCAGCTTAGCAAAATGGTAATATATTTTCACCCTAATTCCCGGTTCATGTCTACTTTTCGGTTTAGACTCCTCCAAAGCAAATCTCATCGAGCGGAAATTCGCAACTTTTCACAAACTCGATTCGAATTGTGTGGAGTGAATAAACGAGTGGGAATTGGATTTGATTGCAATTTTCGCTACCTCCACCCGATTTCCACGCGGGCCAGAAGATTGAGACGATCGCAGCGAATTCGATTATTTTCACAGCGACCGCCACTGTAATGAAGGAGTCACGTGGTGAGCTGTGAACAAAATCGCACGCTACTCCCAGTCCGCTATGGAGTCGCTTCATGAAATCTGATTAATGTGAGCGAATTACCGCCATCAGCTGATTGAAACGCACATGCACAAATGAAACTGTAGAGCTTGATTAAAAGGAGTAAAAAATAGGCTAAACGACAATTTCCTGGCGAAGTGAAAGTGGAAACGGGGAGTGTTATAACCCATATTCATCATCCTTACGCTGAACCGCCGGAACGGAACGGGTCAACTGCGGAAAGCAGCATTTCTTCGTGACAAACTGCACAAGAAAATCATCTCATGCATAATTCATGAGTGCCTGTGCCTCCGAACCGCGCGCACTCTAGAGCTAGCTAGTGAAGGTATTCGCCCCGTTTCGTCGTTTAGCAACTGAGCAGCTGATCGTTGGTTCTAGCTCGACTGCCAGTGTTTCCACATCCGTACAGGGGGAGCTAGCTGGATGGATGGATAGATGGATGGTGGAAGTCGACCGGAACAAATTAATTTATTCATACCGCACAGCCTGTACGATGGCCCCAAGCAAATTGCTGATGGAAAAGTATAATTCATCCGCCCTCGGTGTGTGGAATTGGTTTGACGAAAACGGGAGGTTGTTGACACATTCCGTTCGCACTTTTTTATACGCGATCCGAAGTAAGTCACAACTCAACGTTCGGTATGAAAGGACACCTCTGCGATATTCTGCTATCATAACATTAGCCGCCGTTCCACTGCAATGACAGTCACGGCAAAAAACCATCAGAACGCTATAAATCACGAAAGTGAAATTAAAATACTAAGAGCCAAGCGAAAAAGTAATATGCTTCTCTGCCTCAAACATAAGGCCCAAACAATAGAAACTATTAGCCAAGGCTCAACCCAGCTAAATTATGCACGAATTTTAGGCAACGGAAACAAAGCGTGAAAACTTTCGCTTTGCCGTTTAGCTTTATCTGTGTGATGAAAGGATCCCCACGTGTCCGGAGGGGGATCCTTGCTTAGATATTCTCAAGCGATACAACACCTGCTGAGGTTTGCCCATTGCTTGCAAATTAGGAAGTCATTTGAAATCCCTAAACTAATTTGCACAGGACGAACGCCGTTCGTCGTTCGTGTCCATTGAGTGGACGAGCCTGGAGACCCAAATGGGGACGAGGCGAAGATGGAAACGGTAAGCGAGTGATGACTATTTCCACTCGCCACAACCGTCGTTAATGGTTATGGGAAATTCAGCTCAGTGGCAGAGCGGAAGCGGGCAGCTAAGCTGCCACCGACAGCCAACAGCTCTTTTGTTGCCATTTATCATGATAAATTATTCCTCCACGCCCAATTGTTTTAGCGCGCGCAGTACGCAAACCCTTCGGTCGCCGGTGGATTATTGATGGAAAAAACTATGTTGCGAAATGAAAAATCCACTGGATGGCTGACGGCTGGAAAGGCTTTCACGCACACTTTGTCGAAATTAGACGAGTCACTCATCCTAGCAGGAGAAGTACTTTGCTCCAATGATCAAATAATCACTCGGGCAGAGCCTGTTCGGAGATAACATTATTGAAACGTCATGACGGGTTGCTTTCACTAATCGGTCTTTGTAATGAAGACATAATATATTTACATGAATGAGTATTCCGATGACTAGCGATTAGCGTTGAAAAATTCGAGCTTTCTTGTTGGCATTATTGGTATAGTCGGAAAACTTTTCAATAAAGAGGCGTTTCACGTTAAATCTGCGGAAACACGCTATAAAGCTTTGCCCACTTAGAATCGGACGCACTGCTTATTTTACCACAGCAAGATTGGCATAATGAAATCCTTTCTTTTTTGGATTTTTGGGTTTATTTATTTTTATATATATATTTGTTTGATAGATAGTATAAGATTTTGCATCTTTTAAATTGCTACATAGCATGTGTTTTGTTACTATTGATACCACTATTGCCGGAAATATTCACGTTCACAACATTCAAATATGACGAATTTCAACCTTCCTTTTATTGACAACCTACTGCTCAAGCGTTTATCGGTAAAGATGAAACAATAATATCAATGAATACAAGTGGAAGGAACATTTAACGTGAAAATACTATGGAGTTTATTTTCTATTGCATCTACATTTTCTGTCATCAGAATTGAATATCATTGCATGTTAGTGAGAATCAAAACATAAATAGTCAACGTCAACCAATCGTGAAATCGACTAGAGGGTATGCAAGATTTTTGATGATTTTTTTAGCCCTGAACAAATAAAACAGATAGTATTTTTAATATCAATTTTTCTATCTCTGAATTCTGAATTTCTAGAATTCATCAGGCACTGGGAAAAAGTTAATTCTTACTGTCGTAAATAAATTTTCATAATGTATGGGACTGATTGTTTTTTTTTTTGCCTTTATTTATTTAATTAGGCTCAAGTGGATAGAGTGCCATCATCAAGCAGTGCATTTTTAAAATATTTGAATATATTATAACTACATAATCATTAACTTAAGTCTAATTAGCTAAAGCTACAGAACAATATAAAAAAATATATAATTTATTCCTTCGTTGCCTCGTCGGTATTATCCTTGTCTGGAACAGTATCTGTGGTGGGTCGTAACAACTACATCACCAGTTGATGTAGCAACGGTATCCTTTGGTAGTGATTGCCTTCTTGCTATGTTGATAGCTCCTGTAATGATCTTATCTCATACAATTAGGGCCGCGAGTAGCTAAGATATCGCGAACTGGCATGCGTGAGTGTACTCCTTGAGCCTCTAAATCGGCAACCAATTTGATTCTTTCATTGCAAAATTCATTACATGACCAAACAACGTGCTCGATGTCATGATACCCTTCACCACAATTGCATAAATTGTTAGTAGCAAGACCTATGCGGAAGAAATGCGCATTTAGCGCGGAATGATTGGAATGAATAAAATTTCTGTCAAGATCTATCCCTTTAAACCAAGCCTTCGTTGAAACTTTGGGGATAATAGAGTATAGCCATCTTACATCATTCTTATTTCGTCGTCAATCGGTGTAGACGCATTTAAAAATTGCTCCAAACGCGCGCGCTTTCAATTCGATTGTTTTTGAATTTATTTGCGAATTTATCAATTTTGTGTGCTAATTAACTTGGTTGGTTTTCGTGTGCAGAAAACTAGTGAAACAAAAATAACCAATATGAATTGTGAAATTTGTGCTGCTTGCATCGGTGTACATAAGGTCGTCGAAATCACATCGTACGTCTTACCTTGCTGTAGTAAATGCCTGAGAGAGAGGAGCAAGCTGAATGACAGATAGTTTGTTTTCTTCTTATTCTTTTTACGCATTCTCATCAAGAAAATTCCAAACTGACAATTTCAATCAAGCAAGTTGCTGTCATTCATTTATGAGAAAAGTGTTCAAACTTGACGTGAACCTTTGTTAGTGAGTACATTTGTGCGTTTTATCCCCGATTTGATTTTTGACATAGGACTGCGTCTAACAGGAATATATGGGGGGTAAAAATTTGAACACTGATCATGTAGGAAATAATAAAAGATGTACCAGGTCAGCCCACATCATGGCTTCTAGCGGCATCGGCCCATTCAAACATTTTTTACTTTTGATAATTTCGATATAGTTGTCCTAAAGAATTATTTCGATGATTTCTAAAACAAAATCCGAAATTAGAAGCAAACTGACTTTTATGATTTGTTTGCGGGGGAGATCTTGTGGGTGTTTTGGGTCCATTTGTGACTTTTTCCGATCGTTCATTCAGTTTTCGCGAATTCTTGTATTCTTTCACTGGTTCCAGGTTGATCATTGCTGCAAGCTCGACGAATCGATTTTTGCAATGTGGGCGATGATTGTCTATCTCCGATGCAATTTGAATATGCAGCGTACACCCAGGTTTTTTTACGCGGTTTTTTTTACGCGGATTTTCTAATTAATGCGGTTTTTTTTACGAGATACGTATCCCCCGCGTAAAAAAAACCTGTGTGTGTGTGGAATACTTAAAATAAGAGCTAATCTTCCAATGAAAATAGCCAACATTGATTTCTCTCAGGTGCATTTTGAGGGAATTTTGTTTGTGTCCGATGAAAATAATACTAGGTTGACTAAAAAGGATGCTGTGTCTGCATTTTTAACAGGCATTCGTATGAAGATGAGAATTATACTACCAGTCTCTCGTCATCTTTGCCATGATATTCCTGTCCATCACTGATAGACCATTCATATGCAATATTTAAATTTGACATGCAGGTTTAATCAAGGCAATAGTATCACTGAAGATCCAATCGAATTGACCGATAGTGAAGGTGAACCAATAGTCTTGTCCAAAAAACTTAAAGGGTCAAGATTCTTTCTCCCCTTTATGTGTGATATAATTTGTATACCATTTCCCATATACAACATATCTGTCGCTTCCAATCAGTCTGCATAAATGTTGCGCTCACTCTGCCCTCCATCACAACACCCACTTCCCGTTTGTGACATTTTTTTTTTATCCCATTTATTTATTAGGCTCATTAGCATTTAGCTGTAACAGAGCCGGGTTTAACCGTGTACATGTACATATATTTATGTTTCTATGAATTGTGAATTACACAGTAGTTAGTAGTAGCCATTTAGGCGTTAAGTTTTCTGTTCCATTACATTATGGTAAATTACACAGTAGTAGCCATTTAGGCGTAAGGGTATTCTTTCTGTTCATCCATTGTTCAACAGACCGGTCAGCGGAGACAGTTGATATTGATCATTGTTGAGTTATTTATAGAACAGCAGCCCGATGTTTCTTGCAGAGCAGATCAGTTGTATGGATGTATCGATCTTTGTTCCACCGTGGATCGATTTCCATCGCTGATGATGGTTGCGTGGACGTAGTTATTCTATAACAACACAAAGATGGTCAATTGAGGGCCCTGAGTTTGAACTCACGATCGATCGCTTGGTAAGCGAACGCGTAACCAAGTGGCTACGAAGACCCCCTGTTTGTGACATTGATGAGTGAACATTTTTTGTGCGAGTGTCGAGCAGGAATGAATTGTCTTTCACAAGATTAATTGTACTCCTAATAAGTGCTCGAAAGATGTAATCTTACGTTGATCGCACTTGATCGAAGAAATTACAAAAAGAATGTATTTGACCGCAGTATTTGATAAACTCTTTCTGAAAAGAATTGGATTTGATTTGCTGAAAACACTATCTTGTTTTCTCTCGTGTTGTGTGTTATGTGTGGCGATGGTAGGTTTTTTCGAAGCTGATTTCTATGAGTTCGGCGTTTTCGGCTTGCATGCAACGATTTTTGAGGATTTGTTTTCGATTTGTTCTTTTGCTTTCGGGCAGCCACACCAGCAGAAGCAGCAGCTTTCTTCTTGCTGGTCTTCTTCTTCGCAGCAGCAAGTTTGTTTTTTTTTTGCAGCAGTAACTGTTCCAAAATGATCTAACCGCTGTACAATTATAATTGAGTGGAGCTGGCACCTACTTATACACAGATTTTTGCGATTTCAATAGCTTGCTTTCAAAACAATTTTTGAGCTATTGAAACAAGTTTTTTGATCAATAAGTAACACACATATAACGCGTAGACATTGTATCTTTCGAATGAAGCGGTTATCATACCATTTCTTTCAACCGGCGAAGAGGGTTTATTGCTCAAAATCCCGTTTCTCCAATGTAACACTCTCGTTCTTTGAACTTACACCCCAGTATAGAAATGAAAGATGTAGTCCGACGTCAACATTATTTTCACATAAAACGTCTTGCAAAAAAATGTCATGTTGAAATTTTCTACATATTTAAATACTTCCCCTTGGTTCACCGTGACTGGTTCGCGCTGACATAAGGATGATCACAACAAACGCGAGCTGGCTCCTCTCTCTCAGGTAAATACCTAAGATAAGATCAGACAATAGGGGGTCTTTTACGGACCAAATTTCTGTCAGATACGGACCAAATTTCTGTCAGTCGTTCTGATTTCTGATTGGTCGATTTCGATAAATTTTGTAAACAAAGTCGATTTTTCCAGTGTTGCCAATAAAAATAAATTACGTTGGGTTTGTATTGAATTTAGAAAAAAAATGAATTTAATTGATATTACGATACTTAGTTTAGAGGAAATGTGAAGGAATTGTATACACGTTTTACCTAATTATTTTGTTACTATATTTTGATTGAATTGAAAAATTTATATATATATATATATATATATATATATATATATATATATATATATATATATATATATATATATATATATATATATATATATACATCCATTTCATGTCAAACCGATATAGTGCTCCTCAGATTTCCATGAAAAGTGGTAGTTTCTTTCTTTATTGCAAAATATTAGACCCGTATTTTTTATTTTTTCGTTAGGGTGACCTTTTCTTATTTTAGGGTGGTCCGAAAAATCATTTTTTTCAACTTTTTCCTAAAAGTGCCTTTTTTAAAAATTCATAACTTTTGAATCACTGAACCGATTTAGATGATCGATATATCAAATTGAAGCCAATTAATCTTTTTTGGAAAAATATTAGGCTTGCCAAGAAATCGAATTTTGTTTTCGTAACTATTGATTGTAGTTGTTTTTTGTTATTTTTATGTTTTTTGTTTTTATGTTTTTATATTTTATGTTTTTTCTTGAAAGCTGAGGATTTATTACATAACATATCTCGATATCAGATAGGCTTTTTTGTGTTTTTGAGTGACTTTTCAAAGTTAACCGGTCGTCCGTAAAATCATTTTTCCACTCTTATCCAAAAATAATTTTTTGCAAAAATTTATTAAATTTGAACTACTGAACTGATTGAGATGATCGACATATTAAATTGAAGCCAATAAGCCAATCTTTTTTGAAAAAATATCACACTTACCGGAAAGATAGGATTCTAGTCGCATAGGTCTAGTCTAGTCACATAAGAATATTGAACGAAGACTTAAAACATGTTAAATTTACAAAATAATGACTCTAAAACGAAAAAAACACCTCTCTAGAACCCTCTTTCCAAGTTCAATACTTTTTTCAATATTTTTTCTATTAAAAATCTACCTCATTGGCTTCAATTAGATTTATTGATCATCTGAATCGGTTCAGAGGTTCAAAAGTTATGATTTTTTGAAAAAGTCATTTTTGGGAAAAAGTGGAAAAAATGAGTTTTCGGACAACACTAAAATGGAAATGGACATAAGTTTAGTTTAATAATAATCTATTTGGTTTCTGATACTAATATATTTTATTTCTACCATGCCATGCTCCTGCTATCAAATTTTCGTTTCCTTGTTTTTTTGTTTTCTCCGCTTTTTAAACGAAAAGATATAAATTTTTTTATAATGTCATTCCTTGTTTTTTCACAATGGAATAAAGTGGATGGCAAAACATACATTTCTCCTGCCATTTTCTTCGGCAAATCAGCTTCGTTAGGTTCCAAATGCGATTTCATATTTCGGAATAGAATTTCCATTGCTAAGAAGAAATTAAAAGTCTCATCATTCACTATGCAGATGGGAGAGTTAGAAGCTGTAGCTCGCAAATATGAAAAAAGAGACGGTTGATACAATCTAGGTTGTGTTTTGCTGACTACCAATCTCTTGTTACACTGCTGACATGTTCTTTCCCGCTGAATAATTTTTTTGATGATGAAACCAGCTATATAGAACAACGAATTTTGTTCTGTTCTGTCGAGAAAAGTTTTCGCTTCATCGACGGTGTACTCATAGTCGAATTCAATATTCATATCATCCACATTATCACTAGAATTAGATGAAGCTGAAATTCGATATGATGTCGATGCTGCTTCATTGTCCATCAATTTCTGGGCTGAACATTCTTCACGCCGCTTTGATAGCAAATCTATCAATCCAATAAGATGTTGTTGTGTATCGGCTGTATACGAAGCATTCGGCACTACGGTCATGTATTGCGAAAGAGTCACAATTTTCAAGTTATTGCTGAATTGCAATGGAGTTGGGCGTCGTTGCTTTGCACGAATCAATGAGAAAAGACTCTCCAGACAATCTTGGACGAACCGCGATGTAAATATTTGTGGGTGTCCTTCATGCAAAAGCCGATCTGTCAACCTCACAATTGCATTCGTGCAAACGATTACACTTGTTTGCCATGGTTTCCAATGTCCGTGTCCTACTTGGAGATCATACATTAACCGCACCATGGTCTTCAGATGAGCGATATCCTCGTCATATTTCATAGGATCATTCAAACAAAATACTTTTTCTTCTGCCCTATTATTGATAAGCTCGAACCATCGAGCAAAGTCTTCTATGAAGCATGCGGTAGTAAGAAGCTCCGGTAATTCTCGTATTTCCGCATGAAACTTCAATGCTGCAGCCACCGTCCTGTTGCAATATTTTGTTGCGTTGCATACTTTCATTTTATCTATTGAAGATGTTCTGTTGTCAAAGCACACATCCGAGGCCGTTAGTCTGTGACAAAGCCGCAACGTGTTGTTTATTTCGGAGTTCACGATTGTGGTTAAATGGTCTCGATGAACAATATGTTAGCTTTTTTTCACGAACATACCAATCCGGAACTTTCAGGTAGACATTGTTCAACCAGCCATGTACTGTATTTTTAAATACGTGTACGGGATCGGGTATGATCTCTAGCATTCTGTTCTCAGCGTTTGGATGAGGTATCGCAGCATTTAATGTCTCATTTTTGCGACGAATATCGATCCCCAAATCCTTCCACATGCGCTGGTTTTCGGACCCGGAATCTGTTGTTATAAAATGGACACGCAAACTGATTCCCTCTGCTCTTGAAACTGCAGACAATACAGCATTCTTCAAAAACTCTTTTTGTATAGAGTTGCCGGTGTACTCGAAAGCAACCACCTGTTTCCAGCGCGCTGCGATTCCAACTAGCATGAATACCAAAGCTTTACAGGCTAAAGTTTGGGACATAGGAAGCGTTGTTGTTCCAACAAACTGCTTCGTATTTTGGCAAAACTCATTTGCCTCGTCTATGCTCATTTCGTCTAGAACCAATCCGCAGTCCTTTTCTTCAACCGACATTGTGGAGACTTTATGTTGTAGCAGCTCGAATATATCTTCAAGAATACCTACAAAATATCATTTCATATATTAACATGCGATGAGACATATGATTATAATTACATACCAGGACTGAAACGAACTCCTTCAATTTGGCGTAGTAGAGTCCTCGTGGATGGGAACGGGAAGCCTTTTTGAATAAGCTTGTCGTATCCACCTTGACATGCAAACCGAATTTGTAAATTTTCCGTAATCGTTTCTTGGACCAACGTTTCACTTTTTTAACCTCTCCTGTTAATAGCTTAATTTGATCTTCTCTGAAAAGCTTCTTCAAGGGTTGTTTTCCACGAATTCTCGAGGTCAGATATCCGCATTTTTTCTTCCATTGTTTTACAATTCTATTAACGGTTACATCAATATAAAATATTAGAAAATAACATATTTTTTGACACACTACCTTTTCAGCTTGGGAATTTGATGTTTCAAACGAAATATTTCTTCCTGTAGTTGTTTATCTCCTTCATATACGTCAACCAAATCATAATTGTTCTCAATACTTTGTATCTCTTCCCATTCCTCATTCGCGGATGCAGCTAAGGTCGGAATTTTCGTAACTCCATTTTCATTGTATTTCCCATCAACAAAATGAGCCTGTATATATACTAGTATTAGGATATGTTTTAGAATTAGTTTTTAATACTTACGCTACATATTCTTGTGCTTGATTTGATTTCAAAGAATGGAACTTCTAATTCACTGTTCACGCAAAATCGAATCCATTCTTTCCGAATATTTTTGTCTTGAGGGAACCGATAAAATTTATACTCAGGATGAGTATCCGTCCTTCGCTCACAATTTAAGGCTTTACACTTCATTTTTATTTTTGAATTACGTTTTGTATGAATAAAATGGCTTCCTAGCGTTGTTTTGGTTGTATTCCTGCTCATATAATAAGATAGAATGTTTTGGTTCAGACAATGAGAATCTGCATAACGCTGTAACGGTTGTCAGATTAGATTTATTTGCTAAAAAAAATCCCAAATTTGTTTTGGAAACGATTATATTATAGATATGGGTATTTAAAAGACTTATTTTATCCTTTTAAAGCATATTTTTGAGATTGTCTATTTGAAAATATGCAATAATCATTGAATTCGCACCAACCAAATGTTACGATTCATTAAAATAGAAATTTGAAAAATCCGATATTTTATAATATTTGGCAGCTCTGGCATCTTCATGTCATGGCTTCGTTTTTGGACGACGAAGAAGAGTAAGAAGCCAGTTGTCTGGTCTTGTCTTAGGTAAATACCAGAGTCACGTGCGTACCGAGTTCGACATCAAGGAGCTTACTCAGCAGCAATCGAAGTAGGCTGAACAGCTGCAGCAGAACACGGAAGTCATCCATCGGCTGACTCAACAACAAAAAAAATGTAAGCATTATACACGAAGCCATGGATAGACTGGAGGGGCAACTCGTCGATTTGAAACGCGAGATGTCAACAAACAGAAGCAACAATTCCGCAACGGCTTTAATAAGAAATCATATTACGTAACTTATTGACATAGCAATTATTAATTTGAAGGAAAACAATACCGAGTACCTTAAATCAATTACATCCGATATAACTCGTGATGTTGGCCAAATGCGTGAGGAAATTGAACAGCTGGGTAATTTATCACTCGAAATTGCTGCTAATATTAATGACGGATCACAAAATGCCCAAATCGGAATGCAAGTCCTAGATGAGGTGAAAATGTTGTCGACTATTCTGGGGGCATCGAGTAGTCATACCGAACGATCCCTTCCACCCCCACCAGAATCGAGTCCCAGCTTGGCAGAAGAACTGAGCGCAAGTGTAGAACGAAATACAGCAAATTCAGGCTGGCGAGTTCTAGGATCTACCAGAAGGTGGAAAGCTGACTGGACCGAATATGACGCGCGACAACTCCGTAGGCTCTATCAACAAAAGGAAGCTGAAAAGGCCAGGAACCGTCGCAGAAGGAATCAAAGGATGAACCAACCCAATAGGAATAATCGTCGAAATGTTGACAGTAGAAGGAATTACAGCAACTCAGAGCACAACTATGTCAATAGATATACAAATAATAACAATAATGCGCGCCACAGAAATATCAGGAGCAACTCACACATTAATAACATCCACCATCATAACCCAAACAGATATGACAGTACATTCAACATGAACAACATTCGATTTAATAGTAGCGAATCCAGCAGCAGGAAAAATAATCAACGCAGGAACAGCATTAACAATCATCAAACGAGAAGCAATACCGTGCTTCTACCACCGGCCAGAGTACTTTTGGCAGCGGTTAAACATCAGTTCTCTAGGCCACCCGTAACGAATCCACGAATGATCAACTTCCAAAGAGGAGAGGTGCTTAACCCGTATCCTGTGGACCATCAACCTCCACACACATCGCAGCTACATTCATCGTCTCACAGGTGCATGCCATGCTGCTGTACGACCAATAACGGTTGCTCGAGTTTTCACCACCACTGACGCATTCTTCGGATGAAGATTTAGTTCATACTGGTCTACTTGAAATAATGATTTATTGTCAAAATTTCAATAGAATGCGTAGTGCGGCGAAAATGAAACAAATATATAAAACAGTTAATGCTTGCATGTATAATGTAATATTGGCCATTGAAACCAGTTGGAACGACACAGTGAAAAGTGAAGAATTATTTGGTAGCAATTTTAACGTGTCTAGGTGTGATCGATTTGTCATTGTGTGATAAAAAATCGGGGGGTGGTGTACTCATTGCTACTAATGCCCTGTTAAACGCAGTTCGTATTCCTAGTGAACAACATAAAGAATTTGATGATGTGTGGGTTAAAGTATGTATTAATGGCCAAACACATGTTTTTGTATATATCTATTTCCCTCCTAATTTTGCCAAAAAACATTCTTATGAGAAATATTGTAAATATTGTAGAGTAATTTGTTGATGAACTCGACCCTAAAATTAAAATCCATATTTACGGGGACTTCAATCAAAATACAATTGATTTCATTGTAGACGAGGAGAACGAATCAATCTTACTCCCGATTGTAGGCGAAAATGAGACATTGCAACTTATTTTCGATAAAACAAGCCAACTAGGTCTATGTCAAATCAATCCTATTTCAAATGAACTAAATTGTTTCCTAGACTTGTTGTTTACTAATTGCACAGAAGATTTCCATGTTTCGAAAGCTGAATGTCCTCTTTGGAAAAATGAAAAATTCCACACCGCTATAGAATACTCTTTATTTATCGACAGCACAAGTACACGCCCCGCCGATTGCGAATTTGAGATAAATTTTGATTTCAAAATAGCAGACTACGAGCAAAATCAATTGTAAGCTTAAGGATATAAATTGGTCATTTCTACTTAAAGATGGAAGGAACATAGACAAAGCTGTTGAAATTTTTGATGATAATCTGTATAGAATCATAAGCGAACATGTTCCAACAAGAAAGAAAAAACTTAATACAAATTCAAAAACACCAGTATGATTCACCCATGATATTCAAAATCTCAAAAACAAAAAACAAAAAGCTCATAAAAGATACAAAGCAAACCAAACTTTGGATAATTTAACCATATACAAAGATATTTGTAAAAACCTTGATACGAAAATATCACTACAATATGAAAGCTATATTACAAGGATAGAAAAGAATATTAAATCCGATCCTAAGAAATTTTTCAATTTTGCCAGCGATAAGATGAAATCTAATAATTTCCCATCAAGTATGAAATTTGGAGAATAGGTTGGATCAAATGATAGTGATATTAGTAATCAATTCGCCCGTTTTTTCCAAGGTAACTACACAACAAATAACGTGGTTCGAGATTCCGATTATTTTTCGTTTTTACCCGAATGTGCAAACTCGGTCTCAATTGATAATATTACCGCTAACGAACTTCTTATCGCGCTGGAGGATCTAGATTCATCTAAAGGTCCCGGGCCGGATGGTATCCCTCCAATGTTGTTGTAAAAGTTGGCATCGGCTTTCGTTCATCCTTTGTCCTTGCTTTTCAACTTATCGCTAAAATTCGCAATATTTCCTTCTGTCTGGAAAAAATCATTCCTACCACCCATATTCGAATCTGGTAACCGTTCTGGCATAAATAACTATCGTGGCATCGCCATATTATCTTGTATTCCCAAATTATTTGAATCCATTGTCAATACTAAAATGTTCAATCAGTTAAAACATTATATTTCACCGCATCAACATGATTTTTATAAAGGCAGATCCACTGCGACTAATCTGTTAGAATTTGTATCCTATTCTCTTGCGGTAATGGAAAGAGGCAACGTTGTCGAAACACTTTATACAGACTTCAGCAAGGCTTTCGACAGAGTAGATATTCCAATGCTTATTTTCAAGCTCCAACGTATGGGAGTAACTGGAACTCTATTGAAGTGGGTAGAATCTTACCTCACCAATAGAACACAGTTTGTTCGCTTTAGAGGAAAAATTTCTAGTCCAGTGTATGCCACATCCGGAGTTCCACAAGGTTCTCACTTAGGCCCTTTACTTTTCATCCTATTTGTAAATGATGTGTCACTAGTATTAACTAACCTCAACATTCTAATATATGCTGATGATATGAAATTGTACATAGAAGTAACCAAATGTAGTGATCTTGTGATTTTCCAACCAGAAGTAGATGTTTTCTTCGAATGGTGCGTGAAAAGTCTTTTAGATATTAATGTGAAAAAATGTAATATTATATCGTATACTCGAAAACATGAAACTTATGACTTCATATGTTTTCTAGGATTGGAAACTGTAGAGAGATGCGTCAAAATGATAGATTTAGGTATAATTTTTGATTCGAAACTCACTTTTGGCGAACATTACAATACAATGATCAATAAAGCAAATAGTATGCTCGGTTTCAGAAAAAAGAATTAGTTACAATTTCAATGATCCATACACAATAAAAACATTGTATATAAGTTTTGTAAGATCTATTTTAGAATATTGCAGTGTTGTATGGGCACCCTATCAAAAACTGCACTCCAATCGAATAGAATCAGTACAAAAACAATTTTTATTATTTGCCCTGAGAAAGCTAGGCTGGACAACATATCCCCTTCTCCCATTAATATTGTATGTTAATAAATATTGAAACACTTGAGAAACGCAGAGAAATTGTCACAATTTCATGTTTAATTGACTTAATTTCACACAGGATTAGTTCTGAAAACTTACTAGAAAATCTAAATTTTTATACCAACCAACACGAGCCTTGCGAGCACGGAATTTGTTCAAACCAACTTCATTTCAAACTTTATATGCTATGAATGGTCCACTTAATAGAATGATGAGAACGTACAATAAGTACAGTAATGTAATTGATGTGACAATGACGAAGAAATTATTGAAAAAGTCATTCATGAATTCGTGAATTACAGTTTTGTCATATATGTTTGCTGCGTTGCATTTCGTAATTCATTATTAATACAAAATACATCTTCTTCTTCTTCTTCTTCTTATATGGCACTAACGTTCCTAGAGGAACTCCGCCGTCTCAACGTAGTATTACTTGCGTCATTTTCATTAGTACTTAGTTGAGATTTCTATGCCAAATAACACGCCATGATTGCATTCTGAGTGGCAAGCTCTAGAATACGCGTGACCACAGTGCAAGTCAGAGGAAATTTCTTTGAAGAAAAATTTCCCCGACCAGAACGGGAATCGAACCCGAACCCCCGGCATGTTAGGTTTGACGCTAACCGCTCGGCCACGGGAGCACAAAATGCATGATACATCTAATAATTGATTTTCATAAATATAGCTATTAATGATTAATTAAATATATTGTAATTGTAATGTAATGTATGTAATTGTTGTCTACTATAGAAAAATATTTGGTAACAAGCTCATCTCTGTTCCATTGGTTTTGCCAACTGGTGAGTGACTGCTGTCGGGAAATGGAAAAGAATTCCCGATACGCTATTTGTATTTCTGTGCCCTGCATACTGCCCAATCTTTGTGAGTATATCCGCTTTCTCATTACCAGGAATAGAGCAATGGGAAGGAATCCAAATGAAAGTGATCCGAATACTTTTATCAACAAGAGAATTCAATACATCCCTAATTTTGATAAGAACATATGATGCTTTCGTCTGTTGTTTCAAGGATAGAATGGCTTGTATACTGCTAAGACTATCCGAGAAAATAAAATAGTGATCAGGTGGTAAGGACTCAATGGTCTTAATTGCATGATATATTGAAGCCAGTTAGGCAACATACACTGAACAAGGGTCTTCAAGTTTATGGAAGCTAGTGTGATGTTCATTAAATATACCAAAACCAGTGGATCCGTTGATTATTGAACCATCAGTGAAAAACATTCTTGAAGAATTTATATGGTTATATTTTGAAGCGAAAATATTAGGAATTAACGATGATCGAAGATGATCTGAAATGTCTCGAGTTTCGTCCCTCATATAAAGATCGAAATGAACGGAAGATCAGCAGAAGTTCGGAAAGCTAAAATTATTGAAGATGTCTGCTGAAGGTTTTATTTCTTGAGAAATGTAATGAGGGTACAGATCCATGGATCTCGACCGTTGGTTCAATTCGAGAAGCTTCTTACAATTCTCAATTACTAATTGGTTCATGATTTCGCATCGGATTAAGAAGCGATAGGACAGTTCCCAAAACCGAACCTGCAATGGTAAAACACCTGCCAGGACTTCAAGGCTCATGTTGTGTGTATATGTATGCTCTACATATAGTATTAGGTGTGTTAGGCATCTCGTCTAGAGTCACAGAGGGCGGTTTTCATCATATCTCATTCCCCTTCGGCATCTTCTATCTGATACGCACCATCTAACGACTGTTTACCATCCTTCTGTCATCATCACTCGGTTGTAAACACTGGTAGAGTGAACAAACAATACCCTACAACTAAAGAAAACGGCCCTTTTCAGGGCCAACAAATCATTGTCAAAGAGTGTAATTCTTCAAACATATCCAAAATCAACAGATAGCCTAACGGAATCCTACGTCAACTATGCGGTTGTGTCTCAGACGCAACCCTCCTGTGACTTTTTTCAGCAGGAGTCGGAGTCGGAGTCGGTACTAAAGGGTGTGTCACATCAAATTGCATCACGGAAAAAACGCTGTAGAAATTCGCCCAGTAGACCGATCCTTTTGAAAATTTTAGACAGTAAAATAAAAACTATTAAACAACTTTTGGCATTTTCTTTTTATTCATACTTCGAGCCCAAGCCCGTATGCTCGCACCTTCCTCTTTACCCCGTCCATAAGGTTCTGTACAACGTCAGGTTGTAGTTTTTTTTTGAACAGAAATCCATTTTCTCTTGAAGTCCGCCTCCGATTTGACAACTTTTGGGTTCTTCCGGAGGGCCTGCTTCATAATCGCCCAATATTTCTCTATTGGGCGAAGCTCCGGCGCGTTGGGCGGGTTCATTTCCTTTGGCACGAAGGTGACCCCGTTGGCTTCGTACCACTCCAACACGTCCTTTGAATAATGGCACGAAGCGCGATCCGGCCAGAAGATGGTCGGGCCCTCGTGCTGCTTCAATAGTGGTAGTAAGCGCTTCTGTAGGCACTCCTTAAGGTAAACCTGCCCGTTTACCGTGCCGGTCATCACGAAGGGGGCGCTCCGCTTTCCACAAGAGCAGATCGCTTGCCACACCATGTACTTTTTGGCAAACTTGGATAGTTTCTACTTGCGAATCTCCTCCGGAACGCTGAATTTGTCCTCTGCGGAGAAGAACAACAGGCCCGGCAGCTGACGAAAGTCCGCTTTGACATAGATTTCGTCGTCCATTACCAGGCAATGCGGCTTCGTCGGCATTTCGGTGTACAGCTTCCGGGCTCGCGTCTTCCCCACCATGTTTTGCCTTTCGTCGCGGTTAGGAACCTTCTGAACCTTGTATGTACGCAGGCCCTCCCGCTGCTTGGTCCGCTGGACGAATGAACTTGACAAATTCAGCTTATTGGCGACATCCCGGACCGAACTTCTCGGATCACGTCTAAACTGCTTAACTACGCGCTTGTGATCTTTTTCACTGACGGAGCATCCATTTTTGCCGTTCTTCACCTTCCGGTCGATGGTTAGGTTCTCGAAGTATCGTTTTAGTACTCTGCTGACCGTGGATTGGACGATTCCCAGCATCTTACCGATGTCCCGATGTGACAACTCCGGATTCTCGAAATGAGTGCACAGGATTAATTCACGACGCTTTTTTTCTTTCGACGACATTTTTCCAAATTTACGAAAAATTGACAGTGAAGCATGGCCAACGTGATATATACACTCTTATCTGAATATAAGCGAAAGCTGAAGATATAATTCCTAAAAATTAAATTTCTACAGCGTTTTTTCCGTGATGCAATTTGATGTGACACACCCTTTAATAATTGTGGGTAGTCGGAGCCGGGAAATTTTCCTCCGACTCCACAGTACTGGTTTTATCAATACAGAAAATCAAGTGGAAGGCTGTGTTTCCGACGGTTTTGTAGAATGCCACAGCGTTCGGTGGATGCCAGGTCGATATATCGAGTTCAATGTGGGGTTCCATTTCTAAATGATTTTCAAAGCGGAAATTGAAAATAAGAAAATTTAAAATAGAGATAGAATAAATACGTCACAATCTCCGATCAAATGAGAACAACGGAATCAATTTTAAAAATGCCATCATTCCCAGAAGTATGTAAATCTATATACACCCAATACCAGCAGCCTGGAACCCGAGGAATCGTTTGCAATTTCCTGTCGTTTGTATTCATTCTCTCCCGTGTGTCACACCTGCGGAAAAGACCGAGAGCCAATTGTCGGGTGGATGATTTTCCCAGGCGGCGAGAATTTGTGTACCACCTGCAATGCGAATATCCAAACTTTGCTGACAACATTTCACTTCCACACTTCACACCCCCACTGGAGGAGTGAAAACTACGCTTCCATAGACTTACCTCCGCTGAGTTTTTGCTTCTTCTTCTGCAATCGCCTACGATCCGTAAAAAGCTAGGCAGCGCTCGTCGGCGGATTTATCGTTCATCACGCCATACTTGACGCGTGATGAGGTAGTTTTCCGACCGAGTGCGTATAAAAAATCATACACTCACAACAAACGTGAAACGATGGCATCCTTCGTTGGATCTTTTGTGAGCGATGATTTATCAGGTGTAGTTTCCGGTGAAAACACACACTTTTCCGCTGGAATGATTGCGCAGAGCGGCGAAGGTGCCATGAATGGCAATTCAACGCGGTTTGACGATATCACCGATAGCAGCTGACTTACCCACGTTACCGTATTTTATTCACGAAACAGCAATTGCCATAATGTATTCAAAAGGACATCCCATGACAAGAGAAACTCACTTAAACTGAGCTTGATCCTACCGCCAGTAATGGTGTATCGCTGTCCTTAGTGTTCATCGTCTTTGCTTTCGTCAACTTGGACCGTATACATCACTGCATTGCGGAAACACTCAATAAACCCATTTCCAACTAGATTGATTAATTACTATAATTAGAGAAGCTCACTGTCTCTATGCATATGTATATCGGTCAGTTCATACCCGAGTCAAGCTACAGAACTTAATTCAATTTCGCTCCAATGAACCGGCTCTTGGCGTACCCAACAGGTTAACCGCATACCGGATTTCCTCTGCTTCCTGCAAGCCGATAACGTACAAACTAGCTCCGAGTATGGGAAATAACACTTTGCGGTAAATTGAACAACCCGCACTCCGAGGAAAGTATCCCCCCCTCCACTTCGACATGTCGAACGGAAGAAGGCAGGAACTATCAAGTGAACATTAGCGTGCTCGTCCTTTCCTGCTACGTTTCCGGCCAATTACGCCTTCTTTGCCATTCATCAGCAGGGTACTTACTTGCCGCGATTGTGTGTTGGCTGGATTTTTGTTCCGATTCAGTTTCGGGAAAGGAAAACGGGTCATTTTGATCTAAGGTTGTTTTTTGCAATTATTCGTTCACGCTCATAATGATAATGAACTCTTAATGATGCCACCTATTTTTGTAATGTTTGGAATGCATCAATGAAGAATGCTTCGGAAATAACCACTCCCATGATTCCGTTAGTCTAATTTTCACTTATAGGTAAGGTCTTAGATTTACGAATGATTCGGCAAAATTACTTCAATTATCAGGCTAGAGTTGTGGAGACTCGTGCTGTATCAAGAAGTCGTCTCTATTAATTCGGTTCTGCTCTGTTTGTTGACTGAATTTAAGGCATCTTATTACTTGCATGTCGCAATCGTGTACCAAAATTTTCGATAAAATAAAAAATCTAATTTTGTTATCTTTATAGACAGAGGTAAATATGGTTCGAAGATATTTTTGAGCCTCAGTTACTTAAAATAAAAAGCGCTATATCGGTTATTTCAAGAGATATAAAAAATTGGAAGGGGTTGTATCTAGGACACGACCGCATATTTTCGACGTAGAGCTACGCAATTATATTATGCAATCCACTTGTTTACCACTTCGAATATTATTTCAGAATGAATCGAAAATTTTCTCATAGATTATGTTCTTCGTTACAAATAAATTTGATGAACGTCCTTTTACGTTTGATATAATGCCTAGGACCACCAAAATATGTGAACGGAAGAATTGTCAAACGATCATTGTAATTTACATTTCCCTCCGAAATTATTGCACATCTCATGTTTACGTAGCTCTCGAACCGCGAAAGTTCATTCACCTTTAGTATCTGAAATGACGATTTCCCAGGCTTCTCAGTTTAAAAGTACGGGAAACATATTTCGTATATAAAGTAGGGGAACATATTCCGGTCTGCACAACGGAAAGCAAGTACAAAAGTACTCAACACCAAAAAATACCCCTGACTTGTTTGTATTTACAACGCGGATTCTCCCAGGCACATTCATTTTGAAGTCCGTGTTAGGGAAATACATCTCAATGGGAAAAAATACCCCCGACTTGCATGTTTTGACAAAGAGGATTCCCCAGGCACATTGATTTAGAAGTCCGTGTTAGGGAAATACAGCTCGGTGGGAACAAAAATACCCCCAACTTGCATGTATATTTGCAGAGCGGATTTCCACAGGTATATCGATTTTGAAGTCTGTATTGGGGAAACCGTAAATAGGGCCAATCAAAACAAGGGAGTTATGGCGTTCTAATAACGCTTGACATTTTACAGCTATTCAATTGTTCATCTCAGGAAAAATAATATTTTATTAATTGTTATAGACGCGTAGAAATATTTCCTATCAATTGATGCAAACATTTTTCCGATCAGTTAAGAAATGTTCGAGTTTTAAGCATTCGAAATACGGGTAGGGTTAGCACACAAATCGGCAGAACAAATGAATGGGAAAAAAGGAAGTTTTTCCTGTTTTCATGAATTTAAACCGTTTAGAGATTAGCGAATTGTATTGTATAGTATGTCAAACAAATCTTAGAGAATTTCATATTCGATTGGTAAGCAAATCATGAGAATTCGTTCACAGTGAAAATAGTTATTAACGTTAACTATATTTCATAAAAGCGTGATCTGTTTTCCGATTTGGCACCCTCCCTGAAAGACGTAGTTCTACGTCAAAAAAATTTATTCTACAAAACTGCTTAAAATAATTTAGGCTACAATACTGTCGAACTATATATGCCTCTATCTATAAAGATAAGAAAGATAGATTTTTTATTTCATCGAAAATTTTGGTCACCCTATTTTTGATGACATGAAAATGAGCCTCCTATCATATCTAACAACTTTGTCGAAGACAGTTTTTGTCTAGAGAATAAAGATCTTCCATAAAGTTGTATTCTATCTAAGTTGCGTTAGGGTCACCATGAAAAAAACGGGTTTTTTGCTCTAACTTTTATATTTCAACCTCTACATCAAAGTTGTCTTGGGACGACTTTTAGAGCATGTCATAACCAACATTTTTCTCTGCAAAACTTGTCAATATCTTAATACTACTCAAAGTTATTGATGGGTTTCCACTCAAAAACTCAAGATTTTAGTTTTATTTTAGTTTACTCAAATACAACAAATAATATTATTTTTAAATCCCACATCATATAAATTCAAATATGCTCCTTCAAATGTCGTCAACGAACATTTTTTATGTTTGTCCCAACAATATAACAATATGAGCGTATTTTTTGGTATGAAATATCAATAACTTTGAGTAGAGTTGAGATATTGATAAGTTCTAAATCGCAAAATGCACCTCCAGGACCATTGTGCATTGTTGAAAGGCTAATGTCGTTCTCCTTGGAGTCTCTTGCGCTCATATATTTTAATTTTTATGCATTAATCAATAGTCTGATTTGACCAGCTTCCTCTATTAGTCAGATGTAGGTATCCTCCATCGTCACAAAGTTACGCGTTATAATATCGAAGTCATTGGTGAAACCTAGAAGTTGAATCACCCTTGAGAAAATCGTCCCAGTCATGTCGATGACCGCTCTCCGTATTAGATTCTGAAGAGCGGTGGTTAACACCAAACCCGAAATATCACCTTGTTTGTATGTCCTGCGTGATTCGAAGGAACTCAAGAGTAGCCCCGATATACGCACGTAACATATCATGGTCGTCTTGATCATTCGACTGAGTTTATCCAGTAAGATGTCCTCGTTCTCGTGCAAGATGTGCAATAGCTGTGCTCGATCAGCTTTATTATACGCTGCTTTAAAGTTGATGAAGATACGATGTGCGGACACGTTGTACTCTCGATTTTTTTTCTCGATTTTAACAAAATTCTGAAAAGGTTAGATCCGTGGTAGCACAGAATCCCATGCAGCTCGTCTGGTATTGGTCAACGAACCGCCTGGTTAATGGGGATATACATCGGAAAGGATTTTGGAGAGTATTATGTAGGCGGAGTGGTTAGGCGCAATACCACAAATGTTGCAGCACTCCAGATCGTTGCCCTTCCTATGGATGGGACACAACTCCATCCATTAACTCTTCAGGTGTTTTCACGGCAGTCCGTCGGTCAGCGGCTTTCTTCAGCTTTCCAATCTGTTGTTCAGTTTTCGAATCTCACGTTGGATATCTGATACACGCGTATCTGTTGCTAGCACATTCAGGTGAGTCCTATTTTCACTCCTTGCTGCATATCCATTCAGCTGCTCATTGAAGCATTGCTTTCGTCTGTCAAACACCTCGCTTTTGTTCATGACCAGGTCCTCTTCCACATCATATAGGACTTAAGCGTATCATTGGCACGGAACAGCTCCTCCATTTCTACATGATCACTGCCTTCCTGCTTGCGACCAAGTCAAGTTTTCACACAATTCAGAGCTCAGGTAGATCGTCCAGTGTCGGTTATTCTCCGCCTCCATTGCATCGCATTAACCATCATTCCAGCTGCACCTAATATCTCTGTTGTGGGTAGGGTAGCGTCGAGCCGCTGCGCGTAGTCCTCGGCAACTTGAGGATTCCGTGGTTGCTTGATGCTGAACCATGGGGTTCGGCTTTGTCGCATCTGCAGACAGTAGACAGTTTTGAGTGTATGCATACCGCTACTGGGTAGTAGTCCGAGTCGATACCCGCTCCTCGTAGGTGCGTACTTGAGTGATGTCTGAGAAAAAAAACGGCCGTTCATGATCGTACGATTTCCTTTACTGTTCGTTGGTCAGGTGACCTTCATGTAGCCTTGTGTTGGTACACTCGGGAAATTCACGCATCGATGGCCGTTATCATTCGTGTCGTTGAGCAGACGGTCCTATTCGTTCGTCGGTTCGAACTTATCTTCCCTTCCAGTCTGCGTATTCAGATCCCCGATTACGATCTTGATGTCCGTATGCGCGCATAACTGTTGTAGATATTTTTACGCGTAGAACGCTTCCTTCTCGACCTCGTGTGAACAGTGCTTGTTGTTGTTTATGTTGTTCACGCTTCAACTTTTTGACATACACTGAAAAAGACATGCAATGACAGCAGCTTTCCAACGAATGTCTGCAAATTTAATTCACAGGAATAATAATCAATGTACGCAATCAGTTGTAAAACCGAAGAAACTTACCGGTACACCCAATGTCCTGGAAAAAAGGTAATGAAGATGGTCGAATTTCGAGCGACATGCGCATGCGCTGCCATAAATATTTCGCAAATAGTAACTTCAGTCGTTGTGTTTATCTTTGATAGCCCACCGCATCCATGTGAAAATGATATTTTCAGGAAGTAATTTATCAATGAAAAACGTACATTTGTGTAGATCTCCAGCTGAATATGAGGCTAATGTGATAGCGTGAAGTGAATATTTGTGAAATCACTTCGAAAAAGACAGATAAAAGTGATATTTCCATGTGCCATTTTCACTCCCCCACGTTCATAGAATCAAACGAAGTTTCATTATTTTATCGTTATGAAGTTGATGTTTCGAAGGCTACCAGTGACGGTGTGTATGATGTGAGGTAATAATCGCCAATTAATCAGAATTTCACCGAAAATGTTACTGCTTTCGAGAACTAAGCATTCGACTGCTCTCTGGACCTTTTTACCACATGAATAATCGAAATAAGCCACGATATAATTGTCACCTGTTAGGAAACAACCAGTTGAATGATTTCATGAGAATTTTGGCTCAAATTATCATGCAACCGTGAGTACTTTCAATATTGTTTTGTTTCTTCCATATACATTCCATATAGAATGCAAATAATTACGACACGATATTTTGCTTGCCAATACAGATACACTTCGCCTACTGCTCCACCTCTATATGTACCTCATTGCGGTACACCTAATAGATTTTTGTGATTTTAACACTCCTATACTCGCGCATTGGTCTGTCAGACCGAGAAATCAATAATTCGTTCATTTCTCCGAAAATATCAACACTACGACTTTGCGATTCTCTCTAGCTTCGTTATTCGTGGTTCGTCATCGTTTAACGTATCGCATGTGTTGGTACAAAGGGGACGTGTGCCATTTTTTAATACTTTCGGTCTGACACATCGACGCGTGTATAGGATTAACTTTTTTGGACAAGTGCCTTTTTTCATATTCTAGAATATCGTTGAATAAAATGTTAGTGGCGTGGAATTTTTATTTAATATAATGCATAAGATCATCACCGGACTATTCTTATTTGATTTCAGTCCCTTTTGTAACTGGAATGAACGGATCCATATATTAACTTTTCGTCGCTATATTCGTCATTAGATTCATGCGTTCAAAAACAAAATATAAAAGTTTGACTTTCGTATAGTTATTTGCTAAATATAATGGTCATACATATACACACTTGTGAAATAATTTCACTTTTGGAAGAATTGTAAACAGTAAACTATAGACTAATCGGTGGCTTATGGTAATTTTTAACAGTTGCAGTTTCGGGGATATTTTTTTTATAATGAACAATATCGACAAGAAAACAAGAAAAAGAAAAGGAAGTTCCTATAAATCTTTTTATATCATCTTTTTATGCCCCATTCAAAAAATGCATTAATTCTATATTAGATGTATGCAAACTTTATATTCCAGAACTTTTATCATCTGGTGATTATCTAGAAGGCAGTTATATATTCTTCTCTTCGATAAAAGCCCCGAAAAACACGCAACAACTGAATGGAATGTAAAAAATATGTTTGTTTCGAGCATGCAGTGATGCTATGTTCTGATTCTAACTCCAATGAAACCACAATCGATTAATACGTTTTTATGTTATTTTATAGCTCTTTATACATCCATGAATTATATTCAGTTGCTAACTTTTAATTAATAACAGAGAAAAATTCAAATATCGCTATTTGTGTTGGAGTATCAAATATTACTCTGTTTTGAGGAGACTGAATTAGATGATCTATTAAAACATAATAAAGACGAAGAAAACATATTTTTTGGAGTTTTTTCATTTAATAATACCCTCTTCTTCAAATAAAGGCCAATAAAGCCTGGAAAAAAATCTATGGCAACATTACAGAGAAGTTCAATTTTCGGTCTGTGACACCGTGCGCGAGTATACGTGTTATGATTTTACACGCGAGTACAGGAGGGTTAATAGTCTGTTGTTGTTGTTGTTGTCATGAATTAGAGACTTAAAAATGTTTCAGTTTATTCGACTCTATCAATAGTTTGCTTTCAGGGCATATAATTCGTAAACATTTTATCTCGAATGAAGTGATAATCATGCATCTTTGTTCAGTCGACAAAGAGGTATTGCTCATATATGGAACCATTACACTACAGTGCTGTCACCAAATATTTATTTATAAATTAGAACTATTTTCGTCTACCGAGACAAAAACCTGGCAAAATTTACCTGGTCTTATATAAATTGGACAGTATGTATGTAAACAATAAACATTTGACAGTTAGGAATATTTTTTTTTTGAAACTCACAACTAGATGATAGAATTAACGAAATTCGTATCAACGGAAAATTTAGGTACAGTGTGTGCTCAAAAAGTTTTTTTTCAGAATAGAGTAGAACACGCAGATGGGTTCCACTGGCAGGACGGAATAGTGGAGAGTGTTGACTAATCCACCGCCACAGAGGCAGCTGGTGGCCTTCGTACGTGTCAGAACAATGTACAACACGCTGTTAGAGGTGTGTTGCTTCCCAAGGATTATATTTCGAAGACTTTAGACGCGCTGTGAAATATGTTCCGCCCAGGAACCATATTCATACTTCCAGAATATATCCTGCATAGAGACGATATTTACAATTGACTCATTGACTTATTCACGAATTAACAAGGATATTGTGAAAGCTCACGAACAAATTAACAAACTTCTGCCATTCTATGCAACTTTTCGTCGTAAAGGCATAAAAAAACTAGTCCACCAATCCCTGACAGGAGCTATTCCAGTGCCGTTACCACTTATTGTCAGAAGCTGCTAGCCCATTTAGTTCAATCACGAAAAGCGCTCTATAACCTCCCGCAATCTTTTCATGATTGTCTGTACCGTATCACAGCATCGGGAGCATCCCCCAAATTAGACCGGAGGGAAAATATGAAATATAACAAAAGGGGTGGGTGGAGGACGGAATCGCTCGAGTCAAAATATGACATAGTCATCAGCAACGATCACAGCTCCGGCTATGTGTATACACAGTGGGCGGATTCGAGTACAAAGTTGCACTCCATTCATGTTTTTATTTCGTATCTTTCCTTGAGGGTGCACATAAATATTGCTTGTGGTCATTTGTGTCCTTGCTGTGCCAGAGTGATGTGGGATTTTTTTTTCTATCCAGCGAATAAATATTATAGTTCACCCCTTTTCGACTCCGGAGCCACCCTCTGCCATATCAGCAGCAATCCGTAGTGGAAAGCATGCGGCAAGCCTTGGCTGTTTTGCGCCATGCACCCATAGCTCAGACACTATCACTTGTGTCAACTTTAGAGATGACCTTGTTTTCCCAACCCCCTCCTTTCGGAAGCCGTCGACTTGACTTGACTCGGTATGGTTCAGAAGCGGTGGGTGAGCATTGCTTTCAGGTCGCAGTCCTTGTATGCATCCAGACAAATTGGTACCGTCCTGATATTCTGGAACATTTTTTACTCTCGCCTTGACAATCATACATGAGGCGATGGAGATGGTTTTAGAATATCATTTGCGTTCTGGTGGTTGAGTTTGTGCTGATGACATTGTTAGGGTGCTCGGAATAATCACCCACATCGGTCCTGAGATCTGTTTGTTTGGCGTTAACATCTTGTCGCCTCCAAACTTACTTTGGTTCTATGGATCTTTTATCAACGTGAGGAATGTATCCCTTCGTTTACCAGAGCTTTCATGTAATTCACATTCCGACTTTGGGTTGTAATTCCAGAAGGTTCAGTTTCACAATCGATTTTTTTTTATTGGTCATAAATCTGGAGCAGTATAAAATGAATCTTTCCATTCCAGTGGCAGCTTTAAATGTGCAAAATCAACAGCATAAAACTGCACGGTGCTATAAATATTTATCGATATCCGGTTGTGACACAGTGCCCGTTCGAACTGGCTAATTGACATCAGCGACACGCGACTGAACCCTCTCAATATTCATTGGTGCGCTTGGTCTGTGTTCTATCGTCAGAATGCTGGAATGCTGTATTTTAGCTTGGCCATTGAAATCGTCCAATGTATGCGAAACGGCAGAGCTATGGAATAAATATGTTGAAAACAGTCGTGATGCCAGAGCCCGATGTCCCGATCGAGCTAGGCAATTTATTTGCATAAATTTAGCCACATAATTCTAAAGCCAAAGTTGTAAATGGGACACTGAAGTATTCGATTTTTTTGACGATTTCATCGAATTAGCTTTGTTATTTCGGACACTACTCGAGGCTGAAGAAAACATCTGCGACCCATGTTTTCACATGTGAAATTTCTACACTTTCGAAACGTTAAAAAAAAATTTGGACTATATTCCGACCGAAGCCATCCTTTTTCTCCGGTAGCACAATTCAAAACGGCATTCGCCGGGCGCTGACAATGCCCTGGGGTAGAGCCGCCGGGAAGCAAGAAACAAACAACCAAACAATGCCCACTTCCGCTCCGCTTTTCCACCATCCGAAAGGACGGTTTAGTTTTCGGAAGATTGTGGCGGAGAAATATCATCATAACATTTTCCCACCAACTCGTAGTGTTTCATTAATTTTGTGTCCCTCCTTCGTGGGAAGCTTCATTAGAGACAGTGAGCAAACAAAATCTATCGGCCCCCGCCCCGGTTTGGTCGTGAAGAGCCGACCGAGTGCAAAAACGGTCCCGAGAAGTCATAATTTTGCTCTTTTTAGGGGGTATTCAACTTTCATAACCGCAAAAATGCCAGTAGCGAAAACTTTTCATCATGATTCCGCGGTGTGGAAAAACAACGTATCGTTTCAATGGGAGGTATGAAATATTAACTGAGACTGTGCGAAAATAAGACAGATCGGTATTAGTTTTGAGACTCCATTTTAAGTAAGTAAACTTAGAAATCTTAGAAATCGTAGAGAACAAATTTTTCATCTGAAGATTGATTTGCGTAAAATGAATCATATAAAGTATCAGTATTTACGCAGTGGCAATTGAAATAGGTTATTTGTTTCATAAATGTTACAAGATAGCTATATAAATAGATATTGAGGTTTAGCAAACAGTTCCAACCTTCTATTGAGAGTGAACAGATTATTCTATAATTGAATCAATGAGATTATTGTCGTGACCATGGTCGCGCAATTTGGAAGCCATCTTCAAAACTAGTTTGCTTCGATCTGAAAGCCACTTTCCACTTCAAAAATCGTACACAGAAGGAATTCTCTACTCGATGCAATCGTAGAAGCTGGAACTGGGATACAATCTTCAATGTCATTGTGTTTTTCTTTTATTGTAGGGATTTTATTTCTTTGTGCGTTTATCTTCGTATCGAATAAATTTCTAAACATAAATGGAGTTCTGTGAAATATATATATTTATATATGTATATATAATATTTGCAGAACGCTATTCCAGATTCCGGATTTGTTATGAAGGGTGAAATAGACTCCAAAGAAACGTTTAAATCCGAAAGCGAATGCATCGCCGAAAAACTATACCTACCTGTACTTCAGTACAAAAGTCTGTAATTTGTACCGTACCGAATCTGTCCACCAAAAAATCGAAAACACAGCAGCAGGAATAGTTACAAAATATAGAAAGTAATAATCAAGCCCTCCTCGACTTTATTACTTTTCTAAGCAAAGACATCATTTTGTCTCGACAATCTACTTGCCTACAAATCGTTCATATAACACAAAATGGGTATATGAAAAAAATTTCTCCAACAACAACTTTTCTTTTTTTTCCACATGTTCTTATGAATAGACATAACGGAAATTGGAAAATCTATAAGTGACTTTTGCAAACTTTTCTGAATTTTGTTAAAAAGTCATTCAACAAAATTTCAAAATGTCTCACTCAAAAGAATATTTCCAAGCAAAAAAATCGATATTCGCGGTCATTTTATAAATGGCTCAACATTTTTGACATAGGAATATGTCTTTGATTTCTATATAAGGGATCACTCTACGAAAAATGCAACGATTCATTAAGAGTTTTCAAACGCATATTACTCCAAATCGTTTCTGCGACGTTTCTGTGTTTACCATTAGGAAGGAAATTTATCCAGCATTTTGTTGCTTAAAGCATGAACAGTGAATATAGTAAAAAAAAGTAAACAGTTTGACGATTAACCCTTTGCGGTCGTATTAAAATTGGTCATGGGCATCGTACTGGTCGGAATTATTTTTCCTTGAAAAAGCAGTTATACATGCAAGATTATGAAAAATACACATTTTTCATTGTTTTTGTGAACTATGTATAAGTATTAACTTAACAATGTATTTTAATGTGTTGTTTTTGTATAAAATTATAGTTTGTAATAGACACTTTTGCCATCGATGCAATAAATGTGTAATTAATGCCAGCAATGTGTATCTGAAATGATACTTTTCACTTTTTTTTATCCCATTTATTTATTTCCTAGGCATTAGCATTTTATCTGTAACAGAGCCGGGTTTTTATCGTGTACATGTACATGTGTTTATGTTCCTATAAATTGTAAATTTCACATTAGTAGTAGTAGCCATTTAGGCGTTAGGTTTTTCTGTTCCATAATGTAGGTAAATTACACTGTAGTAGCCATTTAGGCGTAAGGGTATTCTATCTGTTCTTCCATTGTTCAGCAGACCGGACAGCGGAGACAGTTGATATTGATCATTGTTGAGTTATTTATAGAACAGCAACCCGATGTTTCTTGCAGAGCAGAAAAGTTGTATGGATGAATCGATTTTCATTCGACCGTGGATCGATCTCCATCGCTAATGATGGTTGCGTGGACGTAATATTCTATAACAACACAAAGATGGTCAATTGGAGGCCCTGAGTTTGAACTCATGATCGATCGCTTAGTAAGCGAACGCATAACCAAGTGGCTACGAAGACCCCCTACTTTTCACTTTTAACAAGAAAGATTTTTTTACATGAGATTATTCAGATTATTCAGAGTTCTGATACTTATGACAAATCTTTTCCATCACACCAAATTGTTACAATGGCTAAATTCTGCTGTTATGATTTTTGTCCCACATTACTATGCATTCAACGCACTGTGCGTTGTCTTGTGCGGGTGACTTCTTTGTTTGATAATAAATACCGTTATCTATTACTCATAGGAGCACCGTATTGATTCGTGAACAGGTTCACCAGACATCAAGCTTCATTTAGGAAAAGCATGAACTGATACTTGGTTGAGTAAAATATAAGCTTAGCATGGTTTCTTGCTGTGGTGGCTGAGAGCAGACAAACGACCACAAAGAGAAATTCACGAATTCGGATGTTCCACTACAATATCCTGTATTAAATTTTCTCTTCTTTTAAATGAAACCAACAGAATCTGCTTACGTTGCGTACTTTTTAATGTAGAACCACTTTGAGGCAACAGAGTCCGAAACAAAAAAAAAGTTCTATGACCCTGTCATTGTTGAAAGTCGAACACATGCGTAGAGGGATTTTTTCATCAAATATGATCGTCTATCATCTCCTGAGAGATTCTTGTAAAAGAATATTTTTTTCGTGTGAGAAAGCGGTTTTCTGACTTCAAGGATATGAGTCAAAAATTAAATACTTCTTTTATTTTCAGTAAACGAAAAATGTATGCATAAAAAACGAATGAAAAAATATTTTTTAACTCAATTATATGAAATGAAACGGAATCCGAGACTGTATATAATCGAATCCGCGCTGTATTTGGTTTGGACATTCCGCTATTTTTTTTTCAATGTGAGGTTAATGAAAAACATTGCTTTTTTCCGCGCGCACATTCATACCTATGAGGGCGCTTTATTCCATGTGTGAAATTTTCCGTGGCGCTTACTTCCATTGAGATTTTTTTCGGAAATTCGTTTTAGGGGGAACCTACTCTGGAATGTCGAAAAATCGATTTTTTTGCATTCTCAGGAAGCTCATACATGCAGAAATGTTGTGCCGGAAGAATTTTTCGACATTTCATTCCGTTGAAAAGTTACTTTTTTGGCAACCTTAAGAATTGAATAAAAAAACTACCGTAACCAAAATATCCCAACACTAAATTTTAATCGTGAAACTTCTTTATTTTTCGACCTTCCAGAAAAGGGTCTCCCCTCAAAGACGCTTCTCTTTGTCAAGGAGAGTGTCTCGATTTGGAGACTTAAGAATGGACGATGAAATTTACCTCGGTTGTGTTGACCGATTCCATTATGATATTCACTGTGGAAAATCTAGAGAGGATGTAAAAAAAAGAAAAAAAAAACAAATAACCCCTGTCTGTTTGTCTGCTCTCAGCCACCACAGCAAGGAGTCATACTAAATACTTTATACGATAACGATGTTATAGTTGACATTTTTTCTAAACGAATTCTAATGTCTAGTGAACTTTTTCACGAATGTATACGGAGCTTCTATGAAAAATAGGTAACGGTACTCGGTTGAAACAAAATATTATTTGCGTGAGAAGATAAGAGGATCTTTTTCAAGGGAAATTAATTCCGACCGCAAAGGGTTGAACGATCATTGCTATTGGGAACTAGCAGCTCGTTTACATTACGCCTAAATGGCGCTACTGTGTAGAGAACCATATGCAATGATACAAAAAAATAAATACTCTTACGCCTGAAAATGGCTACTGTGTAATGTACAACTTATAGAGCTTGAGCTTGAGCTTGGGTAGACTGCACAATTACTAGTTGCTCTCCGTGATTGACCTGAAACAACCAAATTGCACAAAGAACACACAGAGCCGAGAATGATTTGCTAGTCCCAAGCGTCATGCTTGGGACTAGCAAATCATTCTCGTTGTGCAATTTCGGTTATTCGAGCTTTAAATGGCCAAGAACGACGCCGGCCACGTCCTTACATTCACCAGAAGAAGGGAAGGAATGTTAGTATGATATTCGTCGCCCGAAGGACAGAAGGGTAACCTCTATAGCGTGGTTCCCTAGCGTTTATCATGGAAGGAATAGGGAATGGTTAAGAAAAATCAGGATTCACTGCGGTAAGTGATGTGTTTCTAAAAAAGTTGTAACGAACTTTCCCTGACCGTGACAAGCCACTAACGCCGAGGAAGGCTGTTACCAGACAAAGGTCCAGCTAGAGACCAGCAGGGTGGACTGTTCACGGGTCTCAAACACCCTCTTCCATGCGGTTTCATTTCACAGGGGCGTTCCTACCCATAATGAGGCAACTCAGAAAGGGGGAAGGGCGACATTTCGCGGGTATAGAGTTTATCACTTCGGAATAAGGGTTACTCACGGAACTCTGGTAGAGACTGCCAGTCACCGGATGTTGCGGCTCAGAGTTGAGGGAAACTCGGGGAAACTGACACTGCGTCCTTGAGCTCGGTCCTCCTGATCGGGTGGGAAACTCTCCCACAACTCACTCGGGTAACACTCCCCACAATCACAGGCACGGACACCCCGGACACCGACTCGGACCTTCCTTTTTTTCTACACGGCGACCTCTTTTTTTAATTCCGTCACGCGCTTCAAATCTCACCACTCACGGCTTTGGCGCTCCCCACAAAAGTGCTCCGCTTTTCAATCTTTTCTTTTCGACCTCTCCTTCTCTCTTTTTCTCCAAACTTTCTCCCTTTCCCACTTCATTGTCCTCCTCTTTATTTTTTTGTTCCGTAGGTTCGCATTTCCGTTCAACCTAAACGTCGCAGGGAAGATTGAGTAGAGATTGGAATGACTCAAAAACGAACTTATGCAACTTCCCCGTCGACGTTGAGATGGCGCTAGTCGCATGCTGTCAGTTTGTGGGATTAACGCTACGTTACAAAGTGAACTCTCAACTATTCGGCGAAATGAGATTTATATACATTTTTACATTTTTATCGGACCGGTCATGCATTACGTTATTCATCGTGCGTACGAGTGTTTCGAGTTACAGTGGCGGAGCTTATTAACGACCTGAGAAAATAACCGAAAGAACTCCTATACAATGACTTTAACTGGCGACTTTTTATATGACTTTTCGCGCGTACTCTTTTGTATTTTTTATAAAAAAAATCCTCAAAATAGGAATCCAAAACCTAAAATTCTAAGCATAAAATCTCGAAAACAAAGTCTAATTCAATACTTGCAATTCACATCACTACTGCGGAATTCGCTGTAGGGTAACACGGGGCGATTTGGTTATATGGGGTGATTTGGACCACCCCTTTATCTCAAAAATTACGGCTCAACTTGGATTTTTTATAATGTCATTTCCTTCTATTGTTGAACCGTATGTACCTAAAGTAAACAAACTTTGGCAAACCTTCACAAGTAGAGGAAAACGGTAGCATAAACACAGCAAGCACTTTGATCGTCAAAAAATGTGAGTTTTCCGATAGTGGTTTTAAGGTTTTTCCCGCTAATCAAACAAACTTTTCGTGTATTGTGCAGTAAAGTTCTGTTCGCCTACAGAAGAGAAAAAATTTGATGTAACGAAACTGTAATTTTGATAACAATAAATGAAATTAGTTGCATTTTAATTTTTGCGTGTTGTGTGGGATGACATGGACACGTTTCTGTGGGGTGAATTGGTCCTACAGGTTTGAGACTTTTCTTTGGTCTAATTGATTCCAGATGCCACTGAATTACAAAAAGAGGATGGACACACAACGTTGGAAGAAGGAGGAGCTTGAAAGAGCAACACAGGCCATCGAGAACGGATTTTCTTTGACCAAGCATCAAAAGTGTTTGAAAATGCTCGACCAACAGTGAAAAGATTCATGCAGAATTCGAGATGGTGTCAATCCAACTTTTCTGGTCTGGAATCTGGCCAAGACACCTGGTATCGATCCCAAAACATTGTTACTGATTGTAGCATTATCCCAAAATACTTTACATAAACATCAGTATGATTTTTTCGATAAAACAGACACTGGACCAAATCACCCCACAGACGGTCCAAATCACCCCGCATCAAATTTTAATGTCCAAAAATCATCTCTTTTATTTTATTACATATTTCTTAGATTGAAGCTTCTTATAATGATTAAACATTATTTATTGAGAGAAAACAAGTGTAGCTCAGTATACAATGTGACATTTTTTATTTATACCGTATTGGTTTGGAAATATTAGGCAATTTGCTTAGGTGGTCCAATTTCTTCCCTTTTCCCCTAAATGAAATAATGTATCGACCACTCGACGTAACGGAAATACGAAAACTTCATGCGTCACAACAACGAATAACAGATTATTTTAGGTATCCTGAGAAGGTAAACCTGTATAATTAATTGGATCGGCTATATACTCCATCATTCATCGTACTACTTTTTATCGAAATCCTATCACGATGGCGAAGAGTTATCTGTGGGAAACCTGATAAGGTAACCTCTAAAACTAATTGGACCAGCGATGTATTGAACGCGCATACTCTTTGAGAAACCTGAGAAGGTAACCAATTCCTCTAAAACAAAGGGAAAGAACGAGAATCTGGTTTTATTTAGTTAACCACGTCGGAAAAAAAACGAATTGAAGGGACACTTCTGTGTGACATTTTTACTCACTTGTGTAATGTACAATTTATAGATACGATAAAACATGTAACATGTACACGTTAAAATCCGGCTCTGTTACAGCTAAAAATACTAATGAGCCTAAATAAATAAACGAATGGGATAGTACAAAACTGTAGGAGAGCCGAAGCTGTACCTTTCCTACAGTTAGGCCAGCCGAGTTGAAGTTAGCTACAGCCGAAGCAGTACGAAACTGTCGTATTCAATCTTTCTTTTCTGTTCGTCAGTGCAAGCTCTATTCTATGCTTGCTTCGTGTATATTCTGAGCCGAAAAATATTGCAAGTCCATTCAACACGGTAGCAAGATAGAAACGAGATTGGTTTGGGCGAGCATAATTTTGGTACAGTCATCCGGGGGCAAATTGATCACCGGGGTGAAATTGATCAAACGTATTACTGAATACAAACATAAATTTTCAGAGGTATTATGTATTCGATTTTTTTTTTTATCTTACATGTTCAATAATCATCTGAAGGTTATTTCTGTCAATGGCTCTCAACGAATCACTTATTGAATTTCATAAAAGAATAAATATTTTTCTGAATAGCATTCCATTTTTAACTATTGTAAAGAAGCATATTTTCAACACATCAAAACAATATTCATAAACGCTAAACATATTAATTTACTTCTAGCCGATACTTGATGAGTTGAATAAGTAATAAGTAAAAATACTTGTAATTACCATTCAAACAACTTTTTTACAAAAAAGCACCACGAATGATCAGAACCGAATCCCATCATGCGACATATTGAACGTCTTGGTTTGTCAAAACAAGGCATTGGTGTTCATTTCAAGGGTTTTTGGCCACATTACGATAGTTCGAATGGTCTCCGGATGACCTGCAGATCAGTGTTTTAATCGAGTTATGGAAAGGCATGACCACACCTTTAGGTGGATTCAATCAGGTTTTTGTGTCCTTGTAATATGATCACGCTTAAACCCAACTCATCAATATTCAAGACCTCTAAGGCAATAAACCACCCCCGAGGGCGCTGGGCGATATAAACATAAAATGTGATACGATACCCGAGCCAGCAATCTGGCCCAAGGGTTCGTTTACTATTTATGATTGTATAACTCGACGCGCACCAAGGGCAGCGGCGAGTTTGTCTTCCTTCCGCCCCGCTGCGAGTTTAGCTAGCAGCAGAAATTTAACCAAACATGTGGCGCGCATCCGGCACACATGTTTCAGCACTTTCTTTTCCTATTTACTTTGACCCACAAAGAAGTGCTTTCTCTCTCTCTCCGAAGAACGCGTCTGACCAAGGCCATCACAGCCCACTCTAACTGCTGGTGCGATGCTCCGCCCAGCATAATTTGTAAATATTCTGTGTAGAGTTTAAGCCTATTTTTGTAAACTAGTATTTAAGCCCCGAGAGTCTTTTCTTTGAATACAGATGTCAGTTGACAGTATACAGTATAGAGGCGACGCTTGTACGAATAGCGTTTGTGTTTATTAATTTACCAAATCCGAAAGTCGACGCCACTGAATGGCGTAAGTTCCTTCTTCTCGTTTACATGGCGACCAGTGACACCGAGTCACGAGTGAACCGACAGATCCGATGCTGTTATCGCGTATTAAAGTGAATTTAAACGCAGAGTTTAGAGCCTACTGAGCAGAGGCAATGGTGAACTGCAAAGTTTAAAGCCTTTTAAAAACAAGAAGAAGAAGAAGCCTACTGTTGTGTTGTGTGTGTTAGGTCCCAACCAACCGGGTACGGTGTGAATATGAATCATTTAAGCTAAGAAAAATTCGCTAAATGAACTTTTAAACCAACCGGACGCAGTGCAAGTGTGAATAAATTGAGTAACGAAACATTCAGCGAAAAGATGGTGAAAGTGAAAATCGGCAAAGCGGGGAAGAAATTGGACCCCAGCGGAAACTATTGAAGCCGTTTACGAAAAATTAGAATCGCAGACACAAGTGAAATCGTGAAGCTGACAGTAGCCACCTGGATAAATAACATTCGCAAGTCAAGCAGTATTTCAAAAAAAAAAAAAAAATGAACATCGATTTGGATCCAACTGGACACCCCTGAGATCTGACGGAAGCAGAGGCACCCACGCCCCCCCCACCCCCGAGAAGAGGACACTTGCGGAGAAAACGTGGCGTAAGTCAGACTCGAGTTAGTCTAATCCTTTTATATACGGATATCATGTAATAAATTTATAGTCGAGGCACAAAATATTTTTTATCGTAATACCCACGCGGCAGTAGGAATAGGTAGTAGGAATTAGAAAAAAAAAAAAGCAATTACAATACCCACAAAATTGGTTTTACATATGTACCGTTGAACATGGGGTTATTTAATACCAAACCCGTTAGTAACACGGGCGACGCTCAAATCCAAATTTTAAATCACCTAGAGAACCACAGTGTAATGCACGAAGCTCAAGGAGCGATTATCTGCGTCACACTTGCCCTCATATCCATACTACTAATTTCGAAAATATACAAAGCATATAAGGCATGCATGAATGCACATGCTATGCAAGCGGCAAAAGCTCACGCAGCCGTAGTCGACACCGTCTAAAAGAATTCGAAAATTTTAAAACATGCGTTCGAACGCAGCCTCAGCATAATAAATTCTTTACCGATAACCATTTTTCCTTGTCTCCTTGAATGGACGAAGTAACAAAGCTCATCCAATTGAATATACAAAAACTAAAACATATACACCTGACTATACAACAGGAACTGGTCAGAAAACTAAGGAAAAGTACTTTAGCCAAACGCCTCACGGAAGCGGAAGCGCTCGTGAAACAGATTAAAAAATTGTCGTCTACGTTACTAGACACAACCCACGGCTCAGAAATCATAAAAATAACCGAAAAGGCGGACCAACTTTTGAACGCAATTAAGGCGTCAATCGAAAAGGGTAGACCAAGAACACTCAAGGAAATTGCGCTAGCCGTCCTATTTTGCCTCAGGTTACAAAGAAAACCGAAAATGGCTAGCATACTCGAAATAATCAAGACTACATCGTCTATAGTTCCGCAATTCGACGGAAACATAGACAAACTGAAAGCCTTTGCTGACGCTTTAAACTTGGTGAAAACATTTGAAACACCGGAAAACAAAGCAACCATAATTAACGTCATACTAACCAAACTAGAGGGACGGGCGAGAAATGCATTCACTGAAACACCGACATCGGTGAGCGAGATAAGCAAAATTTTAAAAGCTAAAATAACGACCAGCCCACCGGAACAAGTTCTAGCTAAAATGGCTAACTTAAAACAAAACGGTGGAATCGAACAATTTTGCCTGGATTTAGAAAAATTGGTGTTCAGTTTGGAAACAGCGTACACCGCTAAAGAAATTCCGCCCCAAGTTGCCAAATCTATGGCAAACAAAGAAGGCGTCAAACATTTAGCCGGAGGGTTAAAAAACGAAAAAACCTCGCTCATCATAAGAGCAGGGAATTTCAATTCATACTCCGACGCGATGACTAAAGCGTTGGAGGAAAACTTAAATAATGCGAGCGCATCAGTATTTGCATACTCGCAAACCAACAGAAACGCCAACCGTTTCAACAACAACGTTGACACACATTATAATAATTACAGGCGCAGGCCAAACGACTTCCATAACCGCGGTAGAAACCAAAACAATTTCAACCGCAACAATTTCAACCAAAATAATTTTCAAAACCAACCGCGTAATAACTATAACCGTTTTGGCCAGCAAAACCAAGTTCGAGACCAATTCTCAAACATAAACCCACAGCGAAATAACAACAACAACAATAGGCGGAATACAAATTTTAACCGCCCTCAGCAATACATCCGCCTAACGGGAAACGAGTCACAACCGACGGATGCCCTCCAGTCCGAACCGGCATTGACATTGGAGGAAAACAAACATTACGGAAACCAACATTAAATATTTTTAAATGCGATGTGAATTGTTCAATGTTCGTTACACTATACTTACAAATGTCAAGCAAACCATGTATATTAATAATTGATACAGGCGCTGACATCTCAATAGTAAAAGAAGAAAAAATTAACGGAAAACAATTAATACACCCCGGAAATAGATGCATTATTAATGGAGTTACGGAGGGAAAGACCGAATCCATAGCGAGCACAAATACAAATATCATTTTTGACGATATCCAAATTCCACACCAATTTCAAATCGTCAACAACAAGTTTCCTATAATTGCAGATGGCATTTTAGGCAGAGATTTCCTCACCAAATATGAATGTAACCTATGCCTCAAAACATGGCTAATGACCTTCAACTATGAAAACACCAAAATTGAAATTCCGATTCAAGATAGCTGGGAAAACAATTACATTATTCCCCCTAGATGCCAAATTATAAAACACTTCCCGTCACTCAACCTAAACGATGATGCCCTTGTGATCGCACAAGAAATCAAACCAGGCATTTTTTGCGCAAACACAATAATAAACCCAAACTCACAATTCATTACAATAATTAACACAAATACCACACCAACATCAATCCCAAAAACCTTCGCCCCCACCACTATCCCCCTTAAAGAATACACCATAAATCACATTACAACGGAATTAGGAGAAAACCCAAAAGGTAGACACGAGAAACTGATTAAGGAACTCAATTTGAATCATACACCCCAACATGCCCAGGAGAAATTAACAGAATTATGCACTAAATACAACGACATTTTTGCACTAGAAGACGACATATTGACAACCAACAACTTCTACAAGCAAACCATTCACCTTCAAGACAAGACACCCGTTTACATAAAGAATTATCGAACCCCGGAAGCACAAATTTCAGAAATAAATAACCAAATCAGCCACATGCTAAATAACAAAATAATCCAAAATTCCACCTCACCATACAATTCTCCCATCCTCTTAGTCCCAAAGAAATCAAATACTCAAGATAAAAAATGGCGATTAGTGGTTGACTTTCGACAACTAAATAAAAAGATAACCCCAGATAAATTCCCCCTACCAAGAATCGACGAAATCCTCGATCATTTGGGCAGAGCCAAATATTTTACAACCCTAGACTTAATGTCAGGTTTCCACCAAATCGAACTTGACGAAAAATCAAAAAAGTACACAGCATTTTCGACCTCTAACGGCCACTACGAATTCAATAGGTTACCATTCGGTCTAAATATATCACCAAATAGCTTTCAGAGAATGATGTCCATAGCACTTAGCGGACTCCCACCTGAATGTGCATTCCTTTACATCGACGACATCATCGTCGTCGGCTGCTCAATAAACCATCACCTTATTAACTTGGAAAACGTTTTCAAACAATTACAAAACTACAACTTAAAATTAAATCCCAAAAAATGCTCCTTCTTCAGACCAGACGTAACATATCTAGGTCACAACATTTCAGCGGCAGGTATACAGCCCGACCAATCAAAGTTTTCAGCGGTAACAAACTACCCCACACCATCATCAGCAGATGAAGTGAGGCGTTTTGTTGCCTTTTGCAACTATTACCGGAGGTTCATACAAAATTTCGCAGAAATAGCGTACCCATTAAACAAATTGCTCAGAAAAAACGCAAAATTTGATTGGTCTCCCGAATGCCAAAATGCATTCAATAAATTGAAAAACGAACTTATCTCACCAAAAGTTCTCAAATTCCCCGATTTCACACAAGAATTCACCCTAATAACCGATGCTTCAAAAATAGCATGCGGCGCCGTCTTAGCCCAAGAAAACGACGGTATAGAACTACCCATTGCATACGCAAGCAAAGCCTTCACAAAAGGTGAAGCCAATAAATCGACAATTGAACAGGAATTGACAGCAATTCACTGGGCAATTACGTACTTTAGACCATACCTCTACGGGAGGAAATTCACAGTAAAAACGGATCACAGACCGTTAGTATATTTATTTTCAATGAAAGATCCCTCATCAAAACTCACAAGAATGAGGTTGGATCTTGAAGAATTCCATTTTGATGTAAAATACGTTCAAGGTAAGCTAAATGTGACTGCAGATGCGCTATCACGAATAGCAATTAATTCCGAGGCACTTAAAACTATAAAAGTCCTGGGTATACAAACCAGAGCAATGACTAGAAAACTAAACGAAACGAATAACGACACAGAAATTACAGACAATAATTCAAACCCCGACGATACTGAGTCTGATCAGCTCAGAGCGTACGAGGCTATTGAACCCCGAGAATGGCAAAACCTACCTAAACTTCTATGCGGACGCGCATTAGAAATGAATAAAGAAACAAACGCTAGCGGAAACAAAAATTTGAAATGCGCAATAATGAATAAAAAAAGAACCGAAGAAAAGTCGTCGACAATAATTGAAAATGCAAGCAACACAAAAGAATCCCTGGGAAAACTAGTAAAGAAAGTTGAAAATATGGCCAAAAACTTGAAAATTAGCATGATAGCTCTAGCGTTATCAAGCGTAATTTTCCAAATATGCAGCGTGCAAACCTTTAAGAAGATTTGTAATGACACGCTCAAAGACTTGCAAATAGTGCTCTACACACCCAAGCGTGTGATAGAAAGCCAAAACGAAAGGTTCGAAATTATAAAAAACAATCACGATACACCCACTGGTGGACATACAGGAGTCACCAGACTATACAAAAAGTTAAGCAGACTCTATTCTTGGAGTGGCATGAAAAAAAGATATCAGTAGCTACATCAAGAAGTGCATAAAATGCCAGCAAAATAAACACACAATACGAACAAACGAAAATTTCGTCGAAATTAAAACACCCCAAAAAGCATTCGACTGCGTATCGATTGACACAATTGGACCATTTAACAGATCCAATAATGGAAACCGATACGCACTGACCATTCAATGCAACTTAACAAAATACATCATTATTAAACCCACAGTAGACAAACAAGCATCCACCATAGCCAAAGCCTTCATAGAAAACTTAATTCTGGTCTATGGAATTCCAAAACTCATCCAAACAGACCAAGGAACTGAATATAAGAACGAGTTATTCGAAAACATAGCTTCATTACTGAAGCTTAAACAAAATTTTTCCACTCCATATCACCCTCAATCAATAGGAAGCCTGGAAAGGAACCATCGTTGTCTTAACGAGTACGTAAGGCAATTCGTCAACCAAGCACAGAGTGACTGGGATGAATGGTTGCCTTACTACACATTCTGCTACAACACAACACCACACACAGATTTCTCATACACTCCATTCGAGTTAGTTTTTGGAACGAATGCTAAATTACCACAAAACCTCACAACAAGCACATATATAGAACCAATTTACAACATGGATTTATATTACAAAGAACTTAAATATAAACTACAAATAGCATCAAATACCGCTAGGGAAATAATTGATAAGGTAAGAAAAGCCAGAAATGAGACACAGAAAACCATGGCTAGACCATCAAAAGTAGCCATTAATGATCTAGTATTCCTATCAAACGAAAACAGATCCAAATTAGACAAAGTATACGTAGGACCATATATAATAATTGACATTAAACACCCTAACGTAACAATAAGAGATGATCAAACCAATAAAGTCCAGACTGTACATAAAAACAGAATAATACCATATGAGCAACCCCACCCTAAGGGGAAAGGGATACCTAGTTAGCAGTTAATCCTTCCGACAGTTATTATCAAATGTAAAATGTATATATTAGTTAGTTAGCAGTTAATCCTTCCGACAGTTATTATCAAATGTAAAATGTATATATTAAACAAATATTAAAAATAAATATATTTATAAGCAAATAGAACACCCAACGAAGACAATCCGTATAATCATATTATAAGGATAATCTTTATAAACAAACTTAATTTTTACCTGAATACACGAAAAATGTACATATCACAAACATTGAATAAACACTAAAATTGTAAGGTCAGACGAATCTTTCCACCTAATTTAACTTGAATGACTTCTCAATGTTACGTCATTCTCCGAAAGGGGAAAGGTGTAATATGATCACGCTTAAACCCAACTCATCAATATTCAAGACCTCTAAGGCAATAAACCACCCCCGAGGGCGCTGGGCGATATAAACATAAAATGTGATACGATACCCGAGCCAGCAATCTGGCCCAAGGGTTCGTTTACTATTTATGATTGTATAACTCGACGCGCACCAAGGGCAGCGGCGAGTTTGTCTTCCTTCCGCCCCGCTGCGAGTTTAGCTAGCAGCAGAAATTTAACCAAACATGTGGCGCGCATCCGGCACACATGTTTCAGCACTTTCTTTTCCTATTTACTTTGACCCACAAAGAAGTGCTTTCTCTCTCTCTCCGAAGAACGCGTCTGACCAAGGCCATCACAGCCCACTCTAACTGCTGGTGCGATGCTCCGCCCAGCATAATTTGTAAATATTCTGTGTAGAGTTTAAGCCTATTTTTGTAAACTAGTATTTAAGCCCCGAGAGTCTTTTCTTTGAATACAGATGTCAGTTGACAGTATACAGTATAGAGGCGACGCTTGTACGAATAGCGTTTGTGTTTATTAATTTACCAAATCCGAAAGTCGACGCCACTGAATGGCGTAAGTTCCTTCTTCTCGTTTACATCCTCAAATCCTTGATTTTTTTTTTTCATTTAAATGACCGTCAAGAAAAAATTGATTTGATACATTTTTGTGCATAAGACACTAGAAAATTCTGAAAAACATAGATTGACCAATTTCACCCTGAAGCTCGTGGAGGCGATCTGGCGTAGTGGTAACATCCATGCCTCTCACGCTGAAGGTCACGAGTTCAATTCTCACTCCCGACATTCTTCCAAAAAAATGGAAGTAAAAGTGACGAACCAGCCAAATGAGTTGAAAATCACTATAATACAGATAAAAAAAAACACTGAAGCTACATTTACAAATTTTCCGCTAAAAATTTTCTTAATCAACGCTTAAAGATTTTTTTGAACAAAGCCTTCCATAACGTTTTGTGGCCTTAGCACCAGTACTGATTTTAAAAATAATTGGGTATACATCTAACGAAAACTTTCGGAAATCTTCACATTTTACTGAAAATTGTGATCAATTCGCCCCCGGTTTACGGTAGTACTTTTGCTCCCAGCGGACGACATGCATCAACCGCTGACCAATCATAGCTGAGTGGTTTTTCATATTTATACATTTTTGTGATTTCAATAGTTTGCTTTCAACTCTGTCAGAAAATTTTTTGGGTCATAAATAACAAACATCACTCATTTGAGCTCTCATCTTTCGGATGAATGAGTGCTGTTTATTATTCATTGCCCCAAAAATTTGTCTGAGTAATTCAATAACATTTTAACCTTTTATCTTCCAGAACCTGATGAGATCATTCGACGATTTTATATTCTGCAAACTTTTAAAATGTTTACTTATCCACCGTAAAAGTAAAAAATGGCTTTCGATTTTTCTTGATTTTCTATGGAAAAGTGATTATAACGGCGAATGTTTCGTAAAACTATAAAATCATTTCCAATGAAAATTATTACGGATACAAAGGCAGTAATTTCCGTGTTACTCTACCTTCGTTCGGGTTTCTTTATTCTGTTTCTTGGAGTTGGGAAAAAATGAATCCAGTGCGGACACATTCATCGTAATACGAAAAACCACGTTCTTCACAAACACGCCTCGAAACCGACAGAACCGACAAAAAACATAAATTAAAACAAAAACTAATCGAACAACCACCAACCACCCCATTTCTCAAACGGGGTATCGATTCGTCGTCGTTCATTCGGTTGTTACAGTTCCGTATGCAAGCGCAATAAATAAACGTAATCCCATAATACCCCCCGGTGTGGGAGCGAGTTTTATCCACCTGCCACCAGTTAGCGGGACGCGGGGACGGGATGCTACGCTGCTTCCGGGCTGTTTGGCTACACTAGCCATGGCGTTACTTGTTTTTATAATCGAATTACGAGCTCAACGTGTGAAACAGACAGCCCCGCCGGGCATCGAGCGGGTGGCGGCACTGAATTTGTTCACAACAATGTGAACTTCGGAATTCTAATTTGCGTTTTGGCAATAATTGGGAGCGGGTGTTTATGGGCGAAGCAGCGCTCCATGGTGGACCGTAGTAACAGAGTGCCGTTGGGAAGTAAGTGGTTTTTTTTTATTGACAACTATTCACGTAAAACTCTTTACAGTACAGATCGAATTCGTTCCGTAAACGGATTTCGTGGATAATTTACATCCCAACGGTCAGAATCAGCCAAGATATCACACTCAAATGAAAAAGGCACATAATTATCTTTCGAATAATGTGGAATTTATGACAATTTAGTTATATGTTTCTCATATAACTAAACTCAATGAGTTGAACCATTAGGACATGAGTTGAACTGATTGGCAAAAGGTAATGAACTCGTACCTATCGGGTGTAGACTGTTAAAATTTTCGGATATTTTTTATCGCAATCCAGGGAACAGTTTCCAATACCGAGAAGAGATTTCATTCCAGACTCCTGGCTGCTAGTAGCCTGTTGTACTGGTCCCCAGAGAAGAATTAATGGAACGGAACGGAAAAACTTCAGTGAATTTTTCTCCGAATTATGTAATATGGTACATAAATGAAATTGGACACTCGGAAGTGTTTACAAGTACAGTAGCGGGAAATTCGGTTACGCAATGTTCAATGTCGAGAAAGCTCATTTTGTATACGACAGAGGTAAAAATGTAGAGAAAAGTCTTCAAAATCTTTCTAAAGATATTGGTTTGCCAGAATATATATATAAAGGGTGTGTCACATCAAATTGCATCACGGAAAAAACGTTGTAGAAATTCGCCCAGTAGACCGATCCTTTTGAAAATTTTAGACAGTTAAATAAAAACTATTACACAACTTTTGGCATTTTCTTTTTATTCATACTTCGAGCCCAAGCTCGTATGCTCGCACCTTCCTCTTTACCCCGTCCATAAGGTTCTGTACAACGTCAAGTTGTAGTTTTTTTTTAACAGAAATCCATTTTCTCTTGAAGTCCGCCTCCGATTTGACAACTTTTGGGTTCTTCCGGAGGGCCTGCTTCATAATCGCCCAATATTTCTCTATTGGGCGAAGCTCCGGCGCGTTGGGCGGGTTCATTTCCTTTGGCACGAAGGTGACCCCGTTGGCTTCGTACCACTCCAACACGTCCTTTGAATAGTGGCACGAAGCGAGATCCGGCCAGAAGATGGTCGGGCCCTCGTGCTGCTTCAATAGTGGTAGGGGGCGCTCCGCTTTCCGCAAGAGCAGATCTCTTGCCACACCATGTATTTTTTGGCAAACTTGGATAATTTCTGCTTGCGAATCTCCTCCGGAACGCTGAATTTGTCCTCTGCGGAGAAGAACAACAGGCCCGACAGCTGACGAAAGTCCGCATTGACGTAGGTTTCGTCGTCCATTATCAGGCAATGCGGCTTCGTCAGCATTTCGGTGTACAGCTTCCGGGCTCGCGTCTTCCCCACCATGTTTTGCCTTTCGTCGCGGTTAGAAGCCTTCTGAACCTTGTATGTACGCAGGCCCTCCCGCTGCTTGATCCGCTGGACGAATGAACTTGACAAATTCAGCTTATTGGCGACATCCCGGACCGAACTTCTCGGATCACGTCTAAACTGCTTAACTACGCGCTTGTGATCTTTTTCACTGACGGAGCATCCATTTTTGCCGTTCTTCACCTTCCGGTCGATGGTTAGGTTCTCGAAGTATCGTTTTAGTACTCTGCTGACCGTGGATTGGACGATTCCCAGCATCTTACCGATGTCCCGATGTGACAACTCCGGATTCTCGAAATGAGTGCACAGGATTAATTCACGACGCTCTTTTTCGTTCGACGACATTTTTCCAAATTTACGAAAAATTGACAGTGAAGCATTGCCAACGTGATCTATACACTCTTATCTGATTATAAGCGAAAGCTGATATAATTCCTGAAAATTAAATTTCTACAGCGTTTTTCCGTGATGCAATTTGATGTGACACACCCTTTATATTTCACCACATCTATTTATTTTCTAGAAGTATGCCACAAAGTCTCTCCCCCGCAAACATTTGCAGTTCATTACTCGGCAAGTAATGGGACAAAAGTTGAAAGTTCCTCTTCTTGGGCTAGGATTTTTCCTCCGAGCCTCGGGCAGTACTCAACAGAATACAAATAACCGCTCCCGCTCCCTGCAGACGAGGGGTGACCCCGAAAGCAGTCGAAACCCATTAAAATGCTGTTTTATTAGCGACCATAAATTAGATTTCCATTCGGATGGCTTTTCCATTGTCCCCGAAATGTGTGCTCTGGTCGAGAGAAGAAGCCATCATCATTATGATTACGATGCGAACTTTCCGACGAACAGAGCGGCTGCGATCGAAATTTGGACAGCATTGTGTGTACAATAAATTCTTTATTAGATTATAAAACATTAGCAGTGTTATTCGGGGCGGAGTTGAGCGACTGAAAACGCCCGAATCCGATGGGGCGATATCGAAGAGGAACAAAATTGTTGCATTGGATTATGGAGATACAACGGTCTGTATAATCGATTCAGAACTTCTCGTCTGCTGATTCCGATAGCCACAAAATAGTATCGTTTTGTCGTAACATTTATGCTGCTTTTTCTCCAACTGCTGTTCCGCTCGCCGCTCTTGTCTTAAGCCCCAAGGCGATGCTGGGCTTTGGCAGGGAATTTGTGGCTGATGGCAAAGTTCGAGACATTTCAGCCGTGTCTACCGCAGCACGGCTTGGTTATCCAAATATTTACACTCTGCAGCTGATATTTGGCAGGTGGGGAGAAAATTGGGAATAAGTTTGGATAATGTTGAAAGCATGGTTCCGTACCGCAAAGTTAGTATGCTTATTCATGAAAGTCAAACTGTGCTTCAGACAACAGGAAGGAACGAGAAGAGTTGGTTGCGATGGGGTAAATGAAGCGATTTCATTGTAATTTGATTGAAAATTTTCTTAAAAGTGGTTTCCAATCTAAAGAAAATATATTCGTCGGATAATTTCCACATATGCTTTGGTTTTTTTTAATTGAAACGTCTTCATAGTCGATTCCACATTAAGATTGTAATTAAGTAACCTACCGATTCGATTTATCACGACCGGAAAACCGGAAACTACGCTATACAGAGTTGACAAATTGACAGATAAAAAACCTTCGGTTTTCTCAAGCCTCGCCACTAGGCATCAACATTTTTTTTGACATTATGGTTTCTTTCACTAAAATATGATCTCAAAAAAATAAATCCCAAAAAAGAAATATCCCAAAAAGCCAGTCATGTTAGATATAACCCAACATACAATAATCAGCTATTATGTGAAACCTGACTAAACAAAATTTATGCTTGAAATATAACTCTGCCTAACCGAAACGAACCGATTACTAGCTGTGATAAAACTAGTCATAATTGGTTGAACAATATTATTGAGTGATCAATAAGACGATTTGCTGAGCTGAAGCTGAAGCTTTTGTTCATCCATTCATAATTATCTGATTAATATGCCAGAGAAAATGTTGAACAATTCTGCGCCAAATCAACCAAAAACAGCAAATTTTGGCCCTACCCTCTCCGATTTTTTGAAACATGGTACTTATGATGGAAATTGCCTATAATCACAATTTTCATTATCATATAACCAATTTAAACTGATTTTTCAAAAAGTCGTATACAGTATCATTGATCTTGCTTCCGACAAATCGTAACTCGAAATCTAGATGTCTGAATGAAATATGATGTTCGGCAAAGTTGTCTGAAAATCAATGAACTATTTAGGAAAAAAACATTTCAAATGCACTGTTGAAAAACTTTCTCAAAAATTAAAATCAATATTAAATACCTTCATATCCCAAAACATCCCCTTCCCTTTTTTGCATGTTTTTAATAAAAAAATCTTATTTCAAAAAGTTTGACGTATAGTGGTGCCATATAGGACATTCCAAAATGAAGATATGAATTTCTAAAAATTTATGAAATTCAATACTTTGTGAAATCGTATCCATTCACGAAAAGCAACATGAAAAATAGAATCTACATGCGATTAAACATGAAAAACTGTATATGACGTTTTATCCTATGACTAACTGTTCTAACCGGTTAATAATGTGTGAGCTGTTTGTCATCAAAATCTCCATTCAACTATTGTTCACGCATATTAGAAAAAAATATTAGGCTAGTCAGCAATATTGTATTTTGCCATATCTGTAGAAATAAAATTCAATTTTTAGAACCTTGACAGACGCTTATTAGAGTCTTTCACAGCTACTAGATAAAACTTGTGCAGCTTTCGACGAGCTTTCACAAAAAAATAATAAAATGGCCAATATTCCGACCCATGATCGATGATCCTCTATCGAACTATTTGCTCCGTTACAGCACTTCAAAATGTGATGCAAAGCAGTCGAACATGAGCTTCATAAACGCTTGCAGTAAATGTTCATTCCAATAGTCCGTCATGTGTTGTACAATAGCTACTTTGCAGTTAAAAAAAAGTCTACAAACAGGACAGTTCCACGTCAAATCACTCGGCCGCTGAATCGACCCTCTCCGATTTTTTTCTTCAAATTGCTACTTTTGATGGAAACTATTTTGAATCAAAATTATCATTATCATATGACCAATTGAAATAACGACTGATTTTCTAAAAGGGCGCATTCAAAATCATTGATCTTTCTTTCAAAAAATCGTAACTCAATCCAGATGTCTTATTTACAATATGAATAAAACTATCATAAAAACATCACACTGATAGGCGATTGTTAGTTGTGATTGGTGTTATCAATAAAAATAACTACACTTGACAAAGAAATTAGAGGAACAGAGTGCGAAGTCTGAAAATTTTAAGTGATTTTTGAAATGCTGTAACTACGTGAAAAATCAACGCATATCGTTGGGATGTACATCAGTTTGAAGCTATAACTTTCAGGTTTTAGAATATTCCACGTACATATTTTCATCTTGGTTTATCTGGTACGATTTGCGATTAAATGCTCCTCTAATTTACTCTAAATTTTGAAAAATTGGCTAGAAAAAACGCTGAACGTATCAATATGAAACGTTCACAGATGTTTACGAAATACATTAGACTAGAAATATGCCTGCAAACATTTGAACATACTGCGATATTTGCAGAATTACAGAGAATTTTGTAAAGCACTATAACAATCCTGTTTTTGGTACTTTTTTGATATCGATGCAAAAAACTTAAATGCATTTGTTTTCGTCGAAAAAATCTATCCTTATGCATAATTTATTGGAGTTTTCAAAACTGCCTTCCGATTTGCGATGCGATGCTTGTGTTTTTGAATAATTTATCATCAAAGACGAAGGGGTAATTTTTCATTCAAACTGAAATATCTCTGTATGGAAAGGTCCTACAGGAACGTTGTAGGAATCAAATAAGATCTGGTTGATAAGGTTAATTGCTGCTGAACTGGATCGGGAAAAAATTTGTTGATCCAGAAAATCTTTGGAAAAAACCAAAGAAAATCTTTTTTTCATTTCTTTCGGATATTGTTGCACACTACACCTACGCACACCAAGATAAAAATATGTACTTAAAATCTCATCGATATGCGTTGATTTTTCACGTAGTTAGAGCATGTCTTAAAATTTATGACTTCGCACTTTTTTCCTCAAATTTTTTGTCGAGTGTATTTTAAAGCCCTGGAACCCGCTTGGCACCTAAAAACCTGATTGAAAACATGTCGAAGCGCCTGCAGCAAGTCCAGAAGGCCTAAGGGAATGCATTAATGATTTAAAATGCTTTCTTTTACTTTAATTTATCTTTTCTGGAACCAAAACATTTTTTTGTCAGTTTTTTTTCAATACAGATTGGATTTTCTCGTTAATTAAAACTCTTTAGTCACTATTCCATAACTGAAACTTCAAAATAATATAAAAACTAAGATATCAGTTGCGGGGCTCAGAGTGCAAAGGGTGTAAGCGACTTGATCGATTTCTCTTCATCAACTTTTTATTCAGTTAATAACTTAACTACATAAACGTTCCAATTTAAGTTTGCTATAGAATCCGATAGATGAGGTTCTGATCTATCTTCCACATTGTCAAATACAGCTGAGAATGTATTTGCAGCTAAGTTATGACCAAAAGAGAGAGTCGATGTAGAGAAATCGATCAAATCACTTACACCCCTTCCATTGTAAGCCCCTCAATTGGTTTACTTTTATTTGAACCAAATGAATGAGAGAAACTCAAAAAATGATGGCGACATAGCAGGTCATTATTCTCTAATAAATTGATCTTTGAGAGTCGTCTAAGAAGAGGGAGAGGAAAAAGAGAGAAGTGATGAAAAGAGAGCAAGGAAAGAGAGAGGAGATAGAAGAGAGAGAGTGAGGAGAAAGAAGAGTGACAGAAGAGAGAGGAGAGAGGTGAGCGAGAGAGGAAAGTGTGAGGAAAGAAAGAAAACGAATAGAGAGTGTGGAAAGAACAAAGAAGAAGAGAGAAGAGAGTGTGGAATAGAAGAAGAAAAAGAGAGGAGAGAGTGTGGAAAGAAAGAAGAAGAGAGAGGAGAGAGTGAGGACAGGAGTAAGTGAGAAGAGGAGAGAGTGAGGAGAGGAGAGATTGAGGAGAGGAGAGTGTGAGGAGAGTAGAGAGCGAGGAGAGGAGAGAGTGAGAAGAGGAGAGATTGAGGAGAGGAGAGAGTGAGGAAAGAGGAGACAGGAGAGAGAGAATAAGAATAAGAATAAGAGATTGAAAGCGATCTAACTCTGACTCATCCACATACGTATGAGTCGAGAAAACAAAAAAAAAAGTTCAGCAACTCTTAAAAAAGATCAATTAAAAAAAATATACAAACTAACTTTAGCTGGACGGGTGGCAACCGGAAGACCGGTTTCGTAATAAAGTAGAAATCTGACTATCCAATTTATTATGATTAGCCACTCAATTGGCAGGATCACTGCGGATAATGTAATGTAAATGCTAAAATTATGTCTGAGCAGATCCTGAACAGTTCTGTAATTAATGTTAATTTTGTAGAGAAGTAATGTCTTCTTAACTGGTTTTATAGATATGAAACATGTGTTTTTTCGTTTTTGAAATGTTCCACGCCTGACCTGGGTATTAAGCTAGTCTTATAAACGAAGTTGGTTGCTAAATTCAACACTATGCATATCAATTCAATCGTGCTCTTACTGGGCGTGCAACTTAATTCGTTCCGTTTCCACAAGATGGCTCAAGGTATTATAATTAGCGGAGGGTGACAGATGAGTTTTACTGAGTCGTGAAGTATCGACATCTGTCAACTAAATATTGTTTACAAGTCTTTGAAGTTTCCACAACAAGTGTAATTTTTACTGCGTTGAAAATGACGAGTTTAGTTGCAAATGAGCACCATTTGCCGTATTTTGGTTTTTCTTTTTCCATTGGAAAAATGTGCAACAGGAGCGCATCAAATGCTGGTGAAAGTTTATGGTGACTCTGCACAATCGAATAGATTTTGCAGGGAAAGGTTTGAAATTACCAATTTAGATTTTAGTGTTAAATACAAAAAGCGTCCGGGTCAACCGAAAAAGTTTGAAGACGAATGAATAGAGACAATACTTGATCAAGAATTATGTCAAACGCAGACAGACCTTGCAGAAACGAGAAGCTACTACATGGGCTGAAAAGTCCCGAGTTTTTTAATGAAAACAATGCTTGTTTGGATGAAGCTGTATTCATTCCTCAACATAGTTTCCTTCAAGAGTAATACACTTGGTATTGCGAGTTTCCAATATTTCCATTCCCATTCTGTAGTTCGAAACGTCTAAGTTTTCGAAATATGCCTCAGTGCCACTCTGCAGAATGCCTATTGAACCCAGGAATGTGGTAATGGATCCACGTTTCATCCATTGTCACAAAACGTCGAAAGAAGTCCACTCGATTACGCTTCAACAACGTCAACCCGGCTGTTGAATCATCAACGCGCCGCTGTTTTTGGTCGTCGGTCAGCGTCGGTCAATCAAATAAGTGGACAAACCATGATCATATTTTCGACTGGACAAACCAAAATCATTTACCTTAGTTGTATTTTTTCAATGTAAACGCGAGAAAGTTGTTGTTAGGAAAAAACAATTTTGGGCCATTAATGTTTTACAAACTTTTTTCTGTACCAAATTTTGTCATATTTCAAATGAAAGCAAAATAATCGTTCTAATTTTATCTCCCATGCTCACTGCACTTAATATACAAAAAAAATCAAATTAAATTGAATAAAAACCTAACCACATCGTCTACGTCAGCCAGAAGCCGTGAGAACGAGAAACAGATGTCAGATGGCTACCTACAAATGCATGTGATACCTCTTCACGTAGCTGAAAATTCAGTTATGCACTCTTCTCCGCAATGAATAAAATATTACAACCACAGTAAAATTTCCACAGTTTGCCTTATGTTTAAATAAATTTGCATCCATTAGCCGGTGTAGATGGAACTGATTCTCGTTTTTATTTCCGTTTTAAAAACTTTCCAGCTAGATGTGTTCTCACCACGTAGTTCGTAGAATTTCAACATCTCCCCCTAGAATAAACTATGTTTCAACACTTTTCCCCTTCCCTCCATTTCTCGGTAGCATCTGTTAGCTCTTTTCAAGTGTATCCTTCTACCATTTCTAAGCGCCGATGTAGCGAAAACACACGTCGGCAACTCGTGTGAATGCATTACGCAAACTGCCCTTTACCTTTCCCTTGACAATTAGCAACATAGTAAACGTCTGAGTTAAATAACTAGATCTAGAGCCAGTTGTAATCCCCCGCAAGCAAGAAAAAAACAACCGAACAGAGCGAAGATTGTTTCAAATGTTATTTCTTTCTCTTTTTTTTCTCGCCCCACCCGATATGAAAACCGCAAACAATCTAACGAACAAACGACAAAACTTGATCCTGTTGCTGGCGCTACCACTAACTACCAATCTGCCGTTGGCATCGACCAACCGGACGCATAACCGCCTACCCAACTTCTAAATATCCAAAACAAAAACAAAACCGCAAAAAAACAATTGATACTTCGCTGAAATGGGCACCACTTGATGACATCGTGAAAAATAAATACCGCGCACCCCTTGGCACTGCTGATGCTGTCATGGTTCTGATGTCGCTGCTGCTGCTACTGCCGCTACCACCTGCTGATACGCATACAATAATATCCCTGCCGACCATCATCCGGCACACTCTCACTCTGCTCTGCGTCCCTCGCCTGCCTTCATAAATTTAAATTAAAAATAATTAGGAAAGCGCTTTATCATTGTCAGCGACATCAAGAAAACAGGTACTTTTTTCGTTCATTGTTGTTACAGTAGAAATGTGTAGTAGCTGCTGTTGGTTTGTTCCCTACTTTCTCCTGCTGGGGTATTTTATTTTATTTTATTTTCCTGTGTGTAAGTGTGTATAGTATTTTGAGTAGCAGATTCGCTTCTCGAAAGCAGAATCTGTGATATTTCGCTGAGTGCTGTGCACCGTAAAATTGGGATAAGCCAATTTGGTTTCTCTTATTTGTTTTGGTTTACAGCCGTTACTATTTATTTTATTTATTCTTCATACATTTTTTATTATACATTTATCGCGTAACTTTTGGAAACGACCTCTACGTTTTGATGGACTCTATTCATTGACTTTCTTTTTTGACCTTGCAGACAGTTCGGCCACGTAGTTTGATAAACCTTCCACGCTCCTGATTTTCGAACACATCGGGGAAAGCTTTTACCGCTGATGACGAACGAAAGAATGATGAAGGGAATTGATCAATGCAGATAGACCCTTTTCAAAAGTTACGCGAGAATTTTTGTTAACCATTGTTGTTTTTGACGTAGGATTACGTCTTTCGGGAACATATTGGGGTACAAATTGAAAAACGAATATCGATCGCATCGTGAAAAATGTCCAATTTCAAACGCTTATTGCTCAGTCATTTCATGACGGATTGATGAGATTTTTACATCAAAACATTGCGGCACTCTATAACAATTTTTCACTTTGAATAAAATAATATATATCATGTAATTAACTATCGAACAATTGAAAAATCTCAACCCCTATCCAAACGGTACTGATTGGTCGAAATTGACGTCATTTCTTTTTCGCCTGCTTCGCTTCTTTCGTTCCCCGATAAGTCAAATATTTGCATTGGTCGAGATTGACGACACATGCAGCAGGTCCCTAACAGAGACATCAACACTAAGCTGCCTGGGGGAAATTGACATTGCAAATACATGAAAGTAGGGGGAGATTTTGTTCCTACCGAAATGTGTTCCCTAACAGAGACATTAAAACTAAGGTGCCCGGGGAAAATCGGCATTGCAAATATAAGCAAGTTGGGGTCATTTTTATATTGCAAGTAAGGTGAGTAAAACGATTAATTCCAGCAAATAAAATTTAAATTTGGAACTTTCATGTTGGTTGCTTCGTGAAATTTGATATCAATGACCGATCGTGTATTGTGAGACATTCAGCACAAGTGTAAGTGTAAAATTGTATATGGTAGCAGTTGTGTAAAAAATGACTTGATATATGAAACGATTTATTTCAATTTTCATAAATACAAACCAAGGTGTCTTCTCACTCGAGAACGGGTCGTTTGGTTAAAGCTGTCTGTTTTTTTTTTGTGTTAATTTTCACCCAAGGAAAGTTTATACGGAGAGAAAAATTGGAAAGTGAAGAAATATTAGAAAAGTGATATTCCATATGTTCTACATATAGTATTAGGTGCTGTTAGTCCAAATCAAATTCGCATTGGGTTGAATAAACCCTCAGAAAGTAAAAAATTATAAAAAATTAAAATACCTTTTCCATTTCAAACATGTTTTCTCTATATTAATGTAACATGTTTTTACTGATGAGATAAATTGATAATTATATTCGGTATTGATAGTTATCTTATATTACATTGGTGAGTTTTTTTTTATTTCATCCATATATAACACAGAAGGTATCTCGTCTAGGATCACAGAGGGTGGTTTTCATCATATCTCGTTCCACTTCGGTATCTTTCAACTGATATGCATCATCCAACGACTGTTTACCATCCTCTTGTCGTCATCCCTCGGTAAACACTGCCCAACAACCAAACAAAACGGCCCTTTTCAGGGACACAAAATCATTATCAAAGAGTTTGACGGTGTAATTCTTCAAACATATCCAAAATCAACAGATAGCCTAACGTAATCCTACGTCAACTATGCGGTCGTGTCTTGGACACAACCCTCCTGTGACTTTTTTCTCAATTCTTCCTTGATCTACTATTTATTGAAAATAACCATATGGGAGGAAATGTTCGAACAGAAAAAGGAAAGGAAGCCATATTTTTGTTTTTGCAACGTTTTTTCCACCCAATTTGTTACATTTTATTATGTTATCGAGAATGAAAGACTGACAAAATTTGGCAAGGCGTTTCTTGTTTCGACTAAGTGCTGTATTGGGGAAACCGATCAAAGAAACTGTTACCTACCCGTGGCACAATTTTCCTATACCACTGGTAATCAGGCGCGTAAATCGCTCGCTAGATGTTCAAATGCAGTGTTCGTTCTACGGACTCTGTGGAGAGTAGAAAATATTGCAACTCAAGCTCCACCCGTTTGCAACGTATTAGGTGTAAAGAGGTGACTTATATTGGGTTAGGGAAAAAGAAATGTCGTATATTGTCAATATATGGCAACACTTAAACATATCTTGTGTTGTACTTATCGCATCGGGTCATACTATACGGCTATTTAAAGACGACAATCTGTGCTAAAAGTGTCGTTTTGACAGTGTTGTGATTGTCCTTTTCAGTCTCAAGTCATAGTGCGTCAAAGATGGAGTCCACCAAACAAGAAAATCGCCATATTTTACGGTTTTACTACCTGCGAGGTAAAACTGCAACGAAGGCGGCCGAAAAAATTCGTGTAGTTTATGGACCCGATACTGTAACGATTCGCACAGCACAGCGTTGGTTTGATCGATTTCGTTCTGGTGTAGTGGCTGTCGAAGATACACCTCGTACTGGTAGGCCAATCGTCGTGGAAACCGATAAAATCGTTGAAATCATCGAAGTAGACCGGCATGTGAGCGTTTGAAGCAGGCGATTGTCCAGAAGCAGCCAGAAATGATCAATAGGAATTGTTCGGGCGCAGGCGCAACCCGTCAGAATTAATTGCAAATTATCACTCGCTAGAAAACTTAAACTCTTAATAGTAGTTCAAAGATGAACTGCTCGTGATAATTGCGGTGAAACTCTGGATTTTTGCGTTGGAAGGAAGAACGAGTGTGTCTCGATTTGCAAAAGTGTATTTATAAGGGGGGATAATGAAGTTGCTTTCTAAATGGCAACAAGTTTGCGAAGAAAATAGCGCGTATTTGACTTAAATTGGATAAATTTAAGTATCTTAAATAAAGCGTCAAATTTCGATCAGAAATACGACATTTCTTCTTCCCCAGCCCTATATTACACAGTCTCTCCAGCCAGTGAGCAGCCAACAGTCTTCTTTAACTTTGATACCAAACACATTGGATTTGGTTGCGAAAATCGCCCGATAGAAATACAAATGCGGTGTTCGTTCTACGGGAAGAGGAAATATTGTAATTTGAGCTTCGCCCGTTTTAAACCTATTGGGTATAAATGAAGCCATTCGCGATTCCAACTACACAGTTTTACTCACATTAGGCTGCAGCTGCAGCTGCGAGAGTCTATCGAACAATTTAGTACGATTCTAATATACGAACTCACACAACGCATGGGAGGATCATGCCACGTCAGACGACAATATGGCCTACGAAAAAATGGTTAATTCTCTACTGAAGGAGATCAACTACTGGATACGGGTATGAACAAAGACTATGATGCACTACAACCAAAAATAAATTGATAATTATATTCGGTATTGATAGTTATCTTATATTACATTGGTGAGTTTTTTTTTATTTCATCCATATATAACACAGAAGGTATCTCGTCTAGGATCACAGAGGGTGGTTTTCATCATATCTCGTTCCACTTCGGTATCTTTCAACTGATATGCATCATCCAACGACTGTTTACCATCCTCTTGTCGTCATCCCTCGGTAAACACTGCCCAACAACCAAACAAAACGGCCCTTTTCAGGGACACAAAATCATTATCAAAGAGTTTGACGATGTAATTCTTCAAACATATCCAAAATCAACAGATAGCCTAACGTAATCCTACGTCAACTATGCGGTCGTGTCTTGGACACAACCCTCCTGTGACTTTTTTCTCAATTCTTCCTTGATCTACTATTTATTGAAAATAACCATATGGGAGGAAATGTTCGAACAGAAAAAGGAAAGGAAGCCATATTTTTGTTTTTGCAACGTTTTTTCCACCCAATTTGTTACATTTTATTAGGTTATCGAGAATGAAAGACTGACAAAATTTGGCAAGGCGTTTCTTGTTTCGACTAAGTGCTGTATTGGGGAAACCGATCAAAGAAACTGTTACCTACCCGTGGCACAATTTTCCTATACCACTGGTAATCAGGCGCGTAAATCGCTCGCTAGATGTTCAAATGCAGTGTTCGTTCTACGGACTCTGTGGAGAGTAGAAAATATTGCAACTCAAGCTCCACCCGTTTGCAACGTATTAGGTGTAAAGAGGTGACTTATATTGGGTTAGGGAAAAAGAAATGTCGTATATTGTCAATATATGGCAACACTTAAACATATCTTGTGTTGTACTTATCGCATCGGGTCATATTATACGGCTATTTAAAGACGACAATCTGTGCTAAAAGTGTCGTTTTGACAGTGTTGTGATTGTCCTTTTCAGTCTCAAGTCATAGTGCGTCAAAGATGGAGTCCACCAAACAAGAAAATCGCCATATTTTACGGTTTTACTACCTGCGAGGTAAAATTGCAACGAAGGCGGCCGAAAAAATTCGTGTAGTTTATGGACCCGATACTGTAACGATTCGCACAGCACAGCGTTGGTTTGATCGATTTCGTTCTGGTGTAGTGGCTGTCGAAGATACACCTCGTACTGGTAGGCCAATCGTCGTGGAAACCGATAAAATCGTTGAAATCATCGAAGTAGACCGGCATGTGAGCGTTTGAAGCAGGCGATTGTCCAGAAGCAGCCAGAAATGATCAATAGGAATTGTTCGGGCGCAGGCGCAACCCGTCAGAATTAATTGCAAATTATCACTCGCTAGAAAACTTAAACTCTTAATAGTAGTTCAAAGATGAACTGCTCGTGATAATTGCGGTGAAACTCTGGATTTTTGCGTTGGAAGGAAGAACGAGTGTGTCTCGATTTGCAAAAGTGTATTTATAAGGGGGGATAATGAAGTTGCTTTCTAAATGGCAACAAGTTTGCGAAGAAAATAGCGCGTATTTGACTTAAATTGGATAAATTTAAGTATCTTAAATAAAGCGTCAAATTTCGATCAGAAATACGACATTTCTTCTTCCCCAGCCCTATATTACACAGTCTCTCCAGCCAGTGAGCAGCCAACAGTCTTCTTTAACTTTGATACCAAACACATTGGATTTGGTTGCGAAAATCGCCCGATAAAAATACAAATGCGGTGTTCGTTCTACGGGAAGAGGAAATATTGTAATTTGAGCTTCGCCCGTTTTAAACCTATTGGGTATAAATGAAGCCATTCGCGATTCCAACTACACAGTTTTACTCACATTAGGCTGCAGCTGCAGCTGCGAGAGTCTATCGAACAATTTAGTACGATTCTAATATACGAACTCACACAACGCATGGGAGGATCATGCCACGTCAGACGACAATATGGCCTACGAAAAAATGGTTAATTCTCTACTGAAGGAGATCAACTACTGGATACGGGTATGAACAAAGACTATGATGCACTACAACCAAAAATATTGCTTCGTTTCCGAGCATGTTGCTCGAGCTGTGCATAACGGCCTTACTCGATGATACACCAAAGCTGAATCCCATCCGGAGCCTCAATCATGAATAATCTTTTCTGGGAACAAGTACCTATCTGGTCCTAACCGCGTGGTGAGTGCCTTTACCATCACACACATTGTGTCCAAGCACAGTAGTGAAAAGAAACAAACGGGTGTACTTCCTTCAACAATAGATCTGATTATTGTAGATGTGTGTAAGCAAGAACATGTGACTCAGGTCCTGTTGGACGCAGCAGCTGGACCTTACCAATACAAGACTTAACGTCACCATATCGGTTGTAGACGGCACCCCCATGAGCGATATGCACTTGATGACTGTTTTCTTTATAAGCAATACGTTGCCAAAACGCGAAGTAGCCTCCATAGAAATCCTAAACGTTTCTGGAACTTTTTCAACTCTAAACGCAAAAATAACGATGGTGTGCCTGCTACGGTGTCTCTGTTTGATGAAGTTGCAACTAATGCTTCGGATAAATGTGAACTCTACGCAAAGCATTTTGTAAGCGTTTTCAATACTGCTAGCGCGACAATGGACCAAGTTAAGTCTGCTGCATCCGCTGTTCCGGGTAGTATGTGTGACTTGAGTCTACCGGTCAAAACCGAGGAAATATTACATACTGCAGCAAAGAAATTAAAATCGTCCACAGCTCCCGGACCCGATGGAATTCCAGCTGTCGTATTCAAAAAATGCATTGAAATTCTAACTTCGCCACTGTGTCGCATATTTAATCTCTCACTACAACAGAAGAAATTTCCCACGCTCTGTAAGGAATCTTATATGTTCCCTGTTTATAAGAAAGGCGATAAACAAGACGTGCGCAATTACAGGGGAATCACGTCTCTATGTGCTGGCTCTAAGTTGTTCGAGACTATCATGTACGGTCATCTATTTTCTCAATCGAAAGCTTACATCTCCACGGATCAACACGGATTCTACCCGGGTAGGTCAGTGACAACAAATCTGCTCCAATTCACTTCCGAATGTATTGATCACCTGGAGAATGGCAAACAAGTTGATGCCATCTACACCGATCTGAAAGCTGCCTTCGATAGAATTGACCACCGGATTTTGCTATGTAAGCTCTCTAAACTTGGTGCCTCGGCTGCTTATGTGAACTGGCTCAAATCCTACCTTTGCGACAGGAAGCTTTGTGTAAAGATTGGTTCATATAGTTCAACATGGTTCCAAAACTATTCCAGCGTCTCGCAGGGCAGTAACCTCGGACCACTACTATTCGCACTCTACATCAACGATGTCTCAGCTCTATTGGGTGTTGGTTGTAGACTGATGTGTGCTGATGACCTCAAAATCTAAAACGTAGTCGACAGCCCAGCTGACTGCGTTCACCTACAATGCCTGTTAAATCTGTTTGTCGAATGGTGTAAAGTGAACAACATGATGCTCAGTATTAACAAATGCTTCGTGATAACATTTTGTCGCTCTGCCAATCCGATCCACTGGGAGTACAAAATTGATGATATAGTTATTGAACGAATGCATCAAGTAACAGACTTAGGAGTTCGGCTTGACTCTAGGCTGACCTTCAACGATCATCGCTCCATAGCTATTGATAGTGCCAATAGATTGCTAGGCCTTAGCTTATTTTGCTTAGTTGTCCGCATACTAAAGAGTTCACTGACATGCATTGCCTCAAAACGCTCTACTGTTCGTTGGTTCGATCAATCCTTGAATCCTCGTCAGTGCTTTGGAGTCCCTATCAAGCTATTTGGATCGACAGGATTGAACGCATACAACGACGATTTGTTCGTTTCGCCCTGCGCTTGCTTCCTTGGAGGGATCGCATTAATCTCCCTTCTTATATTGATCGGTGCCGCCTGCTGGGAATGGATACCCTTGAACAACGACGCTCTGTTCAACAAGCAGTCTTTGCAGCGAAGATTTAGAATGGAGAAGCTGACTGTCCCAGCCTACTTGCAAAAATGTCACTGAACGCTCCCACCCGGATTCAACGACGAACTCTGGATCAGATGCTGGCTGTTCCATTCCACCGCTCGCTTTTCGGTTATTTTGAGCCGATGTCCACTATAACAAGAGCATTCAACGAAGTGTCAAATTTGTTTGATTTCGATATGTCTTCGACAGTGTTTAGAAATCCTTCGCTCTAAACATCCTCCTCATCATTAGGTTAAGTTATATTCATTAAGACTATGAGTCAGATGGATTAATAAATCAATAAATAAATAAATAAATGACAACTGAGATCCGCTCCAGAGTGATCAATTTCAAGCGGCTATTGGATTTTCTTGTCCTGAAAAAAATTACCAACATTACTCCAGCCGGTTTTTACTGTCGTAAGGCGTACCAAATGTACAGCATCACGACAGTATTTCAAAGACTGTAATCTTTATTTTCCCATGACAGTCATTCGGTTGATCTATTAACACTCTTATACTCGCGCATTGGTCTGTCAGACCGAGAAATCAATAATTCGTTCATTTCTCAGAAAATATCAACAGTACGACTTTGCGATTCTCTCTAGATTCGTTTTTCGTCGTTCGTCATCGTTTAGCGTATCGCATATGTAGGTACAAATGGGACGTGTGTCACCTTTTTAACACTTTCGGTCTGACACACCGACGCGAGTATAGGAGTAACTTGGACAAGTGCCTTTTTTCATATTCTAGAATATTGTTGAATGAAATGTTTAAATTAAGGTTAGTGGCGTGGAATATTTATTAAATATAATGCATAAGATCTTTACCGGACTATTCTTATTTGATGTCAGTCCCTTTTGTAACTGGATTGAACGGATCCATATATTAACTATTCGTCGATATGTTCGTCGCTAGATTCACGTTTAAAAGAAAAATATAAATGTTTGACTTTCATAGTTATTCGCTAAATATAATGGTCGTACATATACACACTTGTGAAAGAATTTCACTTGTGGAAGAATTGTAAACAGTAAACTATAAACTAATCGGTAGCTTATGGTAATTTTTAACAGTTACAGTTTCGCGGATATTTTTTATAATGGACAATATCGACAAGAAAACAAGAAAAAGAAAAGGAAGTGCCTAGAAATCCTTTTATATCATCTTTTTTTTAGATGAGGCATAAATCTAAAGAAAAAGGCATTAATTCTTAGTTTACCAAAAAAAAAGAGACAAAGAATATTAGAAATATGCAAATTTTATATTCCAGAACCTTTTTCATCTGGTAATTATCTAGATGGTCGTTATACAAAGACCCGAAAAACACGCAACAACTGCATGAAATGTAAAAATTATGTTTGTTTCGAGCATGCAGTTATGCTATGTTCTGATTCTTACTCCAATGAAACCACAATCGATTAATACGTTTTTATGTTATTTCATAGCTCCTTATACTTCCATGAATTATATTCAGTTGCTTACTTTTAATTAATAACAGTGAAAAATTCGAATTTCGTTATTTGTGTTGGAGTATCAAAAATTACTCTATTTTGATGAGGCTGAATTATATGACTATTAAAACATAATAAAGACGAAGAAAACATATGTTTTGGAGTTTTTTCATTCAATCATACCCTCTTCTTCAATTAAATGCCAATAAAGCCTGAAAAATGCACAATGGCAACATTACAGAAAAGTTCAATTTTCGGTCCGTGACACCGTGCGCGAATATACGCGTTATGATTTTGCTCGCGAGTACAGGAGGGTTAAAAACAGCTGCACAGTGAGAATATCATGCGACATATATAGCTACCATCAATGTGCACCCGTGGCCGAGTATTTAGCGTCTCGCATTGTCATGCCGGGTGTTCGTGTTCGATCCCCGTTCTGACCGGGGGTTTTTCGTCAGAGAAATTTCCTTCGATTTGCACTGAGGTCACGCGTATTCCAGAGCTTGTCCCTCAGAATACATTCAAGGCGTGTTATTTGGCTTAAGAAATCTCAACTAAGTATTAATATAGTTAATGCATACGTTGAGACAGCAAAAGCTCCATAGAGAACGTTAACGCCATTCAAGAAAAAGCTCTCGATGATTGGTCAGTGAGTAAAATTGACTCAGGCTGGATGACACGTGAAACTTGTTTGCCAATAAATAAGTAAAATAATCTATTTGACAGATAAATTTACACTTCACAGGTGCGCAGAATTAGGAACACACCTGTGCAGGGTTAGGAATATTACAATTTAAGTGCGCATAACTGGGCACACATCATATAAATAGTTTAAGGCAGTATTCTAGTCTAGAAATTTGGAAAAAAAAAATCATTTTTTTCCATTATATTTCTGTAGTTCAGACATTCAAGAATATACCCTAGAAAGGACTTATCGAAAATCATATTATTTACTGAGTTAGAGCCATTTTAGTTATGTGGTATATAATCTAGTACGGCCAATGCAACAATGTACTTCAAACACGTTTTTCTCGAAACTACGTTTTTCAAACTGGTGTATACGATATTTCAAGTTCTACTGAATCGATCCATGTTAAATTTATATGAATACAATCTACAGGCATCTCTCTATCGCATGAACCTCTAAAAAGTGATTTTTTTTTAAAGAAAAGACGAGTGGGTAATGTCGGGGACATAACCGGAGTGACGTAGGACTATACAAAGGGGGCAGCTTTTGCTAAATATATATTTTAAATATACTGCTTTATTTTCTTCTCCTACGTAATTTTTTCTCACTATCTTATAGTTGCTTCTTGATATTTTTCTGAAGGCTTTGTACTTATTAAATGTTCAACGCCGGTCATCTTTTGGCGTATGCACATATCGTACAATCAAAATGATGGCTATGATAGGGAATGCATAGTGGTCCTCAGCTCATTCACTATCATATATTTCACTATTGAGCACATTACCGTACCTTAAACTGTGGCTTCGGAGACGAATGAATTGTAAGATTTGTAGTCTCCGCAAACAAAATAAATAAAATGAAAAAGAACTGAGGATTTGGAGACGAACTCTACGATCTGTCGAGAAATAGACGAGCTATAAGCGTTCTGAAAAACCAACAGTGAATACAGGGACGGATGACCTTCGGATTAAAGTCCTTTAAAATAAGAACAGAGCAGCAGGAAATACATAGCTCATCATGTTGCTCCTTAGTTATATTTCTATACAATGCAGATGTAACCTCAGTCAATTTTCAACATCAGTTATCAACCAAAGAAAGCAGTTCTTGCTACCACGAAAATTCGTGAATGCCATCATGCATACAATGTGTTGTAATTTGAAGCCACTTTTAATTCGGGAACCATGCATGGGTTTGTGAAAACTGAATGATCAATTTAAAAGACCTCAACCACCAATAAGTTCAAAAACAAGCATAAACAAAATAAATCAGTTCATATTATATATCATATTATGTCACTTTAGAATGCATTGGTATTGTGAATAACTTTTGATAACTCCTCTTTAAAAGGTTTAATGGCCCTGAAAAGCGCCGTGTTTTACGGTGGCTGGTTTTGCCACTAAAGCAGTTTGTATAAAGAACGAAACTTTTTTCTTCTGCTACCTGCTGCCGTTTTGCGATTGCGTTTGTCACCCGCCACTCGCTGCAACTGTCTGTTGTCTCGATGTCCACCGAACCGAATGTGTTCTGTTCTGAATGCGGGTTTTCTTATCGTCACGAGCAGCATTGCCAGCTAACTCGATCACTTCGGCGGCCGAAACTATATAACACCGGCTAGGTGGACTGGTGCACTGGTACTAAGGTGCTCGGCCTAGCTACCCTTGCGGGGAACTCCAGACCAACACGGTTCGAGCGGGATTTTGCCTTTCCCTTCACTTTTCCTCCTTTGCCATATCCAACCATGGCTGCTTGTGTTGGTTTGTTGATGTGATGTGATGCGAAACGATATGGTGTACGGTTTGGATGAGAATGATCGTTACGGAAGGAAGGAAGGTATTGTATTATAGAGACTTTAAACTTTTTCAGTTCATTCGTCTCTAGCCTTGAGAAAGGCCCTTTGAAAACTCTACCCTACTCTACTCCAGCGCTACCACCTCCACCCTCTTGCCTTGAGAAAGGCACTCGATCCCTCGCCGTCCAGCTCGTCCAGCAACGATGTTGTCCAGTCGGTGTCCACACAAAGAATGATCGTTACTGCAGCAGAGAATTACGCATGTGTGAGACTGCGACCGATGTTTCGTGCATTTTTTTTTTCTTTTTCCTTTCCAATCGTGCTTCATTCTATTTCGCTGCTGCTCTGGTTGCCCGTTTTGGTCGGTACGATTTGAGGAGCACAAAATGGACCAATCAAAAATGGGCACATAGGGCATTTGGACAATGCTTGATATTTAACAATTATTCAATTATTTATCTCAAGAAAAATGAAATGTTATTCGTTATGATAGATGCGTAGATATATTTCCTATCGATTGATGCAAAAACCTTCGCGATCTATTGAGAAATGCTCGAGTTATAAGCGTTCCAAATCTTGCATTTTTTCCTACTTGTTCAGTGCCTAGATTTCCATTTCACTCCCTATATCTTCCGGTTAGACGTAGTCCTACGTCAAAAAACACTTTAAACAGCATTTTGTTTTTCAAACCACCGCCATTTTGTAAAAAAAACATGTTTTTGACTTATCCGAAGTTCATGCGATAGCGGCATCTTTACTGATTCAAAATCTATTCGATTTTTTTGTTTCAGGTTTGAATCGTGTAGTTTTTTTTAACCCCTCTCACTTAATCAGATCTTAACTTATCTAGTTACGACTATTTTTTCTCCGTTTTATTGTTAAAAGATAGATGAACAAATACTGATAGAATGAATAGTAAAAATATTCTTCGATTTATTTTTCGGAGCTCGAAAAAACGTCCGAAATTCGTGTCTCTACACTAGAATACCCCCTTATACCTTGTGTGATATGGTACATAATTTTGGTTACAGAATGGTTTAAACTTTTTTAACTACGCAGAATATGATGGAGTTACGGTATTCACTATCGAATATACATACAATATACAGAGTCAACGAGCACACTTTAAAAGCATAAAGAACTGATTCCACGTATTAGCATAGCAATTAAAATCTAAAGAAAGCAAATTTCACATGTCTGGTGTCTTTCCCTAAGGTCCACAGAAAACGGGGAAACAATAGGAATATGCGACCAGACACGATACTTCTTCTTCTTCTTCTTTGCTTTTTGGAGAATTTAAACTTTGCAGTCCATTTGCCTCGAAAATAATATTTCAGTCGCTATATCGATGAAAGCTATTTGAGCAAAACAATACACTAGCTGATCGTATATCGCAATTTATTTCATGTCAATGCATTGAAAATTTACCTCGAACGCTATTCCGGTGGCCTTTTTCGCAATTAACATAGACTCGGCTACAGTCGATTATATACATGTTACACCAGCACCATTATTCCACATATCATAACTACATCAATATATCTTTGGCACCGAATGACAACACTTGCAAGTATCAAATATCATGCTACATGTTATTTAGTATTGCCTCAAAGCAATCGAACCTCTAGGCATCGTTCATACAACGTAAACCAAGCGCCAAACAAGCGTTCGCCATAGCATGCATACAGAACCATACATTGGTGGCTTGAAGCTATTAGGAATACAAATACTTCTCATCATTTTGCGCTATTCTCAAAAGAAACGCTTTTGTTAATATTACTGGCCTCAAAAAAAGTTGCGTTACTTTCTCATGCTTGAGAGAAGCGCAACTGTCACCCTTAGTGGAGGAATTTTTGCTACTGGTAAGCGAATCCTAATCACATACAACACTCCAGAACGACATTTACTTTCTTGATGACTAAACAAGCGAAATAAACCTCGAAAACAGTAGCAATGCTTCATTATGATCAATATTAGCGCAAATGCAATCCTAGTTGACCTAAACCTAAATAACTTATAACATTCCAGTAATACATTCAAGATGCTTGGTATTCCCCAACTATTTTTTTGGAGCATAACCTTAACGCCTGCTTCGCCATAACGTCAGTTTAATGCATTGATGCATTTTCAAAAGCACCAATGAAGCCGTTTACATTTTCGACCGACGCGCCTAAATCGCCTATTTTGCTGTTGTTCGATGCGGTGTCACACTCGCGAAGGCTCGGTTCATTGCGAGCGCTTTTCACTGCACCAACATCGCGTGCATCATTAGATGACGCATGTCTCGAAATTTGATTGCCCCTGGCAATGCGTTCGTTTTTTGCAGGGCTCGAGCCTGTCTTCCTCTTCTTCTTCCTCATCACACACTACGTGAAGCGTCCAATTTATGACGCGGAAAGAAAAACACACGATACGAATAACGCGAAAAACGAACAGAAAAAGCAAACGACGATATCCAAGTTGGATTACCACAGGTGGGGTCCAATATTAGATCGAAGTGCAGCGAAAGCAAAGTAAACTGGAGTGCTCAACAGTCCGATGCCGAATGAAAGTTTGCCTCAGCGAGATCCACTGTTTATACTCAAGGCAAATATTCCCCTTTATTCTTCTACTTTTTCTTTGTTCACGGCGACTTCAAATCCTACGATTTCCCCTTCGTTGGTCGTCGATAAGTTGCTCGTTATTGACAGCTCTGTTCGGGAAAGCACACAAATGGACAGAACAAATGTATGGAAAAATCGAAACCCCCAAAGTTTTCATGAATTTTAACCATTTACAAACCAGGGGATTCTGATGTATAGCATATTAAACAAATCTTATGTAGACTGTAGACGATGTAGTAGATGTAGACGAAGACTGCGACATACCAATTATGAGAACACTTGTAATACTAACCTCGAGTCAACCGCGAGTAATCGGTTACATATTACTAACATAGTCTAAGCAAACATTGTCAAAATATTGAACTCCCGGCCCCGTTAGGCTGACGCCATATGAGCCTTAATAAAATATATATTTTGGATAAAAAAAAAATCTTAGGGAATTTCCGATTCGTTTGGTATGTAAATCGCTAAAATCCGTTGGCGGCAAAAATAGTTATTAACGTTAACTTTATTTCATAAAAACTATGGATGGGTTATACCTATGATATAACCGCAAGGTTGACGTAGGACTGCCATTGGCTTAGTAATCATTTGTGTTTTTTAAATTAGCATTAATCGCACCTCGGATGTTCCTCATTGGGTACGATATCGCTGCTACGCAGAGCTATCTTTTGAATGTATTGATTAAACTAGTGAATGAATGAAACAATTTACGAATTCAATTGCAAACAAATCCCAATTTAGGTCAATTCATACATTATGGTAGTGGCAGCAAATAGTTATCAACATTTTGCCTAATCACCAAACGGTATGCGTAGAAGTTGTACCCGCTTTTGTAGACCGTGTTAGCAAAACGAATTTCGCAGTGTAAAAATGCATGGGAGTATAAAAGTACTGCCAAGATCTGCAATGCCGATTTTCCCAACTTATTGGTTTCGGAATCTGTGTTAGGAAAAAACATTCCGATTTTCAAAAATGCAAGTGAGTACAAAAGTACTCGCAGCTTGCATCTCATTTGCACTGCCAATTTCCCACGCTCCATAGTTTTGAAATCCGTGTTAGGGATATATTCCGATTTGCAGAAACGCACACGAGTAAAAAGTACCCACAACTTGCATCTAATTTGCAATACCAGTTTCCCCAGGCTCCATGATTTGGAAGTCTGTGTTAGGGATAGAGACGTCGGTTAATCGTTCGATTAATTCAAATAATCGAATATCTGAAAATCAAAATCAAAAACTTTGAATACATCGAATAATTGTCACTGTAATCGCGATTAAAGAAAGAAGGAAACTTCCTCAAGGTTAATGCATTTGTAGGTTAAGAATTAGGCTACATAATTTTTTTTATCTAACCATCTAACATCGACAACCCGATAGACCACGAGACCAGAATGATAACGTGATACGTGATTATTACAAGAAATAAATATTCGCCCGATTAATCGAATATTGAAAGACAATTATTCGAATCAATCGAATATTGAAAAATGTCCCAACGATTAACCGATAATCGAATAAATGAAAATTTGAGACATCACTAGTTAGGGAAACTATCCGATTTTTAAAAACGCAAACGAGTACAAAAGTACCCGTTGCTTGCATCTAACTTGCAATGCCACTTTCCCCTGGCTCCATGGTTTTGAAGCCTATATTAGGGAAACATCCGGATTTACAAAAACGCAAACGAGTACAAAAGTACCCGCTGATCGCATCTAATTTGCAATGCCAGTATCCCCAGGTCCCATGGTTTTGTAGTCTGTGTTAAGGAAACATTCCGATTTGCAAAAACGCAAACGAGTACAAAAGTACCCGCTGCTTGTATCTATTTTACAATGCCGATTCCCCCAGACTCCATGGTTTTGAAATCTGTGTTAGGGAAACATTCCGATTTGCAAAAGCGAAAACGAGTAAAAAGTTCCCGCTGCTTGCATCTAATTTGCAATACCAGTTTCCCCGGGCTCCATGGTTTTGAAGTCTGTGTTAGGGAAACATCCGTTCATTCCAGCGATGGTACCTCAATCGTTATGCAATCATAACTGACTGGATTTCCGAGCAACACTCGCTTTTATACCGAATTGTGTAATTTCAATAGCCTGTTTTGAAAACAATTTTAAGGCAATTGAAACAAGTTTTTGGATCAAAAAGTATGAAGCATTGAACTCGTAGACATTTTATCTTTTGAATGAAGTGTATATCATACCATTTCGTTGAGTTGTTTAGGAGCTGTTAACGCTCAAAATCTCGTTCTCCGGCGTAACGCTTTCGTTTTCGAAACTTTGAACTTACACCCCAGTATAGAAATGAAAGACGTAGTCCTACGTCAAAACGTGACCTGTTTTCTGATTTGGCACCCTTAATGAAAGACGTAGTTCTACGTCAAAAAATGGATGGGAAGTTATGCCTTAGTTGTCATATATCGCAGACCTTATTCCTACTAACTACCACTAGTTTCAATCGATGCCGAGTGGGAATCAAATTGTGTAATATCTTTAATATACACTGCGTTTCACAACTATAGAAACACTCATTTTCGCTGAGTTTCCAGAGATATGTAAGAAGTCAGTTGAATTGAAGTATATAGTGTAGGACATAATAACTATCTTCATTTATAAGAAGGTTTATTTGAACTTTATTGTGTAGCGCTGCACTGATTTTAGTATTGTTGAGTCCCTCGTTTCTATGAGTATGAACGTCAGATTCAACACAACTCCCGTGTGTGGAATCTGAGTGTCCTTTTCTATGTGTATGTTTACGGATGAACTGTCTTAGATACTCGTGTGAGATTTTTCTAAGAAATTCACGTTTCCTTAACCGGGAGAGTTTTTGGCGGGTTTTCTTGGTATTTGAATTCGGAATCCGGCGAGCGACTCGATTTAAGCTGCGCTCGGGAGATTAAAGATAATCACCCGAAAATGTTTGAAAAGAGGACAGATTTAGGCAAGGGGGTTGAGACTAGGTATTATTAATATCGTTAATAATTGCGTAGTTCCGGTCCTTTTGATCATTGCGCTGATCTGAGGACTTAGAGGAAATATTCTTGCGCGCAGTTAGCTCAATTTAGATTTAAATTCAAATTTTACCTCCAGTGCATCGAGTAAAATTTAATTGGAGGTGGCACCATTTCTGACCCCACGGCTACGTGGAATTGGCCCTCTCCGTCAACACGAGGGCCCCAGCAAAATTCTCGCGCTCCCGGCGGCTCGTGATCAGCGGAAGTTCTTTGCTCTTCGTCGCCGTATCACGTAAATCCATGGTAGTGAGTACCCATTTTTATTTGCCATTTAACATGCGCATGTTGGGAAATAATACACAAAACGTCAATAAATGAGAGGTGCACTATAGAGTGCAATAACAGGAGCAACACCACACAAAATTACACACACAATAGCCATTGGATGTGAGTGAATAGAGAAGCCATAGCAGTATGACTAGAAAGTCAACCGCCATTACCAAAACTATTGAAATGTGTCTTTAGTGTAGCGTACAAAACGATGCAACAGTAAATCCAATGGTTGGAAGTTCGAGTAGGTTGAAGCTTTTTGTTATGTGTAAATAAATTTAAAATAGTTTTGTTGTTATTATGCTGCAGTTCGTTTTTCTGTATTTTAATAAGTGAGTTTTTTAATGTAATTTTTTTGTTGCTGTTGTTTTGAATAGTTGTATTGAGTATTTTTACTGGCTAGCGGTATGGCCTAAGTACCGGCAACCCAATCTGGTTTATTTTTTTTTTGTTGTTAAACGGTCACGAGTCGGTTTGAGACTCCTTTTTTTGTTGGTGTCTTTTCACTATCCATCCCTATGCTCCGAAGCGAGCTTCGTTGTGGACAATACTTTCGCTAATTGGTCCAGTGAGGAAAATTTGCTGAAATTTGTGGTCTGGGATCGGCCCAAGCACTTTCGGGCTTTAATCTTGTCCTCTTGACAACCGGTGTTAGGGTTCACTTTGCAGCGCAGTTTAAATTGAGAAACAAACCAGGTTTTGGGAAGAGGATAGACCTGCCCTGAATTCTGAGTTCTCACCGGCCGAGCAACCGAAAACACGGCGGCTGGCCTCCCTTACGGGAGTGGTGCATAAGCCAGCTGCTCGACTGCGCAGAACCCCGATCAAGAAGGGCTCACACGCCTCGAAGGCATGTCGAGTTGCAATGGTTGTGTTCAAGCGCGAAACATTCAAAAAACTAAAGTTCCAGTGTTTCATAACTATAGAACCAGATGGAAAAACTCTCACTCCTTTACAAAATTAACGTCAATTTAACATAAATTACAATAAGTTTCTAATTTATAGGTTATCTTTAGTTCTCAATCTGTTCAAATAACCCATTCGGGGTAGTTACGAGTAAGTTTCACCATGTTGTAGTGTGTATCTCGTTCCACGCAGAAGATACTGCCCGTTTTACCTCTCCAATAACTCATATTTCTTGTAAGCTGCATCTACTATTCGTTCGATCACTCCTCATAAGTTCCTGACAGGGTTTTGATTAGGTTAACAAACTGACCAATCAAGAATCTGAAGCCCCGATTCATTAAACAATTCAAAGCAATTCAAAGTACAGACATGGTAAAACTCTGGATTCTTCCAAGAAAAACCGTCCACGTCGTGTCCGGCCCATTCCCAAAGTGTTTGACATTCGAAGTACAATTATGGCAGAATCTTCTAGAAGTGAAAAGGATGTCTACCCAAAAAATAATGCTGTGTATAAGAATTACTGGAAACATATCAAGAATACCTAAAATTCTATTCTCCAAACGACTGGATTAGACGGATTTGTTTTTTCCATTTATAGAAATAAATAAAATATGTAAACGATATTCGGGTGAACACTACGAAAACAACAAACCATTCGCCATCAGCCCCGTGAACGGTGACCGCATTTTTTTCGTGTGCTTCTTCCCCTGAGTCGATAGCTTTCAGTGGGGAAACTTTTCCGCTTATTCATAACTCTTGCTTTATTTAAGACTTATTATCGTGAGGATCGTTGCAAAGAATTCACACTGTCTCTCTGTCGGAGAGAAAAATGAGTTTGCATAGTGCTTCTGGAAGCTACCCTTCTGGTGGTAGCGCGTAGCGTTCTAATCCCTCAGCTTTGCGGGTTTGTTTACTCGTAATGATGAAATGAGATGAAAATTACTATCCATGACAAAGACGATGACGGGTTTAACGTAATCTATCACTCACCGGATTACCGAGGCACAATTCGGGATTATACATTTGAACGCGAACAAGACATGAAATCGTCTGTCATCGTCACTTTCTTGGAACTGGAGGAATAGACAATACACATTCTAACTTGAAATTGGTTGTTCTTCCAACGATTGATCCTGATCGTTCATATGGCAAAAGGATGATAAAATTTAATTCATTTTTTCCCCTGTTGGGTGTGAACCACTGCGTCCATTATTTTGAACTATTGTGGTATACCCCTTTTTTATACTACACTTCAAGCTTATCTACTACTTATTAATGGAGGAGTAGACTGAAAGCTATAGCGAGATAGGTGCCAATCAGGAATAATCTGTTTGATAAGATCTACAATCCTGATTTCTCTCATACTCGTTTGCAGTTATCATAATCGAACGGTACTGTCTCTACTTTCGTTGCATGTGATCATGATATTTCATCAATGCCGTGTTGCACAATTTCAAGCATTCCGTAACCGCTCAATCAATATTACATATTGACCACACGGAACCGGAGCAAGAAATGCAACTTGACCATTCCATTAGTATTCATCACAAGACTTAATCGAGTGGCGAAACACTCTTTCCTTCCCTCGAAATTGTTCGTTCTAGCATGAACCTTCCTTCTATTTCCTATGCTTCCATCGTCTCTGCTTTCCATCATTTCGCCATGATTTTTAACGTTCCCGATTGGATAGCCTTCGGCGTCCAGGACACTAGGGAAAACCCCAGAAAAAGAACGTGACACTAATCTCATTCGATAGAGGTTGGCACACAGAAATGATTTGGTGGTGTTGAATATTCATATCGCTGGCAGTAAATTAAATTAGCCCGGGATAACAACGATTTTTTTCCTCAGATTAAATTCCGCCCAAATTTAATCGATGAAGATGGAAAATAAATGGGGGCTATAATCGCGAGTTTCGTTTGTACCATTTTGGGCCGGTTTGTTTCGGCAAAACATGGGCAGCAGCGCCATACGCTGCTGCGTTGCAACTATTACTGCTGCTGTTGCTTCCTGGACGATAGCCAAAACGTGATGCCAAAAACATAGGCGAAACACACGCAGCATCCGTAATGAACCAATAGTCCCAAAGTTGGGCAGCGGAAACCAGATGTTCTTTAATGAACTGACGCTAGTGGTGTTATTGTGCTTGAACTTAATTTATGTGATTCGTCGCCCGCCTTGGGTTACTGGAGCTGAACGTTGCCAAAAAAGATTATATGGAAGTGTGTCTCAATCAGGTTCTCAATCTTTCTCTCTCTCTGTATCTCCGAAAAATCGTTTAGCGAAAGCAGCACTCGTACTCACGTACGTAAGTTTGTACACACGCCGTCAACACAGAAAATTTCTCCCCGCCTTTTTATTTATAGATGAAATGATGGTTAATTATACTTTCGTTTATGACCCTGCTGTTTGTTTGTCCCATTCTCGCAGACACACACACACACACACACACACACACACACACACATCACACATCGCCGCACGCCCCAACGTGGGAATGTTGATATTTTCACTGTTTGTGGTGTAAATAATAGGGCACCAGAGATTTTCGGCACTGCGGAATTGCAGATAGCGCTCAAACATCACGCGTCTCCTTCTCGAGTACCGAGAAAAGCGCCATTGCGTCTCCACCGTTTCGCCGCTAATGCTGCCTCACACTCATACTCTGTATTTATGTAGCACAATTTGACAGTTGCATACAGTTCACTTCCTCTATGAAGCTGCGGTAAATGGGCTGTCATACAATAAAGGAGAAGAGAAATAATCTTAAAAAAGTAGCTTTGCGTGGAACACAGTTTGTTTGACAGATTTGAGCGTTGTCCGCACCGTCTTCGGTGGTGATAAATTCGAGCATTTGGGGGAAAATGTGTTTTTCGTACGATTGTTGTTATCTTTGTGTTTACTACGGCTACGTGGAATATTTATTCTGAGTTAATAATTTGTGTGTGAAAAATTAATCCTTACCACCAGGGAACATCATTCATCATCTGAACATTATTCTAAGAATACATAGTTGGGGCCCAAATTTCAACCCGCGTTTTTTGTAAAGTGCAATTGCAAATGAAATCGCCGTAAAAATGCAGATTTTAAAAACATTTATTTTTGATTCGATTGAAAGTTTGTATTCCGTTTATGTTGGAGAAAATATGAGTTTTTTACAGCAATTGAGAATTTTTTGACTCAAGTGTTGCATTTGAAAGGGGCGTATCGATTTTTGTAAGAGAAATCTTTGATTATTTATATCTCAAAAACTGTTAGTCTTACCGAGATAATGTTTAAAAAAGAATTATAGAGTATTGATGTTTAAACCCTGATAAAATATACAGTGAGAGGCAAAATAAAGTTTACAAATTTTTTTTTTCTATTCCTACATTTTTCTGGTGAAAATTCAACGAAAACACAGCGTAATCATTTTTAAAATATTATTTATTGTGTTCTTTTCAAGTTTTGTTAATGTTGCGCTGGTAAAAAAAGTCACAGGAGGGTTGTGTCCGAGACACGACCGCATAGTTGACGTAGGATTCCGTTAGGCTATCTGTTGATTTTGGATATGTTTGAAGAATTACATTGTTAAATTCTTTGATAACGATTTGGTGGCCCTGAAAAGGGACGTTTTGTTTGGTTGTCCACTCCACCAGTGTTTACCGAGTGATGATGACAGAAGGATGGTAAACAGACGTTGGATGGCGCGTATTAGATAAAAGATAACCGAATTGAAACGAGATATGACGAAAACCGCACTCTGTGATCCTAGACCAGTGCTGCAATTTGTCACAGTCACTGCGTATATTTGGGCTACTATGACGACCATTGCAACATTACCGCCAAACGACGTGCAACAAAACAAATTCCTTACTCTTCGATGTTAAATAGTTTGTCAGTGTTTTGACCATCAAATCATGTTACAAGTCAGCGCACTATGATCGTCAAGACAAGAAATACAAGAAAATTCATCTGATGTAATGGAAGTTTACACTTTTACCAGGATGCATTTGTTCACTTTGCTACCTGAATATCATTATTATATAAAATGCCAAAACTTCGAGGAAAACAAAGAAACAAAGAAAATGAGTCTAAACGGACTTTCAAATACGTGAATTTCGATATCGGGCAGAAATTTCAACGAAAAGAGAAATTTCTTCATTATTTCAGCATGTAGAGATTGTTCAAGCTTTGGTCAATTATATATTCCGTTGCCTAAAAGGTTTGCAATCTCTCACACGTTATCACGTGTTAGACATAGTATTTACTTCAGTAAATACAAGAAACAACAACCGGAATGAAAATCGAAGCTTCGCTCGATGAAAATAAAATGCAATCTGCGACAATCATCAATTCATTATGGACAATTTTACCGCCTACTTGATCGATCAAACGTATTGACAAAGCTCAGTAACAGGCAAATTGTTGCGTTGTACTCTGTCAGTCACCATTTGACCGAGATTTTTGCCAGTAGGAAATGACTAGCGAGCCTCGTCAGTTGTAAGTTACATTGATGAAAACATGCAGGTCTGCCCTAGACGAGATGTCTCCTTTGATATGTATGAATGCAATAAAGAGAAAAAAACTCACCAATTATGAATTTTTCTTCTCAGTGAAAACATGTTACATATTTGAAATGGAAAAGGTAATTTTATTTTATAATTTTTACCTAATAAGTGTTTATTCAACCCAATGCGAATTTTAATTGGACTAACAACACCTAATACTATATGTAGAGCATATGGGGAATCACTTTTTTTAATATTTCTTCACTTTTCCAATCTTTCACGCCGTATAAACTTTCCTTGGGTGAAAATGAACACAACAAAACAGACAGCTTAAACCAAACGACATGTTCTCGAGCAGGAACACACCTTGGTTTCTATTTATAAAAAATGAAATAAGTCGTTTCATATATCAAGTTATTTTTAACACAACTGCTACCATATACAATCTTACACTTACAGTTGTGCTAAATTTTTCACAATACACGATCGGTCATGGATATAAAATTTCACGAAGCAACCAACATTAAAGTTCTAAGATTAAATTTTATTTGCTAGAATTAATCGTATCACTCACCTTACTTGCAATATAAAAATGCCCCCGACTTGCATATACTTGCCATGCCGTTTTCCTCCAGACAGCTTGGTTTTGATGTCTCTGTTAGGGAATACATTTCGGTAGGAACAAAAGCTCTCCCTACTTTCATGTATTTGCAATGCCGATTTCCCCCTGGCAGCTTAGTTTCGATGTCTCTGTTAGGGACCCGCCGCATGTGTCTTCAATTTCTACCAATCAGAAGTGGGTATTTCCGTTGGGATAGGGGTTGAGATTTTTCAATTGTTCGTTAGTTAGTTCCATGACATATATTATTTTCTTCAATATAAAATTTGTTATGAAGTGCCGAAATCGATTGACGCAAAAATTTCATCAATCCATTATGAAATGACTGAGCAATAAGCATTTGAAATTGGACAATTTTCACGATGTGCTCGATTTTCGATTTTCAATTTGTACCCCAATATTTTCCCGAAAGACGTAATCCTACGTCAAAAAGTTTTTCTGATAGAAAAAAACAGTTAATATTCCAAAAAAACAGGGGCAAAATAAAGTGTCCAGATCAGTACAGCTTCAAATAAATTAAACTGAAAGCAAACAAAAACGATGTAATAATGGGTATGGCCTCCTTTAGCCTTCAACATCTCCTGCAAGCGCATCGGCATACTTTCAACAAGGTTGTACAAGTGTTGTGGGTCGAGTTCTTCCTACGTGCGCTCCAGGGCATCAAAATAAGTTTTTTTTATTTGTCACACCAGTCTTATAAATCCGAGCATCGAAGATGGCCCACAGATTTTCGATGGGGTTCAGATCAGGACTTTGTGGGGACCATTCAAGGGGTTTGATGCGGCAGGAACGGAAAAATGACTTCGTCAGCTTGGCCGTATGCTTCGGATCGTTATCCTGCTGGAAAACGAAGCGCTCTTCGAGGCCCGTCTTGATGAGGGATACCTCGAGGTTTTCCCGCAGGATATTGCCATATGAATCAGCTGTCATGATTCCGTCAATTTTTACCAAACTGTCCACCCCACCCCAAGTCCACGAATTGCACCCCACATCATCACGTTACCTCCTCCGTGCCTGACTTTTCCTTGGATATGGCGGTCTTGGAGCTTCTCACCCGACTTGCGCCACACACGATCCCGCTTTTTCCGCTGTTTTCCACCGTTTTCCAGTATTCGAGCGATTTATCGGCGTGTTCCTTGACGAATTTGAGCCGCTTAGCCTTATTCACCTGGCTGATGAAAAGCCTTCTCACTGCGATCTTGCTATGGTACTCCTTCGCTTGGATGCGGCGACGGACAGTACGACGCGATACCGAAAGTTGGAGCTCTTCCTGTATCTGCCGGATCGTAATTTTTGGGTTTTTCTTCACCTCACGAATGATTTTCTTGTCCGTTCTGGCATCTGTCTTGGGCTTCCATCCTCTTCCCGGGCGATCCACCACCGATCCGAACGTTTTTATCTTCTTCGTGATTTTTGATACCGCTGTCTTGCTGATTTCGTAGTGCTTGGTCACTTCCCGGTGCGTTTGGTCATTTTTGACATCACGAAAAACCAGATTCCGGATGAACAACGGAATGGAACCGGAATTTTTTGCGTTCTCCATATTTTACAACTTATTCGAATGTAGACACCTGTTTGAATGCTCCAGAGCCAAGCCAGTTGTTTATGAAACGTCAAAATAGACAAAACAAACAAATTCGAGGGGCCTCACGATGGAAACTTATCGAAATGATATCGATTTTCGAGTTGGACATTTTATTTTGCCCCTGTTTTTTTTTTGGAATTTTAACTGTTTTTTTTTTCTTTTTACCAGCGTAACATTAACAAAACTTGAAAAGAACATAATAAATTATATTTTAAAAATGGTTACAACGTGTTTTCTATAAATTTTAACCAGAAAAATTAAACAAATGGAAAAAAAATAATTTGGACACTTTATTTTGCCCCTCACTGTACACTGAGAAAAAATTAGTACTCTTTTTTATTTACAAATAAAACTTTGATTTGCAATATGTAAAATACGTATTCCTTAATTTTTTTATTTTTTTTATATAAAATAGAAGTTATGTAGAAAATTTAAAAAAAAAAAGTCCTAGATGATAAAACTACTTTTGAAGAATTTTGAAAAATATCGATTTTTTATGAATTTTCGAAACTTCGAATTTTTGAATGTTAACAATCATTTTTAGACACAAATTATGAATCCTAATGTGATTTAAAACAAAAAAGCTCATTATCAATCTCCTTCTAAATGCAGCCATTCTCGAGATATTTAAAAAAAAATTTAATTTTTTGTCTTTTTAATAATAAAAAGACCCTTTTAATGTGTTTGTCGTGTTATACTATCATGTTCATGAAATTTTATGAATTTGCTTATAATTTCCGACAATTTTTCCAAATACAACATTATACTGACAATATATGTTCAAGAGTTACGTTGAAAAAATTTGAAAATATGTTGGTTAATAAAATTTCGTGTCTTGAAGCGTCAAATGAGCAAATAAAATCATCTGTTTACCAACGCTTTAAAATGTTTGTATATGTGGAAGCAGACATCTTTTTCTTTTTTCTTTAGTCATCTTTTTTGGGATTGCACCCAAAGTCCAAACGATGTCAACGGGGATCGACCCAAGGCCGGCTGGAATGCAAGGCTGTTTTACACGATCACGCTATCAACATAGCTGTTGCGCAAATGCGTGAGAATTAATCAAGCAAATGAAACCAAATTACGTTTCAGGGTGCAATATATGTTTTTACGGTGGTTAGACACTTCACCCCCACCTCTCTAAGGGGGAGCTACCATACAAACGAAAGACAAATTTCTGCATAACTCGAAAACTAATCAAGCGAATAGAGCCAAATTTGGCATGCGAAGGTTTTAGGGGACACGAAACGTCTCTTCGTTGAACAGATACTCTTCCCTTCTCTATGAGGGAGGGGGGGACTGCAATACAAATGAAGCAAACGGAACCAAATTTGGCATTTGGAAGTTTTAGGGGCAAAAAACATTTCTAATGTGGTTTAACACTTCTCCCACCTTTCTAAAGAAGAGCCGCTATAGAAATGAAACACAAATTTCTGTATAAATCGAGAACTAATCAAGAAAGTGGAATCAAATTTGGCATATGGAGGTTTTAGGGAGCAATAAATGTTTTTATTGTGGTTTGACACTCCTTTTCCCTCTCTAAAGAGGGGGTTGGGGAGGGTGCTGAGCAACTTGAGAACTAATCAAATTAATTTTGGGCGAGACGAAGTTTGCCGGGTCAGCTAGTAGCATATAAACATATTCACACGTGATTAAAAATAAGGTGTGATTACTGACATGTCAAAATGTTATTGAATCAAAGTTATATTCAGTTCCGTCGCTTTCGTTTCGTTGAAGACCGCAATGAGCTGATAGTCTCAGCAGATTCGTCTCAAGATATTTTTGTAAGATAATTATGATTTTAATGATTTATTGTCTGTATGTTGTACGTTTCGAGAACACCTAAATGGTCTGACCTGAACCTCGGGTCTAAAAAGGTTGCAATCAGATAATTTTGATTTTCTTCTAGGTAGTTAAAACGACCTCTCCGGTAAAAAAGAACATATCTTAAAATAAGAGATGAATTTTTCAAAGTTAACATGTTTTTAGTCTTCGTTCAATATTTCTATGCGACTATACTGAATCTATGCGATTAGAACCCAATCAATACGCTAGTGTCTGAATCGGTACAGTAGTTATGAATTTTTGACAAAAGTCATTTTTGGGATAAAGGCGAAAAATGGTATTTTGAACCATTGGTTAAATATGAAAAATAATGACTTAAATACGCAAGAAAAACATCTCTGATTTTGAGATGGGTTATGTTAAAAATCCTCAGATTTCTAGAAAAAAAAATAAAAAAATAAAGCGTCCTTGATCCCGAGACCATGAAAACCATAAAAAACAAATACTATCAATAAAAACGGAAACAGAATTTAAGTTTTCTGCAAATAACCCTCTACAGCCCAAGCCCGTCTTTAGACGGGCTCCACGGATTCTCTTTTCAAATAATTCAGACATTATTTTCAATGTTCACCCCCACTAGAACGCCTTTAGAATATTTTCATCTATCACACATACGCATTGGTTTTATGATGGCAGCTTTCTGCTAGGAGTATTTAATGTTGAAAGTCGGAAATTCGAGATGAAAGTGGAATAGTTTTTTTTAGATAAAAAAAAACATGGGTCTTAGAGAGTTAAAGTAGTCATTTTAGGAAAACATTGAAAAAAGAGATTTTCCGGACCACCGTAAAACGGAAATGGTCACCCTAACGAAAAAATAAAAAAAATATATACGGGTCTAATTGTGTGCGATGAAAAACATATCTACCACTTTTCACGAAAATCTGAGAACCACTATATCGGTTTGACATGGAATAGCTGTATACATATATAACGTTACTCAGATTCAAATATCGTTCATCAGTCGAACAATCTTCCTTATAGAGTGAATAACAGTATACCAAAATAAACTAATAAAAATAATAGATACATCTTTAAAAAAATTGCGGATCATGCCGTTTATCTGTAATTTTTTTTTTTCATTGTATATTTTCTCACGTCTAAACATGGATACTCTATAACTCTTTCCAAGACACTATTTCGGTACGACTCATAGTTTTTGAGATAAAAATTATCAAAGATTTATCTTACTGTTGACACTTATATGTGTTATCCGGGAGAAAAATGCGCACGCAACTTAATTAGATTTTGGGAGATACAGGATGCAGCCATAAACTGTATATCCGCGTTGACGGCATTGAGTTTCGAATTACGAAATGGGGGATTTGGCATGACAATATCGGTTTGCAGAAAAAATGAACATACTTTTAAAATGAAAATTATGAATGAAAATTATTTTTCCGAAATCAAATTAGTACTCTATGTAAATGAAAATCGCTTTCGCTTGCAAGTAGTGAAAAAATAACGTCAAGAAAAAATTTTCATACAAATTTTAGTAATTCAAAACTGCCTTAGAGTAATCTAATAGAGAAGAGTTGGTTTCATACAAACTAATGTCGTATCCAGATGTCGAAACCATTCCGCCGTCAACGCGAATTGAGGATCGTTTCGAAAATTGTTAAGAATGTATGGGTTAAAATCCATGTATAGAAGAAAGTCGGAAATATCAAATCTGAGCGAGCTTACATATCGCACTCTTGAATACTCTCCACTGGCGCGCAGTCGGCCACCATAATTTAAAAGATAATTGTATTGTAATAATTGTTAACTGTAGAATAAGTGTATGTAAAGATTGCTAAATGTAATTCAAGTAAAGTCTGTAGATCAAATTAAATGTGATGTAATTGGTGTGAACGGTGTTTTATTCCATAATTGCTCGTTTGAAAATATCACATTGCTGTGAGAGAGAAGGGTGAAAATCGAACGAAGAAGTACACTGCAGGGGACAATCACGAAATCAGGAACAAGCCGAAATACCATTCAGCAAGCGCTGCAACACTTACTAAAATCGATACGCCCTTTTCTAAAGTTACACTTGAGCCAAAAAAATTCCAATTGCTGTGGAAAACTCAAAATTTCCTCCAACCTAAACGGAATTCGAACTTTCATTCGAATCAAAAATACTCATGTTTTGTCATTTGTCGATTTCATTTGGAATTGCTCTGAAGCTAATTCTTACGACGAAAAATATTTTTTATATTTTTTCTGTATAGGGTAGATGATATTGGTTTGTCCGATTTAGTGTGTCTAGTAAATGCAGTGTCTAGTAAATGCAAATCGATTTTTTTCATGAAAAGCACATATAATCAATACGATTTTGGGTTTGTTGAAAAGCCCCAAATCTGTAATTGCTAATACTACCATATAGCGTTGTAATTATTCAAATTTTTATGTGTTTTAATGATTTTCCTCAAAGAGAAATTACATTCATAGTTTGTCCAGCTCTGATCATGGTTTGTCCAAAAAATTATCATTTTTTGTCCGGTTTTAGAAATCACCATTTTTGAATGAAAAAAATCGAATTTTCAAGTAGATGTTGCATTTATTATTGTTTGAGTTTACTGTCATCATATTGATCCATTCATAGTTTAGGCTTTCTTCAGAATATTGCCTTTTCTTGGGCATTTAAAAAGGGTTCACCTCAATACACTTAACACAGAGAACCTTTGGGCCTGATTCTCGAATACGGTGAAAACGAAATGAAGTGTGTCCGCGATGACAACTGTACGGTGTCGACATCTGGATACGAAATTAATTTCCCACTGAAAAAGATTATTACAATATATAATAAACTTAAGGTAAAATTTTGGTATGAGATTATTTTAGCATACGAAAAAAACAATGTTTTACATTCACATTGAACACTAATTTGCTACGGAGATGTGAATTTTCATTAATAACAAGCTGACCCGGCAAACTTCATCCCGCCCAAAAATTATTTTTCGTTATCACATCCACCACACCCCCCCCCCCCTCCCAAATTTGATTCCATTTGCTTGATTAGTTCTCGAGTTATGTGGAAATTTGTGTTTCATTTGTACAGCAGTTTTAATTGAAGAAAACTAATTTAATTTTTATTAAAAACAACAGTGGCAAAAAAGTGCCCACTTCATTTAGGCTCCATAGAAGATAAATTGAAAAAAACGAAAACCATTTTATTAATCAACGTGTTCTTTTCTGCCGTAATCTCGTAAGCGACTGAATTGACATTTTACTTCTTTTGTTATAGATCGATAAAGAATACCAAATACTCTCGAAAAAACTGCTAAGTTTCACAGAAATGAAAGAAAATGACCAGTACAAACTTGAAAACGGATTTTTCGCTATGATGTGATGTATGGTCAAATTCACTGTGGTGCGATGTGATTTGGAATCTGATCTGATGGCATAGTAAATTTCACACGACATCTTTCAATGTTGTTTTAAAACTACAAACCATGTACCTGGAATATCTGTTTCAAAATCACATCAAATATTTAAATTCGTAAAATCAAAATCAAACACACATCAATCTGGGATAAATGATTGCTCTGAATTTATCCTAGATTAGAGTGTGTTTCTGTTTTCACATTGTACATAACGATTTTAACTAAGTAATTAGAACGTATCAATTCTACTGTTGGTTACAAGGTATTCTCAATAGTGTTGTTTATCATCACAAAGACATCTTGACTATGTATACTTTCCTCGATTGCTCAATTCATTTTTCGGATGAATTGAAGACACTCAGCTTCAATTCATCCGAAGGGTGATTGAAACCTCCTCCAACCGCGCCCCAGTGCTTCCAAATTGTAATTTTTATGATAACACTAGTTTTGTTAACACTGGCATCGAGAATTTCCACAAATTGTCGATGGAGTTGAGGTCCGGGCTTTGTGGAGACCATTCCAGCGGTTTGATTCGACAAGACATTCGGTTAAACAGCTCTAATTTTATTTCGTCCTTACGGAAAACTGTTTCCCAACTATAGAGGCTTATCAGAATGCTTCCTAGCAAATTTAAGGCGTTTGATCGCCAGAGCAATCCCCCACTCCGACCGTTTTAAGTTTCAGAAAATTTTTCTCAACCGCTGCCTTGCTTAGAAAATTCAAAAAATGACGAGGTGGGCACCTTATTTTGCCTATCATCTATTTTAAAGCCTTGATTGACACATGTCCCGATACTGTTGCCTTGTCGATACTAGATGGTAATCGACATTTTAAGAAGGTGGAAGTTTCATCCTCTCACCTCGTTATCTTTTCTTTTCCGGAAGACCGTTTCTCATGAAAGATCAATCAAAAGCTCATTAAATATAGAAACAAAGAGCAAAGTTGATTTGAAGCTGGAATCCCAGACCGTACGGATCAATAGAAGTTCCTCAACCCACAGTTCCGGCACATTTCTGCAAACAAGGAAGAATACAATGAATAGAATGAGATCCATCATGAATTTAAATGACAGACGGTGGGCCGAAATTTTCATTTGTCTTTGTTTGCCATCAAAAAGATAAACATTGTTTTGCATACTCAAACAGAGCATTCGTTACGTTGTGTGCCGATGGGCAGTCCGTCACCGGTTTATTTTCGATCCAAAATAGAAGAAAAGCGTCTGTTTCAGATTGTGAGAATAGCTTGAAATATGATATGTAAAAAGAAATGAGATGACAGTATAATGACAACAAGCGTCTAACTCTCTTGGTATATTGTTAGTGATTGAAACATCAGATGATGTCTTATTTTTCAGAACGAAACATCTCATGGCTGTTGCAAAATTGGGTATTATATGGGTTATTGAACACAAGCGTCATACAAATCACGTAATTTCAGATCATTAGTCTCACTCAACATCGCTCAAGAGGTCCTTGTGTGAAAATTCCACTTACTCCCTACGCTCGTCAGACGAGTGAGAAAAACTCGCGCTTGGGGGGTGATACGATGTGCGAAATATAACCATCCATTCATTCTTTACCTTAAGCCGTGTCCACGAAAGTTGTGGGCAGATGGGGGTGGCATATGATTTGCAAGGTGTCCCAACCAGCTAACATGGTTCGACTTTATTTTTCCGCGGGTAGCATCACATACATGCAAACAAACACAAACACACACGACGCAGCTCAATTTATCATACTCCGCGGATTGGCGCGCGCTCTCAATCCGAATCTCCGGCCGTTGCGTTGTCGTTGGCAGTCAAAATTTCGAGCCAATGTCCAAGTGATTTTTTTTTCCTGTTTTTATTGGTAACGTAAATTTCAGTCTCATTTGAGCAGCGACTCAAACCGGTCGCGTACTCCATCCGAGTGAGAGTGTGATCCAAGCGGGGATTTTGTGCTCGGTCGCACCTTGAATGCCTCCGCATATAAATATTTATTTTTACCCTCTCGAGTTCGTGGAAATACACACCACTTGATGAACCGTGAATTTTAGTGCAGCTCTTGGCTCAATTAAGTGAACGTAAAATCCGTGCCTCCGTCTGGCGTCTAGCCTAACCGTAAACCGCCTTTCGTAATCGCGTTTGTGTATCAAACAATTCGCGCGGCTCAGTCTGTTTCTCTCGAGGTCGTTGATCCGCACAGCAAGCAATCTGCCCAAGCGGACAGCCAACGTGTGTCGTGCCCAAGATGAATTTGATGTTCCGGAAAAACATACGCGAGGGCGGAGGGAGATCCGGTGGCGGTGGATCCAAGAGCAAGATCAGTGCCCGCCATCAGCGCAAGGCGCGCGAGAGTTTCGGTGGTTCCGGTGCGGACGAGTATCACTATCGGACGCACATTTTCTTTTCTCCAGCACACCTCAAGGCGGACAACGAAGGTTACTTCCCATTCCCCCGAGAACCCCCCTTCATCACCACCACTCCACGACAGAGAGATTCTTCAGTACAACTTCTAGATAAATGCCCACCCAAAAACATCCTCCCTCCCACCAAAAACAACAACCACTTGCAATTGGCCCAATTGGCGCGAAACTTCCACGAAAATTCTCCGATCGAAACCCATCGAACTCGTAACCGAGAGGACCTGTGGGTTATTAATAGGAAAAACCATTCCCGAGTTCACAGTTCCAAAATAGATTTCCAATCAATCGGAACCACGCAGATAAACAAAAAAACGACACCCAAAATCGGTTCTCAGTGAAGGGAAAAAAGTAATATCGAAAAGTGTGTCCTTTGATCACCATACAGGAGCAAATATAAGCGAGAAAAAAAAACAAACAATTTGAGTGCGCGCTCTCTCTGGCAAAAAGTCAAAGTATTTCTAAGCAGTGAAAAATACTACTCCAATGCACATTTTCACAGCTGCATGTAAGCCGGTGTGATTTCAGCTAATATTCGACAGGAGAAACAAACAAACAAAAATCGGGTGTTTGGTTTCCTAACCGAAACCGCGACGGTAATTGCTAACCGAGCGTGAACCGAACGCAAACAATGGCTAAGCTGATTCGGAAAAGTGGATATGATTTTGCAACGGTGATGAAAGGTAGTTACACGGGGCGAAGAAGTTGATGGTATTTTCTTTGAACGCAGCATGGCAGGAGCTTCGGGATGCATTGAACAGTTCGGCGCATATCCGTACCATGTGTTACTAACTGTTGCTAACTAACTCCTCCGAGTGGCAGACAAACCGAAGAATAATGGAGCACTTTCTTCCTAAGAATGGTTTTATGTTCGTCTATTCATCTTCGTCTATCTTCTGAATTTATTCCTTCTGGATCTAATCTGCGTAGATTCAGTGAGCTGTCCAGTGGAATCTTAAATCCCGACACTCAAATATGTATCACTCAGAAATCTGGAACATTTGTATACAAAAAACGATGTATCAGTGTTTTAAAAGTATGTCATGTATGATGCTTCGGAACATCGGATGGCCAATCAGTGTTCTAAAGTGCCGAGTTCATATAGTTTTCTATAATATAGAATTGAAATCATACGCTCTGCCTAAAAAAAAAGTTCTAGGCTGTAACCTGTGGCCATAGAATTATCAGACCCTTTCCGAAATAGTACATTTATGCCAACAAATTCATTCATCGGAACATGTTCCAAGCGTATTTTTCGGAATCGACTTCATTTCTCGTCGCAAATGTTCTTCTATGCCTTCTATCGACTGAAAACAACCGAAACAGTACATGCGTATACGATGGATTTCCGTGATATTTGTTAGATTTCAGCCAAATTTTTGTTCCCAATGGAAGTCTCGCAGAATGGAGCGTTATCATGGCACAAAATTCAAGAGTTTTCTTTCCTCAAATTTGCTCTTTCCGACGAATTAACTCTCTCAAACGCCACATAACCCCCAGATTTTGAGTGCAAAACATCACGACAATCAAAGACAATATTCGTCATTTTTGTTACCACGATCACGCAATTACGCGTTACCGAAAGCAAACCATATTTTGTTTAGTCACATTGTAATTGTCGGTCCCAGTTACCAACGCTAACCTACCAAAAAAAAGTAAAATAATCTGTGCCTAGAGGCATGGACGGATACCTGATTTTGGGCTTCGAGGACAATACCTTTTTTGAATTGACTTCTTGTAATTGTTCAGCAATCCGTAAATTAAACTCATTTAATACTCCAAATGTTTGATACAGCAACTGAACTGAATTTCAAACAGGTTGTAAAAGTTGTAGATTTTGGAACCATGAATTATTAATACATTATACTTTCAATAGTAAACTTTACATAAAGGGTGTGTCACATCAAATTGCATCACGGAAAAAACGCTGTAGAAATTCGCCCAGTAGACCGATCCTTTTGAAAATTTTATACAGTAAAATAAAAACTATTAAACAGCTTTTGGCATTTTCTTTTTATTCATACTTCGAGCCCAAGCCCGTATGCTCGCACCTTCCTCTTTACCCCGTCCATAAGGTTCTGTACAACGTCAGGTTGTAGTTTTTTTTTGAACAGAAATCCATTTTCTCTTGAAGTCCGCCTCCGATTTGACAACTTTTGGGTTCTTCCGGAGGGCCTGCTTCATAATCGCCCAATATTTCTCTATTGGGCGAAGCTCCGGCGCGTTGGGCGGGTTCATTTCCTTTGGCACGAAGGTGACCCCGTTGGCTTCGTACCACTTCAACACGTCCTTTGAATAGTGGCACGAAGCGAGATCCGGCCAGAAGATGGTCGGGCCCTAGTGCTGCTTCAATAGTGGTAGTAAGCGCTTCTGTAGGCACTCCTTAAGGTAAACCTGCCCGTTTACCGTGCCGGTCATCACGAAGGGGGCACTCCGCTTTCCGCAAGAGCAGATCGCTTGCCACACCATGTACTTTTTGGCAAACTTGGATAGTTTCTGCTTGCGAATCTCCTCCGGAACGCTGAATTTGTCCTCTGCGGAGAAGAACAACAGGCCCGGCAGCTGACGAGAGTCCGCTTTGACGTAGGTTTCGTCGTCCATTACCAGGCAATGCGGCTTCGTCAGCATTTCGGTGTACAGCTTCCGGCCTCGCGTCTTCCCCACCATGTTTTGCCTTTCGTCGCGGTTAGGAGCCTTCTGAACCTTGTATGTACGCAGGCCCTCCCGCTGCTCGGTCCGCTGGACGAATGAACTTGACAAATTCAACTTATTGGCGACATCCCGGACCGAACTTCTCGGATCACGTCTAAACTGCTTAACTACGCGCTTGTGATCTTTTCCACTGACGTAGCATTCATTTTTGCCGTTCTTCACCTTCCGGTCGATGGTTAGGTTCTCGAAGTATCGTTTTAGTACTCTGTTGAACGTGGATTGGACGATTCCCAGCATCTTACCGATGTCCCGATGTGACAACTCCGGATTCTCGAAATGAGCGCACAGGATTAATTCACGATGCTCTTTTTCGTTCGACGACATTTTTCCAAATTTACGAAAAAATTGACAGTGAAGCATGGCCAACGTGATCTATACACTCTTATCTGAATATAAGCGAAAGCTGAAGATATAATTCCTAAAAATTAAATTTCTACAGCGTTTTTTCCGTGATGCATTTTGATGTGACACACCCTTTAGACTGACCAAACGTACCATTTCCCAACCATTTTGGTTGCCCCGTCTTTTTACCAATCTGTACCGTATTTTGAGTATAAAAATATATATATTTATTTCTTTATCATTACTATCAATATTTTTCCTTCGAATGAACTGATTGGAATTTGGATTTTAACTTTGCTCAGAGTGTTCGCAGAAATAGAGTTTGTCTGCCAATTGTGTGTTATTGTGTTATTGTTCGGCGACTTGTGTTATTGCGACTTCGTCGGTGAACATTATGAAAAATTGCTTGAGCATGGTAACGCACTATTCCTTTCTCTTGGACTTTTTATCGAGAGGAGTATTTTTGACTGATAACCTTCCTATTTCCATTCACAAGAAAAACGTCTTGTTGTACTACGCGATTAATTTGGAAACCAGGGTCTCAAACTGCGGTTACTTTTCACCACAGATCGTTAGTGTCCTTTCACACATAACTTGACCTTGTTCAGACAATGTTGCTGAAATTGCTGTTGATTTTGATTATTTTATTAGAATTCTTGAACAGAAAAAGGAAGAAATGTTTTTTGACAAATGAGGTGCAAACTATTCTTAGAAGTCTTGTTGATTGAGGTAGAATACCGGAGGCAAAATTTCTTAAAATTGTTTCGAAGTAGCATTAGTAAATAACCTGCCTGTTCAGATAGGTGAAAACATTTTGTTTGATGAGCGTACAATGATTACTGAAATTATAATTAATGGAATAAAAAGGTGGACCAAAGGGCTGTGCCTCATTCACCCGAACACCATTCACCCGAAACACGATATCCCTAAACACATTTACCCGAATGAAATTCACCCGAATGTAACAAATACCCGAATGCGACATATGCCCGAATAGACATTTACACGAATGCGACAAATACGACAAATACCGAATGCAATAAATACCCGAATGTAACAAGCACCCGAATGTAACATTTACCCGAATGCAACATTCATCCGAATGAGAAGAAAAGAATCCGACAAATCAGATTATGACTTTTGTCGTGTCTCCTGTTGATGAATAAGATTAAATCGAAACAACATGAAAAAGCAACAAAAATACGAAGTGAAATGAGAAATTGTAATGAGGAAATTTGGAAATGATTTTGAAGACTTCGCGGTGTCATTTTTTTAAATTAGTGTACGCACAATTGACATGCTGTCTTCTTTCCTTTCCGTATTGATCTTTAAGACCCTGAGATCATTCAAAAATGAGCATGCCATACAAATGAAACACAAATTTTTGCATTACTCAAAAATTAATTAATCAAATGAAACGAAATTTGGCATGTGGAGGTTTTAGGGTGCAATAAATGCTTCTATGGTGGTTAGATAATCCTCCCTCTCTCCTAGGTGGGGCTGCCATAAAATTGAAACACAAATTTCTGCATAACTCGAGAATTTATCAAGCAAATGAAGCCAAATTTGACATGTGGAGGCTTTAGGGTGCAATGAATGTTTTTACAGTGGCTAGAGACTCCACCCCCTCTCTAAGAGAGAGCTGCCATACAAATGAAAGACAAAGTTCTGCATAATCCGAAAATTTATCAAGCAAAAGGAGCCAAATTTGTCATGTGAAGGTTTCAGGGGACACGAAACGTTTCCATGGTGAATAGCCACTCCTCCCCTCTTTCTGATCGGGGAAGGATTACTGCCATACAAATGAAACATACATTTCTGCATAATTCAAGAACTAATCAAGCAAACTGAACCAAATTTAGCATGTGGAGGTTTTAGGGGGCAAGAAACATTTCTATAGTGGTTCAACACTCCTACCACCTTTCTGAGGAGGAGGGGGGGATATTTATATGATGGTATGATACTCCTCCTTCCTCTGGAGTGGAGAGGGGGTCCCATAAAAATATTGCACGTATTTCAACCATAAATATTCCAACCAAACATGCCAATTGATAATTGTCGGAAAACTCTGAAGGAAAAAGGGAAAATTCGGAAAATTAAATTCCCATATGTTCTACAATCACATAGTGACAAGTGCTGTTAGTCCATTTGATGTTTGCGCTAACGAAATTGATCTTGGTTCGAAACTGGAAATGGATTTTGATGTGATGAAACGCACTCCTACACCATCTTCTATCTACAGGTTTTCCAACTTTAAATTCCGAAAGTAAATTGAAATAAAACACACTTAGAATTCGAATTTCGATGAAACTTTTATTTCAAATTAAAGTTTGGTTTATGCCATTATGTGTGAAATACAACATCATTCAAATGTCCACCTAGGGCTTCCTGGCACACCTTGATCCGGAACAGGTAATTTTCGATGACTTTTCGGCACATATAGGGCGTTATCTCGGTCATAACTTCACGAATGTTGTCATTCGAATGTTCAAGAGTTTGCGGAGAGTTGGCATAGACACGGTCTTTCGCATAACCCCACAAAAAAAAGTCTAGTGGGTTCAAATCGCATGCTCTGGACGGCCAATTGGCATCACCAAAACGCGAAATTATGCCCTCAAATTTCGTTCGCAATATGGCCATGTTCGGTCGTGTTGTGTGGCACGTGGCGCCGTCCTGCTGAAACCACATGTCATCCGTATCCATATCTTCAATTTGTGGCAAAAAAAATCGGTTAACATGCGACCATAGCGCTCACCATTCACAGTTACCGTCTTGCCGTCCTCATTTTCAAAGAAATACGGCCCGTTGACTCCACCAGACCATAATGCGCACCAAACAGTGACTTTTGGCGGATGCAATGGCCTTTCAACAATCACGTGTGGATTTTCTGAGCCCCATATATGAAAATTTTGGGTGTTCACATAGCCACCGAGCTCGAAATGTGCCTCATCGCTGAAGAAAATTTGATGCGAAAATTCAGCATTTTGCTGCTGTTGTTCGTTTACCCAATCGACGTATGCCCGACGCATTCCATGGTTACCACGCTCTAATTTTTGTACCAGTTGGACTTTATATGGATGTAGGTGCAAGTCCAAACGCAAAATTCGCCACAATGATGTGTTTGACAAGCCCAATTGCTGAGCACGCCGTGGAATCGAAACATTCGGGTCATCCTCCACACTGGAAGCAACAGCAGCAATATTTCCGGCCGAACGCACATCACGATGATGCACAGGTTTCACAATATCCGCTACGGATCCAGTTTGTTCGAATTTACGCACTACATTAGCGATTGTGTGCTCTGTAGGCCGTCCATGACGACAAAAATCCGTCCGTAATGCTCGAAAAACATTTGCCGGTTTTTCTTCATTTTTATAGTATAATTTAACAAAATTAACACGTTGTGCGATGCTAAAACGATCCATATTGTAAAATGGCAGACATTCAACTAACGATATGACGCTTTGGTTGACAGCTATGTCAAACGGTTGTCAGCTCAGGGCTGTATACTTTCGGAAGCCCGAAATGGAAAACCCTGTATATCAATAAAAAAGTATCGCCGAATGTGTTGATTAGAGCAGAACTAGAGGAAGGAGTTGTCTGATTTAGGGCTGTCTTTATTCTATCATATTTTCTTTATTCGGGCTGTCTTTATTCTATCATATTTTCTGTATAAAACGTTTATTCGGAGAAACATGTTATTTGCAAGTGGTTGAAAAATCTTGAACAAGCATTTTGTCTAAAAATAATCTGATATTATAATGACGAGTTCTGTTAGAAATACTAGGAATTTTATAGTTAAAGGTAAATTCAACGGGGTCGATTAGAAGATCAATCAATGAACAGTTCTGCGATTGGACCCATGAACTTGCTCATAGTAAGAAAATGTGAATGTTTGAAGGTATTGATAACAAAAAACAAACGTTGGGCGTGACGAAGTTTGCCGGGTCAGCTAGTATATTATCAAACTGCATTCTTTCACTTTTTATTATTTTGAAAAGGAATTCATCCAACGCCGCTATTTCTCGAATTGCAATACCCACGAGAAATACGATTTTTTTAGATGGACATACATAACGAATATGACGAATAAATGAATATACGAATATGATCTTTATATAACACTCAATCAGGTGAATGTCTTTCGGGTGAGTGGGTTTCGAGTAATTGTGACACAATCGTGGTATGGTTGTGTCCCATTCACCCGAATTCCATTCACCCGAAACACGTTTACCCGAAGCACATTTACCCGAATGTAACGCATACCCGAATGGCATTCCCCCGAATGTAACAAATACCCGAATACAACATATACCCGAATGGACATTTACCCGAATGAACATTTACCCGAATGCAACGTTTACCCGAATGCGACATTTACCCGAATGGGATGTTTACTCGAATGAAGAAGGAAAAATTCCGACAAATCAGTTTATGAGTTTTGTCGAATCTGCTGTTAGGAAGTTACGAAGTAAACTGAGAAATTGTAATGAGGAAATTCGAAAAAGATGTTGAGGACTTCGCTGTGTTATTTTTAGAAATTAGTGTAGGCAAAATTGACATGCTGTCTTCTTTCCTTTCCGTATTGCTTTTTAAGACCAAGAGATCATTCAGAAATGAGCATGGGTTATGAAATATTCCGAAAATTAAACAGGTAACTTGAACATAAATTTTTTCAATGAAAATGTGAAAAGAATAGATAAGAAAAAATGGTACTTACGAATTTGCCGCCGAAGCGCAATTTTTCTCATAAGTTTATTATTTCGTGATGAAATTTATTTTGAAATCAAACGGGGCGAAGTCCCCGTTTAACGAGGATAAGTAATCGAGGCGGCACCAAACCGCCAAGGTGACGTAATCCGAGTAGGCCGCCGACCCGCCGTGGGAAGCGGCGACCTCTCGCAAACAAACCTGTGTTCTACCGATTGCCCGGTTTGTTTGAAACATAGGAGACGATCCTTCAGTCAGGTCCGACCGAGCGTTAGCGAGCGTCGGACGGCATACGTTTACCTGGTGCATTACGTTTGCCCGGTTAATTATGCATGTCATGCATTTTGATTGCCTGGTTGCAAACGTGATGCACCAGATAAACATATGACGTCCGACGCTCGTAAACGGGCTGCGTCATTCATAAGAATGGATGGACTTAATAATACGTTATAAAACTGCATTCTTTCACTTTTCATTATTTTGAAAAGGATTTTATTCAATGACAGAGTTTCTCGAATTGTACTTCCCACGAAAAATACTTTTTGAATGGAAATGAAAGTATGAGACAAATATGATCTTCATATAACACTGATCAGAATTAAATATACAAGTACAAATACAAATATAGTAAAATTTGTGTATTATTTGAATATATCCTTCTTTTGGGTAAGTGTCGCTTTCGGGTAGATGCTACATTCGGGTAATTGTTACATTAGGGTAACTGTAGCAATCGGGTAAATGTTACATTCGGGTAAATGTTACATTCGGGTAATTGCTGCATTCGGGTAAGTGTAACATTTAGGTAGATGTTATATTCGGGTAGCTGTCGGTTTCGGGTATTTGTTACATTCGGGTGAGTGGAATTCGGGTAAAAGTGACACAATCATGTGGTATACCTATATATACCAACCGGTCAAAATGATCGATAGTGATTTTTAATGTTTCTAATACCAAAAATTGCTTAGAAACTGTCAGCCATTCAAAGTTTCCGGAACAATTACTGCTTTTAAATCACAAAACTTTGTATTTTGTAATATGTTGTGATGCAATTTTATTTTCTTATTGACAGTTGTTACATACGGTAGAAATAAGTAAGGTCAAAATTAGTGCAGTTGAAATACTTACAATATTGTGGACAATTGTGTTGGTTTTTTTTTTAATTTACAGTTATTGTAGTTTGCAGTGTAAGTAAATTGTGTATATTTTTGTTATATGATTGACTATGATTGCCGATTGTTTTGTGTTGCAAATTATGCAGACGTGATGCTAAATATAAACAAGGAGGGAAGATAGCGGGAAGGAAATATTTACGCTAGGGTATTAGTAATGAATCTCTGCTGAGGCAAATATTCAGCCTTTTTTCAAAGAGTTAACATTGTTTGTTTTCTGTCATCAATGTATTGAACTGACGCTATGGTGAAGCAGGTGTTAAGCTTGTGCATCAAAAAATTATGTGGGGAATAACAAGTTATTCAATAAGTTATATTAAGTTATTAATTTATTTGGGCTCGCGTGCCATTCGCAAAACTGCTTTCAACTAGGATTGCATTTGCGCTAATCTTGATCATAATGAAGCGGTGCTACTCTTTTCAAGGTTGTTGAAATTAACAGATATAGTTTATGTCATTTATTTAGTCACAAATAAAGTAAATGTCGTTCTGAAATTTTGTATGTGATTTGGCTTCGCTTGCCAGTAGCAAAACTTTCTCCACTAAGAATGACAGCTGCGCTTATCTCGAGCATGTATTGTTCTGCGAGCACGAGAATAAATCATCAAACAATTATCATCAAATGATTCTACAATAAAAAAGAGCATTTCAGAGCGACCAAACTGGGAGAATGGTTATTTCAAAATTTTCGTTGCATTATAAAATTATATCAGCAGTTGAAAACAAGCGACTTGAATTGAACCACAGCGTAGTTCTACGTTTTTGAGATCTTGGTAGCTCACAGTTCCATGTTTTCTCTCAGTATACATATGAAAATTAAAAGAGCGTCGTCTGCTAGCGGGTGATTTAAGAACATCCGACTAGAGGGATATACTTATTTATTGATCGTTAGATGTGATTTTTTACCATCCCTGGTCACACAGTCACGATAGTGTAGTGTGAATACAAATGGGGCCATTTCTCCCACAAAATGATACACCGCGTTGGTTTTGATGCCGTCTGGTGGAAAGTGCTTGTGTTTTTTTGCATTATACATGTGAATTAAAGTGGTTGAGAAATGTGGAATAATGATAATGGTAGAAAACATTATAACCGCCTGTGACCGAGTGTGTAGCAACCAGTGCATGCATTGCAGTACATGCATTGACATGACGAAACAAATTGCACCATATGACCAGTTTGTGTATTGTCCTCGTAAGTGAAATGAATAAATCATTCCATCTTCAACTGCTTCTACACTACCACGCTAGCTATCGGCCCTTTTCAGGGTTATCAAAAATTTCTACGGAAGCGTCATTTCTAAAACTTTTAAGGTATTCCAAAATAATATCCAAAATGATGGAGTAGTGAATTGAAATGAATGAAATCCATAGTCTTACGTCAACTATGCGGTCGTGTCCTGGGCACATATTTCCTATATGGGTAGAGTGTAGAAATCGATAAAAATGCTATATATCTCCAATCATCACATCAAAAAAGGATATGTGGTACCATCTGTCAGGAAAATCCGCATTTTGTATCTAGTTTAATAATAATAAATTCAGATAGGCTCAGCTGTTCATATTTTACTCTCATCCATCCAAGTGTTGTTGAGTCACATTCGAATGTGATGTAATCAGTTTGGTATGTCAAACATGCTTACTACCGACGAACGCTAACAAGTTCAATAATATGAAATATGCACACATATGTTGAGTTATAATCCACAGACATTTTTTTCCTGACATCCTAACCCCATTACATATTAAAATTGTCGAAAATTCCGGACAGGCAACGATAGAACTTCATCATTTGCCGATGCGAATCCCTTGGTTTTAGAATAGAATTAATACATTCGCTTGGAATAGAAAAAACGGAAAAATTGCGCGAAAAATAGAGACTACTGGCTATATTTAATTTGGATTGGTCCATTAATTATTGCTGTGGGACTTACCATATGTTAACGTTTTTTTTTCCTCTCCTCACTACATTATCCATTAACTTGAGGTAGGGAAGTGTATTCGAATGGTGTAAATAACCTCAAATTTTGCAACATCAACAGAAAAAAACTGATGTAATCATCACAGCTGATCGGACGCTCTGCAAATTGCCCACATATTGGAAGGCCGATGGGGGTGATACAGACATGGGCTAGTGTTATTCCCAAGGATGAAAATAAATTAAACTGTCCGAAGAGTCCACTTGTTTAACTTGTTAGATGTCTGTTGCCCACGACGAGGATAGACAATCGAGAGCGAAGACCGTGCGGTCTCCGTTTTATCACGCTAACTGACCAACGACTATGAATTTCATCACCCATCATGGCAAGCAAATTTATTATATTATTGTCATTAAAATACGCGTGAATTAAATTCCACGAAGATATAATCGTTTCTAGTTGCCATTTAGCCATTATGGTCACATGAGATGAATATGATTTGCCGAGGCGGACTTAAAATGTGGAGAATGTTGATAACAACATTAACCCAAAAGTCCTGCAATTATCTTCTTTATCACGGCCGTTGGAAGCCTCCATTCTGGAGTATTGAAATAGGAAACGAATTTTCCCCGAGCATTAAATACATCGTAGGGCGTCGTATGCTTCGTATGTAAAACTCCCCCACATAGAGAGACGTAAAAAGTCGTTCCTTTGGCGTGTTTTACCAGACTCGTCCCAAACTGACGCCGATCGACCTGCCGGGTCTCTCTGTGCGAACAAGCTTCGAGCATACCAGTCAATATCAGCTCCAGTATCTGTGGTTAGTGATAAAAGACATAAAAGCACAAATACGGACCGACTGGTGGGGATGAGTGAGGCCCCCAAAGATTCGAGACATTTTTCCTCTGTCGTCGAGCAAACGTGAAATGTTAGATGATTCCTCGGCGTTTTGTACGCACGGTGAGAATATTGCATTAATTTCATTTTCACGTATGGAATCGATTTCCGTGACATTGAAAAAAAAACACCGTATAATCAGACGAAAAATCTATTTCGCTTATTTTCGATTCGGTGATAATGAGGTTTAACCGATTTTTCTCTCCGTGCATTCAGCTCTCATCTCATGGCACATGGCACTGAGTGTAATGTAGCGGCAAATGTTCGTTCTAACACAGGCGCTCTGTCGTCAAAAAGTCGTTTATACTTTCTTCTATGCGCGCTTTCTCGCTTTGTGTTTTTCCGCACGCTTTATCGCAGGAGGATTTTCCCCGGGTATCTCACTCACTACTACCCATAATCGTCCGTCATGCCTCGAGCACTACTGGCTCCCAGTTTGGCGCACGGCGGAACATTGTGGGATCCGTGCCGCCGGCTAACGCTTTCCCTCGTGGTGACTTTGTGTGCGATAAAAACGTAAATTTTCAATTGTCCTCCCGCGCGCGCACTTCTTATTTCAATATTCCCGCACTGTGGACGAACACTCCATCTGTGAACATTCATGGGTACCGCCGAGTGGTATAATGCAGAGTAATCTTAAAGAAATCCGGAAATCTTTAATTCTGTATTGGCGGAAGAGATAACGAAACTGACGTCATGCAACGTTAACCGAAAAAAATCGAGAGCCGCTTTTATTGCTCGTTCCCTGCTGTAGGGAAACCCATCTGGTTGCTTGATTGGGATCGAGTCCATAAATCCTTATTGAAGGAAGGATTCGTCCTTGTTCCTCGCCATAAACGGGCTTTTGTTAGCGGGGTGAAGGAACCCATAAGAAGAGGTTACTGCGAATCTGGAAATCTTCATTGTTGCCTACTCATTCAAGTGTCACATTTTTGTGATTGTTATGCATAAGATCAGTACTTTCCATCTCCAACAGATTTTTTTTGCCGATTGTTGTTCGTTTATAGCTCACGATTTTGCTACAGTCATAGATTAGCGTAGATCTGTATACAGTCTAAGCTTAAAAAAATATGCTTTGAAATATAATTATCAATGTACTTTATGTGTACCTTATACAACAATTATTTTGTATTGGTTGTAAACATGCGTTGGCCGTAACTACAAGAAATATTCATAATTTCTCGTATGGATATTATCTACCGTTTGTCAATTTAATTTCCGGAATGGTAGTGAAAATGAATTTTTGAACAAGTTATTTTTATATTTGTTGATTCTATTATTCAAAGCAGTTTCCTCCAGACTTAGTACATATTACATACATATAAATGTGTGCTCAAGCTCATTTTGAAAAATGATGTTCAACGTTTCTGTTAGAGCCGTTCGAATTTCAAATAATTCGATTCATTGAAACATGTGTTTTAATCTGTAGTTTTCATATAAAAATTATATGTTATAATTCTGCTACGTGTGATATCTTTCGAAACACTCTCCAGCAAACAGATCTGGTTTTCGCATGCATTGCAAAAATAATTAGTTTGCCCAGAAATTCTCGATGGGACGCAGCTGCGGGACGTTGGGCGGGTTCGTCGACTTGAGTACCACATCGATATTCAGCCGCTCCATCTCCTCTAACGATCGCTTCAATCCAGCCAGAACGACACCAGATCCTGCCAGAACACCGCGTCTTTGCCCTTATGGTGTTTCTTGATGAACGACGCAACTTCCGACAGACACTTCGTACTATAAATTTCTCCGTTCACGACCAGTCCGGAGCTAAAGAAGAACGGTTTTGACATCCCCTTCTCGCTGAATGTCAGCCACAGCAGCACCTTCTTGGAGAACCTTGTGTGTGAAATAAACTTCACTTCGGAGCTCACTTCCTTCGTGGGGGAAGTAAAATACGAAGTGCCCTGCCAGTGGTTGCCATCCAGGATGGGATAGGTCTTGTCGTCCATCACCACCGCCACGTCGCGATTCGCCGTAAAAATTGACTTGACCATCTTGTCCAGCCACTGCCGCTGCATCATTGTCTACAGTTACGAGACCAGTGGATGGGACTTCCGCTTCCTGACATGTATGTCCATGTTCGCCAGGTACTTTTTCACTGTTTGGCCGGTTGCACCGACCACCCGGCCAAGCGCAGGCACATCGCTGCGTGCCACTTTTCCCTCGATCTTTCTTTCCCTTAAGCATCCTTTGGAGCTTATTGTCGCTCAGCGTCGTCGACCATCCGGAACCGGGCTTTCTTTCAATGCTCTAATTGTTGTCCAATAGTGCCAAGATGTTGTAGATGCCGGAACGGGCGTATCCGGCGTCCACAAAGTGCCGCACAATGTCCGTTTCCGACGCGGCGGGATACCGTTCTTTGAACGCGCACACTTCTGAACGGAGTAGCTTCACGGTAAGAGTTCGACTGATAGAGATGTCAATTTTTTTCTGCTGTCTCATGGGTTACTATGATTGATGCTGCATGCGTAATTTCGTCAGTGCGTGTGACGGTAAACCCATGAAAAATCGGCAATTTTTGCCCATTTTTTTTAATGCAATCGTTAAACAAGCATCGCAAGCGTTATTTTTATTTTGAACTAGCTGACCCGACGAACTTCGTCCCTCCGTCCGTCCCTCCTTTTTGATTTGAATACTTTCAAACATCCACGTTTTCTTACTAAGTGAACGTTAGTGAGTCCAATCACTGGACTCTTCATTGATTGATTACCCTTTGACCCTTTACAATTTCCTTTTACTATGAATTGTCTAGTACTTCTACAAAAATTCGTCCTTATAATATAAAGTTATTTTCAGACACAATTCTCGTTCAAGATTCTTCAAGCATTTGGAAATACCATGTTCTCCGTTGCATGGAATACATGTTTGATACTGAGAATATTACAAAATAATAACAGCTCAAATCGGACCATTCCTTGGGTTTAGGGCACACCAACACATTTGGCCTTCCATTTTTGTTCATATAGATAGAAGATATAGGAATGCGTCATTCCGACTGAAAATCCTTTTCCACTTTCGAACAAAAATCAATTTCCTTTGCGCCAACAACGCTTAGCTAATTGTAGAACATATGGGAATACAATTTTCCGAATTTTCCGATTTTTATCTCCGCTATATTGATCTACGGGCAGAGACGAATACAACGAAATATAGACGACTTAAATTGAACCATTCCTTCCTCGGGTTTTGCGTCTACCAACACATTGGGCCTTCCATTTTTATTTATAGATATAAGATATGGAAATGCGTTATTTCGCCTGAAAATCCATTTCCACTTACGAACAAAGATCAATTTCGATAGCGCAAATATCGAATGGACTAACAACGCTTATTATGATGTAATTTTCGAACATTTGGGAAATCAATTTTCCGAATTTTCCGACCTTTCGATTTTTCTCTCCACTATATTGATCTAAGAGAAGAGACGAATACAAGAAAATACAGGAGGCTAAAATCGGACCATCCCTTATTCGGGTTTTCCGCTTACCAAAAGATTTTGCCTTACATTTTTATTTATATAGATGCGATAGCTTTAACAGTTATAGCGGCGATCTATTTACAATTGATGTACACACGCTTAAGGACATTATATATTTGTTTCGTCACCATTATCCTCGTTGACGACATTGACATCATCAAACATCGTTTTCCGAGTTTGAGAAGCGATAAAACAATAATGAATTTTGAGGTGGACTGAACACACTTTTCAAATAAAAATTTTGAATGAAAATCAAATGTTTTGTATCGCATATGTGTCCTATGTAAAAAAGTAACACGTTCTTTTCGCGAGTTGTAAAAATATATTATATATAAGATGGTTTTGATGATGTATTGTGATAGATACATAGAAATTTTAATGTATTCTTTCGATTGATGCAAATATTTCTGCGAGCTATCAAGAAATGGCGGAACTCAAATCGCAATATTTTCTCTCTCCTCTCCCATTGCCCGTTAAATGAATGCTGCATTTGATACGCATACCGGCCAACTCGCACCCGACTTTCTTCTTCCCCCTCAGATATCCATCACAAACTTCCATATCCGCACTGGCCCGAAAATTTCTCGAACGCTGCAGCCACCTTTTTTGTCGTTGTAAACTTCGATACAGAGTGTTTCCTCTTCTTCGAGGCTGTTGTAGTGAATGAGAACGAAACTGCACTGCTGTTTAGCAATATCTTCCATTCCTTCTATGCTCGTATCGAGCTATGTGTGTAGGGTAAATTATCTTAGTTTGTCCGATTTGGGGTGTTTTTACGTGTTTTAATGCAAATCGATTTTTTTGACGTAGGACTACGTCTTTCATTTCTATACCGGGGTGTAAAATCAAAGTTTCGAAAACGAAAGCGTTACGCCGGAGACCGAGATTTTGAGCGTCAATAGCTCTTAAACAACTGACCGAAATGGTATGATAAACACTTCATTCAATTGGAGCATGTTGTCGCTGTTCTGGTGAACCTGACCTGACCTGACCTGACCTGACCTGACCTGACCTTTTTTTTTATAGAGGTGAGAAACGCTCTTCCAGCCTTATCTGGGAAGGGATAACCCAGACGTCGAGTGGGGATCGCACCCACAAAAACCAAGCCCTCTACTCGTAGCCTCATTCCCCCCGGGACCACATCTAGGCGACTACTTCAGGGGGCGGCTGTGCTCATGCACTTCACGAGTTTTCAACGCTAACTAGCGTTGATCCTTCCCTTTTTCTCTATACATCTCATTTACGTTTCCGTTGTACTCCGCCACGCACATCCGCAGCACAGGCTTCCTTTTACCCGTCGAGACGTGTACCGATTAGGAATTGCCCTCCAACATGACGCGCAACCCGTCACAGTCACCCTCGCGGGGTTTCTCACCTGTCGAGACGTGAACCGATTAGGAAGCGCCCTCCATCTTGACGCGCGCCCCGTCACAGTCCTGACCTGACCTGACCTGACCTGACCTGACCTGACCTGACCTGACCTGACCTGACCTGACCTGACCTGACCTGACCTGACCTGACCTGACCTGACCTGACCTGACCTTACCTGACCTGACCTGACCTGACCTGACCTGACCTGACCTGACCTGACCTTATGTTTTCTAACCATATAACACTGCGACCTAATACATTTGCTTTTGTGATTTTTAAATCAAGTGCAATGAACTGGTGGTTATCGAGTTAGCATTAACCACTGGTGGGCTTCGAGTATCGAAGAGAATCTGGAAAGACGTTATCGTTGTTGAAAAATAATCTTCCAGTTCCCCTGGGAATTAAAAAAAACATTCAAGCGAAAGAGTTTATTTTGATGTTTTCTATCCATATAACACTGCGACCAAATACATTTGGTTTTGTGATTTTTCAATCAAGTGCGAACAACGTAAGACCACGTCTTTCGGGATGTTTACCCAACAATTTCTCAAAAGAGAAATGGGTGTTCTGAGAAAGGATGAGCGAACGCAAAAATAATGTAGACTAATTTGATGCAACAGATATTTTGTCTATTGGAAATGATATACAAATCATATCACAATACAAGCAATGTATTATGCATTATACAACTTTCGTGTGATTGCTTTTTTTGCTAAATATTGTGCCTTCAACGTAACGCTCTCGTTTTCGAAGTCCCCCAAATATTCATTTATTCATTCATTCAGAATTGATTCAGATGCAACTAAAAACAAATGATCACTGAATCAACGATAGTCCTACGTCACCCTTGCGGTTATACCACAGATATAACCTACTTCCTGTTTTCTTCATGAAAATCACACATAATCGATACGAGTTTGGGTTTGTTGAAAAACCTCAAGTCTCTAGTTGCTAATACTACCATAAGGTGTTGGAATAATTCAAATTTTTATGTTTTTTAACGAATCATTTACCTTATATGTGTGTGAAATCAGCATTGGAATTGAAGATCCTTCGTTCGTTTTACTGTAAAGTGACCAGATGGTCAGAGGTATAACGTGGGACACAAAAAACAAATTATAGTTTAGCGAGTCTAAACTAAAAAAGGGAAAAAAAACTGGTCAAATCATTAGCTTCGGCATGCGTGTGAACCTACCGCATTTCAAGTCGCAGCTTACTCACCTGGATCAGTATATTGCTGCTCTCTTTTCACGCTCAGCAAAGGGAATATTTCTTCTCCTTCGTACCCATTCCTTTCGTTTCACATTCATTCGTTCCATCACTCACATTAATCCCTTTGCGGTCGTATTAAATTTGAACATGGGTATCGTACTGGTCGTAATTATTTTTACTTGAAAAAGCAGTGATGTATAACTTTGTGATATTATATACAGTATCTTCATAACTTTTGAGATTATGAAAGATGAACATGATTATTTTGTTTGTAAACTTCAGATAAGTATTTACTAAACATGTGTTTTTCGATGTGTTACTTGCATATAAAGAATATTTGTAAAAAATTTTTTTCGTGTGATATCTTTCGAAACAGTCCCTAAAATGCAGCCGTGGTTTTCTCATATATCACAAAAGAAAATAGTTTAGTGTCTTCCGCCTTTAATTTTTCTGTTTGAACATACAAAACAGTGCTCTTTACATCTACACATTGCCGCAATGCACCGTTTTTGTACGTGAAAAAGATTAAAATTCGTTTATAAAAAGTGTGAACTGATGAATTGTTGCGTAAAGTGTAAGATTAGTATGGTTCCTTGCTGTGGTGTCTGAGAGCAGACAAACGACCACAAAGAGTTAAAAAGATATTTCCAATCGTCACTTTCAAAGCGAATCGAAGCATTTATTTATTGAAGCACTTCATATTTAAGGCAGTATTCTAGTCTAGACATTTGAAAAAAATCAAAAAATTTTTCCTCCATATTTCTGTAGTTTAGGCATTTAAGAATATACCCTAGAAAGGACTTTTCGAAAATTCTATTATTTACCGAGTTATAGCCATTTTACCACGGTTTTTTTTACGCGGATTTTCCAATTAACGCGTTTTTTACGCGGATTTTTTAATTAACGTGGTTCTTTTTACGCGGATTTTCCAATTTACGCGTTTTTTACGAGGATTTTCAAATTAACGCGGTTTTTTTACGCAGTACCCGCGTAAAAAAAGACCAGTGCAATATCACATCTCCCCCTCAGATCACATTTTTCTCTCATGTTCCCTCAGAGCAAATTACGGTAATTAGTGCTTGTAACGGAGTTTAGCGCTTAGTGCCACACCCTATCACGATTCTTACGTGGATTTTAGGTGTTGGGTAACGGGAAGCTCGCCGGGTGGTACAACGGGACGGGGTTTTTACGGGCAGCTATTCGTGAATGTCTTTCCCTGTCTACTTAGCTCTGGACGGTCCAACAGTGGTACTGTTCGTGCATCGGCAAAAGAGTGTACAAATTACTAGGGAATCTTCTAGCAACCTCAGATGACCTCATTCGTGAGGAGAACCGAACTATAGCTACCAGTAACCAACGAAATTGCAGGAAAAAACTACGGGTTTTCGGAAACGAACAACACTCAACTTTTTGATTGGATCGAGAAGCTGGAATATGAAACGATTAAAAATGGATAGAACGATAAAGGACCACTACAAAGCCGGTTCTAACGCCATAGCCGTTCGGAAACATATTGCGGAACTTTTAAATACCCGGTACGCGGAACAAACTGTTCGCTACTCGGAGGGCTCCAAAGCCTCAAAAAGAGTCGGGATAGGAGTGACAGGTCCAGACATATCTACCTGTCATCGCCTTCCAGACGCTTGCAACGTCTTTTCAGCAGAGTACATTGCTGCAACCCATCCATCGGACAGTCCCGTCCTGGTGCTGTCCGACTCGGCCAATGTGATATCAGCGATTGACTCGGAAAGACCGACACACCCGTGGATTCAACAAATCCTCATGGACACACCTCCAGATACCACATTCATGTGGATACCGGCCCACTCTGGAATACCCGGGAACGAAGAAGCGGATCGTCTTGCAGCATCGGGTCGACGAAGGGCACACTTCACAAGTCTAGTTCCGGCAGATGACGTGAAAACATGGGTGTCCAAACAAATTGAGCAGAGATGGGCTCAAGAATGGTACGACGCTGGTCGACGTGGAACTCGGGAATTCTTTCTACGCAAGATTAAAGCGACAATCTCTAAATGGGAGGATCCCCGGGGACACCGCGATCAGCAGATTATTTCCAGACTCAGAACCGGGCATGCCGCTTTTGCCTACAACATGGGCGGAAACAGAGACAGCTTCCGAATTCAATGCGGTTTGTGCCGCAGTCACCAGTCAGTAGAACATGTTTTATGTCACTGTCCACAATACGATGGGTCAAGAACACTACACGGGGTCCCTGGAAATATCAGAGACGCTTTAGGCAATGACACATCCACAATTGCTGCAGTGATTGCATACTTAAAAGATAACAACATGTACAACCGGACGTAAATCACACCACCAAACACACACCACGCGAATGGAGGAGGGTGATGGCCCGACCGGCAGTAGACTCCTCTGTGATGCCACTTGTAGATACGATAAACGGAAAGGCAACGACGGGTCAATAAAATGAAGACGAGACATGAACTAGAACAACGAGAACGGAAACAAGTTTCAATGGATAAGCACGACGACGCGAACAATAGAAAGGACACGCAAAGGAAACAGCAACAACGGATCTACAAGGCAAAGACCAGGCATGGACTAGGACAACGAGAACGGAAACCAATATAAAAATAGAAAATATAGAAAATTTGATGTCCCCAATTCATAGGTCTAGCCCACTCATGGCTCCATGTTTAGGGTGTAACATAATAAGGGGTACAATTACCCACTATTTGGGAGAGTCCCCTCAGGCCTCTCCACTCTCTCGCGTTTAGAGATGAACCAGCCTTTGGCTGAAAATCTCTTTAATAAAGAAACAAAAAAAAACTTTTTGATTCCGTTCTACGTAAAGATAGTCCCATTTGATATCTATCATTAGGTGACATGGTATTTTTTTACGCGGATTTTCCAATTAACGCGGTTATTTTACACGGTTTTTTTACGAGGTACGTATCCCCCGCGTAAAAAAAACCTGGGCCATAACAGCCATAACAATGAACTTCAAACGCGTTTTTCTCGAAATTAGTTTTTTCAAACTGGCGTACACGATATCTCAAGTTCTACTAAACCGATTAATGTCGAATTTATATGAATACAATCAGTATGCATCTCTCTATCGCAGGAACCTTTAAAAAATAATAGTTTTCAAATTTTACAATTTTTGAACAATCGAGAAACGTAAGAAAAAACGTCTTAAACCGCATTTTGTTTTTCAAACGGCCGTCATTTTGTCAAAAAAGATGTTTTTGACTCGTCCGAGGTTCATGCGGAGCGGCATCTTTACTGATTAAGAATCTGTTCGATTTTTTTGTTTCAGATAACCAGAAGGGCTGGAATCGTGTACGCCATGGCACAACTTTTTTTTGAACCTCCTCACTTAATCAGCTTGTAACTATTTTAAAGGGTGTGTCACATCAAATTGCATCACGGAAAAAACGCTGTAGAAATTTAATTTTTAGGAATTATATCTTCAGCTTTCGCTTTAAAATCAGATAAGAGTGTATAGATTACGTTGGCCATGCTTCACTGACAATTTTTCGTAAATTTGGAAAAATGTCGTCGAACGAAAAAGAGCGTCGTGAATTAATCCTGTGCACTCATTTCGAGAATCCGGAGTTGTCACATCGGGACATCGGTAAGATGCTGGGAATCGTCCAATCCACGGTCAGCAGAGTACTAAAACGATACTTCGAGAACCTAACCATCGACCGGAAGGTGAAGAATGGCAAAAATTGATGCTCCGTCAGTGGAAAAGATCACAAGCGCGTAGTTAAGCAGTTTAGACGTGATCCGAGAAGTTCGGTCCGGGATGTCACCAATAAGCTGAATTTGTCAAGTTCATTCGTCCAGCGGACCAAGCAGCGGGAGGGCCTGCGTACATACAAGGTTCAGAAGGCTCCTAACCGCGACGAAAGGCAAAACATGGTGGGGAAGACGCGAGCCCGGAAGCTGTACACCGAAATGCTGACGAAGCCGCATTGCCTGGTAATGGACGACGAAACCTACGTCAAAGCGGACTTTCGTCAGCTGCCGGGCCTGTTGTTCTTCTCCGCAGAGGACAAATTCAGCGTTCCGGAGGAGATTCGCATACAGAAACTATCCAAGTTTGCCAAAAAGTACATGGTGTGGCAAGCGATCTGCTCTTGCGGAAAGCGGAGCGCCCCCTTCGTGATGACCAGCACGGTAAACAGGCAGGTTTACCTTAAGGAGTGCCTACAGAAGCGCTTACTACCACTATTGAAGCAGCACGAGGGCCCGACCATCTTCTGGTCGGATCTCGCTTCGTGCCACTGTTCAAAGGACCTGTTAGAGTGGTACGAAGCCAACGGGGTCACCTTCGTGCCAAAGGAAATGAACCCGGCCAACGCGCCGGAGCTTCGCCCAAAAGAGAAATATTGGGCGATTATGAAGCAGGCCCTCCGGAAGAACCCAAAAGTTGTCAAATCGGAGGCGGACTTCAAGAGAAAATGGATTTCTGTTAAAAAAAACTACAACCTGACGTTGTACAGAACCTTATGGACGGGGTAAAGAGGAAGGTACGAGCATACGGGCTTGGGCTCGAAGTATGAAAAATGGAAAATGCCAAAAGTTGTTTAATAGTTTTTATTTTACTGTCTAAAATTTTCAAAAGGATCGGTCTACTGGGCGAATTCTACAGCGTTTTTTCCGTGATGCAATTTGATGTGACACACCCTTTAGTCATGAATGGTTTTTCATCGTTCAATTTTTATTTTATTGCTGAAAGATAGATGAACAAATAATGATATATTTAATGGATCGTAAAAATACTCTTTGTTTTATTTTTACGGAGCTCGACAAAACGTCCGAAATTCGTGTCCCTACACTAGAATACCCCCCTAAGAGAAAATTTATTTGTTGTATTTGAAGTGTGACTGCAATGCCTTACTATGTCTTTTATAATAAAACTTTTTTGGAAGACAGCCCGGGACAATTCATTTGGTAAAATGAAATGGATGAAGCTCTCAATTGAAACCTGCCAGAATAAGAGATAGCCAATATAACCCAGTCTATGTTTCAATCGTTAGTTATAAGCTTTTGCTTTCGAGATTGACAAGAAGCGACATTAGAAATGAACGCAAAAGAAGATTCAATGTTTCGGTCCGCGTTGAGAATATACCGATTTCATTTCACCCGATAGAATAAAACGAATCTATTGAAAAAGAAGGAAAAGGAACATATAAAAATAATTTTTATTTCTTAGTTTCGAAAATGCTGGTTAATGTCGCTTTTCAGTTTCGTCCCTTTTCTTCAGTAGGAAAAAAAATCCAAATCCAATTCATCGAAGCGGTGCGTTTGAAGTAGGTGAATGAAATAAAAAGCACGGATTTCAAAAGGCGAGTACAGCTATACAATGAAAGGTATTAAACTCTTAAATGAAGAAAAACGAATCGTGTTCCCAACAAAAAGATTGACAGCAAAACTCGAAACGGAAGAAGAACCAAGAATGATTAATTCTGTTGAAAATGTAATGGCATAATTTCCTACTATTGCAAAAATAATTTAAAATGTCTTGGACATTGCGTTTATCACGATAGTCACGTTGACATGAATGAATTGGGCTACCTAACTTGAAAGAAAATTCGACCATAAACACCCGACAGAGCCCGGTTGTCCACTAATGGATGGTTGGATGCGAAACGGCAGCTTGTCGTATGATTTGTTTTGCAGTGCTCATTTTTTTGCTACTGTCGTCTATGGAGATTGATGAACAGACGAAACATCAGTCAATGCCAGCTAGGTGGAACTTGGCTAATATTCCCAGTCTGTTGATATGTAATCGACACTATTACAAATTGCTTTGCTGGAAGCATCATTCACGCAAATATTGATAAATAATTTGAAATTAATACAGTTAAGACATATAATCAATTTCATCGGAGATACTTTCCATTCCATTTCAATATGCAAATCGTCAAATAAGTACCACAACCTAAAAGAAACAGGATCAATAATTCAGAATCAATTAATATCGGTGCTATACTATTCAGCAACAGAATTAAATTCAAGCCTTAAATGTGCTCTGTTTTCCAACGATGTCTGTATTTTTAATTGAACACAACGAACACACCGAGCTCGCACGGATCCTTTTACCTTATCCACTTTAGTTTGTATCAAATAAGCCCTGCGAATGAAAAATGTATTTGCTATCGATCGAAAAACATTTTCGAAAGTGAGAATATAGAATGCAACGATTTGTTCTTCGGGTGTTCGTTCTAGCCTGAAATTGACTTTTTTTCTATCGATGTGTCATGCAAGACAGGACCTGAGTGCTGCCAGGTTTTGGTAAAAACAACTCGAAAGAGGCAGGTCTGTTGGTTGGGAGAAGTTAGACATATAGTTTTTGTGTCGGTATTAGACTTTGTTTAAAAGTAGTTTTCATCGATTTCGTTTGATAAAAACAAATATAGATGAAACTCTCGGTATTCGAATTGGACAACTTTTCACCAAATCGATCTTCATTTAACGCTGTGCGTTTGCCACGTCGAATGTCAAAACTGTAATCCGCAACGTCGACATCATGGAAACCATTTGTTGCCTTATTTTCGATTCTAGTCAATCTTCAGCCGACGGACCCAACTTAATTGTCAGTTTTTCTTTGTCAACATCTGAGTCCAAGTGTCAAAAGCAATTTGCCGCTTCAAATGTCACTGCCATTTCGTCACAATATACCATGACGTAAAATAAATAAGACCGTTTGTGCGTCGAGTCCCTTTTTTTCCCTTTCGGAAAGATCGAGTGCCATCGAAAGTGTGATAACTTCCACGATCCATCTCGTTTCGGAATGTATCGGATCGGAGCATCTTCTTGGCAAGTCCACTTGTCTCACGAAGATATAGAGACACTGCGGACCGTAAGTCCATCATAATTAAGAAGAAATTCCCCAACCTCCCCGGCGAATGACAAATTGGCCGATGCCTTTGGTTAGGTTAGTTTTCAGCGCGTCTTCTGTCGCCATTTGTCACCGAAGTTGTGCGCTATTTTTGAAATTCATTCACGTGCTTTGCTGCAGATCTAGCATTTTGGTGTGGTTTAGTTTATGTTCGCAGATGTAAATTTGATGGCCGGCTGACGTCAACGATGGATCACCGTTTGACGAGTGTCCCATAAAAAATATCTTACGTTCAGATTGCGTGTCAAATTCGATGAGACATCGTCATCTCTTCAACATTAGGAGAGTATTTTTTTTCTCTTCTGGTTAGCATAGGCACGGCTCACATGGAACCACCAGACCGATGTATGATTTAACCCTGACCGTGATCAGCACGCGTTTAACACGGTTTTAAATCGTAACCAATCCAAATGACAATAACCAGCGGAATCTGGTTGCGGGTGCGATGGAAGCGAATTGTATGTAGTTGCAACTTGCAACAACAGCGACATTTGGCGCTGGTTCAATCTTTTTTTTCTGAATAACAATTTAAACTTTGGCAATGTTGAGACCATAAATCATTATATTTTGGAGAGTGAGGAGTTTATTTCTCTGCGAAATTTTGGTTTAAACCAGCAAGCTGAACAGAACCAGTGATTGTAGGCGTGGGTGGGCTTGGATATTTTATGGTTTTCTTATTTTGATTATAAATCTACATGGTTTACTGAATCGGAAATCGTTGTAAAGGGAGACAAGAAAAAAAACAATCATCAAGATCTTAGAAAAGAAATTGCATTTGGTTTTAAAACCGAATATTAAAATCAATCAAGTGTTGGTGTTGTCATGATCCGTTGGAACTGAAGTCGGTTTGTATACCAACAAATCGAGGTGTAATAAGAATATTGTTCCAAAAACACTTTTCATCAAACCGCGTTACGCCACTTTTCTACGTGCCCATCTATAGGTGGAAAATTTATGGCACTTTCCACCCATGAAGAAGTTGCTCTCCGCAAAGACCCCCAACGAACGCAGTTCGGGTCTCATCGCACACCAACTGTGGTTTCTCGATAAGCCATAAAAATCAGCGCAAATTAATGGGTAATACCTTTCCTCTTATTCACTCGCAATACCGCGAAGCTGTGCCCAGAGGTGCGAAGTAGAAAAAAAGAGGCTGGGAGATATATGTCTCTGGCAGTATCTGCTAGACGAGTTTGGCAATAAAGTTCTAGGGTATTTACGAAATGGAGGTGAAAATTCGAAAGGCTTTTTTCGTCGTTGGTCGTTGGGTGCGTTATTGAATCGATACCGGTTCCGTTCCGAAAAGGCTCGTAAATTTTGTAACTTTTGCTCTGCAATGAAAACGAAGACAGCGTAATTCAAGATGGGAGTTGATAATTTGCACCAAAGGAAGGTTATGGTCTCGTTTGATTCCTAAAATTGAAAGTACACACTTCGGATAAAAGAAGTTGCCTACAGAATATATCAGAGGGTGATAAAGAACGACATAGGAGTGGCTGACCCTGAATAGACGCCCTAAATTGTTAAAGGCCAGTTTCCTGGTAGTTTATACCTGTTGATGAGGTTCATGAGTGTAATAACAGAGAAATACAAGGACCAAATCAGAGGTACTTGTACCTACCATTTCAATAATAATTTAAACAAAATTGGACATGAAACAACGCATGAATCTATCCCGTTTTGCATACTCCACATTAAAAAAAATTTCGATTTTTCAACTTTTTCTAATAATGGAGGAAAATATACTAATCTTAATTTTTATAAGAGAAACCGATTGCTAACCTAAACAACAATAAGTTAATCTACAACATTCGTCGAAAAACGGGGATTGTAGCGATATGTGAACGCAGGAAATAGGCATATTCCGTAGGGCAACCACTTTTCCCCCACTTTCCCTATGCCACTGTGAGCTAGGCACGTGTAAATCGATTGTTCGGGATGCAAATGCAGCTACTTAACACTTTGCAGACCGCTCACGAGATTTGTCATGTTTCGCGTCCCATCAGTTGCGGACCGCTCAAGAGATTTCTCGTTTTCCTTCTTTACGGACTTGTGTGAAATTAGCGGATAAAAGTTTTTATTGCGTGCAAGTTTCTGTTCAACGTCTTGCTGGATGTTTTGTTTATCAAGTAACAACCTTCAAAATCTTGCTCATTAGATAGAGAATTGTATCATTCATCTTTTCACATAATTTATCGTGACATAGAAAAGTTATAGACTGAAACGTGAGCATGAGTCAATATAGGAAAATTTACAGAATTTTGAAAATAAAAAAAGTTGTTCGAATAGAGTTATCGAAGTTATTCGATAGAGAAATATTTTACCTATCTTCCAGCCACAATTTTATTAATCGAAAAAGGGTATGAGAAAAGTTATCAACCAAGTTGTATGGAAGGAATTAATTATGTTAAAGAAAATTGAAAAAAGTTATTTGAAGGGACCCAAAACACATTCTCGAGATAGTACTTATTCGATATAGAATATTTTTGTCTATCTTTAGCAAAATTTCCATTGGCCGGAAAAGGGTCTAATAAAAGTTATAGCCCAAAATCTATACAACTTGTATGGGGAAAATTAATTAATTTAAAGAAAATTCAAAAAAGTTATTTCGATGGACCCAAAACACATTCTTGAGATAATACTCATTGGATAGGGAATACTTTTATCCATCTTCAGCCAAATTTTCGTTGGCCGAAAAAGAGCCTGAGAAAAGGTATGGGCCAAAATGTACACATGTATATAAGTTGAAGGAGGAAAATTAATAAATTTATCGAAAATGCAAATAGAACCTTTTCACACTCGAAAAAAAAATTAAGGAACGAGTGCGAAGTCAAAATTTTTGGTGATTTTTATAATGCTTTAAAATCGTGAGATATCAACCCATGAAGATGAGATATAAATCTCTTTAAAGCATAATTTACATGGATTTACACGGAATATTTTACAGAGAAATTTGTATTTCGATGTATGTAGATGTAGTGGATAAAAATATCGGGAAGAAATGAAAAATTGATTTCTTTCTATTTTTTCAAAGATAGCAAATCCAATTAACGTTATCAACCATCTTTCATTTGATTTCTATAACGTTGTTGTGGACCATTCAGTACTGTGATATTATTGTTTGAATGAAAACTTTCGAATTCGTATTTGATAATAAATAGTTCAATAAATAATCATTGAAAAACAGTTTTGAAAACTTTAATAAATTATATACATCCACGATTATTTTTACGCAAGGGATAGAATTTTGCTATAATTTGTCACGGTACACCATAGTAGATGTACTTTAAGTATTTTCTCAAATTTTCATTTCCAAGCCTACTGAGAATGGGGGAAAAAAACGTTTTTCACTATAGCTCCTATAGTGAACCATATGTTACTTTATTATTATCTGTAAAAAAAATCACACATATCAAAAAAGACGTAGGAACACATTCAAATACGAATTTTAGTAGTACTGAATCTCTAAATACTAAAAAAATCAATATTTAAAGTTTTGTTTTAGTACTTGATTTTTTAAGAATTTATTTTTTGATTATATTTTTGATATATCATAGTAAGATGCACCTTCAGTATTTTTTCAATTTTTTATCTCAACGCTATTGAGAATAGGGTGCTAAAAATGTACGTTTTTCACCATGGGTCCTATGGATAGGGATTCGAAAAATAGTCAAAATGTCTATACAACATAAATTTTTACTTCCTTTTTACTTTTTACTTTCTTACCCAGCCAGACCCTTTCCCCCATACAACTCGTGAACGTTTTGGCCAATAACTTTTCTCATACCCTTTTCGGACTATTGAAAATTTGTCTAAAGATAAATAAAAATATTCTTTATCGAATGAGTACTATTTCGAAAATGTGTTTTGGGTCTCTTCAAATAAGTTTTTTCATGTTTTTTTAAATTTTTCATTTCACCCATACAAGTTGTACAGGTTTTGGCCTATAACATTTCTTAGACCCTTTTCCGACCAATGAAAATTTGGCTAAAGATAAATAAAAATATTCGTTATCGAATGAGTACTATCTCGAGAACTTTTTTCCGGTACTTTCAAATAACTTTTTTAATTTTTTTTTTTTTTAATAATTTATTTCTCCAATACAACTTATTTTTTTTTAATTCGTTTATCTTTACAGGCTCAGTTACATAAGATTCAAGAAGTCGAATTCTTTACTATATTTTTATAACTATATATGAACAGTTTCCTAATTCTATGGTTAGTAAGGTAGAAAACCGATTACTCGCCGTTGAATCCCTCCCATACAACTTGGCCTATAACTTTTCTCAGGCCCTTTTCCGGTTAATCAAATTGTGGCTGGAAGATAGGTGAAATATTTCTCTATCAAATAGCTTCGATAACTCTATTCGAACAACTTTTTTCATTTTCAAAATTCTGCATATTTACTTATATTGACCCATGCTCACGTTTCATTCTATAATTTTTCTCTGTTGATCAAGAAAAAAATTAATTTTGTGGAAAGATGAATGATTCAATTCTCTATCTAATGAGCATGATTTTGAAGGTTGTTATTTGATAAAAAATCAATTTAATTCAATTGAAATAATTCATTATTCATTAAATCCAGCAAGACGTTCAACAGAAACTTGCATGCAACAAAAACTTTATCCGCTGAACTTTCATCCGCTAACTTCACACATAGAGGCGAATGAACTGCAAAGTTTAAAGCCTCTTAAAAACTTGTAAGCAAAGCAAACAACTTCACACAAGTCAAAACGTGCGGTCTCAGGCGTATGTCTTACAGATTTCTTCACGGTCCTCAAAGTGTTGAGTGCAACTGAGGCTCAAATCGTTTTCAACTTATTTGGTACGTAAGGAACCATTCGTGATTTTTATCACAGGGTTTCGTTCCAGTCAACACCTAGTCAACGACTATTATCAAAGCCATTTGCTCATACATTTGTTCTACGCATTTCGTCTTGATACAACTGAGAATCAGGTACGTGTAAATCGCCTGCACGAAATGAAAATGCAACGCTTCTTCTACGGACGATGGGAAGAAAGCAATTATTGCAACTTAAATTCCCTCCATATGCAAGTATTACAAAATGAGAATATATCAACAGTTACTTCGTCGTCAAACCCAATAACAACGTTGCTTAGCACTCGTTTGTTTGCCATAGGAACGAATATTATTTATTATGTTTATTTAGTCATCAAGAAAATATTGTTTATTGTTTATTGATTTACAATGATCCATCGGACTTCAAGGTCTACATGAATACTACACTTAAACTACATTTAAAATTCGATCACGGAAAACTTTACAGCTCACATTGAAATCAAACAAATAATAAAAAGAATTGAAAATAACACACAGATGAAACTGATTCGTGCTGAGCATAATCTGTTCGGTGTGGTGGAAGTCGAAGAAAACTCCGCTGTCTGAGTGGTCGTGGTACGACGTTAATATTGATTCGAGCGAGAATCCATGGGGCATCGATCTTGCCAAGAAGAAGTTTTCCGACGAATGTGGCTTTAATTATGTTCCGCCTCTTCTCCAGTGTATCCATCCCCAGCAGACGGCATCGGCTTTCATACGATGGGAGCTCATTTGGGTTTTGCCAAGGCAGAAATCTCAATGCGTACCTCAGAAACTTCGATTCTATTCTCCCAATCCTTTCGATCCATATCCTGCGAAAGGGGCTCCATACTACAACTGCTGTTTCCAATGTGGACCGAACTAAACTAAAATACAGAGATCTTAAGCAGTATGGGTCACGGAATTCGGCGGATATCCGGAAGATGAACCCTAAGTTTCGGTTGGCTTTGTTGATGACATAGTCATAATGTTCACGGAAGTTCAGCTCTGAGTCCAGCATTACACCGAGGTCCTTCACAACGCGTGACCTTTCCAATGGTTCATTCCCTCTGCCGTAGGTCCAGATTTTCTTCCTAGTGAATGAGATGACTGTGCACTTCTGCACCAACTCGCAAAAATGCCTATGATCGTTTGCAACATCCTGCAGTCATCGACAGACTTCACGTGCCAATATATTTTGAAGTCATCGGCATATATGATTCGACATCCCTGAGGCACGGCATAGGAGACATCATTGAAGAACAAGGAGAACAATAATGGTCCGAGATTGCTACCTTGTGGGACACCGGAGGGGTTAGTAAACGGTTCAGATTCGGTAATCCCTAACTTAACGTTAAGCTGACGGTTTGTCAAGTATGATTCCATCCATTTCACGAGATTCGTCGCCACTCTCAGGCGGTCTAGTTTGGACAGAAGGATTTTGTGGTTCACTCTGTCAAACGTAGATTTTAGATCCTTGTACACCACATCGACTTGCCCTCCCTGTTCCATGGATTTCAAGCACAACGAGATAAATTGTACTAAGTTCGAAGCTGTAGACCTCCCCGGGAAGAAACCATGTTGATCTTGGGAAATATATGATTTTGCAATTCGAAACATTTCATTGCTTATCAGAATTTGAAATAATTTGGATCCTGCACATAGTGACGTCACGCCGCGGTAATTCATTACAACATTCTTGTGGCCCTTCTTGAACGCTGGGAACATAATGGGTTTTTTTCCAGCATTGTGGAAACACTGCTTGCGAAAGCGACTTGTTGTAGATGGATCTCAACGGCCCACAGATCGACGTAGCACATTTAATAAGAACAATAGAAGGAATCCCATCCGGTCCAGGTATGGTAGACGACTTCAGTTCCCTTATGGCGTCGAGAACATCTTCCTCATCATACTCACTGATACTCAAACTCATCGCTCCTGGAGGCACGTGCCCTACAGCACTGTCAATTTGATCCTGAGTAATTACCGTATCATCAAATGCACTGGTAAAATGTTTGGCAAATAGGTTTCATATTCATTCAGTGGTAGTAGACGTTTCCACCCTAAAGACATGCTCATCGGCAACCCGGTCTCCTTTCGCTTCTCATTCACAAATGCCCAAAAACTTTTGGGATTATTTTTCAGGTTTCTTTGTTTCCGTTCTACATAGCGGGCATAGAGCACTCGGTTGTAATGCTTGTATTTGGAGCTAGCAGTGTTGAACGCTCTTTTGGTGGTTAAGTTAAGTTGGAGAGTTCGAAGAAAGTGGTTAGACCAGGGCGGTTTTTGGCGCGGACGAGAAGGAGGTACAAATTCAAGGAAAAGTCGCGTGAGGGTGGTAGTGAAAAACTCAACTGCCTCGTTGACATCGGATGCATTGTATAAAGGCGACCAGTCGATAGAGAGAAGAGTTTCGTTCAGATCGGCTCTCGAGAAATCTCGATGTTTTTCCATCACGGGTTCAGCGAAAACGATGCGGATCGGGCATCGCAGAGTTGCAAGGCTAGGAGGGTGTAGCGGATCAATCGATATCAGTGGTTCGTGTGGTTCAACGAGATTGCACATCGTTAGGGTATCTTCATTCACAAACACTAAGTCAAGGGTACGATTCATGCAGCTCCTCGCCACATTCAGTTGTTCCATATTCAACAAGGATAAACCATCGACGATCGCAATACTGGGCGAAACTGATTCAGAAGTGTCAGGACGAACATAGCCCTCCAATGTAGTGTGCCAACATAAGTCAGGCAAATTAAAATCCCCAAACAGGAGATGTACGGCGCGCATATCGTGCGATGACACCACCGCAGAGATAGAGCTGATATGACTCTCGATAGTGGAATTACTTCTCGCCTGATCAGGGGGGATGTACACGACGCCAAGGCAAACATTTTGGGCATTGCAGTCAATGTTTACCCACAAATGTTCGAGACCAGTTTCAACAGAAGCAGTGCACAAAGAAGAGTTGAATATATTCCTTATGAGCACACCACCCCCTCGAGTTTTTCCGGAAATATCTGGATCTCGGTTGTTGCGGTACACACTATAATCATGACCGAATAGTTGAGCAGACATGATGACATCATGCAACCACGTTTCGGTTAAAACGATGACGTCATACTCATTGTCCAATGCCGCGAAGAAGACATCAATTCCCCTTACAGCGGGGGGTGAGAGCCCACCTTTAGAGAGGGGGTGGAGTGTCTAACCACCATAGAATCATTTATTGCACTCTAAAACCTCCACATGCCAAATTTCGATTCATTTGCTTGATTAATTCTCGAGTAATGCACAAGTTAGTGTTTCATTTGTATGGGAGCCATCACCCCCCACCTCCCTCCCCCCCTAGAGAGGGGGGAGGGGTCTGGAACTATCATAAGAACCTTCCCCGACCGCCAAAAACCTATACATACAAATTTTCGATCGAAGCTCAACATTGTACTGAACTAATGGATTGAATAAAAGTAAGAATACGATTAGGCTCGTTCTTCAGAAATTTGGCGAGCCTCCAGAATGGCTTGGAATTGTACGGAAGATTACTAATTCACTTTGTTTTTTTGTGTAGATCAATCCTGTTCTGAATAATATTGGTTAGTTAACACGTTAAGTGCCACGCGGTTTTTTAGCGACTTTCCCGTCAGGCCACGCACTTATATATAGTAATGCGAAGCGCAATACTACAAAATTAGAATTTACTCGATGGAAATTTTTGAACGTATTAACACCATAGTTTCTTATCGTAAGAAGGTATTTCTGTTCAAAAACAGTAGAATTTCTACGAAAAAATGAATAAATTCCTACCTTTATCATTATATTTTATACTCTCAGTCACCGGTGACATTTTTTTTATCTGTATTATAGTGACTTTCAACTCATTTGGCTGGTTCGTCACACGGCCTGAACGGAAAGCTCGGTGTCATACACCGATGACTGACGTGGCAGTCAACGTGTTATTAAGACTGTCCCTTTATCTCTAATATCAGTACATTGGTATTACCTTCGATTCTGATTCTGAATGTTTTGGTTCTTCCTCTGATGTATTAAACTTTTCATTTCATACCTCTCACGCAGAAGGTCACGAGTTCAATTCTTACTCCCGACATTCTTCCGAAATGGAAGATAAAAATGACGAACCAGAAAAAAGTGTTGAAAGTCACTATAGTACAGAAAAAAAGTTCAATGCCTCTAAAATGGCGCTACGAAGAAAACCTTGCAATGTGTGACATTAAATTGTTCGAATGTGTAAACTATTTATATTTATGCCAAAAATTGTTGGATATTCTTTTTCGTTTGATTATTATATTACATTAGGGGATATACAAAAAAAAATTAGTTTACCAAAAATTAATTGATGGTCGAACAATTACGACTCTTTAAAAAAAACTCATTAAGATTCCAATGGTTGCAATTGAAGTGAAAATTTGTCTGATTCTATTAACCTATTCCTAGCTTTGAAGATGTCCTGGGTATTCGAAGGACATTTCGGATGCTGTATTTTCCAATCGCTTGTATTTTTGTTAGTATAATATTCCAACCATATTCCTATTCCTATAATGCCAGAACTAGTTACGAGTTAAATTCTACCAGGAAAAAGCTGTTTCTTAGTGGTTTCTCAACGAATATTAACTCTGTTTTCAGAATTAAACCCGTACAACTCGTTCAAATCCGAGATATGGCTGTGGAACCAGTATTGACACGACTAAAATCAGTGGAAAAATGCATATTTTAACGCACTCTACGAAAATTCGGAACATCTTCGGTATTCGCTAGCCAACCCATAGTCAGGAATAACCTTATAAAACTAGATAAATTTTCCCGGCAAATGCAACCAGCTATTCCTAAATATTTTTCTTTTCCGAAGAGTTCTATCTAACTGAACCTTGTCAACATTGTGCTAGTTTCCCTAAAAATTTTCATAATATTCAATACATGTCTCTAGCTCAATTTTGGAGAGCTACCCCCAGTATTGAATTCAAAGACGTTGTCCCACGTATACAAAAAAAACTATGTAACGTAACACAGCTGGAAATTGTTAAACGTCACTCAAGTGCACTGTAATATTAAAACACTCGCACATAATCCATCTCATTTTATGAAACCTCGACGCCTTCAGGCGAAAATTTATGACTCCTGCCATGCTGATTCAATTTTATACTGCGAAAAAATAAAAATGAACCGTCAAAAATACCTTTCATCATCCCAGCATCTATCAGCGACGAATGAAAAATGCTCTCCAATAATGAAAAAAATCGCACCGCTTCTTCTCCGTTTGAAGTAGAGCAAGATGATTTACTCCAGTCCAGTTTTTCATGGTCGTAAAAACACCTACACTTCTCCCGCGCGGTGGTGGAGCAAAAACTCGTAAAGATACAAAAAAAACTTTGTGCAAAGTTCTGCAAAGCACGGGGACACAAACGGAAAAGCCAAACGCACACTAACCGACGCAAGGGGAAATGAAAACTCAATCTAATGGTCGCGATATAACTTAATTTTCCCGCGTTTGGCGAACCGTTGCAGCACAAGTGTGCAGTGCAGCTGCTCCGGGGAAAGAGAGAAAAAACAACAACAAAAATGAGAAAAAGCACTTTGGAAGTTTTGGTTTTTTTCTAAATCACTTCGCCCTAACCGATGGATGTTTGCTGAACGCTCGAGTGTAACGCTAGTTTAGCACCACACGCCGTGGCACGGATTTAAATTATGGCCAATTAAACAAAGTCCACGCGTAACACGATTTAATAACCATTATAAACTAGTTTAGCAGCTGGGTTTAATTAATAATTTATTGGATTCCACCGGCAGCTTAATCTAGCAAATCGCGATTAGCCTTCCGCACTGTGCACCGCTGCTCCTGTGGCCCCCTTTTGATACCCTCACGCACCTCACCCCCACCATCTACACAAAAAAACCCACCACCCCCAACATTTGTATCTTTTTTTCGGTCGTCAAAAAAATTAAAATGATAATAAAAATACCGAGAATAAATCAATACTAGCCAATAAATAACTCCGAACGGAGTGCGCGATACCAATCGCGAGCTGACGGCGGCTGACCGGGACGGGAAAGGTCTGACCAATCGCCTAGCGAGCAGCGCGCCAGAACACGACAAGTGCGGGAAATCGATACGGGACGCAAGCAAATGTGGCTAAATTTGTTATTTATTTTTTCTAACGCTATTATCATTCGCGTGCGACGACTCACGACGACGGCCAAAGTCAAACCAGGAGCGGAGAGAGAATCCCGAGCTTCCGGAACCAGAATAATAATGTGGATATGCCTTTTGTTATTTGGATTACGTGGGATATAAAATGTGTTGAAACGCAGTTTCTGGCAACGTTCTCCGTGCGGGTTTTTCATTTTCCGTGACGCAATGATAGGATGATAAACGGAACCATAAAATTTGTTTCTGGCAGATCGGCAGTGATCCGGAATGTGAACGATGTGAATCAATTTTCATACACATCTAATTTATTGGCGTTTTAATTGGCGTACAATGTCGCTTCTTCTGGAAACTGTTGCGCGAAATTAATGTCAGCGAAATATATGGTGGTTTTTGTTGTTTATCATGATCAAACTAATAACAGTTTGAAACAAATTCAATCAGGAATAATTGACCGTCCATATTTATTATGTATGCAAACATTTTCTATTCATTCGAGTGGCATAAATATTAAATTAGCACGACGAATTAATTTATTCTCATTCGTCATTCTCATGAAAAACATAAACATTTTCAAATTGTTTGTTCAACGACAATATAAAAGCTCACTGATTTGATTCGTGTTAAAAAGGAATTCAAAATTTTAGTACACCGGATTCTTTTTTTGAAACAATTTTTCCACATCTGGATGCCAACTGCAAGACAAAACATTGGCAATATTGTTTTAACCAATGTCCGAATTATTTTGGAGAATAAAATGAAAATATTCATATTCATATGAAAACATATGAAAATTAATATGGGAACAACAAGCATTTGGATTGCTGTATGATGAACACTCAAGTGAAATTGCTGTCATAATCATAAGGTTTCTTTGTAAATGCGTAGTAAATATGTGCTCTATATTACATTTGAAGTATTATTATCGTTCACTACGACTTTTCTCCATTACGAGCATAATTCCGCGTCTCTTGTGGTAATTTAAGTATCGACCCAATACCCAAGAAGTCTCTCTTCGCGTTCTGCGATGCTGACGATAAAATCATTTCCTTACAAAATCCGAAACCAGCTCACACATGTTTAATTGAAAGAGCATGTTTCCCATATGCTACACATGGCAATCGATCTTCTTCTTTTTCTTCTTTTTTTCTTCTGCTACTCCTCTTCTTTTTGTACGTCTTCTCATTCTACTTCCACTTCTTCTGTGCCTTCTTCTTCTTCCATGCCTTCCGCTTTGACACGTCTAAATTCAATTCGAAATGACTATTTCCACTGTAACGTTTGCATTTAAAAAGTTGGTGGGCTTATATATTGTCTAGCGCGGAAAACGAGAGTCCATTCCGCTTGCTTATATCATCAGTTTCCTCTTCTTCTTCTTTTCTTTGATAAAGTAAACTAAGAATGGATACATTCGTCTTCTTACTATCAGTGATGCTTTCGCCACGCTGCTTGATTTTGTAACCCGTGTTAAAGAAATACCATATGCACAAATGCGAAATTAGAAGCTCTCATTTCAACTAGCTATTAGAAATTTTAGAAATTTCTATATCTTAAAAGATTGTTAGGAAGTGTCCGAATCGATTTGTGCATAAATTGCGTAAATCCATTAATAAATAACACAGGAATATGCGCTCAAAGTTGACGTTTTTCGAGACGCTATCGAAATTTTGTTTTCCAACTTGTACCAATATATCCAATATGTCACCGGAAGACGTAATCCTATGTCAAAAATTGACTAATTTCGGATGGAAACTCATTTCCAGTTGAATACGAAGGCGAATTTCTTCATAGTCCCTTGACTATCCTCAGTTGAATATGACTTTGCCGAGCCCTGCCAGAGAGGAAAGACTTTTGTAAATGCAGATTGGCTATATCCGGTGAACACAAATTGCATCACGATTTCTAACTTCTTTGCTCAGTGGTGGAGCTGAGAGTATGAACAAAGCATCGAGCGTAATTGCTTAATAGCATTGTCCTTTTGTCTGTACACAACAGGGTTACTACGATTCGCAATGCATACCTAGGTATCACCATCAGATGACAGGGTAATCGCATGAAAAATCGCTAAAATAAGTTCATTTTTCCAATCAATCAATACTGCGTCGAGACTTCGAGGTTCCTCTAGGAACGTAAGTACCATAAAAAAACGTGTGGGTAAAGTCGTGGACATAACCGGACTACGCCTTCTTACTTCCTTTTGATTATTCTTCGTCTTGGTTAAAGTGCGAATGAATTTTGTATCTTCCGCCCTTCTCTTTTATAGCCATCGTTCTTCTGATGCAACGTGGCACAGTAACAACCAAGGCGCCTCTATATATACCAGGTGAAACAATCATATGAAATGCACTTTCAGCCATATTGGAATTGCTGTCGGTATTGTTTACAAACAGCTCTGGTGAAAATCTCTACCCGGTCGGAAGAACAGCTTAATCATCAGAACGCTGCCGGCGGCTCTCTACAAACTGTTACGACGCTTATTCGAACGATGCCTACTATGTTCGGCTTTCGCGAATTTATGTGAAAAAGAAGGAATGATTTTGTAGAATTTCATTCTCATATCCACTACTCTCGCATGTGAAAATGCGTGGCGTATCCTAGCAAAAACAAAACAAACAACCCCCGCTTCACAAACCGTAATCCCCTTCTTATTGAAGTGATGATGTTGCTTCACCTGTTATACATTTATACAAGCGCCTTGGTAACAACATTCCCAAATAAACTCTCATTGTCAAAACATCATGTTAGCCGTTACTGGCTAAAGTGCGACTGAATTTTGTATCTTCTATGTAGTCCTCGTTCTTCTGATGCAACGTGACATTGAGAAAGAAACCATACCATGTAAGCTAGCTTTCGAATTGAATGGAATGATAGAATGCTGCTTGTTGCATTGTAAAGCATGTGCAAATAAAATCGACCTCTTTTATTCGTTACATTGTTCACTTATTCTACTATTTCTACTATATTTGTCTCGGACAAAAACATTGGCGAGGATATTTTCTCTTAATTGGTGGATTTGGATTCAAAACCTTTCAATTTGTCCACCCGAAACATTGAAATGGGTTCTATATTGCAAGAAAAGACATAGTCCCACATCTAAAAAGAAGAATTGGAACTTATGCTCATGAATCCGCTGAACACATATAATGTAGAAACTGCCGATCATACACTACACACTTTGTCACAAAATTAAAAAATACTCAAAAATTGGAAATCGAAATGAAAAAAAATTGATCTACTAAATATCGATCCAAGATTGCCCAATCCTAGCGTAACAGTTCGGCTGAAAAGTTTATAAGGTAACACAGTAAAACTATTTTTTTTACAAAATTCAATTTTATTTTTCAACATAATTGCCTTCGAGGGCGATACAGCGATTAAAGCGATCTTGCAACTTTTCGATACCATTTTTATAGTACTCTTCCGGTTTTCCCTCGAAGTAGGCCTCAGCTTCGGTTATCACTTCATCATCGGTCTTAAATTTCTTGCCAGCGAGCATTCTCTTCAGGTCTGCGAACAGTCGCTGGGGGCCAGATCTGTAGAATACGGTGGATGCGGAAGCAATTCGAAGCCCAACTCATGCAATTTTGCCATCGTTTTCATGCTGTAACTCACGAACCAATCGACCGATTGCTGTCAAATTTTGACACGTATCCATTGAAAGACGGTGCTTTGTGATAGTCAAGTAGATCTTTGCAAGAGGCGCCATCTAGACGTCAACCTTATGAACTTTTCAGCCGAACTGTTAGATGCTAGTCCCGGGATTTTTCAACAGATGGCACCACTAAAAAATGAACAAGATTCATTTCGAGAGGTTCATCTGTCACTAGCTTATGTGTGAAGTTTCATGACATTTCGTTCATTTGTCAGAAACTGCAGTTGTTTAAGTGTCACTACCTGAGTATTCGTATATAAAATGGAGAAAGAGGAATATCGTATTTTGATCAAACATTTTTTTGATGGGAAAACTCCTGAAAAATCAATGTAGTGGTTAACAAGATATTATACTCCTTCTGCTCCTTCAAGAACAACAGTTGATTTAGTGAATTTAAAATGGACCGTACAAGCACCGCAGATGCACCTCGCTCTGGAAGGCCAAAAGAAGCTACGAATACAGAAATCGTAAAACAAGTGCATCAACTCGTTTTGAACAATCATAAAGTGAAGTTACGCGAGTCAGTTGAGGCCGTAGGTATTTCAAAAGAACGAGTGGAATACATTTTGCATGACATTTTGGACATGCGAAAGCTATACGCGCAATGGGTGCCGCGTTTGCTAACCATCGACCAGAAACAGCGACGCGTTGATGATTCAACAGCCGGTTTGGTGTTGTTAACGCGTGACGTGACAATGGATGAATCGTGAATTCATTACTACACTCATGAATCCAATAGACAGTCTGCAGAGTGGCACTGAGAAAACTATGTTGAGAAATAAATATAGCTTTGTCCAAAAAACGATTGTATTCGAAAAAAATCCCGGGACTTTTCAGCCCATGTAGCATATCCCCGTTCACCGCGAGCCTCTAAGGAAATAACAGCGGCTTGAACATTCCTTTCTCACTGATCGTCAGCCATAGAAGGACTTCCTTCGGAAACTTGGTGTAAGAGATATATTTGATGGCATTGCTTATCTTCTTGGTCGGGAACGTAAAGTATTCGGACCCATGCCAGTCGATGCTATCTAACGCCAAGTAGGTCTCGTCATTCATTATGACCACGACGTCGCACTTTGCCGGAAAGATGTTTTTCAATCGTTACTTTAGGGCGATTGCCTGCTGCTCAGACGCGCAGAAGAATGTCCATTTTGGTCACTTCTTAATGTTTGGTCAGTTGTTTCGACCTCCCGGTCCAAGGCGCGAAAGGATAAGGCCACCTTGATTTCGGTCTTCTTCTTCAGCTTCCAGCACTCTACACGCAAACTAGCGTTGTCAGAAAGCATTTCGCTTTCGACAGAAAACATGCCGTTTCGTGCCTTGAAGCGTCAAATAGGCAAATAATGTCATCTGTCCCCCAATGCTTTAAAATGTTTGTATGTATTGGAAGCAGACATCTCTTTCTTTTTTCTGGTTTCATCTTTTTTTGGGATTGTACCCAAAAAAAAGTCCAAACGACGACAACGGGGATCGAACCAAGACCGGCTAGGACGCAAGACTGTTTTACACGACCACGCTATCCGCATAACTAATTATGCTGTTCGGCAAATGCGTGATAATATTGCACTTGATTATAAAATGAAGTTGGAAAGGGTCTTCCAAGAAAAAAAAAGGATCACATGAAGAAGAGCAATATCTATCTCGGTCTGGGCCGTGCATGTGGCAAAGTATGCGGAAAGCTTATTTGTTTTTTGTTTCGCTCGCTCGTATTAATCTTATATTGCTGTACCATGTATATTATACAAGGGCTTCACAATATTTGAGAGTCATGACATTTTCTGTTATGTTATGTCTCATTTCATGTCATAAATCGGGATGATAAAACCAAGGCGCCTAGAAGTATATCCTAAGGTGAAGCCGTTTCGACACTAAGTTGGTTAGGGGAGCGGTATATGAAGTATATACCGTATATATATATATACGGAAGAAAGCAGAAGGGGAATTATTAGCTTGAAGCGTGAAAGAGACAGACTGATCACGAGCGATCTTAAGCACAATACGATATTTGTTTACAAGCAAAACTGATAGCTGAAGAGTAGTTTTAGCAAGTTGGCTAACCTTATGATATTAGGACAATCGTGCAGCACCATCAGACAGCCGGCACAACGATGCCGCCTTTCTCCAGAGAGGAGAGGTTGTTGTAAATGCCAGATCGACTATATCTGGCGAACACGAAGTACATCACGATGTCTAACTTTTTTGCTCCGGGTAGAGCTGACAGTATAAACAAATCATCGAGCGTAGTTGCTTAACTGTTTTCGCCATGGCTGCTACAATAAACTGATAACGCTGTCATTTTATTTCTGTACACAACAGAGTTGCTCCGATTGGCGAAGCATAGGTGTTACCATCAGATGGCAAAGTAATCACATGAACAATCGTTAAAGTCAGTAAATTTTTAATGCATACATTACCCGTGTATTTCGATGTCGAAAAGTCACACTTTCATAACTATTTTTCTGCGAACGGGTTTTGATGAATTGGACATCACTAGAATCGGGAATTCTTTGTTATTTGTTAGATATGATAAACATTTGAATTTTCGAATCCGTAAAAGGTTTAAATTCAGAAAATAAGAAAGCATTTCCATTGTCCCATACATTTATTCTACGCATTTGTGTGCTTATTTCCCCCTGCTGTCAGAAAGCTGCAAGTTATTGTAACAGAAGCTATCGGTGAGACACTAAATATTTTCGGAGATGAATGAATCAAAAGATTTAAAGTGTTTGATCACAAAGAAAGAAAGAAAGAAAGAAAGAAAGAAAGAAAAAAAAAGAAAGAAAGAAGCAATTGATCATATCGCTTATTACCAAGCATGTATCTACTGAGAAAAAAGTTCGCCACAACAGCTGTTATAGCTATGATACAAAACAGGAGAAAACTTTCGCATTGCTATTAGTTCAGTGCTGGCATTTATATGAGGCAACAGATGGCGATGTATGATCAGCTTGTGTACACTCCGTCCAACATCTATAAGACCACCCTGATTCTATTTCGTTGCAACACAAACAGTTAGAATGTCAACAAGATACATTCATACATTGTTGAATGCTTAGAACAAAGTATATTTAACATCAATTTCATTCAAAAGAGTTGTTTGTTTATTTATTGTGCTTAAATATGATAATTTTAGCTGTCCAGTTTTTATAAGACAACTTCAAAATTCATAAGTATTATCAATGAAAAAATCATAAAGATCGGCTGATTTACATGTCAATAATTGGTAACCTTGCCATTTCGACTAATAACCATGAAAATTCGTGTTGGAATACTATTCACCAAATTCTGCTGAACGGATTTCTCGATATTTTTCCATTTTTCTGAAATTGCGACCTTGAGCTCTTCAGTTGTGGTGTACCGTTTTCCCTCAGTGTAGATTCTGCGTACAAGGATCCCCCTAAGATTTTCAACAGGATTCAAGTCGGGAGAGCGAGCCGGCCAGTCCTATGTAGTTCTACGTCAACAGTGCGGTCGTATGCGGACACAATACCCTTGTAATTATTCTATCGACCGAAAAAATTAAAGCAGCAGGAAGACATGTCGTGGGAAATCAATTCAATGGCAATTATCTTCAAAAATTTACTTTAGCGCCACACGATGGTATCCGTTTAGCCAAGGTTTGGCCATAACTCGCAAAAAATACTGGTATGAATATTTATGAGTTCTCATGGCCGAGTGCTTTGCGATGTAACAAAAATAGAATGTGGTTATATTTTTCCCAATTCAAACGTTTGTTGAGTCCTCTTTTCAAAATGTTTATTGAGATATAAACCCTTCTCCTACGTACAACTTTGAACTGAACATGTTTCTTTTACCTTTTTCAGTAGTTGATACAATTGTTGGTCATCGAGTTGTTAGTCAGAGAACGCTACATTTGGAGAAGACCGGGGATGGACTTCCCATTTCAACATTCCAAATATGTATTGATTATTTTTGCTACATGAAGTAGAGCAAAATTCCTTTATCCATTTTTCATTACTGGAAATGTTTCAACGTGGCTAGGGATTTATTGTAAACTAGCTGACGCGGCAAACTTCGTCCCGCCCACAATAGCTTTGCTAATTTATATAATTTCGAACACTTACGTTCTCCGAAAACTATTTCTCTGTGCGCGATCCATATTCGCAGTATATAATTTCTTTTTTAACATATACACCTGACGCAGACTGGGACAGATCAATCCTAATACTGACTGTACAAATTCGTTGCTCCGTTCTTGAGTTAAATCGTGAGGAACAGACACCAAATCATTTTTATTTATAAAGATATACAAAACATGCCAAAAAATTACTTTCCAATTTTTCATCATTCCGAATGATTTTCATAACTTTTTTAGTATATAAACCTGACGCAGACTGAGGCACTTCAATCCTGATACTGACTGTTCAAATCCGTTGCTCCTTTTCTGAGGCAAATCGTGAGGAACGGACACAAAATCATTTTTATTTATAAAGATATACAAAACTTGCCAAAAAAATGACTTTCCAATTTTTCATCATTCCTAATGGTTATCATAACTTTTTTTAGTATAAAAACCTGACGCAGACTGAGGCACTTCAATCCTGATACTGACTGTTCAAATCCGTTGCTCCTTTCTTGGGTTAAATCGTGAGGAACGGGCACAAAATCATTTTTATTTATATAGATTCTAAAGACAACAAAATATAATAAATGGTTCATAGAAGTTAAGTATGAAATTAACACAGTTGGACATTGTGTTAATCAAAAGACTGAAGAGCCGAATTGTATACTTGTGAACCGACAGAACCATCTTAAACAAGAAAATGTTCAGTCAGAAGTAGATGTTATAGACATACAATTAAATACAATCTTTCAGAGAATGTTCAATGAAAAACGAATGCGATTCACTTCGATTACATATGAGCAGATTGATGCTGGATAAATTTTCTCTATTCAAATATCTATCATGCGTCTCTTTCCAAAATTTTACTGTAATGTCACACACAACATCGGATAATCCACGCTCAAGTTAAGTCTATGAAACATCACCACAGACGTAGCTTGACAACAAAAAATCCGAGCTTTACGAGCCGTGTGAAAATGACATTTCTCAACATAACTTCAGCGATACCACCCGAATTCACAAATATAAATTCATCTCTGGTGGAAATAACCATATTTCAAACATTACGATCGCCATAAAGCAGTCATTCGCAAGTCGTTCGTTGAGTTCGCCAGTCATGTACTCCGCACTTCCTTGGAACAATCAGTTTAAATTAGGCCATAACAATTCACGGAGAAGAGAATGCACTCCTCTTCCGCCCCTGGAAGAGCTATACATTTTTAAAGCGCTATTATCAGCGATATTTTATGAGCGCAGCGTCGGTTGACTCCGAAAGGAGTCGAGCGCCGGCAACGATGCGATGGTATGTCCTGATAAATCTGATACAAACAACATAATTCAATTATGGCGGCCAAGTAAACGGCAGCCCCGGCAACAGTGTGATATAAACCAGTAACAGTTACCCGGTAACCTGTGCACATAACCGGCAACCGGCGGCACACAGCACATTAGATTGTACCGCTGAGATAAGGTTCAATTATGGCACGCAAGCTGGTGGAACCGGGCGTGGAATGTCAACCTATCCGCTGGCCCCCAGAAGAGTATTTTGTTGGAAGAGAGGGTGCTTGCTGCGTCCAGCCAGGTGATGAACTCACCATTCTAATTCATGTCCCTTTCGCATTTCGGATTCCCTGCAAATTTGACATGTGAGCACTAACTGAATGGCCTAAATTTTCTGCATAGATGTATTTCATTAGATTAGAACAATTCCACACGGAATCAGATAAAAAAATCTGGAAAATGAATAGGTATATGGATACAAGAAGGAGAGAACCGTTAAGCTTAGGATAAGAACTTACAAATGGGGTTCCACCATAGACGAATTTCATGTCAACTCGTCTTAGGAGTTGGTAGCACCATCGCAGAAGGCAGTGCAACGTTTTGGGTGTAAATACATTGGTTATTTAAGTATCTTTTCATATTTGAAATTTCATAAAGGCATTCATTCAAAAAAGAATTAGATTACTTTTTGAAAAGAGCCAATGTTTTTTCTTATGTTTTTACAAAAATTTATAACTCAAAAACTATAATACCTGCAAAATTTCGGCCAAACGATGAAATGTAGGAAATTATTTGAATTCATAAGAAATACCGAAAAACAGGAAGTGGGTTATATCTATGGTATAACCGCAAGGGTGACGTAGGACTATATTGGAATTAGAGATGATTTATTTGAAGTTGAATCTAAATCCATTCTGAATGAATTAATAAATGAATATTTGGGGAACTTCGAAAACGAGAGCGTTACGTTGGAGGCACAAGGTTTTATGCATCCAATATAGGATACGAAAAACCTTGTTCTGAAGAATAATCTTCAGAAGCTTTCCTGCTTACTGCACTTGATTGACAAATCACAAACCCAAATGTATTATATGGATATTTTATGGATAGAAAACATCAAAATAAACTCTTTCGCTTGAATGTAATTTTCAATTCCAAGGGGAACTGGCAGATTATTTTCCAGCAACGATTAGATATTTCCACATTTTCCTCGATACTGGAAGCCCACCAGTGGTTAATGCTAACTCGATAACCATCTGTTAATAGCACTTGATTGAAACATATTTGGTCACAGTGTTACATGGATAGAAAACATTCAAATAAACTCTTTCACATGAATGTATTTTTAAATTCCCAGAGGAACTGGCAGATTATTTTCAGTAACGATTAGATATTTCCACATTTTCCTCGATACTGGAAGCCCACCAGTGGTTAATGCTAATTCGATAACCACCTGTTAATAGCACTTGATTGAAAAATATTTAGTCACAGTGTTACATGGATAGAAAACATTGAAATAAACTCTTTCACATGAATGTGTTTTTAAATTCCCAGAGGAACTGGCAGATAATTTTCCGGATCTTTCTCGATGCTGAATGGCATCCAAACGGAAAGAATTCCGTGCGTGTATGTGTGTGTGTAGCGGCTGCTTCGATGGTCACCTTCTCTTCTCCTGAAGGATCGGCTTCTCTGTGCTCCCTCACAGTTTCAAACAAACTGCTTGCGTTTCAGGGCAGATCTCGATCCTTCGCTGTCCAGCACCCTCAGCAACAATGTTGTCTTGTCGATGTCGTCACGAAAAATGAATGCGTCTCACCACCAGAATATGGCTTAAGTATGCTTTTTGTGCGTGATTGAATCGAGAGAAGGCGTGGTTTACGATGGCAATTTGGAAGGCAAACTAGAGGGGAATGAACTCTCTGAGCTCGGAACTTTCAGCGACTGAGCAATAATTGATTGCGGGCGCATACAATATTGTATACAGAAATATCCTACTGATGGGGAAGAATAATCTTCAGAAGCTATCCTGTTATTTGCGATTGATTGAAAAATCACAAAACCAAATGTATTTGGTTACAGTGTTACATGGATAGAAAACATTCAAATAAACTCTTTCACATGAATGTATTTTTAAATTCCCAGAGGAACTGGCAGATTATTTTCAGTAACGATTAGATATTTCCACATTTTCCTCGATACTGGAAGCCCACCAGTGGTTAATGCTAATTCGATAACCACCTGTTAATAGCACTTGATTGAAAAATATTTAGTCACAGTGTTACATGGATAGAAAACATTGAAATAAACTCTTTCACATGAATGTATTTTTAAATTCCCAGAGGAACTGGCAGATAATTTTCCGGATCTTTCTCGATGCTGAATGGCATCCAAACGGAAAGAATTCCGCGCGTGTATGTGTGTGTGTGTAGCGGCTGCTTCGAGATCTTCCCGGGGAACCGTTTGTGGCATCACTCTCCTCCTGATTGATTCCCTTCTGGCCTAAGGTGCACAAATAGGCTCTTGGTGACACCGTTCATCCGCGCTTTCATGATAAACGAAGAGCTTCACCACAACAGCGACAACATGCTCCAATCGCTGTTCAATTAGAACTGAGTGGATTTCCGAGCGCCACTCGCTTATATACCGATTGGTGATTTCAATAGCCTGTTTTGAAAGCAATTTTAAGACTATTGAAACAAGTTTTTGGATCAAAAAGTAACAAGTATAGAACGCGTAGACATTTTATCTTTCGAATGAAGTGTTTATCATACCATTTCGTTCAGTTGTTTAGGAGCTATTAACGCTCAAAATTTCGGTCTCCGGCGTAACGCTTTCGTTTTCGAAACTTTGATTTTACACCCCGGTATAGAAATGAAAGACGTAGTCCTACGTCAAAAAACATCAATCAAAAACTGCTACCGTAGTTTTATAGAACATGTAATTAACATTTAATTGACAAGTTTTGCCGTTTTCGTTAGATTTTGTTTACTCCCTTACATGACTTCTTTAATGTGTGCAAATATGCGTTGACAAAAATAAAAGCCTATCCCAAAAAATAATACCAAATCAATCATAACCTTTCAGTAACCACAATGAGGTACATATCGAGGTGGAGCATTAGGCGAAATATATGGAAGGAACAAAACAATGTTGAAACTACTCACGGTTGCATGGTGATTTGAGCCAAAATTCTCATGAAATCATTCAACTGTTTGTTTTTTAACAGTTGACAATTGTATCGTGGCTTATTTCAATTATTTATGTGGAAAAAAGGTCCAGAGCACAGTCGCATGCTTAATTCTCGAAATCACTAACATTTTCGGTGAAATTTTGATTAATTGGCGACTATTCTCTCACAACATATACACCGACACTGAGAGTATTCGAAACATCAACTTCATAACGTTAAAATAATGATACATCGTTTGTTTCTTTGAACGTGGGGGAGTGTAAATAGCACATGGAAATATCACTTTTATCCATCTTTTTCGACGCGATTTCACAAATATTCACTGCACGCTATCATACTTACCTCATATTCAGCGGGAACTTTGAAAAAATGTGCGTTTTTAATTGATCAATTCCTGAAAATAGCATTTTACATGGATGCGGTGGCAATCAAAGATAAACACAACGACTGACGGCACTATTTGAGAAATACTTATGGCAGCGCATGTTATGTCTCTCGAAACTCTGCCATCTTCATTACCTTTTTCCAGGACATTGCAGTAACCCCATATTTCTTCATGTTATGACAGTTAGAGCTATGCGGTATTGTTAGCAATCGATATTGATGCGATTTTTTGTTGTTTACATTGTATAATAAACAGCATTTTCTCAATTTTGTTTGAATAAAAATAAATTTGTTAAGTAAAAATAGCAATTTCATGAGTATTTTCTATAAAAACATAAAGCAAATATATAAAGCAAATAAGTTAAAAGTATCAATATTTAGTGTGACCTCCTGAAGCTTAAATGACCTGTTGAAGACGTTTGGGTATAATTTCGACCATGTTCTGAGGTGATGAAGGTTGATTTCGTTCCACGCCATCTGGAACGTCCTTATTAGTGACACCATATTTCACCACTTTGTTTTTGAGCATGGCCAACAGGTTCTCAATCGGGTTGAGATAAGGACTATATGGTGCCCATTCAAGGGGTTTTATTTTGCATGAACGGAAATAGGATTTGGTCTTCTTAGCAGTATGCCTTGAGTCATTGTCCTGTTGGAAAACGAAGCTGTTTCGTAGGCCAGTTTTTCGAAGCGATTCCTTCAGGTTGTATTTAAGGATGTCAATGTAGACATCTGCTGTCATGATCCCATGAATTCGCACCAAATTTCCAACACCAGCCCAGAAAAAGCATCTCCACACCATTACATTGCCTCCTCCGTGCTTGACTGTAACCTACAAATGACGTTCCTGCAATCTTTCATCTTCCTTTCGCCACACTGTTTCGCGCCGCTTCTTGTTGAAAAGCTCAAATTTCGATTCGTCAGTTCAAAGTACTTTTTTCCAAAAGTCTTTGGGTTTGCTAACATGTTTCCGGGTAAATTCCAACCGTTTCAGTTTATTTTTCTTTGCTCATAAACGGACGTTTTTGTGAATCTGCTCTTGAGTTCATGCCCAGCTAGTCTTAATCGAGACGGTTTTACCCAATGGCTGATTCTTTTGGAGATCTCTTCTCTTCTCGGATGATTCGATGATCCGTCTGGCTATAAGTCATTCCACGACGGCCTCTTCCAGATCTGTCAGCTAATGTTTTAAATTGTAAAAATATGAGTGAAAATTTTTACTTCATGTTATTTCATTACTTAAAACATGTAGTTCTGAACTTTATCTAACCATTTCTATATCAATTTTGCGATGTTTCCACTAAAACACAATCGGCCATCAGGAATGACGTATCCGATTACATCTCTTCCGTATGATATGTAAGAGCTTTAACTGCTTAAGCTGCTGCTTGATAATCCAAACAACCGAAGCTCAAACCCCGTCGTAGCAATTTTCTTTACCATCACTACAACTCATTTCAAACATTTATATCCTTCCCCACCAAAAGTCAATTGATTAATTCCTATTTTCACAAACATAAATGTTTATATATGCATACAAAAATGGTGATTCCCGGGGCTAAACATTTTGTTTCGATATCTTCCGCTATTTGTTAAACCTAAACACAGAACATGCAGGAAAAAATGAAAGATTTCGAATGCTTATAACTCGAACATTTCTTGCTGCATCAGACGGATGATTGTATCAATTGATAGGGGATATTTCTACGCATCTATCGTAGTTAATAAAATGTTATTTTTCATTAGATAAATAATCGAATAACTGTAAAATGTTAAGCGTTAGCTAAACGCCCTAACTGCCTCGTTTTGATTGGCCCGATTTACGTTTTCCCCAACATAGCCATCATAACCAAGCAGTCTTTGGTAAATCGGCATTGAAAATATATAAAAGTAGAGGGATTTTTGTTCTCACCATAATGTATTCCCTAACACAGACTTCAAAACCAAGCAGCGTTGGAGAAATCGGCCTTGCAAATACATGAAAGTAGGGGGAGCTTTTGTTCCTCCCGAAATGTGTTCCCTAACAGAGATTTCTAGACCAAGGTGCCTGGAGGATATCGTCATTGCAAATTCATGCAAGTTGGTGACATTTTTGTTCCGACTGAAATGTGTTTCCCTAGACAACGCTCAACGGTTCAATTATTCAATATTGCATTGAAGGATATGCCTTCATATCTTCTGCTCACTGAATTTCTACACATACCATTTGATGATTAGGCAAAATGTTGATAACCATTTGCTGCGAGAACGCCTATTGATTAAACAAGATGCGTTCGACGTTCATGTCAAAATCGAAACTGAGTACCTGAAGTTCATCAAATCAAGCAAATTCGCGGTTCGAGAAGTTCTTACACCTGACAGATGTAAATTTCAGAGGGAAATGTAAAATAATATAATCGTTTGATAATTCTTTCGTTCACATATTTTTTCCTAGGCATCAAAAAAAGATTTCCTTTCCTAGGCCGTAAAAGACTGTCATTAAATTTACTTGTAACGAAGAACATAATCTATCACAATGCATGAATTGACCTTACATAGTATCTGTTCAATCTTTTTACTCACAAAGGAAATATATTGAATTCAATTGAATTCGGAAGATGTTTCATTCAATCAAAAATTTAATCAATACAAACAAATGATTGCTAAGCTAATGTAGTTCCACGTCATTCCATTTTTTATGAAAATTTCAGTTTTGTAAAAAAAACAAGACCCCTTTTCAAAAAGTATTCTATTAGTCTAAATACTTCAAATATGCAATGCAGCTTAGATGACCAATATCTTTACACCCACAGCGTTTCACTGTAATCTGTGATATTGCTGCCAATTGTCAGTCGAGTTAGCATGAAACTCGTCCATGTGTAAAACTATTTTCGGTACCAGTTTTATAGCTTTGTAAGGTCTCGAAGAATGAACACATTCAATGAATATATTTGAAAAAAAAATGAATGAACCAAATGCCTAATATTTTAAGATTAAAAAAATATTTATTATTTCAAATATGTATGCGTAAGTTTCCTAATAATGTACTTTATGTTACACCACATTACGATTAAGCGATAAGTTTTCAGGCTTTGATTTTTTTAGAAATTTGCTAGTGTTTAAAACGACATTACAAAAATATTCGCAACCAAAATTGATCATACGATAATTAGAAATGAGGTTTTGTGTTACCATATTACAAAGTTAAAGAAAATCGAAAAAAAATCAAGACGAATAGACGATTTTTAGTGGAATTGCTCAAAGATACTAATGCAGCAAAATAACAGTTTTCACAAATAATATTATTTCAGAGAGAGCACAACCCAGCTTTACATACCGGTCAATGTAAAGTGAAAACAATTTTCAACACATTAGCATTTATACTATTACAAACGATCGCATCTCAACTTCAGATTCTAGCACCCATGAGTCCTATCAACGTTCCTCAACGTTGAGGGAATATCGTGAGCTCCACGCGAGAATAATAAATTTAGCCACCTTTGGTCAATCGCGTCCTAGCCCATTTCCCAGTCCCGCCCCCCTAACTCACACCGGATTGCGGTCCGACCAATCGAAACGTCAGACCCGACCGCGTTTGTGGCCTCCGTAAACAGCAATTATATGTAGCAGCAGTTCCGACGGCGTAAAATTATGCACTCGCGCGAATTGCACCTGCGTGTGACTGAATGTATAAATAGTTGAATGGATGATGTTTATGAATTGTTTGTAATTCCACAGAGCGATAGCTCTGGTAGAACAGAAAACTGTGGTTCGGAGGAGAGTCATTTTGTAGACGGTAGCTTACATCGCCAAAATGGTAATCAATAAACCACAGTGCATAATTATACTGTACAAACCCATTCTCCCGCAAGTGAGTCCCACCGAATATTCGAGGAAGGAAGTCCATCTATTTCTGACATGTTTCAGATTCCGGTCGCACCGTGTGAGCATAAATTCCCCCCCACAACAGCTATCCCAAAACCGTTGACTCGTTCCGCCTTGTGTTCTGTTTGTTGTACATATATTGTAGTATTCGGTTGGGTCACCCTTCCAACCACAATAAAACACAACCGCCCCTCTCAAACAGTTCCTTCACACCAAGCTGTGCGCTTTCCCTATCTCTCATTTTGTTAATGTTAAAATAAGAAAAACCAACATGTACGTATGTATTATTCGCAGAGTTCCGTTGCACCCCCATTTCTGGTTTTCAGTTTCCCCCACAAACACCACCCGTGAACATAGCAAACATCATCACTAGCACCACCACCAGTTCCTCCCCCTCGGCCATGCCCGATTGTAGACTGGATACATCCACCCAACAGCCCCTGGTAGATCGTAGGCCCTCCTCGGCAATGATGCGCACCTGGGGAGGCTCCCCGGGACGGAGAGCCGATTACACACCGGCTACTACCGCCAGGCAAGGTTTGAATAATTGCGATTAATAACCATCCTGTTCAACACATCACATCGTGTCCGCACGACCCCCCATTACCCTTCCTTCTCAACAGCATCCTTAGAGAAAAAAAAATCTCCTTCTCCTCTACCCGGCAGCAAACTACATATACGCTAGCGCTACTCTAGAGATCTCTGCTGAAACGAGCGATATTGCGAAGTAATGAGTGCCGACGGCTGCGAATTACGATGACGAACTGTGCAAATTGTCACCGTGATATGTCGATGCTAATATGCTGGCGGCATGCAAATCCGTCGCATTTCGCTATATGCTGCTGCTGCTGTTGCTACTGTACCTCAAATTATGTGTTGTGTTGTGAATAATCCTAGCGGCAAACAAAACAAGATGTGCACTGCTCTAACTGCAACCGCTGCAACAGTGAGATTGAAACGTTACCCGTGCGAACATGTGAGTCCGTTACGTGCTGATGCTTCTTCAATGTTGCTTATAAGTGTACACTACTATCCGAAAAAAAAACTTGCAGATTCGTTCACAGTATTTGATGTTTTTGTTTTCAGACTGTAAAAAATTAACAATAATTATATGAAGTATGTCCCGAAAAAAATGCGATGGAAGCCTTCGAATAATCGAACCTTGTATCGAAACAAATCCTCGCTTCAACGCCCATGTTGAAGAGTCGGGGGAGTTCAAATTTGGACTGCTTGGAGGCCAAATTTCATTCAACCAAAATGACATGTTCTCCTGCAACCAGGTTTGGGTTCATTTAGAGATACAACATGGTACTCCGTCATTTTTTTCTTTTATTTATTTGATTAGATTCAATCGAACTAGAATAGTTAAAGGCTGATGAAGTGAGGGGGTTTAAAAAAAAGTTGGGCCATGGCGTACACGATTACAGCCCTTCTGGTTACCTGGAACAAAAAAAAATCGAACAAACTCCGGACGAGTCAAAAACATCTTTTTTGACAAAGTAGCGGCTGTTTGAAAAACAAAATGCGGTTCAAAACGTTTTTTCTTACGTTACCCGATTTTCTAAAAATATTAAAATTCAAAAAAATATTATTTTTTAGAGGTTCATGCGATAAAGAAATGCTTTCAGATTGTATTCATATAAATTCGACATGAACCGGTTCAGTAGAACTTACCGTGATACCGTGTACGCCACTTTGAAAAAAACTAGTTTCAAGAAAAACGCGTTTAAAGTTCCTTGATATACCAGGTTAGATACCGTACAACTAAAATGGCTCTAACTCGTTAAATAATAGGATTGTCGATAAGTCCTTTCTATGGTATATTCTTGATTGTCTAAATTACAGAAATGTGAAGAAATTTTTTTATTACTAGCTGACCCAGCGAACTTCGTCCCGCCTAAAATAGATTTTTGATATGAAAACATTCGAACATCTACATTTTCTTACTAAGCACGATCATGGGATCAATCCTAGAACTATTCATTAACACGTTGACTGCCACGTCAGTCAAGCCACGTCTTAGTTCAAGTATTGATCAATATTATAAATTATTTTGGTCTCTCACTTTCATTTTTTCTGATATACATATGTGGTATACCTATTTATACCGGCCGGTCAAAATGACCGGTCGTGATTTTGAATGTTTCTAATACCAAAATTGCTTAGAAAAAACATCAATCTGCCACTATGGTGCCAGCCAATCAAAATTTCCGGAACAATTACTGCTTCTAAACCACAAAATTTGGGAAATTTCTAGAGTTTTCTAATATATTATGATGCAATTTTATTTTTTCATTGACAGTTGTTGTATATGGTAGAAATAGGTTATGTTGAAAATAGTGTAGTTGAAATACTCACAATATTGTGGAGAATTGAGATGATTTTAAAAAAAATACAGTTGTAGTAGTTTGCAGTGTAAGTTTGAATATTTGTATTAGATTGAGAGGAAAAAACAATATTCTAAATATTTTTATCTAGTTATAGAACATAATCCAAAAATACCGAGACGCCCGAACATATCTAGAATTTTATAGCACGTAACAGATTCAAGAGAAAACTTTTCTGATATCGATCAAGTTGCTTATGATAGTAAATTCTGAATTTTGACCAGTATCTGAAATATAGATGATCAATCATAAGAAAGAATGTTTGTTTCCTCAGAGAGCAATAGTAAAGAGAATCAATTTACGTAGACCAAGAAGAATGTTGATACTGTCGTCATCGACGGTTGAGAATAGAGATGTGCCATCCGCTCATGAGCTGTTCCGAAGAATCGACTCTTTGAAGTGAGTTGACGCGGAACAGCTCGCAAAAAAAATCAAACAGCTCTTCAGCTCACTTTGATGATGATGAAGGAGAGAAAAGAGCTGTAGAATTGAAGAGAGTGTGTGAGCTGTAATATTCAAATGAACTGACCGTCTCTCGCTCTCCGTGTTATGATATCAGTTCAGTTTCATTTGTTCCTTGTCTTTTTAACTGTTATATTCGGGTTGACGGAATTGGGCTTTGTTTTAGGGGGCGCCAAAAATAATAATTGACTTTCAGGCAGAATGAGCACGTTTTTAAAATTCAAATTATGAATGAAAATTAAAATCTGTGTATTAAATTAGTCTAAAACACTTTGTTTGTAGGCGGTGAAAAAATCTCAAAAAATTCTTCTTGAAGACAATTTTATATTATAATGAAAAGTCTCAGTAAAAATATCGGAAATGTATAGACCAAATTGAAAGTCGCCACCAGATGTCGACTCTGACAACTGAGCTGAAGAGCTGTTCACAAAGAACAGCTCTTCCAGATGAGCTGAGCTGATCTGAGCTGTTCATCATGATGAGCTGGATTGCACACCTCTAGTTGAGAATGATCATCAACAAGCTTAAATTTCTGCTGATGGAGCTATCTGCACGAAAAGCTGAATGCACTCCAGGAAGGACATAAATAAACAGCATTTTCAAAGCAATAATTGGAAGGGTGGAGTGTGTGTATGTGTGAGAATACGTAACTATATGTGTGAGCATCATCACTCCATACAATCGTCTTACCCGTAAATGCATTAAAACGAAAGTTAGGAATCGTTCATTTCGAGGATGCGCATAGCATTTTGTAAGTTTGGTACAGTGTGCGATGTAGTGTTGCTCTAATTTTGGATCGATCGGCTACAAAAAAAGGCTGAAGGTATCAATATGATATGTCACAGAAGTTTAGGTGATACACTAAACTAAAAAAAAATAAAAATTTACCTACTAACATTCAAATTTACTGCAATATTTGCAAAATTACAGAAGATTTTCTAAAACACCTTTTTATTTTTGTATTAAATCGTTTATTTTTACAGGCTCAGTTACATAAGTTTAAAGGAGCCAAACTCCTGACTGTATTGTTACAAGTATATATAAACATTTTTCCTTAATTCTAATGTTAATGGTGTAGAAAACCGATTACTCGCGGTCTACTCGAGTTTAGAAGGGTGACATATTTTCTTCAGGAAAAGGAAGGGATAAAAGGATATGTTAACAATGTTCACTCTCACATTCACACTCACATTCATTACACTCAATTCTTAAGCCTATCTTATATCTAATATGTATTTACATTTCACCTTACTCTATTGTTAATGAGAAGGGATTTGATTTCTCGCGAAGGAAAAGGAAAAGGAGAATATAAGGATATAAGGACAATCAGACACGAAGATCGATAACTTTTAGGAAGACATATATTTGGGACATGTAATCAAGGTCTAAACCAGCCAACACATCTCTCACCGGCACATTGGGCTGCCTTTCTCTAGCCCGAAGAGAGTTTTCTAAATTCGATCTGGCAACAAGATACTCCTCGCACGACCAAAAAACGTGTTCGATGTAGTGGTAACCTTGGCCACAGGCACAGATATTGCTGTCGGCGAGATCAAAACGAAAGAGTAGCGCGTTTAACGAACAGTGATTGGACATGAGTCGGGAGAAGGTGCGAATAAAGTCCCGACTCAAGTCCAGACTTTTGAGGCTAACCTTAGGGATAATTGAGTGGAGCCACCGGCCCAATTCATCTTCGTTCCATTTGCGTTGCCAGTTAACAATGGTATTTTACGAACTAAAGAATAAAATTCATTGAAGGCTATTTGACGCTGATAAATTTCGCCTTCAATTGCACCTACCTTTGCTAATGAGTCAGCCCTCTCATTACCCGGAATTGAGCAATGTGAAGGGACCCAGACAAAGGTAATGACATAACAGCGTCGGGTTAAAGCACTCAAAATTTCTCGTATTCTCTCAAGGAAGTACGGCGAGTGCTTTTCCGGCCTCACTGAACGGATAGATTCGACAGAGCTAAGACTATCCGTTACAATGTAATAGTGTTCAACAGGTCGTGAGGCGACGCTGTCCAGCGCCCAGTGTATTGCTGCCAATTCAGCAATATACACCGAGCAAGGATTCTGAAGACTGTGGGAGGTGCTAAAAAATTCGTTGAACACTCCAAATCCTGTGGACTCATTCATAGAGGACCCATCAGTAAAGTACATATTATCACAATTGATACGCCCATACTTTGCATTGAAGATCGTAGGAACGATCCCCGATCGATGATAATCTGGAATTCCATGGATTTTCTCCTTCATGAACAGATCAACATATACAGAGGAACTGATGTAGTCAGGAAAACAAACACGGTTGGGAATATACGAAGAAGGATCAACCTGCATGGAGATGAATTCATGATATGAAGTCATGAATCCAAAATGAAAATTTAACCCGATCAGCTGCTCAAAATTTCCGATCACCAATGGGTTCATAACCTTACACCGGATGAAAAACCGAAGAGATAATAAATTGAAGCGATCTTTTAGTGGGAGTACGCCTGCCAAAACCTCGAGACTCATGGTATGCGTTGAGGGCATACATCCCAACGCAATACGGAGACAAAGATACTGAATTCGCTCGAGTTTAATGAGATGTGTTTTGGCAGCTGATTGAAAACAGAAACTGCCATACTCCATCACTGAGAGAATAGTTGTTCGATACAACATTATAAGATCTTCGGGATGGGCTCCCCACCAGGTGCCGGTAATTGTACGGAGAAAGTTTATTCTTTGTTGGCATTTTTTACTCAGATACCTAATATGGGCCCCCAAGTACATTTGGAGTCAAACCAGACCCCAAGATACTAGGATGACATAGCATGAGTGATCGGTTTACCCAAAAGTTGAAGCTTTGGTTTTGCTGGTCTATGCTTCCTAGAAAAAACCACCATCTCTGTTTTCTCCGTGGAGAATTCGATCCCTAGCCCAATGGCCCAGGTTGAAAAATTGTTCAAAGTATCTTGTAAGGGTCCTTGCAGGTTGGATTCGTTAGATCCTACGACAGACACCACTCCGTCATCTGCAAGTTGTCCTAGGCTGCAATTTTGTGTAAGGCAATTGTCGATGTCGCTTACATAGAAGTTGTACAAAAGGGGGCTTAAACATGAGCCCTGGGGGACTCCCATGTAGGAGATCCGACTTACTGTCGAATCCCCATGAGTAAAATTCAAATGTTTCTCACAAAGCAAGTTATATAACATATTATTCAATAGAGGCGGTAGACCCCGAGAGTGTAATTTGTCTGACAAAACCTCTATTGAAACAGAATCAAAGGCCCCATTTATGTCCAAGAATACTGAAGCCATTTGTTTTTTTTCGGCGTAAGCCATTTGAATTTCTGAAGAAAGCAACGCAAGACAATCATTCGTCCCCTTGCCCCTGCGGAACCCATATTGTGTATCTGAGAGTAGGCCATTCGTTTCAACCCATCGATCAAGACGAAACAAGATCATTTTCTCCAACAATTTCCGTATACAAGACAGCATTGCTATTGGGCGGTACGAATTGAAGTCGGACGCGGGTTTTCCGGGTTTTTGAATAGCTATAACTCGTACTTGTCTCCAATCATCTGGAACAATATTATGCTCCAGAAACCGATTGAATAAGTTCAACAAGCGATGTTTCGCCACATCAGGGAGGTTTTTCAACAAGTTGAACTTAATTCTATCCGTTCCTGGAGCCGAATTGTTACAAGAAAGGAGAGCAAGAGAGAATTCTACCATCGAAAACTCGGAATCAAGATCGCACCTATCTCGAACAATTTTTTATACAGGAGCGGAATTGGGACAAACCTTCCGTGCAAAATTAAAAATCCATCGATGTGAATATTCTTCGCTTTCATTCGATGAAGAGCGATTTCTCATGTTTCGAGTCACTTTCCATAATTTTTTCATTGACGTTTCTCGTGACAAACCTCCCACGAAATTTCGCCAATAAGCACGTTTTTTCCCTTTGATCAAGTTTTTAAATTGATTTTCAAGGTCCAAATACGATTGAAAATTCTCAATGGTTCCACGTTTCCGAAAAGCTTTGAATGCGTTCGATTTATCCTGATAAGGCTTGGAACATTGGCTATCCCACCATGGATTGGGAGGCCTTCGACGAATAGTGGAGCCTGGGATGGGTTTCGTTTGAGCGCGAACCGCGCTGTCATAGATCAAACGAGAAATGAAGTTATACTCCTCCAATGGAGGCAAACCATCTCTGGAATTGATGGCTAGAGCAATCGCGTCCGAATATTTTTTCCAGTCAATGTGTCTTGTGAGGTCATATGCCATGTTTATAGATTCAGAAGAATTCGACCCAATGGTGATGGAAATTTTGATTGTCACTACCGTTGAGGTCCTGGATTACATTCCACTTGCAATCTAACGATGGTGAATTCGAGCAAAGCGAGAGGTCAAGAGCACTTGGTTTAGCAGGAGGTTTAGGAACACGTGTTGTTTCCCCAGTATTCAAAACGGTCATATTGAAGCTGTTACAAAGGTCATATATCAACAATGAACGATTGTCGTCGTACTGTTTCCCCCAGGCAGTTCCGTGAGAGTTGAAGTTTCCCAAGATCAATCGTGGCTCAGGAAGAAGTGAGCACATGTCAACAAGTTGCTTGCGGCTAACCGCAGCTCTCGGAGGCCAATACAAGCTGACAATACAGAGGTCTTTTCCTCTGATGTTTGCATGACAAGCAACAGCTTCAATCCCTCCAATAGGTGGAAGGTCAATTCGAAAAAATGAGTGGCACTTATTGATCCCCAATAGCACCCCTCCGTATCTGTCATCACGGTCCAAGCGTATAATATTGAAATCATGGAAAGAGAGATCATCGCGAAGAAAGCCAAGTTTCGGACAGAGCAAAAACATCACAATTGAACTTATGAATTAAAAATTTGAATGTATCCAATTTAGGGATAAGACTACGACAATTCCACTGTAAAACAGTGATATCTCCGACCTCTCTATTTGAATTAGACATCAAGAGAGATAATCATTGCAAGGAGGGGCCATGTTTGCATCAATTGTTGCAAAATTGTCTTTAATACTGGAAGCATTGAGATGACAATGGTTCTGATGGAGTCGGAAACATTAAAACACTTGAAGATTTGATCCAAAAGGTCAGACAACTTTATAAATCCCGATTGGGAAGTTGAACTGGACGGAAAAATAGGGACAGTTGGGGTTTTTGATGTCCCCTCGAGTGCTGGGTCGTTCGAAGGTGAACTATTGCCACGGAAGCCAGGATGAACCTGATTTTGCTTGTCCGCTGCACTCGTTTTTTTAGGCAAACTAACAGGGGGTATCACCGGAGGGACTTGTCCTTGAACTTTGGGAGTGGTCACATTTTTGCGCCGGGGATTCCCTTGGAAAATGAACGGTGTGCCCCCGTTAGCTGTGTCCACTTCCATTTCGTCAACGGGCAACGTGGCGAAGGCATTTTGTGTGTTGATTGGTTGTTGTTCTTGAGCCGGTGGAGAAGCGCCCTTCAAAATTTCCGCAAAAGTGCGCTTCGAGCGTTCCTTCAAAGAGCGCTTCTGTTTATCCCAGCGACTCTTATAATTTTCACAAGCTGAGAGCTCGTGTGGGGATCCCCCGCAATATGGACATTTATGCTCAGTCGCACTGCAGGATTTCCCCTCATGTTGCTCTCCGCAAGTGGCACAGCGCTCCTTGTTGGCGCAATAGTCTGCTGTATGACCAACTGACTTGCATTTTTTACAAGTCATGGGCTTTGGCACGAAGAGTCGCACTGGAAGCCTTAATTTATCCACCATAACGTAGTCAGGGAGGGCGGAACCAGCAAAAGTTACTCGAAACGAGTCGGACGGCGTGAACTTTTTTTCTTCCCCATTCTGGGAAACTTTTCCTAGTTGATGGCAGTCCAAAATTTTAATTTGTTTCAAAGGGAGCTGTTTAAATCTGCCATCTCCCTTTTTTATTATTTCGCTCGTCAGACCCGTTTCCGTAATCACCCCCGAAATTTCTACGTTATGGCAGGGCACATAGGCGCGATATTCTATAACAAACCTATTGTCGACAACAATATCGTTAGCGTGCTTCCGATTAGCCACGACAACACGCAGTTTGTTCGGTCTAACCTTGGAAATTTCAACCACGGAAGAGTAATATCTTGCCAGATCTTTCGAAATTTGGATGACATTGTGGAATTTTCCCTTTGGTTTGGGCCGGAAGAAAACAATCCATGGGCCAGATCCAGGTGCATCTTCTGGATAGACCTTGACACGGGGAGAGGAAGCAACTGTGGGGGAGGACGAGGTCGATTGTTGAGCGGGAGCGGGATCAGTAAGGCTGGGAGGTAAGTTCGGGAGTTGAGCGTAAGCGGGAGATTGGGGGGGGGTGAAGAGGAAAGGTTTGCAAATTTTTTTGAGGGGGGCTTGTTCAGGTGGATTAACTTTTCCTCTAAAGAGATATCTTCCGAGGGGGGAACGCGTTTAAGCGATTTTCCAGCTCCCGTAGGGGGGTAGACAGTGGATTCAATCTCCATGTCAACGGTTCCTCCTTCATCTGCCATTTAAAGTGGCAGATGTACTCTTTCACTTATCTTTTCAAGTTTTTTTTTTATTTTTTCTTAACCTAATAACATTACCTAATGAAATTAATAATACTTATTTTGCACCCAGTGCGGATCCAATGGTTTCCAACTCGAATCGCGTGTCAATCGTTCAGTACAGCTGAACCGGTGTACCGCAACACAGCACGATGATGGTGTCGATCACGAGAGGCGACAAATTCACCAGCACACAGCGCCCGCGGTGCAGGCCTTCTTCTTCCCGCTTGTTGTGATGCTTCGATACAATCCACTCGCAATATAGGGAATCCCGTTAGGATGCGATGATCACTTCACCAGCCACGAGAATAACGGTATCACTTCCTTGCTCGATAACGATATATATATGCGTCCGGCGGCTTCGAACTTAGGAAGACGAATGATAAAACACTATGAAAAACGTTATTTTGACATATTTTTTTTTAATTGATGAAAAAAATTTCAATTATTTTTTTCGTCAAAGCAACAAATTAACTTTATACAAAATTTATTGGAATTTTCAAAACTATCTCTTCGATTGCGGTGTGATAATTATTTATTGAATTATTTATCATCAAAGATTAAAGGGTAACATTTCATTCGAACAAAAATATCTTTTTATGTAAAGGTCCTACATGAACGTTATAGCAATCAAATGAAAGCTGTTTAATAAGCTTAATTATAATTGTTATTGAGTTGGTTAGCAAAAAATTGTGTTAGTCTACAACAAGTTTGGAAAAACAGAAAGAAATCGATTTTTTATTACTTCCTGATATTTCTGTCCACTACATCTACACAGTCTTCAGAAAACAAACTCAGCGCTGAGTTTGATTTTCATCAGCGCGCGCTCAAAGAAAACTCTTATTCTATCTTGGTGCGAAGAGCACAACGCTCAAAACCTTGTACACCGAACGAAACCCCCTTGTTTTCGTGACTATGAATTTACACCCCATTACAGAAATGAAAGATGTAGTATGAGAAATAATGAACAAAAAAAATCTATAACATGTACTTTTCCATAGTGATTTGGTTTGTTAGATAATACCATAAGTAATAACCGTTTACCTTCATTCAAAATCATTATTTTTTTTAGTATAATATAATAAATATATAATCAACTTTTCATGGTCATGGGTGTCACCCCATGAATATATTCCACGTCAGACCCGCCTCGGTTATCACCCCAGAAATTTGTACCTCTTTGTAAGGAATGTAGAAGCAATATTCTAACGTAAATCGCTTGTCGGCAACAATCTCATTAGCGTGCTTCCGAACAGCCACGACTACATTCAGTTTGAGCTGTCTAACTTTCGTAATCTCAGTCCCCGAGCCGTATCTTGCCATATCTTTCACGATCTGCTTTTTTTATATAGCTTTTCCATTCGGTTTGGGCCGAAAGAAAATTATCAACAGGCTAGCGTCGGCTAAATCGTCCAGATAAACCTTAACCCGGGGAGCGGAAGCAATGAAAGAGGAAGATGAAGACAAAGTGAGGATAGTCTAGATAGGAAACGATATTGAAAGTTTGATAGGAGTTTTGGAGGGTTGTGTGGAGAGGCATGCTTTTTTTCGAGGGGGATTGTTTAAGATGAGCTGAATTGTCTCCTAAAGAACAATCTTTCAATGTAGGAACACTTCCTGTTCCTTTTTTTTTTGTAAACGAGGAGGAGTTTTCAGTATCGGAGATCGTCGTATCAGATAATTACCCACCCTCTGCAATTTGCTTAAGGGGATAGTACACTATGAACATCATGAACATCATAAAAAGTATTGGACTGTCCTCTGAATAGCCGCAACCGGTTTGTTGAACCCTTGCAGCCAAAACCTTGTAAACTGGTGGGAGTTCTACAAGTTTTTCTAGTGGACCGATTTCAACCAATGACCTTTTTACGTAATCTTGGATATATTTCCTGTCATCATACGTAGGATTTTTTCAAAATATTAATTTTTGACGAAATGACGATATTTTTTGTACATTGCGTTTTTGCCTCAAAAATCGAGACAAAATCATTCACCAAAATTTTATTTTCAAAATATCAAAATAATCCTACGTACGATGACAGGAAATTTAGTGGAGAATCTGGGGAAAGCTATTCCATCAAAATCGGATGGACCGTTCCGGAGGAAGAACTCCCACCAGTTTGCAAAACATGGTTTCGAGAAAAACGCGTTTTGAATTTTGGATCCGCGCTCCTTACGCAAAGCCTTAGGTCCACTAATTGGCTTGTAATTTTGAAACGGAGCATCGGACAAACCTGGGACAAAAACTACAGTAAAGTAGACATCCCAGAGAACATTTTAGAACATTTTTTTTTTAATTTTTTCAAGTTTCCATAGTGTACGATCCCTTCTAAGGTATCTTTTTTTATCTAAAAATTATTTATATTTTACCAATACATATACCTGAAGAATGGGGTGATTCGGCACACGCCTTCACCCTTTGTCGGTGTATTGGTTCACACGACGCGAGGTGTCGATCACGACGATACGCCGATAAAAACAATTAAAGCGCTCGCGATAAGAGCCTTTTTTCTGGCAATGGTTGTAACTACTTTGCACTTCAATACTTATCCACGCAACAAATAACTCGTAATATTGGAAAATTCGTTAGGGCGAAACAAACACTTCACCAGACACGAATGGATATTTAATCAAACAAAAATGCACTGTCGTCCAAATATTGTTCAATTATTAACACTCAGTCATTAAATGAAAAAAAAACTACAAAAGATACTTCAATGGAACAAATTTTCGGGTATGGTAGGCTGTCATCAGTACAACATTTATCTTTAGTCGGTCCGTCTCCTCCGGTGATCTCCTGGCATAATGGGTCGAGGTCAAGAATTGAAATCTTTTCAGATTCTCAAATGGGAATTTTCAAAACAACACAATCAATAGAAAACATTGAACCTCATTTCCAGGGATATCTAGGGATCCAGGAATTCCAGGTGAACAAAACACCTCCGCAATCACCGGACTTGAACACTAATGAGTATCTATGGTGGGAAATCAAGACTCATCTGAAGAATATAAATTCAGGGAACAAAGCGGAACTCAAAACGATGATTACGGAGATCTGGGAGGCACTTCCGTCTACAGTGACCAGAAATCTCGCCTCGGTGCTTGCAGGAAGTGATGGACACCAAAGGGGGGCCATATCAAATACTAGGGGATTGATTTTTGTTATGCGTTAATCTGTTTCTGAACCGATTTCAATTTTCATTTGAAGAAAAACATGAACTGTACACTCAATTTTGTCACGTCTTAATTGAAGATTTTTTGTTTGTATTTCAAATATGAAGTAGAAACGTGACCATTTTAATGAGAGTAAAATGCATCGATTTTACGATGAATATAAGTCGCATTTAATTATTTACTTTTTATCCCCGAAAAACTTAAATATATTAACACGACATGAAAAGTGTATTCCCAATCATACTCAATATCTTTGAAAACTCATGTTTCTCCATACTTAGATTCCGTTTCTTGCAATTCAGTATACTGTTTTCCGCACCTCCCTTACTAATAACAAACGACACAATCGTTGGCATAACCTAACTCTAACTTTTTAAATGTGACTTCAAAAATCAATCATTTCAGAATTGGTAAATTATATATACATTTACCATCCAGACAAAGCTCAATTTCACAAATTTTCCTTCACAACTAAGCAAGATCTTAATTAGATCTTATTGTGCTTTCACTCTCCGTCTGTCCGTCGTCAAAACATTTCATTCGTTCGATCTCATTTTGTATTCAATTTCGCTGCAATCTCAGACTGCCATCTGTTACGGCTGGTTGATTATTTTGCTTCTGCAGCGATTCACCCAAACAAGCGATCGTCATCGTATCTCTGCTTCACCCACTGATTGGCTTGACCTTCACGATGATTCCTCCTGGAGATGTTTTCTCTCCTGATGGAGTGAGCACACGAGGGGACCTAACCAGCCAAGCGGTGTCTCAGGATGGGCTCCTATATGGAACCTGCCACGAAAGATTCTATTTGTCCATTCCACTTGATTGGTAGGCCAAATAAATCCGTCTCCACGTAGGATGCGATAGGACGAGAAGAACTATAGTGTAGCTCACAGCACTATTGTCCTCTTAGGATTCCTTTTGGCACTACTGGAACGGGGAAGAATCGCTGAGTACCGCATGTTAACTGTTTACACGCTTAGGAAGGGTGACTTGGGGATGATGCCGTCGAAGCATTTACAGACACTCGAACACAACACTCGTGTGTTTGCTGTTTTCTAGTCCTCGCGCGGGCAACAGACGGGAAAGAGACCATTTGCCACATCACCAATGCGCGGAAACACACATCTTCTGAACTTTGGCGTAGCGAGATTTCAAGTGATGATAAGAAGGCAATAAAACTTGAGCGTTACACTCGCTACGACTAATCGAGCAAAGCCGAGAAAGTGCTTGTAGCTATTAACGTATTCTATTCTCTTCAAAATTGCTGGTAGGGTGTTTGAGAAAAGTTTAACGCCGTTGTTGATGTAGATAACGCATTTTCACAAATAATTTCTATCCGTCTTATAACCTCTTTGTTGTACGATACAACGGTAAAAATAAAACACGAGGTGCCAGCCTAGCCAAAATATGATTTGAAATTATCTCTGTATTTTCAAGCACAAGCTCATAGCATATCCTGGCAGACGACGTGCACGGAGCCCTTATAATTCCGCGTCGTCGAGGAAAAATATGGCGGTAATTGTCCAACCAACTTGAAAATAAATTGCTCTCCATGCTGCACACACAGATCGTTGCATTATCGCGCTGCCGTTGCGACTTCCTACGAAGGTGATACACAACGAGGGAACGAGGAAAAATACGGACAGATTTCAAGTGTATGTTCCGTGCCCTCTTTCCCCTTCATCAGTTGTCGCAATCGGAAAATGCTCCCTAGCCAAACGACCCAAGTGCAACATACAATTAGGGAACAGAAATTATTATGCGGCAATGGTAAACGCGAAAGTAGCATCATCTCATTAATAATGTGGAAACGTTTTGTTTTGTTTATGGTACGCTAACTAAAACCGGGGTCTGTTCTATGTTCTCTACAAGTGATTATATCGTTGTGTTCCAATTAATCACTGTTGAAAACATTGCGGATAAGTAGGTCAGATCACCCATCATGTCTTGCAAGGTTTTTGGCGAATCTGAGCGGTTAACTCATTCATCATTTCATCATTCTCACAGCATCCCCAGTTACCCTAACATTTTTTTTAATCTCATTCAACATTTTTCAGTGTAGGGTTACTTGGAACAATTGGGTGGATCAGGGTCCGTTACTTTGAAATTCCCTAAAAGCCGTTCACCCGAATTTCATTTATCCGAATCTTACACTATTTTGATTGAGGAAAATAAAATGAAATATTGAAATAAAACTTGATTACGCCTTTTGTTAAATTTCTGTTTCGTGGTGTATTGAATTAATCTTTTTCATTATCAGAAGATTTGACAAATATCAACATCTTTGTTCTTTTTATTTCTTCGGGTATATGTTACATAGGATTTAATGAAATGGAATTCTGGTAAACGTTATAGATGGTTTCCCAAAAATGATTGTGATTCCTTATATTGGTGAATCGTTTGGCTAAAACTATCATGGTACATTAGTATATCATAGAGCGCAAGGATGCTCAGCAATGCGTGATGCATTACTTAACGCGTGACCAACCGAAGCATTGGAATTCTTTTCTGCAAAATTCTTTGGAAGGCAAGGTTAAGGTATTGAAACTGTCGAGTTAAGATTGTATAAATTGAAACAAAACACATAAATTTCACTCAAAATGGTGCGAATTAAATTTATAAAAAATTATAGAAATGTTATTTCAGAATACATTGACATTTTCGAATAAACTCATTAGTAGAAGGTTCGATGACCCTGAAAAGCTACCCATATGTAGAAACAGCTGAAGATAGTTCATTCACGGTGCATTCTGGCTCTCGGGTGAATAATAGACATGCTGACAAAACAAAACAAGACAAATATGAGTCGATAATTACTGTGACACTTCAGATCAGTCCTCAGAAACCTACACTACGCTGCACTTGAGTTTAATTTTCATCAGCGCGCGTTCATAACAAACACGTATTCTCTCTTTGTACGAAGTGTACCAAATTCATAAGCACATTTTATTCATTGATGATTTGATGTTCCTAGCGCCCGTTTCCTCTGCGCTCGTTCTAAGCAAAGCATAAAAAACAGTCCTTCATCTACACCAACCGTATACGCTTGTGTGAAGAAAAATAACTCAACAGAGAAAGCAAACCAGATTCGAGCGCGGTTTAAAACAGGTATAGAAATACGGTGCAAAACACAGTGCAAAACTCGGTGCAACAACGGTGCTGACAAGAAAACATTTCATCCGTGTTTCGGAGCGTGCTCATTCACCAGAGCGAAGTGAGAGTTCAACTGAATGCAAAAAACTTATTACACATCAGCACCGCATTGCATTTCGAAGACTGCTTTAGATTGATTGATAAATCGTCTACAGTTTTCGAAATAAAACTCAATTTTTGCAGTAATATTTAGTATATGTATTTATTTCAACTTACACTTCTTCTTCTTGGATGGCACTGACGTTCCCAGTGGAACTTTTGCCGTCTCAACGTAGGTATTACTTGCGTCATTTTCATTAGTAGTACTTGGTAGAGATTTCTATGCCGAATAACACGCCTTGAATGTATTCTGGAGTGCTCTAGAATACGCGTGATCGCAGTGCAAGTCGGAAGAAATTCTTTGACGAAAAATCTCCCGACCAGAACGGGAATCGAACCCGAACCCCCGGCATGATAAGCTGGGACGCTAACCACGGGAGCACTAATTTCAACTTATACACGAAAGTTAAATTATGTGATGAGTTTGAGTAGAATGCTCCACATAAGTAATTGACGCCGTTTATGATGTGTTAGGTCACGAATGGTCCACTCCATTTGCCACAAATTCATATGGCCTGCTAAATCAGGTAAATTCTTACAGCTTCTTCTTTTTGGAAATCTGTAATTTTTTTCTCTTTTGATACATCAAATGGAAGCCCTGAAAAACCCCGTTTCCTGTATGAAAACCCTCTACAGCCCAAGCCCGCCATTAGACGGGCTTCGCGGATTCTCTTTTCAAATTATTCAGACATTATTTTCAATGTTCACCCTCACTAGAACGTCTTTAGAATATTTTATCTATCACACATACACAATGTTTTTATGCTGGCAGCTTTCTTCTAGGAGTATTTTATGTTGAAAGTCGGAAATTCGAGATAAAAGTGGAGTAGGTCTTTTTAGATAAATAAAAAAACTTGGGCTGTAGAGGGTTAACGGGTTGGATGAGATATTGTGGTAGAATTCGAAACCACATTTTGTTCAAAAATGTACACAAAAATATCATTAAAGCCATTACTGCCCTTTTCTTCTGTTTATTCAATTATGCAGAAGAAGACAAAGAGTCATCATCTATCATTTTTAAACACAAGTCTTAATAGTTAAGATCTACATAAATATAAGCTTAAGTCAAATAAATCTATGACTACAGAAATATATTATAGATAAAAATTGCATTTTCTTCTTCGTCGCCAGTAGAGAATTGGCTGCAGTAGAGAATTAGTTTCATTGGGTGCTAAGTTCTGCTTATGTATCTGCTTATGTATCTGCTTATGTATAGGAAAGGGAAAGGAGAATGGGCATGTACATTCGAGGAAGTGAAGCGGGTTTCTTAGGAAGGTAGGGGAAGTGGGGGTAAAACGGACATGTTAAGAAGAACTTCAATTATATCTTTGGAAACTCATGTTTCCCAAAACCTTGATGCAGTTTCTTGCAATTCAATATACTCTGCCCATGATTGCTTGAAGACGTAATCGACAACACCATTTGTGTTGGGAAAACGCATTTTTGTTGTTTTTTGGCCTACAAGCATAACCATGCATATTTCCGATGAAATGATCTGTCCAGTTGAAGGATATTATCGGTAAAAGAGGGATTAGGTGATTCTGCGGATTATAACATATTTTTTCCATTTGGAAAACGCTTGCGTCTATTTATGCGTACAATCAATCGTTTCAATGCGCATAGCTAGACGTAATCACCAGGTTGCTCTGTTTGTAGCGTTAGTATTTACAAATCCGATAATAGTCAAAACGTCTCCGTCGATAGTTTCAGTTGTTATCGGATAAAATCAAAAAGTTTTGGAAGAAACTTAGTTAAATATCTGGAAAAGGTGCTCTTGATTTGTTGCGAGTCTATGATAGTACTTTTTTCCTGAAGAATACTGTGAAATATGATAAGAACAGCAGGTTCGTGTTTTTTTCAATTAATTGAATTTGTAAAGGCAATCTGTAATGTTGGTAATTTTAGCAACATGATTTACCGATATCACGATCAATCGCATAAAGATGGTGGAGTGACTTACTCCAACAGTATGAGTAAAAGTTGAGTATGTGGAATAATTCAATGTTGAATCCGAGGAGTTATAATGCTAAGAACCAATATTATTGAAATTTTACTACTGATCAGATTATTTCATTATCTACTTGAAGATTCAAATGCAAAAATCTAGATAATTATAACATTGAACAATACAATTGAGTCTCTTTGTTCATCGTGTACAGAAAATAGTAATTATATGAGCAGCGTTTTAATGTTTTCTTATATTCATCTATTAGGAAACAAGACACTATCGTGACAGACATGTTTGGACTCTACAAAGAATGTGAATCAAATGTAGATTTAGCTTATAGCACATAATACTGACAATTGTGGATTTTCGAAAGATGTATGAAAGCTGTATGGAACTACGTCTGTTATGCGGACAAACAGTGATTTTTCGGAAAAGTTTTTTCAAAATTGCTCAAATGTTTTCTAACAAAAAATGTTTGTTTGCATGTTGAGCAAACGTATTACATTGTGTAGAATGTGAAACAGCGAAAAAATCGATTATGTTCATTTTGTCGTTTACGTCTCCTATACAAACATGGGCAGTACGGTTTTTCTACCTGATTGGCCAAATATTTTACAAAAAAGTGTTTTTCAATGTTTTTACTGAAATCAAAACAGATCGAAAAGTACAACATTTTGTTCGATGCGGGTAATATGGACATATACGGGGGGTAATATGGATAGGTTTGTAATATATGAAGCGTAGAGGTGTATCGATCGCGAGAGGTCCGTTAAATAATGAAAAAACCGAATAAATCAACCTAGAAGTGATATCGTGCTTTTCAGCAGTATAAACGGACAGGCCCTCAACTATTTTGCTTTTGGTTCCAGTCAGCTTCTAAACAGTCCACATTTGGCGATTTGATTTCCGTTTATAGACGCAGGGCATTCTTTAGAAATAGATTAAACAGACTTTTCACAGTCTATCTCACTCCCACTGGTAACTGTCCGTTTTACCCCACCAGTACAATTATTTCAATAATTTAAATTTTCCTCTCAAAAATGAATTTACTTTTCCGTACATACCTAATATCGCTTCTCTGTTAGCTCACAAACCGAAATATAACCATCAGCGAATTGAATTTTGATATTAAACCACTCAAAATGCTTAATATCGAAGTAGCTGAAATTACATTCACACGCGGAGTCATGTATGATTCTCGGTTTTTGTTTCCCTCCTCCACTTTTGATCAGTATTCACTGTCAAAGGGTGGCTTAAATATTATAGAATAACATGTAGAAGGTGTTCTCATTAACAGAAATCTGAAATTCAAAATGTAACTATACAAGTCAACTACCTGTCCATATTACCCCCACTGTCCGTATTACCCGCGGTTCCCCTGTATATGGGGAGCATAATATTAAGATCGCGACTTGAGTAGCTATCCAAATCTGATATGCGTGGGTATACCCTTTCGATCTTTTAAATCAGCACCCAGTTAAATTCCTTAATATGATTTTTTACATAACTGAACAACATGCTCGATATTATGACATTCTTGACCACAATTACACAAATTGTTAGTAGCAAGACCTACATGATAAAATCGTGAATTGAGCGCGAATTTATTGGGCAACATACAATACAATAACTAATAAATGCATATTACCGGTAAATGGAGAATAATTCGTTATACGCATAAACTCACATTGTGAGCTAACGCCCTAATTTAGGCAAAAAGATTGCTCGTTGCGTCGAGGAGAAAATCGAGTGGTTAGTGCAATCGAAAGAAAACATGCCCATTTTAACCCTTACGCTACGAGCGTCGTCTATAGGCGACATCCGCGCGACGACCTGTGTGCAGTGTTGCCACACGTGCAGATTTATCTGGAGAGGTACAGATTTTTGACGTAGAACTACGTCTTTCATTAAGGGTGCCAAATCAGAAAACAGGTCACGTTTTTATGAAATAAAGTTAACGTTAATAACTATTTTTGCCGCGAACGGATTTTGGCGATTTACATACCAAACGAATCGGAAATTCCCTAAAATTTGTTTAATATGCTATACATCAGAATCAAACCAGGGTTTGTAAATGGTTAAAATTCATGAAAACTTTAAGTGTTTCTATTTTCCCATACATTTGTTCTGTCCATTTGTGTGCTTTCCCGAACAGAGTTGTCAATAATAAGCAACTTATCGACGAACAACGATGGGGAAATTGTAAGATGTAAAGTCTCCGTGAACAAAGGAAAAGAAGAAGAATGAAGGGGAATACTTGCCTAGAGTATAAACATTGGATCTCGCTGAGGCAAACTTTCACTCGGCATCGGACTGTTGAACAATCCAGTTCACTTTGCTTTCGCTGCGCTTCGATCTAAGATTGGACCCCACCAGTGGTAATTCAACTTGGATATCGTCGTGTGGTTTTTCCAGTTCGTTTTTCGCGTTATTCGTATCGTGTGTTTTTCTTTCCGCGTCATGAATTGGACGCTTCGCATAGTGTGTGATGAGCAAGAAGAAGAGGAAGGCTGGCTCGAGCCCTGCAAAAAACGAACGCATTGCCGGGGGCAATCAAATTTCGAGGCAAGCGTCAGCTAATTATGCACGCGATTTTAATGCAGTGAAAAGCGCTCGCACTGAACCCAGCCTTCGAAACAACAACAGCGAAGTAGGCGACTTCGGCGCGTCGGTCGAAAATGTAAACGCCGTTACCCAGGCAGCAACCAGCTCCCCCCGCTGGTGGTGAACGCGGTTGTTCTTGACAAACTCATCAGCGAATTTGCATCGATGGGTGTTACAGCAGAGTACAAGATGTGTGGCATAATTCAGTCTTTTTCCAAGCAGTGAACATTGTTTGTTTTCCGTCATAAGGGCTTCGATGGTGCTTTCGACATTGCATGAATGTATTAAATTGACGTCATGGCGAAGCAGGCGTTAAGTTTGTGCGCCAAAAAATCATTTGGGGAATACCAACCTCTTTAATGTCGTACTGGAATGTTATAAGTTATTTGGGTTCGCGTGCCAGTCGCAAAACTGTCTTCAACTAGGATTGCATTTGCACTAGTCTTGATCATAATGAAGCAATGCTACTGTTTTGTTACGATGCTACTGTTTTTGTTGATATTAAAAAAAGAGTTTATTTCGCTTGTTTAATCAACAAGAAAATGAATGTCGTTCAGGAATTTTTCTTCTTTTTCATTTTGTTTTGTTTGTTTTAGCCAGGGTGCTAGTAGAAAAAGTTTCGTTCTGGGGCTAAATATGTCTGCATGACAGCCCATTCGTCACCCGTTCCGTTGGTACTCATCGTGACAAAAATATGATTGACGTCGTGTTTTGTCCCATTGCGCTTCATGGCAGCATATAATTCACAGCATTTGCTTGGTTTGTTATGCCACGCTTTCGGCTTCTGTTGTCGCTTTAAAATCCCGTGAAATAAAGCTTCGCTTTAGAACAAAGAAGGAAAAACGAGCAATAAATTTCCCCACTATTTATAACATGTTCAGAGAGTTCTTTTTCTGTAAGGGATTCTCGTTAGTCATTCTCTAATGGTTTAAACAAATTATGATGATGTTGAATGATAGCGGTGGCACTCAAGACTTACGAAGATTTATTTTCTGTTCTTATCTCTCCATCTCCATCGTCGCCAACAGTGAGTTTTGGACAGCCAGGAAGTGGAGGTTTCGTCAGCTCCCGAAGTGAGCCGATCTCGCTGGCAACCCTGGACAAGGACTGCTTCATCATTCCGGTACACAGTTTGGATCGATTCCTGCCTGCAGGAATTCCTGTACGTAACAACGATAAGTCATGATCCACCCAAACTAATATCCCCCGTTTTACGTTTTACACAGCTTCCAACCCCCGAAACCACAGACCCTTCCCAGGCCGGACCACTCAGCGTACTCGAGGTGTCCGATCCGAAAATATGCATACTGGCGCACCTGATGAGCCCACTGGAGCCAATCGATCCGCTGCTCGAATCACCGCTGGCGCATCCACTAACCAAGCAGCGAGCGGTCGCGTCGGAGCTGCTGAACGAAGTGCAACAGGGCAACAACGCCGTCAGCGGCATGCTGCTGGCCAACATGGAGCGTAGCTCTGGTAAGTGCTTTCTCATTCTATTTTATCCGAATAAAATCATTGGATAATTTATAAAAAAATCCATTATTGATACAGAAAATGTGAAATTTTAGAATTGGGTTTTCTCTCAGTTTATCACGCTGAAATGCGTCCATGTTTCTTGAACTTAAGTTCCTTCTCAGTTATCTAACTGTTGTTTTAATAGCATTTTTAATGACGGAAACAAAGGCTAAATTTTAAGCGATTGGTTTTAAACTTACAAGAAAGAAACACGAGAGAATTGAAAGAATATGAAATTTATCATTGAGGATTGAACGATTTCCCTATCTCACCGATAACACGTGTGATGTTGTCTTCTAGTTCTGTTCGATGCTGATTCATTGACACAAACAAGAGATTTGATATACCCCCATTGGAGTGCCAATGAATGTATTGGAAAAAAGTGACCTTCGAATTTTCAAACGGGACTTTCTGAAAAATGTTGATTCCCACGAAAAACTACCCTATGCAAAATATCAGCTCAATCGGAATTCATTTACTAGTGTCGCATAGCCGTTTGAGTTTTTTGAAAACCGCAAAAACCACCCAAGAGAGGAGTACAAAGAATCGATGTTAAAAAAAAATATTCCAAATTATGTCTTAGAATTGCACGAAACACCGAGATTTACTGTTATTTAAAAAAAAATTTATCGAAAATCGACTTTCCAGAAGGAAAAACGACTAAGTGCGGGTGACCTAGCTTGTAAGCAATTGAGGGGCTCGCGGCAAAATGGAATGTTCAATATTTACCAGAAACCTGAAATGAAATTTATATGTAAATATGTATATACTCACCTACACGATGCACTCACCATACACCTAGAAAATAAGAACACATAATTTCATACTTACCAGTTTTTACACACATCACACACTGTGGGAATTCACAGACAGGCGGTGAAACACGCCTTACTGAAACACAAAACTACACAGAACATGATTGTAATAGGAGTACCGGTTTGTTTCTTAATTTATTTTCAAAAATTAATGATTTATTAATGCAAAAATGGTTACAAATTTCATATTCAAAGTATTGCCCATCTACTGTAGGAGCATTGCACCACTGCGACCATTAGTTTAATCTATTTTAGTGTATTGCCCATCGCTAGTCACAACTTTTTCCAATCTTTCTGGCAATTCATCGATCCCTTTGCGGAAATATTCAGCCGGTTTTTCGACTAACCACGAATCGATCCAATTTTTGATTTCATCAAAATTGGAGAAGTGCTGGTCAACCAGGCCATGTTGCATCGATCGAAAAAGTTAATAATCGAACGGAGCAATCTCTGGAGAATACGGTGGGTGGGATAGGACTTTATCGTGTCTTTACTCATATTGTGGTCGTTTTTCCTTTAGTGCGCGGCTCAAAAGCATCAATTGCTCAGTTGGAGCATGGTCACCATAAACTACCACCAAAATGTGATGACTTTCCGCAGCTTTTTTCTTCATATTGAAGTAATGAAGTAACTCTCTCCGCAAAAACACTCTCGTTGGTACGAAATTCGACATATTCGAAGTGGCCAAAAAACTATGTTGTTCACGCTGCAACTTTTTGACACATACTCAGACGCGCAATAACAGTAGCTTTCCAACGAATGTCTGAAAATTTGATTCACTAGAATAATAATCAAGTTACGCCATCTGTTGTAAAACCGAAGAAATTTACCGGTACAGCTAATACATTTAAGAAAACAACTGTTCTGAACAATCACAGTTCCACCTTAAACTTCCGTCCGTGCCCCTAGACTCTAACATTTCTACTTTTTAGATTCCAATAACTCTAGACATTCACATTGCTCTACAAATAGTTTTTCTAATAATAATTCAATTAGTGATTTCACGAAACACTTTTCGAATGCGATTAAATTTAGGACCCTTTCTTATTTTGTAGATAAAACGGATCACATATTTAATCAATTCCATTCTGTGTGGTGTCGTCCTTCGTTGCAAATTCGATTCAGTCTCCATATTGTCAAATGTATACTGTTAGAACAATCGAAGGTATCGCAGCAAATGATTATGAACACCCTACCTAATCATCAAACGGCATGCAAACAATTTCAGCTTGGGTAGAATGTACAATTCGTAGTTGCTCTCTGTGATTGACCTGAACCAACCAAATTGCACAAAGAACACACTGAATGACGCTCTCCGCGTTATCTCCGCGTTATCTTTGGGAATGATGAAGGAATGAAAGACTTATAATGCCAAAGAATGAAAGAATAAAAAAAGAATTGAATAACTAATGAATTAAAGAACTAAAGAATTAAAGAATGAACACAAAAAATAGAATGGAGCTTGAGCTTGGGTAGACTGTACAATTAGTAGTTGCTCTCCGTGATTGACCTGTACCAGCGAAATTGCACAAAGAACACACTGAATGACGCTTGGGAGTAGCAAATCAGTCTCATTGTGCAAGTTTCGGTGATTCGAGCTTTACAAACGGCATACAAAGAATTTCAGTGAACTAACGGTGATGGTGACCACACAGAGCAGATAAACGTCCGACTGGAAGTCATGAACGTCAATGTAATGTCCCCAAAATAACTTTATCATTTGAAGGTCATCAACCTTTCTGATGATGATCAGATGGAATATATTCCAATGACGTCTGGAACAACCGAACCAACATCTTGTGATCGTGATGTTGCTTTTGCAACTTACTATTGTTCTGATGTTTCATAACACGGCACCTCATTGATTATTCGCCGAAAATAAATAAAAAATATCCTTGAAGTTAGCGTACGGTTTTAATAGCAGTGCAATATGGGGAGCCAGTTTCAGGATAAGAAAATATTTTTAAATAAAACTTAATTTTTTGAAGGCATCAGTAGTAAATACAAAGTATCTAAAACATTCTTAGCTTAGTGATAGCAGATAATCATTGCCCATTTGAGTCGTATAAGTAATGAATAGTCTATCTGCATACTGTATTTGGGCTGGCGGAAAAATATATCTCGCAAGACCAAACAACGTGCTCGATGTCGTAATTGCCTTGGCCAATAACGCGTTTACATTAACTCATAAAATTAGTGATTTGAGGCTAAACGAGGACGAAGAGTAACTCAATTATTCGAACTAGATTCAGTCTAGCAATGCTTTGGTCAATTCAGAGTTACCAAGAGAATATCATTTGGTTATTATGGGAGAGGATTCATCATTAGTCGCAGTTTGTACTGATCGCAATCTGTGCAGTTTGCGATTAATCGTGAATCGCCTCATGTTCCCTTGTTTTCCATCCTTGGTCTTCACATAGTCCCGTAAAAAAAATCAAATGGCGTCAAATCGCAAGAACGAGGCGGCCAATCGACAGGCCCATTTCACATTAAGTATGTCAGAAAAGTAACACAACGTCGATCCCCCTCACTACCAGATAAACCCCCCACTCCACCCCCTTCTCGCGTTATATGATGTGTGCACGACGCCTAACATGTTGGTCGTTCTCATCGACGAAGAAATACGACCCAATCATTCCACTGGCATGAAGTCCACACCAAACAGTTTTTTTTGCCCGAATGCAATGGTGTTTCTTGAAGCACATGTGAGTTTGCATCTGATTATTAATGCACATTTTGCTTGTAGACAAAGCCATTTAGCCTGAAATAAGATGATTTTGTGATAAAAATCAACATTTTCTTCAAGATTCGCCAGAGCCCAATCGGAAAGGTTTCGGCGGTCACATGGTTCACATGGTCAAGTGGCTTTAGTTCTTGAGTCAATTTGATCTTGTAAGGATATAGCCCAAGATCTTTTCGCTAAATACGCCACAATGAGGTTTGGGAGATGCCCAATGCTCAAGAACGGCGTGCAACTGACTGATTTGGGTCATTTCAGATGGATTCACTTACGGCTGCGATATCTTCGTTGCTTCGTGCGGGGCGGCTTTCCGTTGGTAGGGGAGGACGGGGTAAGACGGCCACCCTATGCATGAAGTACAATCAAACACAATGTATACAAAATAGAAGCATCTCATTGTGTCAGCATCGATCTTTAGGATGTTTTCCACAGCTACGTTGATTTTCAGAAGGTTTACTTTTTATTTCATAATGTAATATGATAAATCAAAAAAGGTATAAAAATGGTGATACTAAAATCATGCGAGGTAACGTTGGCAACCACTAGGAGTAGGAAGGCAACATGATTCCAGCCGTATAGAGGATTTTTGTTTCCGGCAGAATTGTACTATACATCAAGTATGACAAGAGTGGGAGGTGTTATTTTCCCTGAATTACGCATAACGTGCCTAATGCGCACCCCTTATCAAATTTCAAATGAATGCGCCTTGAGTTATGCAACCAACTACACAAGATGTGTGACAATGAATTTGCCAATTACATGCGTTCTTTTATGGCAAATCACACCTTTAAAATAGCGGCCGTCTTAACCCAGGTATGAGTCGAGTAAAAGTGCCTCAATAATTCTATAAAATGCTTTACAAAACATACCGCTTTCTATATAAACACACTTAGCAGACCTGTGTGTTTACTATTATAACATTGGTTTCACGAGATATGTACATATTCGCCACTAAAGCGGTAAATTTCTAGCGAGCAAAATTATAAATCGGTGCTCGTCGCCATCTGAAAAAGCCTGCCGGCTGGGACGATTATTATGGGTGAAGATTGGAGTAATGCTCTTAAAGTTGCAACCACCGACTCCGAATTTGGGTAGTAATAATAAGGGCTCGGCAAAGTAATTTTCAACTAAAGATAGTCAGGGGACTATGAAGAAATTCTCCTTCGTATTCAACTGGAAATGAGTTTTGTCAACAAACTACGTAGCTTTACGTCAGATTGTTGAGGAAAAACGTCCGTTGAAATTGAGTCATTTGATCAGTACAGTATTCCGGGATATAATGTTGCTGCTTGTTTATCACATTCTAGGCATACTGGCGGTGTTGCTATTTATGTCAAAGAATCAGTTCAATTCAATCTTCGCCTCAACGAAGTTATTGAAGGAAACTGGTTCTTGGGCATTACAGTTCAACGTGGCATGAAGATGGGAAACTATGGTGTTTTGTATCATTCTCCCAGCTCTAGCGACCAACGTTTTGTTGAAATTTTAGAAAACTGGCTAGAAATATTCCTTGATTCCAGCAGATTAAATATATTAACTGGTGATTTTAATATCAATTGGAGAGACAACCATAATTCGAACCATTTGAAGCGTTTAACTGACTTCTTCAATTTAAAACAAACAGTAAATGATTTTACGCGTATTTCCAGGCACAGTAAAACTTTGATTGATCATGTTTATTCCAATTTTGAAACAATTTGTACTGTAACTGATGAAAATTTGAAAATAACCGATCATGAGACCATAGTTATTAATATTGCAGATAATTTCGTTAATAACGACGATTTTGTGAAATTAAAGGGCTGGAGGAAATATTCGAAACATGCTGTTTCGAATCTCGTGTTGAGAAGCTTGGATTTTCCATTCGGGACGAGTAATTTGGATGAATCAGCAGTTGTTCTAACCACTGCTTTGAAAACGTGTACCAATCGACTAGTTACGCAAAAGTTTGTCTGTGTGAAAAACTCCAACAGCTGGTACAATTTGGATCTATTGCGTCTTAAACGTAAGAGAGACAGGTGGTACAACAAATTTCGGAGAACAAATGATGGAAATCACTGGTATATGTACACGATCGCGCGCAATAGATATTCACAATCGATTAAGAAAACTCGTTGTGAATATATTCAGAGGAAGATTGATCAGCATCAAAACAACAGCAAAGAGTTATGGAAAATTTTGAAATCCTTATTAAATTCTAGCAATATCAAACCGCGGTCCATAACTTTTAATGGCACATTTGAACAGTCTGAACAGGCAATAGCATCTAAGTTTAACGATTATTTCATCAATAGTGTTTCATTGATCAACCAATCCATTGAACTGGTCGATGAACCTGATGAAATAAAACAGCCCGTCAATAGTAGTTGTAGATTTGAGTGTTTTCACCCAATTACAATAGACAAACTTAGAAGTATTTGCTTTTCTTTAGGAAAAACGGCTGGAGTAGATAATGTTAACGCTAGAGTTATTCAAGATTGCTTCCATGTCATTGATTACATCTTGCTGGACCTTATTAATAAATCTTTATCAACTGGGCATGTGCCTCTGGTATGGAAGGAATCCCTAATAGTCCCCATTCAGAAGGTTGCTGGAACGATTAAATCCGAAGAGTTTCGTCCCATCAACATGTTGCACACATTAGAGAAAATATTGGAACTAGTTGTTAAAGGCCAGCTGTTGGACTATTTAAACCGCAACGCTTTGCTAATACCAGAACAATCGGGATATCGGGAAGGTCATTCCTGTGAAACCGCATTGAATTTGGTGTTAGCAAAATGGAAAGAGAAATTAGAATCTGAAGATACCATCATTGCTGTTTTCTTGGATCTAAAACGCGCTTTCGAGACAATTTCTAGGCCCTTGTTGTTGAATACGATTAAGCGCTTTGGAATTACGGGTACTGCATATAAATGGTTTGAAAGCTATTTGTATGACAGAACTCAAAGGACTATTTTTAACGATTTCATTTCCAGTCCCGTAGGGAATAATCTTGGAGTACCTCAGGGAAGTGTATTAGGGCCCCTTTTATTCATTATGTACATTAATGACATGCGACGAGTTTTACGATTTTGTGACATCAATCTTTTTGCAGATGATACTGTGTTATTCATTGCAGCTAATGATTTAAATCAGGTCGTGCTACATTTGAATGGAGATTTACATTCTTTAAGTAGATGGTTGAAGTATAAGCAGTTAAAATTGAACATAAATAAAACTAAATACATGGTAATCTCGCGAAATCGTTCTAATGAAAACGTCTCTATTGTAATTGATGATGAGACTATTGATCGTGTTCGGGAAATTAAATATCATGGCGTGATTATTGATGACAAACTCAAGTTCAACACTCACATTGACAATGTCATCAAGAAAATTGCCAAAAAGTATGGAATCTTATGTCGATTGAAAAACGATTTGACCATTCACAGCAAAATACTACTGTACAAATCAATCATCTCTCCTCATTTAGACTTTTGTTCTTCCATTCTATTTTTAGCCAATGACACACAAATATCGAGGTTACAGCGCTTGCAGAATAAAATAATGCGATTGATTCTAAAATGTAATAGGTTCACTTCCTCATCTTTGATGCTGGACGCTCTGCAATGGTTATCCGTGAAGCAAAAAATTGTTTATTTAACTATGGTGTTCATTTTTAAAGTAGTAAACGGTTTGCTGCCTCGATATTTGAGTGATCGAGTTGAAAGAGGAAGTGATTTTCATAGATATAACACTAGAAACGCGAATGAATTAAGAACACCTCATTTCTTGTCATGTGCTTCACAAAATTCGTTGTATTTCAAAGGAATAAATGTTTTCAACTCGATGCCAAGACATATTAAATGCGCAACAACACTAACAGAATTCAAGAGGCACTGTATTTCACACATTAAAGCTGTATTTTCTTAACAGCCGAATAATGTTTTTTCTTATTTTTGACGAATTATAGTAACTGACGAAGTTTTATACGAACGGATAACTTTGTGTGGACAGTTTATTGTAGATTTTATTTATATATTTTTTTTAATAAATACTTTATCTGACGAAGTTTTTTTAACGGATTATATGTGGAATTTGTTTTTTTTTTCAATATTATTTGTTTTTTTTAATTTGTATTTATCAGTATTATGTCTGTCATGATCTTGGTGATGATGGACTATTTTTATTTTTCATTTTGTTGTTTTCTTATGTATTAGTTTAAAAAAAAATAAAAGTAGTCTACATAAGTTTGAGCCTCGCGCGCGTCTCACAGATATAAAGGATATAAAATAAAAGTTTTTGTGAGAGCCGGTCTAGGATTTTTCCGTAATGGAAAATTTCTCGACTTCTCTGGATGAGGATAGTCATTGTCTGTCCAAAACTAGGCTGGCGGTTGGACGGTTGCTCTGGTGGACCAATTGGCTGCAAGGGCCTCGTCGGGACCGTATCGGCTCAGTGGAGGATGAGACTGAGTATTGGCTTCTCTTTTGATAATGTAATAAAATAACATTTTTTGAATTTATATCTGTAGGTAAAATCAGTTCGTTTTTTTTGGTAAACTGATTTCAAAGCTAAGAAAAAAGTTAATATCTTCTAGATAACTCGTCTTGCTCAAACCTCTGTAGGGGAAGGTGGCGGGACCATCATCATCATCAGTAGCAGTTTCTCCGTCAACATAACTCAACAGTCGTTCGGACGTTCAGTTGCTATCTCACTCTACGACTCGACTATCTCATTTCATTCTTCCCCGTCAAATGGACTTAATTGCATATTGAACTGACTCCCCGATTCTATCTCTCATGTGTCACGTATACATGTATCGATGTTTGAGTTCAACATGGTTTGACATATACTACAGGTGATAAAATAGCGTTCAGTGTTGTGTTCAGAAACACTGACAAATTTGTGAATTTTGACATTTTTTTGGCATAATCCCGTTTTTCTGTATGTTTTTTTTCACAAAATTGAACTCAAAGACAAAGTGAACTAAAATTTTTTTTATTCCTCCCAAACTACACGCTTTTTACCAATACCAACGCTAGGACCTCTATAGCATACCTGGTAACTGTCTAAGTTTGAGTTCACGGTGGGTTAACAATAGGGTGGCAGCGAAAATGGTCATGTCAAATTTCAAAAACTGACCATGTACATTTTGTTTATTGGACCAAAAAATTACCTGTGCAATGTTTCAGCTCAATCGGACATGATTTAGGGGTGCCTCAAAGCGCTCAAAGTTTTGAATTTTTTTCTCTAAACCAATAATTTACCTGAGTTACTTTATTCTAACAACACTTATTGCAGCTCTCTCAGATAATTCCTGAACGTAAAACAATCAACTAGTCACTGTATTCATCTGCTATACAGTACATCAAATAAAATTATCGTGATTTTCTTTTTTCTTTACAATATGTATTTTTATCACAGTTTCGTAGCAAATATCCGACACACTTCTTACTCACTTTCTCCTCCATTTTTACAGCCGAATTTCCCTTCATTGCCTACTATGTGATAAACACCACCCAAACCGATCCGGCATTGTTCTACAGCGGGGTGCGGGGTGCCTCGCTATCGAAGTTCGAACCGAAAAACACCCGCTACACGGCTGCCCACACACTGGATCTGTACAGCGAAGTGGCTTCCATCTGTCGGCCTCCGCTCTCGCTGGCTCCCAACGAAATTGGCAGCGTCAAGAAGGGCCAAACCCCCTCCACGGGGTATATCATCAGCGTGTACAAGGTTGGTTAGGAGGTGATATGGTAATTAGATTGCTAGGGGTTCCGTTTGTCGTTGAACGCAAAGATTCAGTTATTGCGAATTTTAACGATCTTCTGTTTCTGAACTGAAGATTGTTTCAATGGTGTTGCTCTTAAAGAATTTTGTTGTGTCGATTGGGGCCGAATGGAACCGTTAAAGCCATCTCAAATTACTTAGTTCTTATCTAGTCCCTATCGACTATTAAAGACCATACGAGACAGCCGAACATGATGAAGAAGGCAAAGAATGATTAGTTCCACTCCAGCGCGAAGATCCCACCATGATGGGTCACGTACCACAATTAAATTAGGGAGGCGTTTCGACGCTCGTCGATTGTGGCTCTCATTCAATTTCGTCGAATTAAGCGAAAATTGAATCACATAAAACAAACACCCACTAATCACTTTTCCCATTATCGACAACACTCAACGGTGCGCGGTCCTTCTATTTCCCGGAAATGTCTATCTGGTTTTCTCTTCCGCAGGTCTACGAGGGCGACGATGGAGAGCGATTCGAACGCAATTGGCTCTACTGGACCGGTGCCAGGATGATTTACAGGTACGGGTGTCCAGTTTCATTCTGCCCTCCCTAACAGTTGTATACGTGTCGGACTAACGGTGTTATCTTCGTTTCCCCGCAGATATCTGCCAAAAACGGCCGGCCTTCGGAGGATCACCCTCCACAAAAGCGTATCCTCACGGGGAGACAAGATGTATCTACTGGTGTGCGAGTGTGCCGATCTGCTGAAGGACCTGTCGGCGGCAGCACTGCTCATACCAGCACTCAGGGCGCGGCTTTGCGGCTACACGGGGCTCTATCGGCCCATACAGACCTTCTAGGAGCAGCAGCAGGGCGAGCGAGAGCCAATGACCAACGCGCTCGTTGTCTTATCGTAAGCAATTTATGTATACATAGATGAAGCAAACCGAAAAATCGGGTGATCGCACCGTTTGTTTTCTACGTTGTACATTTTTAATAGAAGGGAAGGGAAGGAGCGAGAGCGAGAGTTAATAGTTATTTTCAAGATTTTGATGTTCTAGACGATAGATGCAACTAGTCTTTGATCGTGTTTAGTTTTATGCAAGAGAAATCAACGAATCTCATTTAGTTACGTTTCACTTTTTTTTATATAATGACCATAAGTTCAGCATTATTTGCAACACACGGTTGTGAAAGTGAGTAGAAAACGAGATAAAACACGATTAGAACGCAATGTCGAACCGTTCGATTAGCCAGCAATAAAATCCGACACCGTAAGGGAGTCAAAAACCATGAAAATATATTTAAAAACCCGAGAAACAAATTTGGAAATTTAGAAAAATTGAAAACAAAAGGATCGAAAACGATGCTACACAGTGAACATACAATGAATTACCGGTATTCATAACATAAAGTTACATAAAATGGCAACACAAGTGCATCCAACTGCCAGACGCAGAGATGGCGTATAATTAAGGCATTTCGTATATGACAACTGAGAAAAAAAAACACAGAATCCAAAAAAAAACAAACAACATTAAACAGAACTAAGCACTCATGGTTTCATACTATTATGCAATCATCGATCTAACTTAAACACGTCGTGCCACAATCGTACAACCACACACTCATACTGACAGAAAATAAAACGCAGACACAACAGCTCACACCAATACACCGATATTTCAGTACAACTTTAACACCGGCAGTTCTACAATTGGGGACGCGCTGTGTTTGTTTGAAAACCATACATATATAATATATTTGAATAACGATGATTCAATATTTTTCCCGAGATTATTCCTATCGTACTTACTCCTAACCTATCCCCGGAGAGGACTAAATTAATCTTCCGCCTGATTTGATAGAGAAATCGTAGTACAATTACTGGATAATTGTCACAGATTTTGTATAATAAATGCTGATTGTTATTCGCTCAAAGTTCACGTAGAACTAAAAATCAAAGGGTTCTGGAGAAAGACATAACCGAACGTCGACTTCTAATGTTCTGATGAACCGACACCTGAACCACACTTGTAATAAGCAAAGTGGCGCATTTAGAGTGAAAAAAATCCTTGTGCTATTCTGAAGTCACCGTTGTTTTCTGAAAAAGTCCCGGTTTGATGCGATTCATGGGCCGATGGAATCCATTTTTTTTTTCGAAAATGATGCAGAGCGGAACGTAACTGTAGGGCTACGATCACCATTTTTATACCAAAATTGAATTTTCTTTATGTGGAGAAGTTAGGGCTCCAACTTAACGTTACGACATGCCACACCACGCTTGCCACAATAGAATGAATGGAAGAAACGCTGGGCGAACGTATAATTTCGCCTATTTGCTTTGGTCGTCACCAGGGGTACCAAATGTACCGCACCACGACTGTATTCTGACGACTGTCACCATCATTGGCCCGTAACAGTCGTTAGATCAATCTATTAACGACAATCACACAGTGAAAATGTCGTGCGACATTTATATTTACTGTCGTGTGCTGTACACGGCTGCATTTCCATATGTGAGTATTTTGTTCATTCGTCTGCGACAGGCCTGGTTGCTAACTAGTCATGTTGTTTGTAGATTCGGAATGCAATCGTAAATGCATTGCTACTGTCGTGAATGATTTTTTTCCCTCGTGCTGATGATGTCGGGTGTCTTTGTATATATTATGCAACGTCGTTCGCTTACAAAAGTGTGTTCTTTATTCACCAGTATTTTATTCATTTTCTCATTCGCAAACTATAGGTTGTAGGCTTTGAAACGGAAGATAATTTTCAGTTTCTGTTGAATTCTGCAGCATATTCCGAATTGGGAGTAGTGAGGAGTGTGAGCAACAGGGGAGAATCTGTTGAAAGAAATGCGAGAGGAAGTGTTGTGGGTGGAATTAGCGTAGATGAAAGTTTCGCGGGTGCAAATGCATGGCCAGATGAGAGTGAAGCTGGGGGTAGTGGAGCGGGTAGGAGCAACGATGGAGTGGATCGTTCGGATGGAGTTTCTAGCCCGAACGGAAATCGAACTCGAAGCCCCCGTGGCAAGCGCCACGCAAGCCACTAGGTCATGAGGACCATACATAATAAAAAATATGTCCTTTTTTTAATTCTTTATTGAAGAGACTTTCAGCCTCCTGGGCTGGTTCGCCTCTAAAAAAAATTGTACTGAGCCTGTTTGAAATCCATCGGTTTTCGAACGTTTAAAGTTGGCTTCCTACTTGGAGGATAAACCTAAACATTCCCATCACTGAGTATTTCCCGATGTCATCAATATACATATTAACAAAGAAACTCTCGCCTAGAATCATTAAGGAATCCGTGCTTGTTTCTCCTATGAATTGCTGCTCATTTGTGTACCTATCTTGATTCGGCCATCCCAACAGTACATCATTCTCGATACAGCCGATCTAAAATTGAATCGGCTGTCTCTGTATATACGTAACTTGTGCTCACAACCACATCCCAGAGCGTACTGGTGAAAAAGCACAAACGCATAAAATAAAGGCTTGTCTTACGATCGCGATTTCTTGGTCATGACATTTTTCTTGCGACAGTCAAATTTGACAGTAACTCGGGTAAACCGATGATATTCATCGCATCGTGAGCAACTGTTACAGCGACAGAATTAATGGAGTAGCAGACACGAAAAAATGGAAAATGAACAGTACGTTTGGCTCACTACGATCGGGCCCGACTAATCAGACAAATTCGACGAAGCACCGTCTGCTATAGCACAGGTTTATTTTATTCATTCGTGCTCTGTCGCTTGTATGCGAATGTAGCGCGCACACAGTGAGTCTCGATTTTATTTCATACCGACTGTAATGAAAATGCAGTACTTTTGGGACGCCTGGTCGTCACTACTGTCTTGCCTTGGAAGTGTTTGGTCTACGCTGAAAAATATGAGAGTAATATTTTTCGAACAAAGAATACAACGAACTATCGTTGATTGTTTAGACTTGCTCAAGTATCTCGAGGTACTATGATGTTAAAGCTATCAATTACTTTCGTTATCTGTTCATGTCTCCCAATTTAAGTCACCGTGTATCGTACAGGAACTTATTTATGAGTATTTCATATCAAAACCTTTTTCAATGTATATATTCAAATTACCGTTTTCATACGTAACACACTCTCGACCATCCGAAGCGATCATACAATTAGATTTCGCATCGAACAAAACCTTTATATTTTTAGCTTATGTTGCAATATCGTCCTTCTTCTGAATTGCATTTGCATTTCGAGCGGATGATTTACGGACGTGTGATTTGCACAACATGCTTCGGGATGGTAGTCAATTCGATATTGTTCGCACCCGAAAATGTCGTAGCAACCTACACCATCGACATAACTTCGAGTAATACTCGTTCTCATGGCAATCTAGCTCTTGTAGGCAACGTTTTTGTTTGGTTTGACAACGCAATAACTGTTGCGATATTCTCGAGCATGAACAAACACACATTTCAAAACGAAATCTTTAAAACAAATACTTGGAAGCCATGACAAGGACTGATGAATGAATGTAGTTGGTAGCGCGAACGATCCGGAAAGCACTGCTGACGACTCGTTGTCTAGAGTGACACTAAAACACCTGTGTTAGTTGTTTGTTTCTAAGAGACTTCAAACTTTGTGGTTCATTTGTCTCTACTAAAACATTGGAATCGCGTTAAAGGCCTTTTATACGTACTGCACAATTATTTGTGCTCACCGCTATGCTACTTACTTCTCATAGACGGCAAAACTGGAGGAGCGAGAATTGGACCAATCAAAACATTATATTTAGTGTGTTTGAATAATGAGTTTATTCCATGAGGTTATGCACCAGAGAACCAAATTTCAAATCTAGTTTTAGGAAAAAATTGAAAACGTTATTTGAATAAGCACTAGTTATAGTATGATTTTTTTGTAACAAATTGAATTTTTATGCACCAACCTTTGAGAGAGGCGAGTTTCAAAAACTAAATAATTATAATTAAAATATTTTAGGTTTTAACTATTTTTTATGTTTCTTGAGATGCTTAACCAAACTTCAATGTCTATATACCATCGAATGGGTGATTGAATGCTTGTTTGAAGAGCCGTGGGTAGATCTACATTTCATTTTGTAATTTATGAGAAACAATCATATGAAAAACAGGTATTTTGAAGCGTTCTCACGTCACAAAAATAGAGCATTTTTTTAGTTTATCAGATAAACATAGGTTCAAACATTTTTATACTTGGGTTTCTCTGAGCAAACAATAAAGGTCAACAACCCACAAAATTTGGTTGAGATTGGTCCACAAATAGAGGAGTATCAACTGAAAAAGTCAACGTCTCGAAAAGTATACGATCCATTCCAGTGTGACGTAACAACATTTTGACTCACTACAACCACTTTTTTGCGTTTTCATGAATAAAGCACAATTAAGAAAATTTACAACAAGAATCATCAGTTGGAGAATATTTTATATTTAGATTGGCTTGTTGTCAGTCAAATACTTTTGTGACGTGGCAACACCTGACTTTTTGCTGTTTCAGTCTGTTGAACATTAATGATTAATTTAATAAATTACAGTTCCGTTTCAAAACATACAAATCATCTTTTTCCTGTGTTTTATCAACAATATATGAACGTAGATTTCATAATATAATATATAATCTTATTTCAACTTCCGGTTTGAATACTAAAAAAATATGGAAACCCCATACGATATGGGCTTACCAGCGGAAGTCGAGTATCGTATTCCGATGCCATTCTGGCATCGAGGATGGTGACTTCCGTTAAAAACGGATATAAAAGACCGGGAATGGCATGAAATCCCACAATTCGATCGAGAATAGTAATGTTGGCATATATCCATGGATGTGCGAAGAGGAAAAAAAAAAGAATTATGTTTGATAGTGAGAGATAGGAATTAAGTGAGAGGAAGATAATGTTTGAGTGGGAAGAACTTAGCCTTAGAGCGACGTGTGTGGAGTTATACAAAGAAAGTGCACATATAAATGCACACGCAAACATCAACAATCAATGTTCAAAGTCATCTTCAACACGCAAACATAAATGCCCTTGCAGAGATATGTGCGCGGATGCATAAAAAGAGTTTATCAAAAGTTTCTGGTAGCAAAATCAAATGCGTTCCCCCTGTAGTGAGCGCCACTCGATGAACCAGGGTTGTGCTAGCCATTGATGGCAAGCGCTAGAGTGAACGTATTAAACAATCACGATATAAAAACTGGAGGTCGGTTTAAGACCACCCCGACTTTTCCCAAATAAAGACATACCGTGTATTACAGGTAACAGGTAGATTCAATTTATATAGCTTATTTTGATGAACATACCATAAACAATTAAAATTGCCTCGTTTCGCAATGTTTCACAATCTAAAAGAATATAGAACTTATTGTGCCCACAGTTCTATTATATTTCTTCTCTATTTTTGAATAAATGAAAACGTAAAATGGCGCTAAAACGCTAGAATGAAAAGTGCCAGAAAAAAGTCACCATATTATCAAATTGTCAGCGTTATGACACCATTCATTTGACACTACTGAAAATTCAGTAGGAAGCACCGTTCCTGAGATACAAAGGAGGGTAGGTTCAGGACCACCGGTTGCGTTAGGACCACCTTTCCCTATAGGATGGACTTTTGGAAGGAGAAGGAGAGATCTCAGAGGAAAGTAAGAAGTATTCCGAGTAATAAAAAACATAAAAAATAGTATATCGCTTGCTACAATACAGTGAAATTCTTATTTAATACAACTTATTAATTGTATGACGTGACAACGCTTCGTGGAGACTGTTTATTCGCACAGAGCGCGTTGTCACGTCACAAAATGCATGTTCTTGCGAGTTTTTTGAAAAACTGAGTATACAGGAATCAACGTTCATGTTTCATTGACAAATCATAGAACAAAGTTTATTTGTATGTTTTGAAACGGAACTGAAAATACAACATTAATGTACAAAAGTCGGAACCCGCAAAAAGACAGGTGTTGTCACGTCACAAAAGTATTCAATTGCCAACAAGTGAATTCAACTACAAAATATTGTCCAACTGAAGATTCTTGTAGGAAATTTTCTCAATTTCACTTTAAAAACGTTTACCATTTGGAAATCGTGTGATTTACACATGAAAAACGAGAAAAAAAACTGTTTTTAGTGAGTCAAACCGTTGTCACGTTACGCTGGAATGGGTCTAATGTTCGACAATATACAGAACACCTTCTCGATCTAGCGAGAAACAGTCGAGTTATAAGCGCTTGAATTTTGTTTCATCATTTGATGCATGTTCAGTTTTAAGATTTTCACTTTACACCATTTTGAACGTAGTCCTACTTTAAAACGAATAATAACTTTAATTAAAGAAACTTTTCTTCATCAGTTTGTCATTTATTTGGATTTCTATGAGGGTTTCTTCTGTTTTCGACGGGAAAACAAACATCTGCACCAATTGATTTGGTATTCCCTATCAATCTTTTGCAATTGAATGTGATTTTCCATACCAACACAGACTATAGAATCTGGCACCAAGACGATATATGCAAGCTTCGGGTGCTCTCGTACCTGGGAGAGAGAGAGAGAGAGAGAATATCAAAAATCTGAACAGGGGTAGGATGACGTCTGGATCGGCAAGACCATCGCTACAAGTAATCGAGTACTCGAGTAATCGACATGCAAGAAAAATCCCTACCTAAACCTATCTTAACTATGCGGTCGCGTCGACTAATATAATAAATGAAGATATTTCCGAAATTGTGCGAGAATTCCACATCATTCAAACACTATCATGTCGCATTCACTATGATAAGGCAGAATTCTCATCAAGTGAGTTTTCACGCAAACCCTCCGCTTCGCGTTCAGCATTCTCTTTTTACTCCTGATAAGAAGGATGTGACGTTAAGAAACACATTCTTGGAAATGCGAATCTTGATCTTGATCCAAAGTCGCCAAGTCAGGTTCCTCGTGGGAAAAATCTGGATAACCTTTCATTCGTTTCGTTCAAAGTGACAGTCAGTAAATTTTTTTCTAATGTGGTCGGCGATCCTTAGTATTGGTCACAGGGAGTTACTGCCCGTGCTTTTGAATTCAACCAAAAAAAGGCTCCATCTCATCATATCGGCTCTACACTCATCTCGGAATCGACATAGAATTAGAAAAGAACACAGGACGCACTATATCTCACACTATGGAAGACCCTTATCCATCTGGCACAGTCGCGTTGCATAACAAATCCAACCACCAACTTCCAAGTCCCTGTATTCAGTTCTGGACAAGGGATCTTCCTAGGTGCACTCTCTTGCAAGTATCCTTCTATTACGAGCACCACATACGTTGAAAAACCTCCATATTACAGCTTTATTATCTCCAGTCTTCAGAAAACAAACGCAGCGCTGCGCTTGAGTTTAATTTTCCTCAGCGCACGTTCAAAGAAAACTCGTATTCTCTCTTGGTGCGAAGAGCACAACATGCATGGGCACGACAGCACAAAATGTACCCGGCGCAGAACTCAGATACCAAACATTTCTTCTCACTTGTGTGATGCGCGTCTCATTCTTTACACACACACACATACACATCAAACTCTAGCGCCCACTTTGTCTTCGTTCGTTCTGAGCAAAGCATAAAAACAACAGGGCGCCCCCAATTAAACCGTATACGCTTGTGTGAAGAAAAATATCTCAACAGAGAGAGCAATCCAGATTCAAGCGCGCAGTATTGAAATACGGCGTAAGCACGGTGCAAAATTCAGCGTAAAACTCAGCGCAAATCTCTGCGCAAGAACGGCGCTGACAACCAAACATTTCATCTGTGTTTCGGAGCGTGCGCATTCGCCAGAGCGCATGTGAACACAAGGAGTGGGGCTCAACTGGGTACAAGAATCTTGTTACACATCAGCACCGGGTTGCATTCTGAAGACTGATTATCTCTGATTCTCCACAACACCATACTGAAACCTCTGCACAACAAGTTTCATCTCCAGGCAGTGTTTGGATTTCGATCAAAATCGAATGATACACAATGTGTCATGCAAGTAACCTCTCACGAACATATAACCAAATATGAGAGGATCATTCAGATACTTGTATGAATGACAGTAATCACTTGTGTAACATGACATGATTAAACCAAGAGAGGAACGAAGACTGTTGTTTGCATATTCGAGCTGTATCAAACATCGCAAACCATTTTCGATGCCTGCATACAAGTTTGAACCGCATACATCGTCCCGCTCTACTATAGCGAAACCCACTGCACAGACAAGTGCAAAGCAATAAATGATACAAGAAAAATTACGTCATCATTCGGTCACTATTTGCGGAGAGCAACGAATGGGAAAAGAGGGACAAGGGACAGCAGCGTCAAAAATGTAAAATTTAATCTGACTACCCTTCCCTTAGCCTCTATCGAGTTAAATAATCATATAGTTTGCACTCTCTGACACTTAAAAATCAGTATCTGCTAAATTAGCTGAATATGAATCATTCGCTTTGCGTAGTCCGTACGATCCTGCTGTTTCGTGATGCATGGAGAGATCGATATGCATATGTTAGAGGCAAAAACAGGAAGTGGGTTATATCTATGGTATAACCGCAAGGATGACGTAGGACTATCGTTGATTTAGAGATCATTTGTTTGAAGTTGAATCTAAATCCATTCTGAATGAATGAATAAATGAATATTTGGGGGACTTCGAAAACGAGAGCGTTACATTGGAGGCACAAGGTTTTATGCATTTGGATGCATAAAACCTTGTGTAATTGGTATAGGATACGAAAAACCTTGTTCTGAAGAATAATCTTCAGAAGCTAACCTGCTAACTGTACTTGATTGACAAATCACAAATCCAAATGTATTATATGGATATTTTATGGATAAAAAACATTAAAATAAACTCTTTCGCTTGAATGTAATTTTCAATTCTAAGGGGAACTGGCAGATTATTTTCCAGCAACGATTAGATATTTCCACATTTTCCTCGATACCGGACGCCCACCAGTGGTTAATACTAACTCGATAACCACCTGTTAATAGTACATGATTGAAAAATATTTGGTCACAGTGTTACATGGATAGAAAACATTCAAATCAACTCTTTCACATGAATGTATTTTTAAATTCCCAGAGGAACTGGCAGATTATATTCCAGCAATGATTAGATCTTTCCGGAACTTTCTCGATGCTGAATGGCATCCAAACGGAAAGAATTCTGCGCGTGTATGTGTCGATCCTTCGCCGTCCACCTCCTCCAGCACGTTAGGCAACGATGTTGTCTTGTCGATGTCCTCACGAAAAATGAATGTGTCTCACCACCAGAATATCGCTTAAGTATGCTTTTTGTGTGTGATTGAATCGAGAGAAGGTGTGGTTTACGATGGCAATTTGGAAGGCAAACTAGAGGGGAATGAACTCTCTGAGCTCGGAACTTTCGGCGACTGAGCAAAAATCGATTGCGGGCGCATACAATATTGGATACGGAAATATCCCACTGATGGGGAGAATAATCTTCAGAAGCTATCCTGTTAATTGCGATTGATTGAAAAATCACAAAACCAAATGTATTTGGTCACAGTGTTACATGGATAGAAAACATTCAAATAAACTCTTTCACATGAATGTATTTTTAAATTCCCAGAGGAACTGGCAGATTATTTTCAGTAACGATATTTCCACATTTTCCTCGATACTGGAAGCCCACTAATTCTAATACTAATAACCACCGATAACCACCTGTTAATAGCACATGATTGAAACATATTTGGTCACAGTGTTACATGGATAGAAAACATTCAATTAAACTCTTTCACATGAATGTAATTTTAAATTCCCAGAGGAACTGGCAGATTATTTTCAGTAACGATTAGATATTTCCACATTTTCCTCGATACTGGAAGCCCACCAGTGGTTAATACTAACTCGATAACCACCTGTTAATAGTACTTGATTGAAAAATATTTGGTCACAGTGTTACATGAATAGAAAACATTCAAATAAACTCTTTCACATGAATGTATTTTTAAATTCCCAGAGGAACTGGCAGATTATTTTCCAGCAATGATTAGATCTTTCCGTAACTTTCTCGATGCTGAATGGCATCCAAACGGAAAGAATTCCGCGCGTGTATGTGTGTGCAGCGATGTCTTCCCGGGGAACCGTTTGTGGCATCACTCTCCTCCTGATGGATTCCCTTCTGGCCTAAGGTGCACAAACAGGCTCTTGGTGACACCATTCATCCGCGCTTTCATGATAAATGAAGAGCTTCACCACAACAGCGACAACATGCTCCAATCGCTGTTCAATTAGAACTGAGTGGATTTCCGAGCGGCGCTCGGTTATATACCGATTCGTGATTTCAATAGCCTGTTTTGGAAGCAATTTTAAGGCTATTGAAACAAGTTTTTGGATCAAAAAGTAACAAGTATAGAACGCGTAGACATTTTATCTTTTGAATGAAGTGTTTATCATACCATTTCGTTCAGTTGTTTAGGTGCTATTAACGCTCAAAATCTCGGACTCCGGCGTAACGCTTTCGTTTTCGAAACTTTGATTTTACACCCCGGTATAGAAATGAAAGACGTAGTCCTACGTCAAAAAGAAAATAAACTTTCTGCAACGAAAGCGTATATGATCTTTCTGTTTGCGTGTCGGTGTATCATGAAATGCGAACCGATGCAGAGTTGTCTCGTTCTCTTTTGTGTCGTGATTTACAGCACATACCAACAAAAGAATGCCGCTGGGGGAAATTATTTCTGTATGATATTTGAACGAACGAAAGCGATTTTTTCAGTGAATGGATCATTTGGCAAACACTGTCTCCAGGATGCAACGAAACTCTCTGGAAGCCTCTAATCTCCCCACCACAGTCGAGATTCTCCAGCCGTAGTTCAGCTGTTCCAGGGGTCTCCCACTACGCTACTCTGAACAAGTACGGCAATGTTTTCAGTACTTCAGGAAATCGCTGGCCATCAAGCAAAAAAACGATATTGGCGTCAGCTGTTTCGTAATATTTTTCCTTTCTTGCTATCATATTCAAATGCTTGAATCCCACATTTGAGTGCAATATCATCAAATCTGATTTTTACGACTTTTCAAAGCTTAGTATATTGACGTTTTTTGACAATTTTTTGAACGAAGGTACTTTACTTTGAAACGCTCTGCAGCTTCAACGATAGCTTAGATTTTTTGGCGTGAAATGAAAAGTTGTTCGAAAAACTATACAAAACAAATCTCTTTCATGGGATATTGTAAAATTTGATCATAGTAGATCTGACCCAAAAAAATCATGGAAATCGTGATTTTTTGTAGAAAACCTGCTTAAAAGTTTTGTTACCGCAGTTTGTCACGGTTGTGACTACCTTCAAAGTTTAGGAAAAAATATAAGCTTTCAATTGAACACTGTCCGACACTGCGCTAAACTGCGCGAATTGTCGTTTTAGTGAGAAAAGCAATTTTTTTCACTTAATTTTTTTTAATATTTAAATTTTCTCTAGGGTCCAATTAAATCAAAATCATAATAGTCCATTGATGAAAACTTTCGTATCTAAGTAATCTGTAGAGGATGAAATATAAATTTGGGCTAAACATCACAAAATTCATCATTGAAAAGCTATTAAAAAGTGTGTGATGAAAAACGAATAAAAGTAAGGTAGTGTGAATAAATATTTATGAAATCGAAATCATATCAGACCAATATATTATTCAGAGCATATTCAAACGATATCTATTGAAATCATTCGGTCCTTTTCAATTGTTGAACAAGATATAGGGTAACACGGGGTGATTTGGTCATATGGGGTGATTAGGACCACCCCTTTATCGCAAAAATTACGGCTCAACTTGAATTTTTTATAATGTCATTTCCTTTTATTGTTGAACCGTATGTATCTAAAGTAAAAAAAAACTTTGGTAAAACTTCACAAGTAGAGGGAAACGGTAGCATAAACACAGCAAGCACTTTGATCGTCAAAAAATGTAAGTTTTCCGATAGTGGTTTTAAGGTTTTTCCCGCTAATTAAACAAACTTTTCGTGTATTGTGCAGTAAAGTTCTGTTCGCCTACAGAAGAGGAACAATTTGATGTAGCGAAGCTGTAAGTTTGATAACAATAAATGAAATTAGTTGCATTTTAATTTTTGCGTGTTGTGTGGGGTGACATGGACACGTTTCTGTGGGGTGAATTGGTCCTACAGGTTTGAGACTTATCTTTGGTCTAATTGATTCCAGATGCCGCTGAGTTACAAAAAGAGGATGGACACACAACGTTGGAAGAAGGAGGAGCTTGAAAGAGCAACACAGGCCATCGAGAACGGATTTTCTTTGACCAAGCATCAGAAGTTCTCGACCAACAGTGAAAAGATTCATGCAGAATTCGAAATGGTGTCAATCCAACTTTTCTGTTCTGGAATCTGGCCAAGACACCTGGTATCGATCCCAAAACATTGTTACTGATTGTAACATTATCCCAAAATACTTTACATAAACATAAGTATGTTTTTTTCGATGAAACACACACTGCACCAAATCACCCCACAGACGGTCCAAATCACCCCGCATCAAATTTTAATGTTCAAAATCATCTCTTTTATTTTATGATATATTTGGTAAATTGAAGCTTTATATAATGATTAAATATTATTTATTGAGAGAAAACAAGTGTAGCTCAGTATACAATGTGACATTTTTTTGTGAAAATTTAAACAATTTCCTACATTTTATCCATTGACATGAATTTTGTAGGTCTCATAGTTTTTATGTTACAAATTTTTGTCAAAAATTAAGTAAACAAAAAAAGGCTTTTTCCAAAAAAGTTTATGGGTTTGAGCCTAGGGGCACTGACCGGATCTTGACATAGGACTGTGATTGTGTGTAGTAATTGCATTTAAATTGAGTTGGATGCCCTGGAAAAGCCGTTTCCTGTATGTACTTGTATTCTTTAAACGGGTTAGATGACAAAACGTGGTAGAATTCGGTACCGCATTCTGTTCAAAAATGTACACAAAAATACTTTTCTTCTGTAATATGCGTTTGAAAACTCTTAATAAATCGTTACATTTTTCGTATAGTGACTCCCGTATATAGAAATCAAATAAATCAAAGTCCTATGTCAAAAGAAGTCTAATTATTTTTCGAATATTTCAAGTATGTAAAGTTGCCTGAATGACCCATGTCTTTACACCCAAAACGTTTCACTGCTATCTGAAATGGTGCTGCCAACGGTCAGTCGAGTTGGCATAAAATTCGTCATTATGAAGCCTTCAACTTCAGCGGTGCCACAAAATTCAATGTCGAATAAGTTAGTTGTTTATTCATAGTTTGATGGTTTGATACATGTATTTTAATGGTTTCATGGTTTGATACATGTATATTAATATACATGTAAAAAGGATCAGAAATAGGATCAGAAAGACATAAATCTATGAAACTATAAAGTATTGAAAATCACAAGACGAAATGAAAATAGCAGCGAAAGGGACTTTTCCTGCTGATAAGAATAATGAATTCTAAATTTCACTCATAAAAATAGTCGACAAAATACTAATCATGGTATAGTCAATCATCTTCTCACCTCCCCAGATTCAATAGTAAACATATATTTTGAAAAGCAGAAAAATAATTGAAAAAAACTTCTAGATGCAATAATATTCCTATTGAAGGACACCATTGTTGAATCAGGAAGAGATGATTATGAATTTGATGGCAGTTATGAAGAAGAAGAAGACGAAGATTATTGTTTTCATTTGTTTTTTTTTTCATCAAATGTATTGTATTATTTTGTAATCTAGAAAAATCTTTTATGTTTATAGCAGAATTTGTTTGATTTGTAACCGTTGGTTCCAGGCGCAGTTTGGGCTCCACCCAAACCCAATTCCAAATATATATATATAAAAATAAATGCATTCCTAGCCGCCGGTTGCTGGATGATATTAGGCCATATGAATAAAAACAAAATTCAGCTTTACTTTACTTGAATCGAGCAGTGGAGCAGGGAGATTGAGTTTTTACTACGTTTGGTATGAATAAAAGTGACAACGAAGTATTTACTTTTCGAAAATGGAAGTTTACTTGATTTCGTATGAATAAAACAACATTTATCAAGTATTTACTTCGTAATTATCAAGAGTGCTCATAAGCATACTTTGTGTCTGAAACACTTTTATTCGTTCTGATATCATATCCGGTTTATGTTTAATGCTGCCATCTTGCACTCATAGTTAAACAAATTAACATGTAGTATGACGCGTCAAACATTCCGTTTCCACTTGTTTGTCAAATAACTTACAAACTGCGCAGAGAGTGAGATGACGACAATTTAAAGTAGTTGTATAGGTTTAGTCACGAAAACGTAATTTTTCAACAAGAACCTTTCTATCCAACTATGGGAAAACCAGAGGTGGAGCGTTGTAAAACTAGTTTTTATGTTTCTTTAATATTATTGTGATCCATTTCAATTTACTTCAGCGAAATATCGAAGTTCAACGTCCCGCGAAGCCGGAACATTAACAGAACTGAAGGTGTCGGAGGAAGCAGAATATATTTTTATCGTTTTATAATAAATAAGTCTTTGAGATACATTCAATCGTTGGTCTTAAAACTGCTTTTTACTATTTTGGCCTACCACTGCATAGACAAATCGGGGAGTAATATACCTGATAATATACTTGCTTTGCGGATCACAAGCCATAACAATCTGCTGACAGATGTTTGACAAACTAAAAGCTATGTTCGAATTCCGAAAACGAAATCAGTAAAGTAAACTGTTATTCACACGAATTCAAGTAAATACTAGCAAAGTTTACTTTACTTCAAAACGAGCAGAATAAGTAAATTTTTTTTTTATTCATATGGCCTATTGTCCCACTTACAAACGGTTTGAGTCCTGGGTAAAAAACGCCCACCGCGATCCACTGTCCAGTTGACCTATCGTCAATGAACGGGGTTGCCAACTAGGAAGAGAAAAAACATTGTTCCCCTCCACACATACAAAAAAAAATAGAAAGCTCGGTAAGAAAAAGCAGTGCCGGCAAACGACTTCAACCAATCAAGGAAGTAAGAAGTGCGCGCCGGAACTAATTAAATTGGAAATTAAAAAAAAAAGTGTGGAGAGAGGTGAAAGAAGAATACATAGAGAAAGTTTAAAGGTTAGTCGAAATCATGAATTGGAAAATGGAAAGGTTATAGGTAGTTATGTTTTACAGAAATTTGGAATAAAGAAAAGGTTTTTGAATGAAAAGGAAGGTCAGACAAAAGGAAAGAGGAGAGAAGAAGTAGAAACTGAAAAAGGTAACGTGTGGTCTTGAGTAATAAGTAACGTGAACTCGATTCATAAATTAATACGCTGGACAGTTTAGCTGCGTCCGGAATCTGGGAGAAGAGGCACGCGCAAAATCCGCTATCTTCTTGGCTCTGTTCGCCTACAATATCCGTCATTGCAAGCAGGCGTGAATAAAGGCCTGCAACTGGTGGAATTCAGTAAACCCGCCCACGAGACAGCCGCACCATCCAGCTGGATAGAAATAAACCCAGAGACCCAGAGAGAGAAAAGTCCACACCATCGTTACCGCAAGTATAACGCATGAAAAATTGTGACGTCACAAATAGGGTAAATGAGGAAACGATAGGAAACAGGAAATAGTTGAAATAGGGATATATGAAAAAGGAAAGTGAAGGAAGAAAGAATAAAGTGAGAAGGAAAATTGAATTATCTAAAATATAATTGTAATCCTTGTCCCTGGTTTGTATTCGTTCTCCGGACTCGAAAGGAGTCGTCAGCCCTCGTCCTCAATCGGTCGGAAGTGTGTGTTAGCACTGCACGACCTTTGAGCGGTGTAAACGTGTGGCCTTAGAAGGTAGCCCTACAGATTCATAAGGTCCTCTGGGAGTGTAAAATACACGAAAGTGCTCCTGTTTGCTAGAAGAGGAAGTTTGAAGGTAGCCGACTTAGGAATAAGCGACCCTGAGAGCCCTATTCTTATTCTGAGAGTTACAGATTTGAGGGGTCTTCCATAAATTACTCGATCTTTAAAAAAATGATATAGAAAAGTGTGTAAAAAATACTGCTTACAAGAGGGATGGTGCCATAAAATCCTAAAAAAAATGGATAACGTGTTATATGGCCGGCTCCAAATTTAAAAAAATGGATGTAAGATTCGTTCGTGTTCAGCATCTCGAAATTATGTGAATACCATGTTTTTCGCATTTAACAACACTTTTTTGCATGGCCCGCCTTCGTATGGAGTCACCCCACTGTGCACTAGTTTCAGCGAGGCAACCAATGTAATCCGTTTCTGCCCCGTCGATCGTGTTTGGCTGTACTACCAAAATATCCGAGGTGGCGAGGACTAAAATCGACGACCAGCTTTCGGTGATTACGGACTGTAACTACGACGTCATCATACTGACAGAGACTGGATTAAACGATTGTATCGATTCCCTGCCCCATTCACCGTATACTCCAGATATGGCCCCGTGCGACTTTTTTTTTTTTTGTTTCCAAACTTGAAAAAGTCACTCGCCGGGCAGAAATTTGAGTCGAATGAGGAGGTCCTCGCCGCCACGGAGGCCTACTTTGCAGACCTCGAGAAAATGTTTTTTCAGATGGATTAGAACAGTTGGAGCATCGCTGGGTCAAGTGTATCGAGCTAAAAGGAAACTATGTTGAAAAATAAATCGCCACTCTTACAAAATTTTTGTTTTTTTTTGTAGGTTAAGTTCTTTTGTAGGCTAAGTACTTATTATCAAGTCAATTTGCACTGTTGGCATCTACCGTTGGAAATATCTCTTCCAGTACCTCGTACGTGCCAATTCAACGACATCGCTGTTGTCGTTGAACACACCCGTGATTTTGGGAAAATGGACTACGATGCACTTATTACCTCCCCGCACTTGACTGGACATACATGAATGTCTGTCAAAACGTTAATGGAATGGCCTCCGAATTCTGTTTCAACATTCAATGTTGGTTGCGGGAGTATGTATCCCCCCCAGAAGACGTCCAGTTTCGCCTTCTTGGAGTACAGTATTACTCCGACAACTGAAGCGCCGAAACATCGCCTATGAACGGAAACATCGTGTTCTACAGTCGTCTGACAGCAAACTCAGATTTCAACATGCTAGTAATGCGTACCGTAAGCTCCCGTGGCCGAGTGGTTAGCGTCATAACTAACATGTCGGGTGTTCGGGTTCGATTCCCGTTCTGGTCGGGGGAATTTTTCGTCAAAGAAATTTCCTCCGACTTGCACTGTGATCACGCGTATTCTAGAGCTTGCCACTCAGAATGCATTCAAGGCGTGTTATTTGGCATAGAAATCTCAACTAAGTACTAATAAAAATGACGCAAGTAATACTACGTTGAGACGGCGAAGTTCCTCTAGGAACGTTAGTGCCATTGAAGAAGAAGAAGAAGCTGAATTCAGATCTCAGCTAAGTAACTCTTATCCAATCCAGAAGCTACATCTCAACTGACTAGCGCGGTTTCATGCATGGCAGGTCGGTCACCACGAATCTGTTGAAAACCTTCATTTCTGCCATGGAGGGAAGGCTCAAGTCGATGTCATCTATACTGATCTGAATCATCAACCACAACATACTTTTGCTAAACAGTCACGTCTCGGATCATCTACAAAGCACGTGTCATGGATGAGATCCTACGTGACGGGAAGATAACAGCGCGTTAAAATTTTCGGCTGCGTTTCCTCGTGCTTCTACAATTCGTCTGGAGTGAAGGAAGCAACTTAGGCCCTTTGTTGTTTACATTATTTTTTAAAGACATTACTGCGAAACTAGGGTTAAACTGCAAATTTATTTATGCTGATGATTTGAAAATATTCAGCTGAAGACTGCCAACGTTTGCAACATCTGCTGAATGTATTTGTAGTCTGGTGCCATCTAAACAAACTGATTATCAGCGTATCGAAGTGCTCCTTCATGACGTTCCATCGTTCCAAAAGTCCGTTACAGCTTGATTGCTGCATCGACAGTGCTTTGCTTGAAAGGGTTGGAGAAGCTACTGACCTTGGAGTAGTGCTGGATTCAAAATTGATGTTCAACGCTCATTACACCTCAATCATTGCTAAGGTAAACCGACAGTTCGGATTTATTTCGAAAATTGCAAAGGATTTTACTGACCCATACTGCTTGAAGCCCGTATATTGTGCACTAGTACGACTAATTCTCGACACTGCCTCCGTTGTTTGGACTCCAAATGTGGTTTCGTGGTCGATTCTAAATCAGTTATCTGTCAAACTTGGACCATCGGACCGGACTGCTGATCGGCTGCTTTGTGTACACATACTATGATAGTCGATGTCGATTATAAGAAGATCGTTCTTGGCGAATCAATTTCCGAAACGGCATAGGAATCAATCCTATAATTGATACCAGTGAATCGATCTTTGCCGAATCGATCTTTGAACAATCAAAAGCCTATTTTCCCAATTTATCTACTAATTATATATGACTGTTTTCTTTTTTTGAATAGGGAATACAAATGTCATATTTCTATTCAAGTGTCAAAAGCATTCTTCAACATGAAGGACACCAAAAACCTTAAAGCATTAAAATCATATTCCAAGACATTCAACTTGTACCGGAATCATTTAAATAAATAAATTATTTGAAAAGGCATTATTAGAAACTGGTATCTTCTGAAACTTGAACCGATTAAATCAATTTTAAGTCCAATCGCACCTTTCAATGTTAAAATAAATATCGTTTTGTAGTGTGGCACAAATTCTATCGAAATAATACTCAGAGGTCATGTCAAATTAAATTACTCTGAATGTCTATCTCATCCTCCTCACATTGAATACTCCAAAACTGAACAAATGAGGATTTTTAAATTAAAATTTTGACTCATTTATTTCGGATCATGTAAAACGAGTGTTTTGAAGCCGTTCAAGCAAAGACCCGCCTTGCATCAAACTTTCGAATGTCCTATGTCAAATTCCTCCCTGTTGTTTTCTTAAATCGACCAAACGTTAAACTAGATTTTTCTACCGCTGAAACTTCTGCCTCGAATATTTTTTAAAACTATCAGTCGCGCACTCTAACGAAACATGAAATTTTGCATGTCTTTCTCCATGGAATCGAAAATGGGGTGTTAGTTACACAAGACAAGTAAAAATTAATTCCCAATCTGTGACGATTATCCCAAAATCTAAGAAAAAACCACATATAAGTAACTGAAATCCGTAGGTCCAACTAGTGACATTAATTTTTGGGTGAAGGCAAGCGATCACGAAATATAGCTCTCTTGATAACTATCGGAAAATTTCATGAGTACAATACAAGCATTAGATATTTTTCAAACAATCTCCGCTTCAAGAATACATCAATTGACGCCAAATTGAAATTGAGCAAGAAAAAAAATATATAACTGACATCTATTTCGGCGCGTGATAAAACAACAACAAAATAAACCAAAAGTGGAATAAGCTTTACACCAACATAGGATAGAACAGCAATCAATTCGATATTAATGAGATGTAGTAACAAATTACGAACAATTGGTAAACGCATATGTCTTTTGTGATTTCCTCAGAGATTTTTATATAGAAATACGCGGATAATCGAATTAAACGAGTGGAAGAAAAAAAACATTTCAGTGAAATACGTTTTCGAACTACGCTTAATGCATGCCAAAAATATAAAGCATAGTGGCTTATGTGTTGCAATTTAACTGTTTATTGGCCGAATTTACATGGCACATCTCACACTTTCAACAACAACAAGAAAACGGAAACTAGAGATAGTTACGGTTCTTTTTTAACGGACGAATGCTTTCGGTTGACGGAAGAAAGCATTAGCATCTCAGCGCCAAGTGCACCAAGCAATACAGAGAGAATAATAATTATTAAATAATTATGCTGTGATATGTGCTGTCCACACGAGGAACACTACACCGATAGCTCCGAAGGCTACAGCCACGCAATGGGATTTTAAAAATCCCACCAATTTTAATATACCTTAGTTCAGAACTACAGAAGCTCACTACAAAGCGAACAAACTTTAAACAAGAATACAAAAACAAGATCAAACTAATCAAATTTCAATGAAAAAGAATGAAAGTAAACGCTAACTGTAAATATGTCAAATACTATAAAAAAAAACAAAAAAAAACTTAGTCTAAGCACCTATAGTGGTCATTTTTCGATTCTTACCAAGCAGCATACAGACCGTTAGATACCTTTCAAAAAAAAAAACAAAAGAATGCGAATTAGAATCTAGCTAACATAAATTTAAAATCATCTAGAATGTGGATTCGGAAGCGTTGGAGCGCAGGTAGAATACCATTTCGCGAACAGTCGCCGTTTCTTCGTGGCGCGAACTTACTTAATTTTAATCCGCAGCAAATTGAACGATAATGTAAGAATATTTAATGAAAAAAGAGAACAAAATTGCTGTCGCTCCTGAAAAAAAATGTATTTAGCTAAATTCGAGACAAGGGGGATATTTTAAATAAAAAGTGCGAAAATTGAGCATATGATTCTTTCATCGATTGCAGTTTTATATTTTGTTACTTTTTTTTCATTTTATTCCTCCGAAATAATCTTCCATAACTGGACATTCTCTTTCGATAAGAGCACCATGTTGTTGAGTTATCGTCCGCTTTCGTTCGTCAATTGATATACATTCTGTCAAATGTACGCGGCGAATTTGCGTTCTTGAAGAAAATGCTTTATTTATCGTCTATATTTATATTATCACCTTCAAAATAAGCCCCTCCTGAAGCAATACATTTTTTCCAACGAACAATCCAATCATCGACACACTTTTTATAGCTGTATTCAGGAATTGCCTTCAGTTTACGCAGCGAATTCGTTTTTATGTTTCCAATGCTGTCAAAACGGGTTCCACGAAGCGGTAATTTGAGTTTCGGAAATAGGAATAATCACACGGGGCCATATCGTAATTATGCGTTGAATGAACGTGGGATGAAAATTTGATCGTTCAAGCATATTTTCAGTCACTTGTTTGTGATGAAGTTTTTGAAAAAAATTAGCTCATTTGGCACTAGTCGTGCTGCGACTTTTCTCATGCCCAAAACATCAAACAAAATATGACGAAGGTCTCGTGAGAGATATTTCATTTTCAAACTTAAATGACGATTTCCGAGATTTCCTTTCATTTTGTGGATGATTTCCTTGACTTGACGTCCTTCACGTGGCAAATCATTCATCTCTTCTCGGTCGTTTTTGAATGCCTTATACCATTCATGCACCCATGTTTTCGATATATTTGAGTCAACAAATATATTCTGCAACATTTTCAACATTTCGGCACAAGAAATTTTGTTTGCAACACAGAATTTCACACATAGAATTATCCATATCATGATTCTTCGTGGTCAATCTCAACTCAATCTCAATCTGGACTGGATCTAATCTACGCGAAGCAAAGGACATATAATGGGAAAGCAACAACCGAGACAGTGAAGGAAATCGTAGGAAGTGCGAACGAATTCGCAGTGTGGAATTGCTACTAACCGACGGTAAGTTGAATGCTGAAGTATGTGGAGACGCTGTGAACAAAAAAAAATCCCGATCTTGTTGCTGTTTCATAACTAAAGAACCAGATTGAAAATTATCAATCCTTCAAAAAATTACCGTTTATTTTATTTGAATTACAACAAGTTTATACACTGGATTCTTGTTTTACGCGTTTCGTTTTCCGTGATTTTATTTCACACGCGATTCTCACGAAATTACCGTTTTGTCTCATATTCCGAACACTTAAGCTTTGATGGCCATTAAACAGTGTCTCATTACTCAAAATTGTACTTTTACGCGAAATTAATTTGATTTGTGAATGTAATCAAATTAATTTCTTTTCCATTTTTTCACAATAAAATTGATTTACATATGCATATTCATGATGAAAAACTAAAAATATGTTTAATCACTTTTGTCTCAAATTACGAACACCATTTTTGTCACTGACTCATATTCCGAACACTTTTGTCTTAAATTCCGAACAGCAAAAATGCAATTTAAAAAAAAGTCATAACTTTCCAACTACTGGACCGATTCATATAATCGATATATCAAATTAAAGTCAATTAGCTAGTCTTCTTTGGAAAAATGTTATGTTCGCAAAAAAAAATGGATTTTGCTTTTGTAATTACTGATTGTTTTTGTTTCTTTTAGTTTACATGGTTTCGGGACCAAAGAGGCTATATCAGTATTGATACCTGTAAATGATGTTAAAATGAAGTCTATAATCCAAAGAATGTTAGGGTTTTGAAAATTAAATTATTTATAACATTAAAGTTCAGTAAATTCACATTTAAAAATGAAGTGTTCGCAATTCGAATCAAGCGTAAACCTTGATTCAACTTGATTAAATTTTAATGAAGATTCCTGCATAAAAAACCTTTTTTTTATCCATTTATTGTAGATTCTTACCATTTCTAGCACTTAACGTGAAAACAACAAACAAAATAGTTGAGAAAACTACAAAAACTGAAAAATTGACGATGCTTGTTTTTTTACAGAGTTTGCTAACGCAAACATTTTATCATTGGTTTTGACTGTACTTTTTTACAAATGTGTATATAATTTTAAGGCTGTATCGATACCTGTAAATGATTTCAAAATGACGCCAGCACCTCAAAGAATGTCTGTGTTTTCATCATTCAATTATTCATAACATAAAAGTTCAGTAAATTTACATTTTAAAATGAAGTGTTCGGAATTTGAGACTGTTCGGAATGTGAGACAAAACGGTACGCGATTTTTTGTACTCAATTTTTTTTCGCATTAGTCGCGTACAAGAAGCATTCATTCCATAGGTTATGATTCGTTCTCAATCAGCTAGAACTGTGTGCTTTCGATTCAGCTCTAGAGTAAGTGGGGTGATTTGAACACCCCCTTTATCTCCAAAAGTGAGGCTCAACTTAAATATTTGCATGCTGTGTGGGGTGATATGGACATGTTTCTGTGAGATGAAATGGAATCATTCCGGTTTGAAACTTTACTACGAATTGAATCCGGATGTTGCGAAAATACAAAAAAAAAAGACGGACAGGCAATTTTGGAAGAAGGGGGAACTTGGAAGAGCAGCACAGGCCATTAGGGACGGATTTTCTTTGTGCAAAGCATCGAAATTATTTGAGTTTGCTTAAACAACGCTGAAGAGATTCATGCAAAGTTAGTCGGCCGCATCCGAAGAATCACATAGAACCGGTTTTTCACCTCAGCAGGAACTGGAGAAATGGCACTTGATTTGGCTGAAAAAAAAAGCTAACCCATCCGTTTAATCTCAAAATTCGCTCAGTCTGAAAAGATTAGTTTGGCGGATTCATGAAGCGCATAAAATGTTGCATTCAACAATGATCGTCACGGAATATCTAGAGTATGTTACATTTTGGATAACGGGCCTGATCACGAACATCACTGCCACGTACGCTTTCACGTCACTTACACTTCACTTAATCCTTTTGTGTCTATCATCATTGTCACGGACAGTTGCGTGTAAAAATGAATTCCGTGAAGTGAAAGTGTTCATTCCCGTTCATAAGAGACATGTTGGTTGCATAATGTCGGGTGTTTGAACGATGTGTCGGTTGCATAATTTCGGACGTTTGAACGTTATGTAGGTAAAATTTATACAGCGTATGAGATAATATTCCATTTAGTTAATCGTATATTTTAGAATGACAAGTTTGCGATTATACCTCGATGATTAGATTGCTGATTCAAATGCTGGCTCAAAGATGAGGAGGAATACTTGGTTACTCGGGAATAATGCAGTTGTTGAACATATGGGAATTTAATTTTACGCTAGAGAGAAAACATGACTATTATGTTTAATAATCGAAATCTCGCATACTCTTGTACTTAGCTCTGTCTTACTCGTTTGAATAGTGAGAAATATTTAGAATCATATTTTATGAACCGTTTCTACAATTTTGATGAATGATAATATCTTCTATATCTCAGAACAAACCCGAATTTATCCACTTCACGATCAGTAATCTGTAATCTGAGCTACTCCCATATGAGATTCTGAAGTTTAATCCTCTTATCCTTCCCATTCTCGTGTAATTTGAATTACGGGACATGAGGTTTGATTTAATTATTTAAACAGAAACTGGTCAGAAGCATAATCCTCATAGAAAACTTCTGATGGGTTTCAAGGAATTTGACAAAAGCGGAAATTGATTCAGATTTTCTTTAGACGGATATCAAAATTATGGAAAAAGAACTAGAGAAGAATTTAAAAACAGTACCTTGTGAATGCTTGGCAATGATAGACTCATTTTCTCCTTGTTTGAAACTTATTATCACTTTTTTAATATTCTTTCATTCAAAGTGTGTCTTCAAAACAATACCGTTGAAAATATCTATAACATAAAAAGTTATAACTATCGTCCTGATTCTGGTCCGCCAATTGTGAATGTTTGAATTGCAAAAAACTAGCTCTGCTATGCTGGAAAAACTTTACAGTTATTATTTTACATCCCATAGTGCATTTACCGAATCCAAATAAACAAATTTACGTCCTCTGGATACATCAGAATTTCGTTCTAAAAATGCCACCAGGCGGGTAAATTGCTGTTTGTTTATCTTTTGACAAGACACAAGACAAGACAAGAGAAGATTCAAAATGTCAGCAAAAAAGCTAAATAAATACGAAATTAAACTTACTCCATTCCACGTGACTAGCTTTCACCATCTAAAACACAAGTGACAAATATACCTGTTTTTCGCCGTGACGTGACAGTATCGTGGTATTCATAATATCACCGAGTTCATCAAAGTTGTCACGACGGATGAACTCTTCTGGATTCTACGCACACGGTGACAGCCATAATAAGGTTGTATACAATTCACTCCGTTTTCACCGTGAAGTGACGTTCGTGATCAGGCCCAACGCCATCGTTTTGTACCACGAAATTTCGTTGCTGAAAAAGGAATTGCATGGTCTCTACGCAATTCTTTTGGTTTGACTTCTGGCCAAGACACATGATATCGATCCCAGAACACTGTTAATATGTATGTTTTTTTGGATGAAACACATATATTTTAGCATTATTCATATGATCCTTAACAATGACCAAATCAGCCCACATAAAATTTTAATGTCCAAGAATCATTTCATTTATTCTATTATATATTTGGTAGTTTGAATCGAGCTTCAATACTGAGACGAACCAGCCCCAGGACGTTGAAAATCTCAAAAATAAAGAATTGAGAAAAAATCAAGCATCAATAATGATTAAACATTATCGATTGAAGGAAAACGAGTAAAGCTCAGAGTACAATGTAACTTTTTTGATTTAGACAGAATTGGTTTGGAATTATTAGACGATTTGCTTAGGGCGTCCAAATTACCCCCACTTAACCTATATCTCGGATGATCTACAGTGCGGATTATCCACTGAAGCTAGTTTTATAATAATTCTATAAAACATTCCGAAAATTTTCAGTGAGTGGTAGGTTCTTGATCTTTTGTTTTGACCATTGCTTTCACATTATCTGTCCTCTGGTATACACGACCTCGCATATGGATAATTGAATGATTTCTCTATTGATAAGACATGCTGAAATGTCTCTTTTTTCGCGTTTGCACTTCAATTTTTGGTCCTTTATTGCGTCATCCGCGATTTTTGTTATCCGAGGTGACGTTGTCAGACTATTCCACGGATAATCGGGGTTCTACTGTACGACTAATTTGAAATTGAAAATAGGCACAATGCAATTATTTCCTTTTTTTAATTCAAATATATGTAAGAATGTGCACGTGGACAACAGGGGAGGGGTATAGTCAATGTCCACGCTTGTCCACGGAGGGAGAGAGTGGAGTCTAAAATCGTGATTTTTCTGATCACGTGGTATGTGGACAGTCCCTAACCAAAATCATTACAACAGAATTTAGCCATTCTAACACTTTGGTATGATGGAAAAGATTGTTCATAAGTATCAGAACTAATGTTTGCATAAAAGTCTCATGTTATTTAAATAACCGTAAAAGTGTCTCAAGCGACAAAATCTTTGTTCGTCTCATATGAAAAGTTCTGATCATTACGGATGCGCAGAAATCATTTTTTAAGTAAGTACTGGTTTAAATTATGTTGAAGTAGTTGTTTTTAAAGAACAGAATAATTGTTTGCATAAGTGTCTCATGTCATTTGAATAATATCATGTAAAAAAAAATCTTTGTTAAAAGTGAAAAGTGCTGATCTTTTCGGATACACATTGATGGCATTAATTACACATTTATTGCATTAATGGCAAAAGGGTTATACTTCATATGATTTACTCTTGGAGACTATTTCGAAAGATTTCACACGAAGACGAATTATAAAATATAATTTTTATAAAAAAAACATTACATTGAAATATTAGGCTGTCAAAAAAGTCCTGCGGTATTTCCGCGAGGTGTCGTTGTAAGCGCGTAGTTCTAGTTGTATTCATTGTATCGAGTCATACTATAGCTTGTTGGAAAGGTATTTTTGCGCGCTATAATATAGTCCTTGACAGTGTTTTGTTTGGTTAAGTCGTTCGTGAGTTATAGTGTCCAAATATGGAGCAAAATAAAGAGAAAATCCGACATATTTTACAGTACTACTATGACAAAGGCAAAAATGCATCTCAAGCTGCCAATAAAATTTGTGCAGTTTATGGACCCGATACAGTTTCCATTTCCACCGCACAACGATGGTTTTAACGTTTTCGTTCTGGTGTAGAGGTCGTCGAAGATGCGCCACGCTCCGGAAGGCCTGTCGTCGAAAATTGCGACAAAATCGCTGAATTAGCCGAGAAAGACCGACATAGTAGCGGCCGTAGCATCGGCCAAGAACTGGGGATAAGTCCTCAAACCGTTATTAACCATTTGAAGAAGCTTGGATTCACAAAGAAGCTCGATGTATGGGTGCCACACACGTTGACGCAAAAAAAACATCTTTGGTCGTGGTCGAAGCCCGCTGAAGCGGCTCAGACGGTGGCCAAGCCCTCATTAACGGCCAGGAAGGTTCTGCTGTGTGTTTGGTGGGATTGTCAAGGAATAATCTATTATGAGCTGCTTCCCTATGGCCAAACGCTCAATTCGGACCTGTACTGCCAACAACTGGACCGCTTGAAGGTAGCACTCATGAAGAAGAGGCCATCTTCGATAAACAGAGGCCGCATTGTCTTCCATCAGGACAACGCCAGGCCACACACTTCTTTGGTGACGCGACAGAAGCTCCGGGAGCTCGAATGGGAGGTTCTTTTGCATCCGCCGTATAGTCCGGACCTTGCACCAAGTGACTACCACCTGTTTTTGTCCATGGCGAACGAGCTAGGTAGTCAGAAGTTAGCCACAAAAGAGGCCTGTGAAAATTGGCTATCCGAGTTTTTTGCCAATAAGGAAGCGAGCTTCTATAACAGGGGTATTATGATGTTGGCATCTCGTTGGGAACAAGTCATCGAACAAAACGGCGCATATTTGACTTAAAACAAATGATTGTAACTAATTTTATGAACAAATGAAAATTCAAAAAAAAACCGCAGGACTTTTTTGACGGCCTAATACATTGTTAAGTAAAGGCAGTATTCTAGTCTAGAAATTTGTAAAAAATTAAAAAAAATCCGTCATATTTCTGTATTTTAGGCATTCAAGAATATACCCTAGAAAGTACTCATCGAAAATCCCATTAATACCGAGTTAGAGCCATTTTAGTGATGCGGTATCTAACCTGGTACGGCCATAACAATGACCTTCAAACGCGTTTTTCTCGAAACTAGTTTTTTCAAACTGGCGTACATGATAACTCAAGTTCTACTGAACCGATTCATGGCGAACTTATATGAATAGAATCGGTATGCATCTCTCTATCGCATGAACCTCTAAAAAATTATATTCTTCAAATTTTACTATTTTTAAAAAATCGGAAAACTTAAGAAAAAACTTTTTAAACCGCATTTTGATTTTCAAACGGTTGCCATTTTGTCAAAAAATATGCTTTTGACTTGTCCTAGGTTCATGCGATAGCGGCATCTTTACTGATCCAGAGTCTGTTCGGTTTTTTGGTTTCAGATAACCAGAAGGGCTGGAATCGTGTACGCCATAGTACAACTTTTTTTGAAATCCTTCACTTCATCAGCTTTTAACTACACTAGTTATGAATATTTTTTCTCCGTTCGATTTTTGATTTATTGTTAATAGATAGGTTAACAAATAATGATGTAATCAATTTTAAAATACTCTTTGTTTTATTTTTACGGAGCTCGAAAAGTCGTCCGCAATCCGCGTCTCTACACTAGAATACCCCCTTAATACATATATAAGGTTCACAAAAAAATAAAAAAAGTGTTTATTTTTGCATTATCTTGCATGTATCACTGCTTTCTCAAGGAAAAATAATTCCGACCAGTACTACACCCATGCCCAAATTTAATACGACCGCAAAGGCTTAAATGTTCATGGAAATTCCCCCCGGATGTGCACATGTACACGAGATAAAAACATGAAATGAAAAGGTTCTAATCTTGGAATTTCGTTCCTATTATCATCAGCAAATTTTATTCCACCCAATGTTGTGTACAACTTTGGAGTTCCAAGCAACTCACCCCAATTGCACGTTGCCATAGAAGCGCGTCGGGCTTCATGGAAGCAAAACAAACCAAAAACCGGTATCAATAACAAACGCATTGCGTGTGTAAGGATTCATGAGGCCTGAATTGTTGTGGAATAAACATTATCCACAATCAATTGATACAATGGACGACTTAAAAGAATTTGTTGATCTGGACAAAATAACGAACGCCGAATTCAAGGAGCAGATAAAAATTTGGATGGAAGAGCAAGGCATCCACGCTAATCTTCAGCTACAGATGAAAAAGGATTTGATCGAGCAGATCAGCCGGACTGCTTTGGGTAATATTAAATCGTAAATTTTATGCACAATTACGCAATCTCAATTATATTACAGGACGGAAAATTTCACTGAAGCTTCAAACCCACCAGGGTATAGTACTCTCCCCGATGGTACTGGTCCTGAACACACTGGTGGCCGAGTTCCTCTACACCCAGAATTGCCACTTTGCCCTGTCGGTGTTCAGCAATGAGGTGCCCTTCAAGAACACGCTGCCCAATTTCGCCAAATCCAAACACTTCCGGTTGGATCGAAACGAACTGAGAGAAATCTTCCAAGCGCTCGGGATCGACCATCACACCGAGCTGATCGAGAAGTATGAAGCGAAGAGCAAGGAGGGTGCGAAATCTCTGTTGTACATAATTTTCAAATCGATGCTAGCGTCGGTACGCAGGAACGATGAAAAGTTGAAGCAATGCCGGAAAGAGGAAACCGATCGTGTGGCAACGAAAACACTGCTCGAAGAGATGGAGGTGGGGAAATTGCATCGGAATGTGGAAAAATTGCTGCAGAGAGTCCGATTTGTCGGCAAAAGCATCGAGCGGATTGAGGAGCTTCAACGGGACGAAAGCCACGAAGACAACCGCGATGAGGAAATCAGTTCACTTAAAATTTGCACCGAGAACATATCGAAACTGCTGGGCAAGCTGGAAGCTTGTTCCAAAGCGTTTGAAGAGTTTATGGCCAAACTGCAGTTGCAAACAGAGAGTCAACACGAGATCGGGGAAGCGCCAAAACAGGAAGCCAAGTCACAAGAGCCAAAAACTTACGCAGATTTTTTAAACGAACTGAAAACCACTGACTACGGGAAAAAATATGTTGCCAAGCTCCAGAAACAGATAACCAAGTTGATGGATAAGGAAAAGGTGTTACTGGAATCTAAATTTGCAAATAAATTGCATAAAGCAGAGCTGGAGCACCAATCCAAGCTGGAGAGGCTACTATCAGAGCGCATCAATGAAATATCGAGGGCAAAGGAGAGAGAGTTAATCAAATCACCGAAACTGACAAACAGAACTAGTGAAACAGAAGAAAGTGTTCATTTCATGAAGAAAATTGACGAAAAAATAGATCAGCTGTATCAGCATGAGCGAAACGTCGATCAAAAGCTGGTCACACTAAAAAGTGATCTGCAGAAGCACGAATTGCGACAGAGTAGATTTTTCCAGTCACTTGATGCAGCCAAAACCAAGGAGAAAAAGTTGCTGGTCCTACATGATGTGGAACGGAAGCTACTGGCAACCTATGAAGATGAGACGCAGAATATAATCCAGAACGCAAAAGCTACGATTGAGCAATTGGAAAATGAAAGCGATAAAATCAATCGATCATTTCAGCAATACCTGCACAAGCAGAAGGAAGATAAACGAAGATCGAACGACGAGAAAGTACAGATTTGGCAAAAGTACAACGACCAAAAGCTGGAACTAAATCAGCGAGAGCTGATGAATGTTAATGGTCATCAACAAACTGCGCCGATAGCAAGGGAAATCCTTCCACCGCTAAAAAACAACTTACCAGAGATGATGGAATTCGAGAATCCCTTCAAAAATTTCGATCCACACAAATATTTACGCAGACCAAAAAATTGCAACGTGGAATTTAGTGCGCAAAAAGATCGTAACGTCGTTGACGTGGCTTTGAATACTTCACCAGAGCCAAAAGAAGCTGAAGCAAAGCCACCCAAACCCTCATCAGCGGAATCAAAGAAAAATGAAAACCCGAAAGAAAGCGATAGCATAAATATCGAGATAACCAAAACCGATGTGGTTCCTAGCAAACGAACAGAGCTCCCTAATAAATCCATGAACACAATAAATAAAGTACAATCAGACACCCGACTCAGTGAGCTATTGGCAAAAGATACGCTCAACTTGAAGCGGAGCATCGAGGAGAACCTCCAAAAGCTGGATGAAATGAGCAAAACGTACACAAAGTCGTCCTCTTCGAGCGAGACCGGCAAACAACGGACCTACAATGTGAAACCAACAAACGAGACAGTGGAGGAAATCGTAGGAAGTGCGGACGATTCGTCCAGCAGTGTGGAACTGCAACTATCCGATGGGGAGTTGAGCGAAGGAAGTATGCGGAAACGTATTGGCGACGCTGCGGCAAACAAGAAAATAACAGATCTTGACAGCACAAAAGAGCTATTGGAATTTGCGGCGATTAATTTTCCAATCGATGAGAGAGCTGATAACCGGGGTCCAGAAGGAGAGATGCCCAAAAAGGATTCCTTGGAGCTGGGATCTCTTGGCTCGTTGAGCGATTTAGACGTAAGTGACGACAGTAGATCAAACAATGACGATAATAGGGAGGACAGCATTATTGATATTGTGGAACGAATATCTACCGGCAAAAGATCGCTCTCCGAAAACAGTTGGAGCTAAACGAACATTTTAATCCCTATTCAACATTTACAATTGAAAACAATGAAATTGTTTCCTATCATTAGTACATACTATAGTAATCTTTTTACTTGAAGTGTATACGTAAAATCAATGTTTGAATACAAGATGAATCACACGTTTATTCTTTTATTTTTGGTCTAACAAATGTAATAATTAAAAACCAGTTTTCTAAATTTATCTTATCAAATAACGAATCATCCTCCCTGAACAGCAATGTTTCACTTGTGTCCAAATTTAGTATCCCTTCCTTCCTCTGAAACGCTGTCGATTGTCCAACTGATCAATTTGAAAGAAAAGCGACATCAATTCAAATCTACATTCATCAACCATTCATCTAACCCTTGAACGACACATACCATTGACCGTTTGCATTCGAAGAACGTCACCCGCAGGGCCTGGCACTCATCCGGTACGGATCCATCGGTCCTGCTCAAACATTCCCGGGGGAGCTTCTTTTCCTGCAACGGTGTTTGAAATTCAATACCGAAGCGGCGATACACAATTTTGTTGCATCGCTCCTCTGCGAATTACCTTCCGGCAACAGTCACTCTGCAGGAGACACATTTTCAAATCGGCTCGCACTCTGGCGCAAGCGGTTTTGTCGGCCAACTCCTCGGAACCCTCGTAGCGCATCATTTTGATTGATTTTTGGTGGAATTGCTACCGGTATTTGATGAAAGTAGGATCAATTTTATTAGATCATAGAACCGATGAAGAGCGTTACGTACGTTTTTTGGAGGTGTAACTGAAAATGTTGCACAATTTGTTATGACTTTTGCTTTTGCACAGCAAAAATGTATGCTGTTAAATAAACACAATAATTGAACACAGTACAATTCTCGCGCAACTTTTGAAAAGGTCCTAAGTAACAAATGTAAACAAATCGAGTTAATGGATGCATACTATTAGTGCTCAATCATTGAATGCAATGCGAAAACAACCGTTCAAGTATCTATCCTTTTCACCTTTTTATTACCGATACAAAAAATGTCCAATGTACAGATTCGAATTTTATGCACTCCACTATTATTTCGGACGCCTCTTTCCTCTGATGCTCGATACGTCCGAAGTAACAAAGCAATCAAAACAACACGAAGTCGCACTTCGGACATTTTGAGTTTTTGTTATTTTCGGGTGTTGATATCGTTTTGAGTGCAATTCAACGAGTTATAACAATAATGATCTGCCCTTAGCTCGAAATGCAAGTATTTGAAGCGTTGTTCAGTAGTTATTTGCAAATTGTCATCGTACAACGTAATTTGTCGAATGTACGAAGCGGTCAGTCAAAACGTCCAATGTAACATTTTTCGCTCGGAGGTTTCAATATCAAACTAAAATCACATAACAACAGATACGATTGGTTTCGCGGAGTTATTATTGACTGCTAGTGGTAAAAGTAGTGATAAAGATCGATTCCTTTTGAAACAATTCGCGGAACAATGTTCCGATCTTCAACTTCGTTTTTCTCGAGTTGATGTGAATGTTACATAGGACCTTTTCAAAAATTACGCGAGAATTGGTTGGTGTTAAGTCAGAGCGGACCAAGTCGCAAAATTAAAAATATTGAGTTATTAATTAAATTAGGTTAAACATTTTGTAAGCTACATTCCACATTTATCAGATTTGTATGATATTTTTTCACTACCTGCAAGCAAAAGTGATTATCATTTACATAGAGTACTAATTTGATTTGGGAAAAATCATTTTGATTCATAATTTTTATTTTAAAAGTGTGTCCATTTCTTCTGCGAACCCATATTGTCATGCCTACTCCCCCATTCCGTAATACAAAGCTCAATGCCGTCAACGCATATTAGAGCTCATCGCGTCCTATGACATACTGATCGCTTTAGATCGCGCGTTTTTTGAGGTTTCATTGCACCGCATTCCACTTGTAAACAACCCAGCACAAGGATGCCAGATATGATAGCACATTTTCATTCTGTAAACAGTTGAATTGTGGGATATTTAATTATGTAATAAATAGTATTTTTCTCAAAAAAGCTTCAATCGAAAACCTAAACTGAAAGTACAGCATATGAAACATTTTTTTCAGTGGCATTTTGTTACTATTTCTCTCAACAACTCAATTATCATTTTCGTTCGATGAGTTCGGTTGTGAAGATATTTATAAATAAATCGTCTGGCAATCATCACTTTCTTTCACTCGCGGCAAAACACTCCACAAACAGTTTCGCCGCACTGAAATCCGCATCGCATAGCGTTTACTATGTCAGGTCCGGGCGACTTACATTTAATTACCGCATTCGTGAACGAAAGAGTTTTCTCGCAAACGAACACGCACCCACGCCCGCATCGCAACGCATTTACTATGTCCTCGGCCGAATGGTAGTATTAGCAACTAGAAACTTGGGGCTTTCACAAAAAAGCCAAACTCGTATTGATCTTATGTGATTTTCATGAAGAAAAATCGATTTGCATTTACTAGTTGCGTGAAAACATCCTAAATCGGACAAACCAAGATTATTTACCCTATTTTTTTTTAATTTGCTAAAATTTGAAAAATATAAAGTTTCCTGGAATTTTCTCTTAAATTTTTTACGAATCTCGAAACGAGATTCGGTCATGATTATTTTAATTTATTTCTATTTAAATTCATTTTAACCCTTAAATATCATCAGTAAATGGTAAGAAAGATAGATTTTTGTATATTTACAATGGTTTCAACCTGGGTCATGCGGAGTCAATGAAGTGCATTTTGCTTTAAAAAAAATATTTTGGAACTTTTTCCCCTCACATTATCTGTCAAATGTTTCTCCGATCAAAGAAACAAACGTTTTCGTGACTCGGACTTAGTTTATTTATGTTTGTGTCCGAAGCAGACTTTCATTCGAGAAAGTGATCAGTTTGATTAAAAATGCGTTGTTTAGTGAAAGACTGTCCGAATACAGGTAAAAAAAAACTCGCGTAAGTTTCCATCGTTCCCCCTCGAATGCGTTCTTATAAATGTACTGGGTCGGTTTTCGTGGAGGATACCTGTGTTTGAGGAGTAAGTACAATGATTGAATTGTTATAAACTAATAGTGTTGCAAAGTTTTCCTTTACTTTTGCAGGACCTTTTTAATAGAAATACGTTGTTCCAGTTCAACCGAAAAGGGAACCTGGTAAAACTTCGAAACGCTCTCCATTAATTAGGACGATTATCGAGCAAGAGGAATACGTCCATCACCAACACGTAGCGCAGGTTGTTTTGCCGCTATATTCACAACCATACGAATTAAATCCGGGAAGATCCTAATCCATGGAGTGGCGATAACATCGCAGAGTCTGAGTGTAAAATTCCGAAAATATTTAAAAGCTTTGCGAAACTCGACCCATCGTTCCGGAGAAAAGTTTAAACACCAAAACGGTTGGGGTTCTGCCATAACGAACCAAGCGCCATTTTTTTCAAAATTGAGTTACTTACAGAACTGAATGCAGAAACTGATAATCTATCGACAACAAATTAACCGTGTCATTCGGACAGTTCACAACGGCTCCAAAACAAGAATTCTTTGTAGCAGACTGTGGAAAAAACGAACGATTTTCATCAGGAAAACGTGGAGTCGGCGCCGTGTCTCACAAAAACGTAAGCATGCTTTTTCTCAATTTTAGAAGGAAGAACCACGTGAAACGTGATAGAAATGCAAGCAAATCATACATCAACATACGAGGGGCGATAGTCGCAGCTAAGAAGATCCAAGCCGATTACGTCTGTGGTTGTCCATAAAATTGTTATAACAAAATGTTTTTTGAGCAACGTCTGTCATATTTCAAACAGTTTTACGAAAAAGCATCGTGGGAAACACAAACAATATTTTTTGCAAAATCAACTCGTATTTCAATAGGTCAACGGAGGAGGATTTCCGATCAAGATCAGTGGAAGAAGTTTTCTCATCTTGTAAGCAAAACACTTTGAAACTTTGTTGTCACTAAAATAACAAGCGATGATTTTTACTCCACTGGAGCGTTGTAAAAATTAATTATCAATAGAAAAAAGGATAAGAACAAAGACAATGTGAATCACATCACATTCGTTTTAAGATCGTTTATAGATCGAATTAAATGTGTAAAATCGGTGTTAACATTGAGAAATGCTGTTGACTGTTCGCTGAATGGAGCGAGACTAGAATGAAAATCAAGAATAAAAATTCATTCATGCTAATCAATTAATCAGTCAATCTCTATATTCCTTCTGCCTTCCTTTTGCACGTCAACGAAATCACATAACTCTTCGAACAACTTGGATAACAACCATATGGTAATGTTTTGCACCAAATAATAGCCAAGTATGAAAAATTGTAAACCTTTCTACAGTGTAACTTTGTTAGAGGAACATACATTTTGATGTAGAGCAAAAACCATTCGATTGAAATGATTTTTTTTTCTGCTGCATAACACAAACACATCTGAGCTCCGCAACACATTCAGGATTGTTTACTTAGAAAGACGTTATACTTTGTATATAGTTTTGATTTCCAATTGTGAAAGTTTATAAGCATCAATTAATTTAGCGAATATTAATGTAAAGTTACGTTTTTATTCACAATAAGCTTAGGTCTTCGCTTTGTCCACGTGAACAGTCCTTTCCAGGAAAATGAAAAATCGAAAAAAAAACAATTATTGAACATTTGGGTTTCTTTAACACCAATAATCAAAATTACACCAATGGCTTTTGCCGATAAAATATTTTGAACAGCTTGGCCGTTAATGGGTTAATATTTTATGAGAAAAATGCAGAATTGAGTAAATTCAAAGTTAAAAAATAGTAGTAGAAGAAAATATAACCACAATATTTCGATAATGCCTTATTGAACTTATTTTGCCGACTGCGAACTTGTCGTTGCTGATGTATGTGACGTGAATGTTGTATTTTAATCGCTCTTAATCCTAGCTCTAAGTAGGGTATACTTCTAGGCGCCTTGTCTCTAAGATTATTTCCTGTGCTAAATTGAGAAGCAACGAAAAAAAATTGATTCTTATTTTTTTTTCAAAATAGAACCACGTGGTAATTTAAATGTTTGTATGAGCATTTTTAATATTTTTAATTAACAGTGTACATATTATTATTTGTAAACATCCATCAGCTGATTCCGACATTTAGAATTGATAGCACAAATCAATCTTGTTTACATGTTTCTTGATCTAGTTATTTCTGCTATTGTTCAAAATATTTCTTACATTTATTTCATCTAGTAAAATATTTTAGAAGTGATGTACATACGTAGTTGCAAAAATACTTAAGACAAAAAGATAATCCTGGTTAAACGGCACCGAGTGTGAAGAAACAGCAAATGAAGTTTGTTGAATTTTTTTACAGAAAATGATAACGTATTTACGGCAAACACGATATTTGTGTACGAAACCGTTTTTCGAGACGGACGCCCTCATATACTCCTGCAAAGCCCGTGATAAAGTACCACTGAACCTTCCATCGAACGCAATCACCTCCTTCTATACCTGCGGTCCAACGGTGTACGATTCGGCTCACATCGGTCATGCCAGCTGTTACGTTCGACTCGACATTATACAGCGCATCTTGAGAAACCACTTCCGGCTGAATTTGGTAACTGCAATGAATATCACCGACATCGACGATAAAATAATCAAACGAGCCGAGCTACAGGGAAAGGCTTGGCATAACATTTCCAAACATTTCGAGCTGGAGTTTTGGGGTGATCTCCAGCGGTTAAACGTTAAACTACCGGATATAAAACTGCGGGTAACCGATCACATTCCCTCAATTGTAAGCTTTATTGAGAAATTAGTGATAAGCAGTTTTGCCTACTCTTCAATCGACGGCTCGATTTACTTTGACTCCTGCAAATATCCTCAGTATGGAAAGCTGCAAAACGTTCCTACTGAAGCAGCTCCCGGCGAGGGCAAGAAAAACGCCGCCGATTTTGCCCTTTGGAAAGCAGCCAAACCCGGGGAACCGTCATGGGATTCGCCCTTCGGAAAGGGTCGCCCAGGTTGGCATATCGAGTGTTCAACGCTAGCATCTCACATTTTCGGGGAACGACTCGATTTTCACGCCGGTGGCATGGATCTGCGGTTTCCCCATCATGAGAACGAAGAAGCTCAAAGCTGTTGCTATCATCGGGTCGATGACTGGGTCAGCTACTGGATTCACACCGGCCAGCTACACGTGGAAGGGCAGCAGCACAAAATGTCAAAATCGCTGAAGAATACCATCAGCGTGTCGGATTTACTGCAACGATTCTCGACTGATGAATTCCGAATGCTTTGTTTGCTTTCCCACTATCGGAATTCGATTGATTTCGGTAACGAAACGATGACGGTTGCGACGAGTGTTTTGAAAAAGTTCCACTCGTTCCTGGACGATACGAAGGCTTATGTCACCGGAGTGAGACCAGCATGCGACGTAGATGCGAGCTCCCTCCATTGCAAGCTAGATGAAGCAGTTGTCAAGATTGATGGTTTTCTGAAAAATGACTTCAACACAGCCGGCGTTATCACCACGCTGGGGGAGCTCTCATCCGAGGTTCATAAATCGATAAACCAAAAGCAGACAAAGTTAACTGTAGCATCGGAAAGCGGCTCAATTCAGGCCGTTTCGAACTACATCCGGCAGCAGCTACTAATGTTCGGTTTAGTTTCGATGGATGACGATCATCGGTCCGATTCGAACGAATCCAATGGTTCAACGGAACGGATTATAGAAAGTGTTGTACAAATTAGGAATTCCATCCGCTCTCAAGCGATGAGCAACAAAGATCCGAGGATGTTTGCCATATGTGATCAAATACGGGATCAGCTTAAGGAGATGAATGTGGAAATAAAGGATCATGGCAAAATTTCTTCTTGGAGCTTCACGAAGCGATGAAAAAGTGAATAATAAACACATTTTGAAAAAAATATATGTATTATGAAAGGTTTTTTCCGTATTCAATATGTATCCTATATGAAGATTTCGACCACTTTGAGAATCCCTGCTTTAACAAATCCCGCGAAACAACTGGTTTTGAGATTCCTGATTCTATTTTTATTAAGGCGCATTAGCCTGACGGGGCGGGAGTTCAATACTTCGACAATTTTGCTTAATGACTATGTTAATAATATGTAACCGATTACTTGCGGTGCTAAAAATTACTTAATCGTGCTAAGAAGTCGACGAGAGCATGGTTCCAGGAACTGAATGTAAGTCGTGATTTCATTCGCGTGATATTTTCAATCGCTAGGGTTACCATCTGTCCTGATTCAGCGGCAGTTGTCCTGATTGTGATAATGAAAAATAAATTTTGGGCGAGACGAAGTTTGCCGGGTCAGCTAGTTTCTTATAAAAATCAGGACAAATGCTAGAATATGAAAAATAAATCAGGACGCCCCAAAAGCATCTAAAATTCACGTTTTTTTTACTAAGCCGTTACATAAAATTCTTGTGCTTTTTATTATGAATCTACAAAAAATACATGGTGGTACAAATATGCCTAGCATATCAACATGGTGCAATTGAGCTTGATGTTGTTTTTTCTAAAAGCTTGGAGCAAACAATAACTTTTTTTGTGTTTTCCAGAAGTTTAGGCATAAAAACATAGTTTAATTAACAAAAGTGAAAAATGCCAAAAGGTAAGCACTTTCAATCTTCAAGAGAAGGCGTTTGATTTCAAATTCAAAGGAAACGACAGCAGGAAAGAACGAAATTGAAGAATCGATGTTTCAGTTTGAGTAGAGAATACTTACAATCGAAAAAGATTCTGACTAATGATATAAGATGAAATAAAAAATCATTTTCATCTTCTCGTGTTTCGAAATTGTCAAGCTCTGATCATAATACCATAATACTTCTTAAACTTTTTGGTTTTGAGTAAAAACTTGTTGACGTAGGATTACGTCTATCAGGAACATATTGGGGTACAAAATGAAAAACGAAAAATCTGCCTCATCGCGAAAATTGTCCAATTTCAAGCGCTCATTGCTCAGTCATTTGCTGATGGATTTTCGAGATATTTGCACCAATTGATTTAGGCATTCCCTAATAATTTAATACAATAAAGAAAATTATATATTTTATGAAGCTAACCATCGAAGAACTGAATGTCAAACATTATCTACACGAAAGTCCCGCGTTTTGATTGGTCAATTGGCACAAGCAATCTGTACTCTTCCAGATATAAATATGGGACTGTGCAATGAATTATGAGTTTGGTTTGATTTTCTGCTGCTGTAAATCTCGCGTCCCATTCGACATTTTGTATCGAACGACTAATTATCATCCTTCCGCCATCATCGCTCGATTGTATCACTGGTGTAGTGAACAAACAATACTCAATAAACAAGCTGAAGGCTCTTTTTCAGGGCCATCAAATTACTATCAACGAGTTTAATAATGAAATTTTTCAAACATATATAATAATGAAATTTTTCAAACATATATATAACAACATTTTTTGGTCATAATCGTAGCTGTGACAGGTGTCCTGATTTTCAATTCCGACCAGATGATATCCATATAGCTTAGTTGAGAGACTGACATGAGCAAAACACATGTATTTTTCTGACAGCTAATTATACGAAAAATTATTTAGAGTTGGCGATAGTTAACAATTATGAATTTTGATATCAAGAAAAATTCGAGGGGTTGTATTCGAGACACGACCGCTTAAGACGTAGGGCTACGCAATCTTTTTTTTTGAATTAGTTGGTTTATCATTCCGGATATTATTTGCGAATACGTCGAAAGTTCATAAATAACTCTTTAGAAAAAAGTTCCGGGAACCCTGAAATGATTTAATGGCTTGCGTGGTTTTGTAGAATCATTTCGAGAAGCAACGATTCTTCCTAGCCTTTGCGAGAACAATACACTAATTGGTCATATGTCGCAATTTGTTTCTTTATATCAATGCACGCATTGCACTGAGTATTTAACGATAGGCATCTTCCGTGCATCGCCATTCAACAAGCATCAAACACGCGTCTAACAGATGCACACAGTTGCAGCGATAAATTTTAAGTGAAATATTCGCTAGCGTTCACAGCTCAAGGGGAAACATAAAACACAAAACGAGCAGAATAAGCGACCTTTGTTGTTTCGGGCACAGAAAGATTCTAAGAATTTTCCTCAGAGAAGACGCAATACTTATGCGCTAGCGACAGCTTACTTACATCGCAAATATTCTCTTTTCGCTATCCCTCTTCGTTGTTTATATTCTTCTTCTTATTCTCCTTTATTTACGGAGATTTTAAATCCAACGATTCATTCGTCTCCGACTGTTTCTATTCTAGCGGCTGCATAAGTTGGTCGTTATTGACAGCTCTGTTCGAGAATGCACATAAATGGATATAACAAATGTATGAAGAAATTATAACGCTTCCAATTTTCATCAATTTAAACCATATATAGACTATGGGATTGTAATGTATAGCATAACAAACGAATCTTAGAAAGTTTCCGATTCGATTGGTATGCGAATCGTAAAAATCTGTTCGCAGCAAAAATAGTTATTAACGTTAACTTTATTTCATAAAAACGTGACCTGTTTTCTGATTTGGCACCCTTAATGTAAGATGTCCTTAATGTACGTCAAAATCGAAGCCATTTTTTCTTTACGAGTGAATGCTATTTGAATTTCAGACGAAAGCAACGCTAGACAAACTCGAGCATTTCTCAATAGATCGGAAATATGATCGCATCAGTTGACAGGAAATATTTCTACGCATCTCTTAGAGTTAACCCTTTCGTTACGAGCGTCGTCTATAGGCGACATCCGCGCGATGGCCTATGTGTGCGAGCGTCCTGGTGATACTGCACATCGATCGCACCAGCGCGATATGCATACTTTTCGACGCAGCGCTCCGTTCAGCGGTAGCACTCCGACGGAGCACACCGCCTTAGTGAAAGGGTTAATGAAAATTTTATTTTTATTTGTACAATTGTGAAATGTCAAACATTATCCAAACACGCTAACTGCGATTTGTGCTCCTCAGATTATGCCGATCAAAAAGAACAATGGAGTAACAGCGAAATACGATTTTCCCAACAAGGACTTCAAAACCAAGGTGCCTGGGCAAATCAGAATTACAAATACATGCAAATCGGGAATATTTTTGTTCCATCTGAAATGTGGAACTGCGCAGCGATGACAACTTTGTGTTGGGTCCCCGGTCACAGCAACATTCATGGCAACGAGCGGGCGGACACACTGGCGGCAGTTGGTAGGTCGGCACAGGCATTCGCGACGGACACCATTCCTGCGGCTGACATATTTAAAAACTTCAAAAACGAGACCATCATTCACTTTACGCGACACTGGAGAAGCTCGACAGGCTTGTTAAGCAAAGTTAAAGGCGATTTGAGCCGATGGAACGATAGGGACGACAGACGGGAACAAAGGGTCCTGTCCAGGTTGCGTGCGAGACACACGAGGGTCACCCACGCTCACACGATCACCAGATGTGATCCACCAATCTGCACAACATGCAACACCAGATTAACAGTCGAACATATGCTAATCAACTGTGCGGAGTATCATGACCTGCGAGAACATTACCAACTATCAACATCAATAAGGGATGTTCTCAGCAATGACCCTGTTAGAGAGGAGGTTCTTCTGTCGTTCCTGAAGGATGCCGGTCTGTTTTGGGAAATTTAAAAGAGCACCTTCCCTGTCCGGAGAAGTTCCGACTTCAACTGACGAGCCTCCGGCGGCAGGTGCTGCGGGGAACCTGAGTGTAGCCCGCGTGAGTACCATTTCTATTCTCGTAATCAACACGTATACTGTTCCTTTGCGTTTTTCCAGAAATATCACATGCGTTGTACTGAAAATCAGGATTTGCTAGGATGAAGATAAGACAAACGGACGAGACAATCTATGCTGCCCGTCTCGTCTCCGCAACGCCCCTGTACGAGGAGGTTTCGTTATATACTGATTGACAACGATGAAAATATTGTTAAATGTGTCGTTCATTTTCCATTATGTCATGTAATTGTATTATTATTTGCATTTGTAAAACCATACATTTTCCGAGATACGGTGAATGACCTAAAAGGTTAAAGCCGGCCGAAATAAACCAAACATAATAATAATAATAATGTTTCCCTAACACAGACTGCAAAACCAAGGAACCTGAGTAAATCGGCATTGCAACAAGGTGTTTCCTTAACACCGACTTCAAAATCAAGGTGCATGGGAGAAAACGGTATGGCAAATACATGCATATTGGGGGCATTTGTTCCTACCGGAATATGTTTCTCTAGCACAGACTTCTAAACCAAGGTGCCTGGGGAATTTGACATACTAAATACATACAAGTTGGGGACATTTTTGTTCCCACTGAAATGAGTTTCCCTGATTCGATCTTCTAAACCAAGGAGCCAGTGGAAATCGACATTGGAAATATATGCAAGCTGCGGGTACTTCTATACTCGTTTGCATTCATGCAGACCGAGATCTGTTTTCTCAATACCGACTTCACAACAGAGGAGCTTGGGGAATGGTCATTTCAGATACTAGAAGCAAACTTTCAAGTTTGAGTCTCTAGAATATATGACGCAGAAGTTGTAGAAGTTATTGATTCATGCAAGCCGAGAGTACTTTTGAACCTTTTCCGTTTCCCTAACATGAGGTACGGGTATGAACACAACAGTTTGGTTAGGTTATTCAAGACAGCATTGAAAGGTATGCCTTCATATTTTGTGCTCACTGAATTTCTACGCAAACCGTTTGATGATTAGGTAAGATGGTGATAACCATTTGCTGTGAGAATGTCGATTGATTTAACAATTGCGTAAAATATTAAATGTATTTTGACGTAGGACTACGTCTAACCTTTCAATATAGGGGCCCATTTCAATATTTCGGTGTGAAAAAGTGTTCAGTTTTTGAACACTAATACCTCCTCAACTAGTGAATTGGATTTTGGTTCCAAATACACACATTGATAGTTAACTGTATGGCTATATAAAGTGAGCGATGGTTTGACTTGGCCACATTTTATCATCGGACGCCAAGCGAGATGGACGATATCTTGAAATTGATTGTCAGCAAAAGAGATATCGCTGTATTTGCCGGGAATGTATGCAGTACGATACCGCAAGAGTGAGAGACAGGAGTTTAATTGGGATGTGGAGCAGGAGAGCCTATCGAAGTGTGTTAAAAGCGATGGAAGCGTCGTTCCGGGTGAATGAGTGGCTAATAGCGCTCGATTTGATAGAATGCTGGAGTTTTTAAACGGTTTTATTTAGCTGTGACATATTTGTATGTTTGTATGTAACATCTTTGTCTATGGCGCGGTACCACATTAATTGAAATATGCGCGGTACCACAATATTTCCTGATGAGCGGTTGATCTGAAATTTGGAACACACGTTTATCTCTACAGCCAATGTAAAACTGCGTATTTCATGATCTTGAAAATCCGAAATGGCGACCACTACAAAATGGCGGATTACATATTTTCTCAAAGCCCCATCAATATGGGTATCAAATGAAAGGGATTGACTAGTAGAACACAGTTATTTATGAAAAATGCAAATCCAAAATGGCCGCCACCACAAAATGGCTGCTCTTTCTGGGATCTGTGCTCCATGATATTCGAATAATGGACACCCCTTGGTGTAGTCCTACGTCTCTCCGGTTATGTCCCCGACATTACCCACCCTTTTTTTTCTTCCACGGAGTGTGGTCCTCGGCTGGATCAACTTTAGATCTTGTTTTTGTAGTGATGTTTCTCTCGTCACTCTCACCCTTTGGCGACTCACAACGAGTCGGAGTGTTGAGAATGGAAGAGGAGCAGGACTGAACATTCGCAGGTGCGTCACTCAGTACAACAACCTCTTCTTCACTCGTAGAGTCAATCTGTAAGAAGATTTCTTTTTTCCGAAAGAGAGAGGCTGTCGAAACCCGAAAAAATTGGATCGTTCATTGAATTCCCACGATTTGAGTGCTAAAGAAGGCCCACTGCATCAGTGATCCGCTTAATATATTAGGTGTACCGGTAAGTTTCTTCGGTTTTACAACAGATGGCGTAACTTGATTATTATTCCAGTGAATCAAATTTCCAACATTCGTTGGAAAGTTACTGTCATTGTGCGTTTTTTTAGTATATGTCAAACAGTTGAAGCGTAAACAACATAGTTTTTTGCCACTTCGAATATGTCCAATTTCGTACCAACGAGATTGTTTTTGCGGGGAGTGTTACTTCATTACTTCAATATGAAGAAAAAAACTCCGGAAAGTCATTGCATTTTGGTGGAAGTTTATGGTGACCATGCTCTAACTCTCTGTGTCAGATGTGGTTCGCACGGTTTAAAAGTGGTAATTTTGACTTGGAAGACGAATAACGTTCCGGACCGCCAAAAAGTTTGAAGATGAAGAATTGGAGGTTTACTCGATCAAGATCCATCACAAACGCAACAAGAACTTGCATATAAACTTGGAGCAGCTTAGAAAACCATATCCGATCGTTTGAAAGCAATGGGAATGATCTGAAAGACAGGACATTGGGCCGTATGAATTGAAGCCACGAGACGTTGAACGCCCTTTTTCACGTGCAAACAACTGCTCCAACAGCATAAAAGAAAGTGTTTTTTTGAATCGAATCGTTACTGGTAATGAAGAGTGGGTCCATTACGACAATCCTAAACGTCGGACAACGTATGGATAACGTATGGATAATCGGTTACATATTACTAACATAGTCATATGACAAGAATTGTCGAAATATTAAAATCCCAGCCCTGTCAGGCTAACGCCATATAAGCCTTAATAAAAATATATATTTTGGAAAAAAAACCCTCCTCCTTAGGAGTTTTGGATCCTCTGCTCTGGTTCTCAATAGTTGTTACTATAGAGACCCGTCATTTGCAGGAAGAGTTTGAGGAGATATTTCTGCCGGCACTCTTTCCTGCACATTTTCGAGTCCATTGTCTTGTTTGTCTTGTTGCTTCCTGGCAAAATTACCAGAGTAAACAAACTTAAATTTACTGTAACATCACCTCTGGCAGTGATATTATAAAATTTCAGAGGTGTTCAAAATCCATCTTCACATACGTTTCATCATCCAACAACATGATGCATCCTTTGTACTTCGTCAAAATCTTATTGTACATTTTTCGAGTGCGTTTTTGGGCCACCAGATTTTGTTTCAGCGTCCGGTTTGGTTACTTGCAGGCACGGAAATTACGATATCCTTATCGCATACGGATTCACCGGATTCTTCGATCGTAAGTTCCACTGCGATGTGTCCTCTGATTCATCCGAATAACAATTGCACTTTCACGAAAAAGTTTCAGCACATCATACAAGTCCATTTAGTGTCACTTTTAGCGATTTCGCGATTTCACTACCTGACCTCATCGGATTGTTAATGTAGGAGACCAAAATCAAATTTTCTTCTCTCGGCTTTCATCCTGCATAGTATTTTCAAAACCAAACGGATACGTGAAATTTTTACCGTCGAAATATACAGGTATTCCGAACAATTTGCCGCAACGTATTTCAGATACGCCTACTGCGACCGCTGCTATAAAATGAACAGTGATTCCGGCTTCTAAATGTTTCAAGCTTTAAGCGGTGATATAATCTTGAAGGCTATCGTCGGCAACGTAAGGAATAACTAAGGCACGTGTGATAAGTCTGGAAGATAGAACAGCTTCCAATTAGATATGTTTGCATGAACCTAACATAATCAGAGGGATTTCTCAAAATATTTTCCTTTCATATATTACCATAAATGTTTGTTCATGAATGTTATTATGTTTTGAACATCATATGGCTATGCAATGATTATTAAATTAATTCAAACAGCAAACCTTTGTAAACCTGCGAATTTGTCACGGTCTTTATATTTTCCTCTTCGGACAACACTATCACTGGTTTCCGCTCTATTTCAGCTTATCCTCTATATCCTTAAGTCGGCATTTTATTTCTGGAGCAGCGTCCTTCTGAAGCAGAGTAGTAATCTGCTCGAAGGTCTGCCGAACCATCGAAAATTCCTGCCCATTTGTAGTCTCATTCGCTTTCAATTTGTTAATCAGAATTAACATAACGTTCAGGGCTTCCTTCTTCAAACCTGTATGGGGAATGCCTGCAAATAAAATGGTAATATTTCAGTGAACACCTCACTTGAAGATTTTCTTCGATAATCCTACCTGCCACTTCCACAATAGCCGACAGAACAGTTTTGCAGATCTTTTCCAATATTTCACCGCCCTCCGAATCTACCTTGGCTTTTTTCTCTTTGTTCTCTTCCACTTTGTGCTCCTCCTTTTTCAGCAAGTGAAGCCGCTCCAGAAATCTCCCCAAAGCTTGCAACAAACACATCTGCACTTGCCGGGTGTTGAGCTTCAAACACTGGGCACACTTCTCCACGAACATAAGCTGGTAGCGCTTCTGGGTATCGATCGAATGCTCCGGCCAGGCCTTTCCCAGCGTCTCGCACACAGTCTCTTTCAGGTTGATGAAAATCAACATCTGCTTGTTCTTCTCGTCCGACGAAACGATCTCCTTCTCATCCTTCTCGCTATCGGACAAATCCTGCTTATCGAGCAGATGCCACACCATGTTGTACACCTCTTCGAACCGATCCTCCTTCAATTCGTCCAGAATGTTGCCCAGCGATTTGAGCGCTTGTGTTCGATACACCGGCTCCTCTTTGCGGCATTCCTTCATCACGGCGTCAATGATTCTGGTGTGGTGGTTCGATTCTTTCTTAAGATTCTTGCACAAGCTGGCGAGCGCATGGAGTAACTTTTCCTTACCGTGGAAAGTTCTCCCACCTAAATTCGCCAAGATCAGGTCCACCAGCTTCAAACGAATCGCATCATCCAGATTGGAACCCAGTTTTGTTGCCAACGTATTAATAGCGTTACCAGCTTGCGCTTTTAGTAACCACGAGGGGTCGTTAAGTTTGGCTTCCAATATCTCCAGGATCGCATCCAGATTCATGCGCAATCCCGCATCGCCGGTGTTAGTTTCATGCCAGAGTTCCTGCCACAGTTCGATGGTAGATTTATTTTCTTCAGTTACCTCTTCGTGCATTGCAAAGAACATTAGCGGAAGTACGTTCGATGAGTAGTCCTTGAGAACTTCCTGATGCCGCTTGTTGATTGCCTGAATGGTCAGTGGGACCGCCCGACTGGATTGTTTCTCGAAGTAGAGCTCTTGGAGCTTCGCAAACAATCGAACGATCGATTGATCTTTAGCTGTTCCAATCAGATGCCCAATGGCAGAAGCGTAATACTTGCGGACAGTTGCATTTCGGTCTGACAAGCCGGTGAAACAAGAACCCAAATACTTCCCAGTCAAAGGCTGCATCTGGGAACCAAGCTGAATACTTATTAAGCAAATGAAATGAGCACAAGCAACTTTCGTTCCTAAGTTGACCCCGGTTCGAGAAACGTCCAGAACTGCTGGGGTCATCTTCTCCAGGGTTGGGAAATCGATATGCCTAATACATTTCGAGAGCGTTTCCATCGTATAATGCTGCTTAGCCGCCTCTGCTCTCAACGAATCCACCACTTCTTGCGTTCCAGACTGACCAGCCATCATCGTAGACAAGTAGGATAATTTGGCCGAATCAAGTTCTCCGGTAGCTTGGATAAGACACGGCACTAGACTCACCAGGTGAGGCAGTATCAACGATCCAGCAGAATCTATCAAATCCGATATTGTTTTGATACTCAACTTTCGAATCTCTGCAACGGTATGGGTAACTCCAGTCTCCAAGAACAACGGAATAATCGAACTGGAAACATTCAGACCCGATTTGCTGTGTTCACTGGAAGCGGCCACGACGCATACCTTACTCAGAGCATTAGCCGTCCCTTCCGCGGCCAACCTCGTGCCCTCGTGTATATCGTCCATTACCCGGAACAACTGGCTCCACAGATACGCCAGCTCGGGTTCTGGCACTTTCTCATCCACCTCCATCACCTCAGCAGCTCCGCTCTTTTTGTTCCTCTCATCGCTTCGAAGCTTCAACCCGGTGCTTCTTTTGATCAAGTCCCGCACCGCCAAACAACAAGCGATTCTAGTCCTCCACTCCGCCGACGTCATATTTTTGCTCACATCCTCCAAAATCTCCCAGTAGTACGCCTCGACGGTGCTTTTCGAATCACTCACCACCGAGTCCCAGATACTGATCATTGAGTTCTGAATTTTTGGCGTCGGATCGTACTTATAGCGGAACAGCCGCGGGACGATCTTCCCCAGGTAGGGTTCCATCTTGAGTTTAGCCGTTTTCGAGATCGACTGCAGCCCGAAAGCGGCGCCCAACTTGCTGTTCCAGGTGGCGTTGTGGTTCGCAAGCTGCATGAACTGATAGATCATTTCCGGTTGGTTCAGATCCGAGGCCAGGCTGCAGAGTTCTTTGTAGGTGGTCAGGTTTCCACTGAAATGCAGAAAATAGAAAAGATGATTTGCTTGTAAGAATTGTAATAATCATATAATTGAAGGTAATAACATTTATATTGCATAGAAGTCAGATTCGTATGATGATCAACAACTTCGATTCATTTTACGAAAGAGTTTTTTCTACTGGTTTTTAGAATTCGAACAAGTTGAATTTGCTTGTTCAAAGCATACCGCGACGCTATTCCTCTATTGAGATGAGGATAGTCGTATTAAATGCAGGTCTGAGTCGTATATTCATCCAGGCCTCTTTGCAAGCGATTGTCATGTATAACGCCAATTAGGTGCGTCATATACCACCTAAAATATGATGCTGTATATACGCTGATTACAATATGGCCTGATTCACAATTCTTCTCCAATTAACTCACCGTGATTCACCGTGAAGTTGCGTGAGATCGTGGTTCATAGTTTTAAACAGGGTTTGGTGTTTCGTCTGTTTGACCTCAAGTGTTTGTGGAGACCATAGTACGACTCCCATCGATAATGCGTCTCCGGATCTCGCGGTTGGTATCATTGTCAAACGTAACCACTGAACTAAGGTGGACGAATTAGTCCATTACTTCGATCACATCGATTGCGGGCCCTGTCGTACCCGGATCCGGACGCCGGTTTTGGATTCAGAACTTTTCAGAACTTTCCACGACTTTGTTTGTTAGTGACGATAGACCGAAGATAATTTGGAAGAGCACAGAGTGGGCGGCATTCAGGACGGTGTTTGCACAAATTTTCACTATCTAGCTTGTCGTCTTTCTTGAAGGTAGGAAAAATAACCCCATCTTTCCACTCTTCCGATAGCAGTTTTATTTCCCAAATTCTGAAAATTAACCAACTATTGCGGTTCCATCTTGATAAGTTCCGCTTCTCTCGAGCTTTCTCACTTCACTCATTGCTGAGGGTGGCACATCTTCATTATGTACCAACGTAATTCTTTCCAACATTATATTGGTCCTCTGTCTTTACGCCATTCAGATGTTCATCGAAGTGCTGCCGCCACCTTTCGATCGCTTCACGATTGTTCGATACCTTCCGGAATGCATTGAGGTACCTAGTTCTTCACATTCCCGGCGGCGTTTCTTGAGTTAGGTTTGATGTCACTGCTTCTGTGTATGAGAAGTTTGCCACAGCATTAGCTCCCGCGCAGCGTTCTGCTCATTTAACACATGCTGACACTCATCATCGAACCGTCGTGTTCGTTCTACGTAAGTGTTCTCCGCTACGCAGATGATGGCTGTCTAGACCATGTTCCAACAGTCCTCAAGAGGAGCTTCGTTATGTTCGTTCTCTTCCAGTGACGCAGCTTCGAGCGAATGTACGTAGTTTTCGGCGACATCTGCCTACTTCAAACGAATGAAATTATACCGTCGCGGGCACCGATATTAAATGTTATTCACAACGGTAAGTTTTGGGCGCATCTTAACCATCACTGGGTAGTGGTCCGTATCGTTGTTAGTGCCTCGATAGTTCTGACGTCTGTTATGTCCTAGAAATGCCGACCATCTATCAAAACATTGTCGATCTGAGATTCTGTATCATTTGGTGACCTCGAGGTGTATCGGTGGATGAATTTGTGTTGGAAGAAGGTACTGCGGATGGCCATATTTTCAGAGGTGATCGATCGATTAGTAGGGTAGATAGGGGCAATATGACCAGGCGGGGCGAAATGGGCCACTTTGGGCTTGTTATTGAACCAATGGGTCGTTTGGGCTTGTTATTGAACCAATAACACTTATTTGCCAACAATTGTGTTAGAAATACTCTTATTAAGTATCTCCGTGAAAAACGTATTCAAATTCAATTGTTGTATAAAGATATTGAGAGAAATATCACACTGACTGATTATCACGAAAAACATATAAAAAACAGTCAACGAAATAAGCTCTGTACGCTCCATGCTGAAATTTATGACTCTGCTCTTTATATCAATTCGTACTGGTATTTTTTCTGAACATTTTCACTGATTTATTGCGCTGCTTTGCCGTTTCATTTAAAAGAACAGCTCATTTTTATTGAGCGTAAATGTACGGGGCGGAATGGGCATACCTGCTTGGGGCATTATGACCAGGTATTTTTTCAACATAACCTGTAAAAACAGTAAGTAAAAAATAGTAAAAAAACAGTAAAAAATTTGTAAACATAGTTGGGAATAGTTGGTGCGGAAATATATCAGAACATCCGATTGTAAAAAGTGGTCACAGAACGCGGCCACCGATGCAGCGAGGAGAAGTACGACAGTGTTACAAGCATCCTTAGTGCATTGTGTCCCGCAAGAACCACTTAAACGTTATCTACGTTGTGCAGGCCCTTTGCTGCTCCATATTGCTCACCCTTTCAATAATCAAAATCAATTAGCCGGAATAGATTGGCTGGCTGGTTTTCGAAAGTGTCACCCACAAATCTCATTTCGTACACCAGAAGCAACATCCGCCGCTAGGACTAAATGATTCAATCGCGTTGCAGTCGGGAAATTCTACGATTTACTGGAGGACGTACAGCACAAATACAACACTCCACCAGAAAGGCAATTCCACGTCGATAAAACATCAGTGATTCCAGTAACTATCTTTGTTTCCATAGGAGCAGCAAGTAAAATAAAAATTATTATCTTTATTCAACAGGTGCAGACCAAAAATTCCAAAATCCCAGCAATGCGGAGAAAAAGGCAGATGAGCGCAGGGTGCTGAGCAAGGAATAACCATTATAGAATATTCACATTGTTATTTTTTGAGCATGCAAACTGAATGGAATTCTGAGCCAGTTGAAAATAAATTAAATTAAAAAAAAACTGAATGGAATCCAATGAAATACACGTAGAAGTTGCAAAATAGAATAAGCTTTCGTTTTATGAACTCGTTACGTTACTCCCTAAAAAAAACATGCATAAATTATTGAATCAATAAACATGGTCATATTGCCCCGCATGGTGGCCCATTGTGCCCCGTAGTGTTTTCGATCGGTGGAAATGGAACACATTTTTAAAAGTGTAATTTTTCCACATAAATCTTTTTTAAAACGTATTCATACAATCTACATCGATCAATAAGATTTCAAATCGTGAGGTTTTAATATGTAGCATAATCTATAGATGTTCCTACATGATTTAGGACGTTTCGTTCTTAGCCCCTATATACCCTATTAGGCCGTTTTCATTTGTTAACTGGTGTGCGCTGTACATACTAATTACAGGTTGTAACTCCTCCTCTTTACCGGTTTGAGCATTAAAATCTCCGATGATAATCTTGATGTCATGCTTTGGGCAGCGTTCGTATTCTCGTTCCAGCTACGTTCGTCTTGCTCGTCCTTATCATCATCGGAGTTTGCGAGGTGTAGGAAGTGCACAATAATTATGCTGATGTTGAAGAATCGGCCCTTAATCCTCAATCTGCACATTCTTGGGTTGATTGACCACCTCCCGAACACACGCTTCTGCATATTGCCCATCATAATGAAATCTATGCCCAGCTCATTTGTGTTGACGCAGCTCTGGTAGATGGTATGATCACCACGAAACTGTATATCCTCTCCAACACACTTCCCACAGCGCTACGATGTCAAATTTGCGGTTCTTCAATAGTTTGGAAAGCACACAAGTATTTCCGATGAAATTGAGAGATTCACCATTCCGCGTCTCGTGTTTCTCATCGTTAGTCCTTTTTCGTCACCTGGGTCCGGTTCAAATATTCTTGTGTATTATTCGTTGTTTGGTGTTTCTGTGGTGCGGCTTGCAAGGTCTACGACCAACCCCACTATCTCGCAGAAGGACCATTGTGATACTGCTGTTTTACGTCCTGAGCACCACCAGGACTGAGCGCTTAAAGTGGCATTAGCACGCTTTGAGGAGGCGTTTCCGGGGTTTTGTGGCTTTTCTTGGAGACTGACAATGTCAATTTTGTTTATTACATCACGCCCTAGACAGTTCCCCTGAAAACGATTCTTGGCGAGTCCTCGAGCACCAACTGCACATTGTCAGCGGCACTACTCCATGACCTTTGTTTCGTAATAGTGGAATGTGAAATGCGACCAAAACACCAAATAATCGTGTTACTACACGTTTCTTTCTTCGTTGGCGTTTCCAGATGTAATGGAAATATCGCTCTTCATGCACAGATACAGATGGCCTGCCAAACCAGGTATTTCTTAACTTAAGTTTCGACTGTTTCCAATGCTTGAAAATGTCTACCAGCTTTCCCCTTCCGGTTGTCGTATAAAACGCCTACCCGAAAAGCTGTTCGAAGTCTGTCTTGACGATTCTTCGGCAAAGGTTTATCGTCGCGATTTAGAGTCGCCATCATGTTATACGTCGACAGCCCGGCTCGTTTTTAGCTCGGGCATGACTGTAGACGACAATCCCAGCTAGTTTGCTTGTTTGTTTTTACTATCATATATGAATGTACTACCAGCACGTATTTAGCTCATAAAATGATACTCACCCAGTTGGAGCCTTCCCAAGAACGCCTTCCTCGAACAGTTTGGTGTCTTCAGTCACTTTCTGTACCTGACGTCTTCCGCCAATCAGCTGATCCAGCAGTAAATTCGAGAGTTCCTCTTGATTATCGTTGCTAGAGAGTGAATATACTATTCCCAAACCTCGAGATGCCACGTCTTGCACCAGTTCTACAATAGATAAGATGTATGAAAAATCCGATCATAAAAATCACACAAGCTCAATGTACCATTATCCTCGGAGAGCAAATCCGTAAACGCCAGCTGCAAAATCCGCCTATTATCAACCACCGGTTTCCGCTTGCTGCAATTCTTCACAATCGCAAGCAACCAAATGGCGCTAGCCTGCTTGAGATACGCGTGCGGTTCGTTAACCTTCCTGACCAGCTCGATCAGAAACCAGCCGAGCATTTCATCGCTCACATTCCCAGCGGAATCCTCCTCAGCCTGTCGATCCCCACTGGAGAGTCCCTGAAGTGTGAAAACCAGTGCCTGACCCATCGCGATATGCAGCGCCGGATCCTTGGTCAGCTTGAGCAAATCAAGGAACGCTTGCAGAAGTCGCTTTGCGAAAAACTCCATGTCACCGACAGCCAGATAACCGAGACAATGGGCAACATTCTCCCGAATTTTGGCCTTTGTGTGGCCACTTTTAAGTAGTTCGATAAGTTTTTTGAGCAACGAGTGCTTAGTGACCGATTCCTTCTGGTCGGTTTCCATTTTGGACGCATCCTCGTCCGGGGCTTCATCTTCATCGGAAAGTGGGAGTTTCGAAGAAGATCCAATCAAGCTGATGCTTTGGATCGAGGCAGACTGGAGGAGCGATTGTTGGTCATTGAGAAGGGAGATAAGAAGCGATACGAGGTTTTTGAAGACTGGCCAATTTTGGAGATCTTGGGTGAGGGTTAATTTCCGGTGGACTGCATTCGATGCTGCTAGGATCGATCCGTGCCGATTTTCGAGTGATTTGTTTGTTAGCGCTAGGAGTTCTTTCACTTGACCTTCTAGTTCCTTCTCGTCGCTATTATAAGCCAACAGAACACCGTACACTTTTGCGATCAAAGCTCTGCTAGGTTCCGAAATTTCCTTGAGCGAAGATCCGAGCGTCTCAAGGAGATCCTTATTTTCTTTGGCTATGAATTCCGGAATACCATTCACCAAATCATACAAACAAGTGAGTTCGGTAATGCCCTTTCGAACGATGATCAGTTTTCGAATTAGTTCGTTGTATTTGCGGATGATCTCGTGATTGGCATCTTCACTGATGAACTTTTTCAAAAAACTGGTCAGCTTCAACAGTTCTTTGTCATCTCCGGGATGAGTGTTAACGCCGGCATTGAATAGCAGACAAATTCTCAGATAGTCTAGCACTTCGATGTATGTATCGAAATTAAACGGAAGTTTGACTTTCCCATAGCCGGGGCGATCGATGATTGTGGCAGTTTTTCTTTCTGACTTCGCGGCAACGTACTCAACCATATCCCGGAAGTTGGGCAGAACAATTCGCTTAGGTTCATTTGTAGCGGAGAATGGGTTGATGGGCTCCTTCTCCAAAGATTCCTCTACGTAATTATCGACTGATAGAATCGATCCGTAATTCAAATGATCTTTCTTGGAAACACCATACAAGTAAGTGGTCATCATTTCCCTCAACTGTGAGCTTCCTCCGCAGATAATCAACAGCAGATACCTCGATGGGACGTAGTAATCCGGAAAGCAGGTGGTCAGAAACACGGACGTCACATTCTGCACTATTGTCAGCTTTGATTCGGCCTTCTCGCCCAGTAATCCCAAGAGCAGAATCTGGTTGGAATTTGGCAAGAATCGCCCATTCGCTGTGACAACCCTTTCGTCCCCGCCTTCCGGTATCATTTCAACATCACCGCTGCTAGCTTTCGGTTGTTTTCTCCAGTCGAAAGCCTGTGCCAGGGCAACCAAGGCTTCCCGTATCGAAGTGTGCAGCTCGACCGGAGATTGCGACAGATGGTCGAAGTAGGAAGCCACCTGTTGAACATCCTGGTTGAAGGTTGACGGACAAACGATCGCCAGTTGAGCCATCGCATTGTAGGCAGCATTCTGGACCTCATTTGACTCTTCCGACGAGGGGCCAATCAACTTTGATATTCCCGTCAACAAAACCTTGGACAGTTTATTGATCAAATCCGGTTGACCACTGAAAGATGAGGATTAATTTTGTTATTTGTTATTTATAATCGACACGTTGATAGTGATTATCATGGTCCACCTCATGATCCTACAAAGGTTGGAGCAGGACAATTTACCATTAAGATAATATTGAAATTCAAAAATGCACATGAAAACCCAGTATGAAAAATAAAACGGACTAGTTCTGTTGTGGACATAAATTAACTGTCATAAAAACATCAAGAAATAGGCAAAAAACTGAAGAACATGACCCTAAGGCATATCAAGCAAATTTCAACCTGACCATCTAAGCTAATACGATAGCGTACAAGTATTTCGTCGGGGCTATCCTGAGCTTGAATCCGATTTCCACTGTAGATCCTAGAGAATTACATTGTACAGTCAACTCTCCCTAACTCGATATCCAAGGGACCATCGAGTTAGGGAGGTATCGAGATACAAAACATTTTTTCATATTTTTTTTATGCCACAAATTGCAAATATATGATGTTAGGGTAAGTGTCCCAATATTAGGGCTTAAAAATATGACCCAATTAGGAATAAACCAATTATGGTACATGGGGTTTACTATAATTGGTACCATTGCGTATACAGGATATTACTATAATTGATTTGTTTTTGTGCATTAGTACATTTACCCTATATGTACTAATGCGCATGTACTATTATACATTCTTTTCTCAAATTTTAATATAAATTTAAAATACATAGGATGTTTGTTTAGTAGGCCAATTTTATTGTAAAATGGAATTGGAAATGGAAAAGGAACTAGGTTAACAAAGAAAATATTAATTATGTATGTAATTCAAACTAAATTGTAACGATCACGCAGGAACTGTTCAATCGCAAAGAAATGTTCGAATAGTTTCACGGGAACATTTTCAGTTGATTGCAATATTTCGGACATATTCTTTAGGTTCGATTTAACGCTCGAAGGTGTAATTTCAAAACAATCAGCTGAAACTTCCTGAACCTCCTCTAACTCCATAGGACTACTATTTTCAACGTTTTTTTCAGCTTCTTCAACACTTTCCAGTATATCGGTATCAGTCATTAGATCACAGCAAATCACGTTTTGATCCATTTCGCAATATTCATCAAATGACGATGAACAATCGAATGGTGCTGCACTGTCGACAGCAGCAAGCTCATGACGCATTAATTCTGCCAGCGGAATATCATCATCATCATTTATGGAAAATCCGGCTTTCCTGAAGCAATTTTGAACAGTCTCAGATTCAACCTTGTTTATCCAAGAGCGTAAAAGTAATTCAATTGCATCCAATACCGATATATCTGAAGGGTCCTAGAGTATATTTGAATACAGTATGAGTGCTGAATAACATGAATGTAAAAAGGAAAAAAATACCGTTGTAACCTCCATTTCTAGCAGTCTTCGTTTTACTAATTCATGGCGATAGTACTGTTTCAGGTTCTTGATTATGCCCAAGTCCAGCGGCTGAACTACTGAAGTAGAGTTTGGTGGAAAAAACTGCAAATTTATCGATTTAAGCTTTGGTTGGAGAGATTTTGGGTGCGCTGTACAATTATCAACAAACATGACCACCTTTGAGGAGTAAGAGATATAAGTATGATACATTCCCATTACACATAATTCCCGAATCAATACCTTTCTATTTTCTTTGGAAAATCTTTCGTCAAGTTGCATAATCCATTTCTCAAAAAAAATAGAGGTCATCCAGGACTTGGTGTTACTCTCGTATATCACTGGTAATGATTTCTTCTTTTTGAAACACCGTGGGTTTTTACTCTTTCCAATGACCAGCAATGGTAGTTTATCGCTTCCGTCCATGTTGGTTGCACACATGACTGTCAGACGTTGTTTCGAATATTTTCCTCCGTGGCAAGTTTCTGATCGAAATGCAAATGTTTTGTCTGGCAAACATTTGTAGAAAAGTCCTGTTTCGTCTGCATTGTAGATATCACGTGCATCATACTCGGCGATTATACTGGGTAGGGTTTGCGAAATCCAGTTGTCCGTTACACTGAGATCTACACTGGCACTCTCGCCACATAGCTTCCGAAATGTCATTTTTGGCCGTTTTAAAAATTTACTTAGCCATCCAGAACTTCCTTTAAAATTGGGAATTCCCAGTTTTTGGGCAAATTCGCAAGCCTTCTCCCGAAGAATAGAACCTGAGAGAGGTAAATTATTCTCTCTGGCTTGATTGACAAAAATTTCCATTGACCGTTCCAGCTTCTCGTTCCCAACCAACCTTATACGCTTTTTGTCCACATTCAATTTTCCCATCCGATGCCATTTTTCCTTTTGCTTGAATAGTGCTGACACCGTACTTTGTGCAATACTGAAATCTTTTGCAACTTCAGACACCTTTCGCCCATACTTTTCGACCTGCTCGATGATGCTCAAACGTTGCGCTATGGTTAGCGTTTTAATCGTTCGCTTGAAAGGTTTTCCCTGGTTTTCCATACTTGAAAAAAAACCTTAATAATACGAACACTTCGTCTTCACTTTCAAGAGCAATTGAAATGACAGCTAGAAACGCACAAAAACAAGTACGCGAAAATCAATCGAGTTAGCGAGGTAAAAATCCATGGAAAAATGAAACAAAGCCCATCGAGTAATAGAGGCATCGAGTTAGGGAGAGAAGAATGCATGTAAAATCAAAGGTGCCATGAAATTCATCGAGTTAGGGAAAATATCGAGTTACAGAACATCGAGTAAGGGAGAGTTGACTGTATCAATTGTTTACGAATGCCACAATCTATCGATAATTTTAATCGGTGGAGAGAGGGATATTATTTGAGTTGGATATCTCCGTGAAGTAATATATTCCTCCTTTGAGCGTTAATAATACGGCTCAACAATGTGGTGTGGTAATCATTTTATAGAATGGATAAAATGTGTAAGAGTTATATGCTCGCTGCTCTTTGATAAAAAAAACCAACCGAAATCACCCAAATTTATATATAAATTGGTAACCGGTAAGAAATTCACTTAGTTGTGAACTGCTTCGAGATATTTGATTTCTGTAACGCATTCAACTGCATCAACATTAATTTCAAAATGACTTTCGAATCTGGAGTTTCCCGATGAAATGAGTTTACTATCGTTTGACTTGAATTGTTCATATACCAACCACCGAGCAAGAGAATGAAGATCTTCATTCAAATGTATCGTGGTTCCATTTAACTTCTTAGCTGCGATGAACAGAACAGTAGCGTTGGTGAACAAATCACAAAAACGTGACATATCTCTCTCTCTCTCTCTCTCTCTCTCTCTCTCTCTCTCTCTCTCTCTCTCTATCTCTCTCTCTCTATCTCTCTCTCTCTCTATCTCTCTCTCTCTATCTCTCTCTCTCTCTCTATCTCTCTCTCTCTCTCTCTATCTCTCTCTCTCTCTCTCTATCTCTCTCTCTTTCTCTCTATCTCTCTCTCTCTCTCTATCTCTCTCTCTCTCTCTCTATCTCTCTTTCTCTTTTTTTTTCTCTCTCTTTCTCTTTTTTTTTCTCTCTCTTTCCCTCCCTCTCTCTCTTTCTCTCTCTCTCTTTCCCTCTCTTTCTCTCTCTCTCTTTCTCTCTCTCTCTCTTTCTCTCTCTTTCTCTCTTTCTCTTTTTTTCTATCTCTCTCTCTTTCTCTTTTTTTCTATCTCTCTCTCTTTCTCTTTTTTTCTATCTCTCTCTCTTTCTCTTTTTTTCTATCTCTCTCTCTCTTTCTCTTTTTTTCTATCTCTCTCTCTCTTTCTCTTTTTTCTATCTCTCTCTCTCTTTCTTTTTTCTCTCTCTCTCTCTTTCTCTTTTTTTCTCTATCTCTCTTTTTTTCTCTCTCTCTCTCTCTTTCTCTTTTTTTTCTCTCTCTCTCTCTCTCTCTCTCTCTCTCTTTCTCTCACACACACGCAATTTCGGGCATTGTTCTCACGAGAACAAAATGAATCATGTATCAACCAGTTGCTTCTACAAAACTACGCAAAACCATCGTTTTTTTCAAGATCAAAAGTGTTTTTTAATTCATTAATTGAAAATTTATTCAGATGCAACTTCAAACAAATGATTACCAAGCCAGCGGTAGTCATACGTCTAGTTTGCGGTTATATTAGGTTGTCAAAAAAGTCCTGCGGTATTTCCGCGAGGTATCGTTGTAAGCGCGTAGTTCTAGTTGTATTCATTGTATCGAGTCATATTTACTATAGCTTGTTGGAAAGGTATTTTTGCGCGCTATAATATAGTCCTGGACAGTGTTTTGTTTGGTTAAGTTGTTCGTGAGTTATAGTGTCGCAAATACGGAGCAAAATAAAGAGAAAATCCGACATATTTTACAGTACTACTATGACAAAGGCAAAAATGCATCTCAAGCTGCCAATAAAACTTGTGCAGTTTATGGACCCGATACAGTTTCCATTTCCACCGCACAACGATGGTTTCAACGTGTTCGTTCTGGTGTAGAGGTTGTCGAAGATGCGCCACGCTCCGGAAGGCCTGTCGTCGAAAATTGCGACAAAATCGCTGAATTAGCCGAGAAAGACCGGCATAGTAGCAGCCATAGCATCGGCCAAGAACTGGGGATAAGTCATCAAACCGTTATTAACCATTTGAAGAAGCTTGGATTCACAAAGAAGATCGATGTATGGGTGCCACACACGTTGACGCAAAAAAAACATAATATAAGACATAAGAGATAAGTCATCAAACCGTTATTAACCATTTGAAGAAGCTTGGATTCACAAAGAAGCTCGATGTATGGGTGCCACACACGTTGACGCAAAAAAAACATCTTTGACCGTATCGACGCATGTGAATCGCTGCTGAATCGCAACAAAATCGACCCGTTTCTGAAGCGGATGGTGACTGGCGATGAAAAGTGGGTCACTAACGACAACGTTAAGCGCAAACGGTCGTTTTCGAAGCCCGCTGAAGCGGCTCAGACGGTGGCCAAGCCCTCATTAATGGCCAGGAAGGTTCTGCTGTGTGTTTGGTGGGATTGTCAAGGAATAATCTATTATGAGCTGCTTCCCTATGGCCAAACGCTCAATTTGGACCTGTACTGCCAACAACTGGACCGCTTGAAGGTAGCACTCATGAAGAAGAGGCCATCTTTGATAAACAGAGGCCGCATTGTCTTCCATCAGGACAACGCCAGGCCACACACTTCTTTGGTGACGTGCCAGAAGCTCCGGGAGCTCGGATGGGAGGTTCTTTTGCATCCGCCGTATAGTCCGGACCTTGCACCAAGTGACTACCACCTGTTTTTGTCCATGGCGAACGAACTAGGTAGGCAGAAGTTAGACACAAAAGAGGCCTGTGAAAATTGGCTATCCGAGTTTTTTGCCAATAAGGAAGCGAGCTTCTATAACAGGGGTATTATGAAGTTGGCATCTCGTTGGGAACAAGTCATCGAACAAAACGGCGCATATTTGACATAAAACAGATGATTGTAACTAATTTTATGAACAAATGAAAATTAAAAAAAAATACCGCAGGACTTTTTTAACAGCATAATATCATAGACCTCTTTCCTTCTAAGCCCCTCAAACATAACCCACCCATTTTTCTTCATAATAAAAAAAACCACTTCAAATCTTAATTTCGAAAAATACTGATTTCAATACTTCCCATCTTTTGAGCAACAAGTTCATCAAAAGATTCGATCAGTTTCTCCGTTTTCTTTTCAATGGCAATCTTTACCCACTCATCGACGTTTTTCTTGATCTCGTTCAAAATTTTTTTTTATTCTTTATTTTTAGACTTTTAGCCTCCTGGGCTGGATCGACTCAGTCGTTCGAAAAAAGTGAAAAAGTTTTGTGAGTTCCAACGTGACGCTCGTGAGAGCTTTTTGCGTATTGCATGAGACTTTTTGGTTTACAAACAAACATTCTTTGTTCACGGAGAAACCTCGCTCCAATGGAGTATTGCCATGCGACAGAATAAGGATCCATTTGACAAAGTTATACAAGTTTTTATATTCTCATCCCGCTGCGCCGTCTACCCTCTTGATGTCCAAACTTTCTATTTTTCGACGATTTATCACAAAACTCGACGAATTCCTTTTCAAATTTCTCCGCCACGGTACCACTGATTTTATTTTTTTCCACAAAATGATTAATTCATGCGCTTTTTGTAGCATCAGAATAGTTTGCAATAACTGCTGGGTCAATACAAGAAAAATATCGTGCCACGGGATACAACAAAGGTGAATTTCTTCATTTTTCAAAAATATACTGTGTAGTACTCTCCACATTTCTGTCGAAAAACAAGATATTTTTCTCAGAATCGAGTCTCTTTGTCCACAATACTTTTGATTTCAAGAATCGACGAATCGAAAGATCGATGTTTATGAGGGTCTTCAGATTCCCTTTCAAAAGTACAATCTGGACCAATTCATCAATTGCTAGTTTGGTTCGTCAGTTCGCAGAAAAGGAAACGTGCATAGGCTCTTCACTCTGAAAGCTTGTCAAAAATAGTTGAACTACAACAGCTGATGTTAAGAAAAAACTTATTTAGCCTTCAACAATTTATCCTCCACAGCCTCTGTAACTACTCGGAAGGTACTGTCTGTGGAAACATCAGTTAAGCCCCTACGGAAATCTGAATGTGTATCTTTGTACTTAGGTTCCTTTCGAACTTTGGCTGGGATTACGTAGGTTTTGAAGATTGTAATTAAACATTACAATTATAATTAAAAGTATTATCCCATCTGATTTTTCCTGGTTTTGAATGAAAAACCCTGAGAACCCCTTCGCAAGCGAGAGGATCGTCATTGATCAGTATTTTTGATTCCCACGATCTACATACACTCATCTTGCATGCAGCATTCTATGCGAGTGGCAGCAATGGCCAAGAACAAAAAAAAACACAAACATAAAAAGACGCTCAAACAATGATACCGCTACAGCCGCCTCCAAAGCGATAGCAGACTATTGCGTTTTGATCTATTTCCCTCAACAAATTTTGAATATCGACAGAGCACAATTCGCACACAAACTACCATGTTCGCCATTCATACACATAAATAATGTGGAAGGGCAATCTTTCCAAAATATTAACTTACTTTGTTATCAGCTTGTCAGTGAATTGCAACGCCAGAACCTTACACTTCTGGTTTGTATTTTCTCCAAACAGTGCCTCAAAAATAACTTGAATTCCTTTGGCAGTTATGATTCCGTTTCCACGACACTTGAGCAAGTGTTGAAATAGCTTCTGTCGGACGCGAGTGCTGACCGGACTGGTCTTACGATCCGGAATCTTCGAGCCATTCCCAGAAAACAAAGTATACAGAGGAGATGATAATTTGGGATCGGTCCAATCCATGGAACTTAAAATCAGAGGAAAACATGTGATTTATATTTCAACATCAAGCAAAAAAAAACAAAATACTCACGAGCATATTTTGTTCAGTTCGACGATAGCCGGGGTTGCCACCGAGAATCTTGTATCTGCCGAAGCCACAATCAGATGGGCCAGCGTTTCCTGCTCGGGGAAAATTCCACCGCATAGAAACCGGACAATACCTTTCTTCAAATTTTCCAGATCTTCTGCCTTCATCTGTACCGTTGTCACACGTCTGAACGAGTAGGTACTCATACCGGGTGGGACCTCCCCGTCCTGCGTGGTTCCGTATGGGAGCAGCAACAGATCCATAATAATCGACAGGAATTGTTGTTTGGTATGTGGTTTACCCGAAAGCCCCAACAACTCGGAACGACTGTCGGGATTCTCTGGAATCTTAATTTCTCCCAGCAAAGGAAGGACTAACATAAGAATCCTGAAATAGTTAGAAATTGAATTACAGCATTTCAATGAATTGCAACGCAGGATCGTACTTATCCTGATGAGGTTCCGGTTTTCCTTCCAGACAATTCATTAACAGCGGAGCCATTTCCGTCTGTTCCTCAATCGTTAACCGTGGGAATCCCATCGTGATATAGATTATTGCGAAGTTCTAAAACCAGTTAAATATAACACTGTCAGATGCATTCTACTTTAGAGCGACACCGTAATACCGACCATTAAAAATGACGAGCTCGATTCTTGATACTGCTGTAGCAGCGATCCTAGCGGTAGCTGGATTTGATTCCGCGACTTGAGCCGCTTGTTTATGTGCGTCAGAATCTCCATCACCTTCTTCCGGACAGCCTCGTGGGGTGATGTAATCTTGATGAGAACCGGCGTTAGAAACTTCGTCACCGTGTTCTGCAGCTGTTCGTCCGTGTCAGCGCATCCGAGCCTCAACAGGACACGTTCTAACAATTCTGAAAAAGTACATTGATGTCCACATCGGAATTAATCATGTGCGATGAGTCGTATCCAGTAAAGTGCAATGTCACCCGATTCCATTACGAGCAAAATTGAAAACTAGTAAAATTGAAAACTAGTAAAATCTACCAAAACATACCTAGCTCTTCCGCTGGATTCGTTGCCATCTTTTCAACTCACAATCAAACTATTGAATTTGAGGTCAGATTTCGACCAAAACTATTTGAGACGAGTAATACCAAGTTCCAGACAGTCTTTGTCGTTTCAAAAATATTTGTTTTCTCTGCAATGACGCCGATATGTCAAAACAGTACACTCATCAGTGGTGGCGTATAACAGAAGGAGCTTCAGAAAGCACAGACAATTAGCGAGGAAGACAATTTTATATAAATTATAACTTTCTAAAGATACTCATAATACAGAGGAGCAATTCCAAATGAAAGCGACAAATGACAAAACATGTGTATTTTCGATTCGAATGAAAGTTTGTATTCCGTTCGGGTTGGAGGAAATATGAGTTTTCCACAGCAATTGGGAATTTTTGACTCAAATGTAACTTGTGAAAAGGGCGTATCGATTTTAGTAAGAGAAATCTTAGATAATTTTTATCTCCAAAACTATGAGTATAGTGGCTTAGAAAGAGTTATAGAGTATTGATGTTAAAACGTGAAAAAAATTATATACACTCAGGTTTTTTTACGCGGGGGATACGTACCTCGTGAAAAAACCGCGTTATTTGGAATATCCGCGTAAAAAATCCGTTTTAATTGGAAAATCCGCGTAAAAAAGCCATGTCACCTAATGACAGGTATCAAATGGGACCATCCTTGTACCGCTGAAATATTTTGTAGCGCAAGTTAGTTGCGCATTCAATCTGTTCCAAATATTCCAATTTGAATTCTATTGTTCACGTCCTCTGTATTGTTTTTTTTTGTTATACCCATTATAAAATTGTTTCAATACACAACGTAGAACGGAAGTGAAAAGTATAGTGTTGCATTGCTGTTGGACTGTCCAGAGCTAAGTAGACAGGGAAAAACATTCACGAATCACTGAAAATAGTAAAATTGCGCTTGAATTTTGTTTCATTTCTATTTTTTGTTTAAAAAACAAGACAATTAAGGGGTTGTTTCCGAACCATGACTGAATAGTTGACGTAGGATTACTTTAATATTTTTGTTGTATGTTGAATTTGAATATCTTCGAACAAGATATGATGTTCAATGAAAAAAGATATGATGATGTTCAGAAAATTAAATAGTCACGAGTCGATGTTATGTCACTTGTAATGTTTTATGGGTATGTTTTGCGTTACATTACGGAGAGAGGAGGTCCAAACGCACAAAAACAATCGCACAAAAAACCGCACAAAATAGAAAATCGCACAAAAAAATCACATAAAAAAACGCCCAAAAACAGGTTTTACTGAATAAAAAATCTAACTCTCTTATCTTCATAGATAGAGGCAAATTTAGTTCGACAATGTTGTAGCCTGAATTATTTTTAATAACTTTGTAGAACAAAGCTTTTTTCTATATTTTTATATAATCGATTTAGCCCTTATTTCTAAGTTACATTAAGGTGACCATGAAAAAACGGTTTTTTTTGCTTTAACTTTCACATTTCAAATTCTACATCAAAATCATGTAGAGTAAAATAACGGATATTGGGTTTTTTCTAGGTTGCGTTAGTGTCACCATGAAAAAAACTTATTTTTTGCTCTAACTTTTATAGTTCAAATTCTACATGCAACTTGTCTTCGAAAGACTTTTAAAGTCCAATTTTTTTTTGCGATGCAGAACTTGTCAATATCTTAATTCTACTCGAAGTAATTGATGGTTTTTCACCCAAAAACTCATGATTTCAATTTTAGTTCACTCAAATACAAAAATAACATAGTTTTCAAAATCACAAATTATGTAAAGTGAAATATGTTCTTTTAAATTCTGCCAATAAACGTTTATGTTTGCCCCAGAAAAAAAATGACAAACAAAAGAAGAGAGCGGATTTTTTGGGAAGAAATATCAATAACTTTGAGTGGAGTTGAGATATTGACACGTTCTGCATCGCCAAATGTTTGTATTAGTAAGCTCTAACAGTCTTTTGAAGACAGTTTTTTTCATGGTGACCCTAGCGCGACCTAGAAAAAGGCGCTATATCGGTTATTTCAAGAGATAGAAAAAAAAACTTTGTTCCACAAAGATGTCTTAAATAACTGGGACTACAACATGGTCGAACTATATATACCTCTATCTTTAAAGATAAGAAAGTTATATTTTTTATTTCATCGACAGGTTTGGTCACCCTATTTTTGATAACATAAAAATGAGCGCTCTATCATATGTAACAACTTTGTCGAAGACAGTTTCATTCGTGGAACAACAATCATTTATATCCACAAATTATGAATTATATGACAAGCTCTTTAACAATCTCCTTCTAAATGCAGCCATTCTCGAGATATTTGAAAAAAAAATCTATTTTATTGTCTTTCTTAGTTTTAATTTTTTTTTTTAATTTATGTATGTATTTTTTTTTTCATATAAAATAGAAGTCATGTAGAAAATTTAAGAAATGAGTCCAAAATGATGAAACTATTTTTGACGAACTTTGTGTAGAACTTTAAATATATATTTAGGAGTTACCCATGTTATGTTTAGGAGTTTTAACCTACATGTCTTCAAATGTTTCTCAACGTAACTGCTAAACATATATTTTTACCATAATGATGTATTTGAAAATTATAAGCTAATTAATAAAATTCCATGAACATGACGGTGTAACACGACAAACATATTTAAAGAGACTATTTACTATAAAAGAACAATAAATTAGAAACATTTTTTTAAAATATCTCGAGAATGGCTGTATTTAGAAGGAGATTGATAAAAAGCTTTTATGTTTTAAATCACACCAGTATTCATAATTTGTGGCTAAAAAGGATTGTTAACACACAAAATTTCGAAATTTCGAAAATTTATAAAAATTCGATGTGATATTTTTGGGTTTGCGTGTCCCTTTTTTATTCCTGAACTATTTGGTCAGCCTAGGTTTACCATACCTTATTTACGAATGGTCGAATAGAAGAAGTTGTTCAATTACAAATGTTGCAAAATCCCCTTACATTCCTTAACTTTTTTTGTTCGAGTAATTCAGTAAAGTCACAAATAAAATTGTCATTACCGATTTTATTAGAAGATATTACGGTCACTTCTGTCTGATTGATTTGATTAAACGCTAAAAGTGTTTTAAGCTCAAATTCCTGAAATTTTGAAGAGTGTACAGATTTTTTTTATCGATTCCCCATAATCAATAGGCAGCATTGCAGCTTCAAACATTGTTCTTCAAATGAGTTACAGGATTTTTTGAGTTTCAAGTAGTCACTTTGTTTATTGGCTAGACTTTTCACATTTACAGTATAATCATATTGGATTTTGTGATGAATAATGCATGCTTTCTGTTCTCTCGAATGCTGTAGCCGGTTATCATAATCAGTCTATGATGAACAAAAAGCAAAATGCAATAACTTCAATGTCAGTGAATAGCAAAACTTAATTATACGTTTATTATCCGATGTAGTGCTTGTCATTTCATTGAGTGAATCAATTCCCAAAAAAAATAAATAGCCCAGAAATGCCGCAGTGGCGACAGCATTCTCGTCGGCAGCAAACGAGCACAACAGTATTAACAAAAGCACGCATAACCAATCTTCTAACCATATTTGCAAGGATTCTCGCATGTACAATAACCACGTCGTTCCAGTATGTCTGCCAGAATAAGATAGTCGTCGGGTAGAAAGTAAAAAGGGGGTCAGCCAAAGGATGGTGCAAAGCTGGTAAGCGTCATGTGTGAGCACTAACAAAGCCACGAACAGCAAAAAAAACTGCAGCCAAGTTTGCGCGCATTGGGTTCACTCTGAGAGGGAGACGAGAGGGCAAAAACCATGCGCCTCCATTCCTAAGGCTTCAGTACCGCAGTATGACTATCGCATTTCGTTAACGCACTGAACTGCCTTTGCCGCAGCGGAATCTAAGCGGCAATAAAGCAACCGAACATCACGAGGGCAATCTACGAAGAAGGACCAGAAACTGCAGAAAGTCAACTGCCAATCGGTTCTCGTCGTAACATAATGCGCCTCCTCTCTCGCCCCCAAAAAGGGGGAAGCTTTCTCTTTGGGGTGTGTGCTCTTCTCTACGTTCGTCAAGTAATAGACACGCGCCCTTGCCTCCGCTGGATGTCTAAAGAAATGCATGTAAAAAGTCCCTGCTGTACTCAGATTGATCACTCCAGAGCAGTGTTTTTATCTCAGTGGATCCGTCACAGCTTGGGTTCGTGATCTATTGAGTGTTGGAATAGAATTGCGCGTTCGTGATTTGTAAATATTAGTTCGTTGGCATCACTGACGCATTACCCACTCTGAACAATAATATCAACGCAAAGAAACGTTTAAGCAGCAAAAAAACCGGCGCCTATTCCACGTGCAAGACACCGCGGCGGACTTTCTATGTTCTGAAAAGTTCGTATAGTAGGGAGAAGGGCGTCTAAATTCAACAAGTTACCTTGTACCTCTCAACAGCTCGTGAACCTAATTCTAGCGCAATCAGTCTTCTCTTGCACGGTCCCCGTTGCTGTCGATCCCCGGAGAAAGAGAATCGAAACCACAGCTCCATTGCGGATTGTTGTCTCACATTGGCTCTCCGTATCCCCCATCATCCTGTTAATGTTATACTCCGGACCCCATTAGAGCCACTGTTGTCCTGCATCTGAAACGCACGACGACAACACGCGCCCTAGACGATGATGCGCATGGCCACAGCGGCATAGCGTAAAGATCCGTCCTTCGAGAGCGAGAGTGCGCCGAGTTTCGCTTCCTGATGATGACGAAGAACACTGACGATAATGACAGCACGAGTCCTCATACGCAATGACTATACGCTGGTCTCTCCAAAAATAGAAATGTAGCGCATTTGGCAAAAACACCTTCGGGGGAAACATGACAATATACCGAGAAGCACCCTTTTCGTGTACGGGAAATAACCTTACCGCTTATCAGAATCTACAACCGCCAACCAAGACAAGCAAGAACGACTGCAGGCAAATGTTCCAGGGTCAAAGTGTGCGGAAGAACCACCCAAAAAGAAACCACCCGGCCAAAACGAGCTGGCGAGACCAGACTTCGCACAAATATAACCCAAGACGTCCACGGGGTCCTTCGAGCGCCATTGGGCTAGAATCGTGCATGTCGGAGAAGATTTTTTTTGTTGTCTTCAAGAAGCATATTTTCGCCATAGCAGAATTAAAATGTTTTTGGCTCCGAGCCTTCGTTGCAAAACGGCGACGACTATGACGACGGAATGGGTACCGCTTTTTTGGTGCATTATAATGCTCAGATTTTAGCGCAGAATTGTACGGCCAAAAAGCCACTCCGGAGGCAACGTCATTGCTGCCGTTGCTACCTCTGCATTGTGGCATGAAACGGACGCCGATTTTGTACGCATTCCAGCAATCTAACTGCATGGGTTTGATTTGCCATGCAGGAGAAGAATGACAGTAGGAAATTGGAAATTCAATACAATTAGCGGCAGCCGTCGTTCGGAAAGTAATTCAGGCGAAAGGGTTTCCGACTGGGGGATGCATTGGACATTTCAGGGGTTTCGATACGCAATGCCCGGTATTTGTATCAGTTTGTATATTGTTTGATTTAGTACGAATGTTCATAAACGTTGATTCCCACGTCATAATTGTATCGGTTTCCGTCGAATTAAAATTTAACTTTTCTTGTTTTAAATCTACGATAACACAATCTTGTTTACTGTGTAACTTTTTGCTAAAATACTGAATCGGTTGGAGACACATTGTTGCTGGCATTTTATTTTTCTTGGCAAAAACGCCATGTCGACGGAATATACAAATTAAGTATGAAATTTTTCCTTCATGTTTTCCTATAAAATAAATGTGAGCAGCAGAAAAAGAACGCGTTTTTTTTAAACAACCTTTTCCGATATTTCAAGTTTTGCTGAGCTGATTTATTCCACGAGAATAATGGACAATGAATAGAATTTATTGATGTGAATTAATCTCTACACATCTCTCTAACGCATGGACCAATAAAAAATGATATTTTTTAAATTTAATTATTTTTGAAAAAAAAATGAAGACGTTACAAACAAACGCGCAAACAAACATTTTTATTTTAAAACGGCTGCCATTTTGTCCAAAAAATGGTTGCTTGTTCGAAGTTCATACCATAGCGACATTTTTACAGATTCAGAATCTGTTCGATTTCTTTGTTTCAGATAACCAGAAGGGCTGAAATCGTATACGCCATGTCACAACTTTTTTTTTATCCCCTCACCTCGCCAGCTTGTAACTATTCTAATTTTCAATTATTTTCCCATTTAGTTGTCGTTGTATAGGGGGTCTTCGTAGCAAACTAAAAGATTAATATTTTTGTGTTGGGGTAAGACGGACAGGTAATGTACTATACGAATATTACATTGCTATATAAGTTTATCGCGTGAGGAATAATTTTATACAACTCGGATATGAAATCGTTCCAAATGCTCGTTAAATATTGAAAAACGAGCATGAATTGGGTATTAAATTAACCCACCTGGAAAAGATATCGTGTATTTCTCATACAACATAACATGTTTATCCCAAAGTTTATTTCAAGTGATTTTCAAAATTCTATATGCCAATTGAAACATTGCTTAGAAATAGAATAAATAGATGTATAAAAACTTTTAACTGTTCGTCTTATTTCTACCGACAGCTATCCGTTCCACCCCACCAGTAAAATTATATCAATAATTCAAATTGTTCACTCTAAAATAAATTTACCTGTTTGGTACATACCTTACGTCACTTGAGTGTTAATCAACATATCGAAACATAATCATCAGTGAAAAGAGTTTCTTAAAAAAAAATCATTCGCGCGCAAAATCGGTTCCCGGAATAAATCGCCACAGAAAACGACTGCAACAGAAACCACCGCTTATAAAATGTGTAGTAGGCTATAAATATTGTGGCGCGGTATTGTATTTCAAAACAAGAATTAACCGGGCAAACGTATCGCCCCAGGCAAACGTAACGCCCCGGGCAGACGTATACCGTCCGACGCTCGCTAGAGCTCGGTCGGACATTGCTAAAGGATCGTATCCTATGTTTCAAACTAACCGGGCAATCAGTGGATCCCAGGTTTGCGTGCGAGACACCGCCGCTTCCGACGGCGGGTCGGCGGTGGACTCGGATTGCGTCATCTTGGCGGCATGGGCCGCCTCGATTCCTTATCCTCGCCAAATGGGGACTTCGTCCCCATTACATTGTCCTCAGAATAAATTTCGAAAAACGAGAACAAGAGAATAAATTTATAATAGAAATGTGAGGCACATGATGTTTTTCCCGCGCCAAATATTTCTAGCCTACTACACTTTTTCTAAGCGGTTGTTTCTGTTGCAGTTGTTTACTGTGGCGATTTATTCCGGTCACCCGCAAAATCAATTATATTTTTTTTGTTTCTGTTTACCTTTTCTACTTCTAACCGAATATCAGTGCTATAGGATGGTTCAAACATCATATTGTATGTAACTATTCGTACTATTTAACTATTCGTATACTGATATACTTCATATAAATTGAATTAAGTATCACTGGTTTTAAGTTCCAGAGGTGGTAAACATAGAGACAAATACTCTTTCATTCTCAAGTTTTTCATAATCAGATATTGATGTAGTCTACAATCATAGAGTGCACCCAGAATTGTAGTTCCTCGTGCATATGCCATATGATGAATTTATTCACCTCAACAGCTGCAATAACATTTTCGGAATAAAATTCAAACCATCAAAGAAAGTATAATGAGATACTTATACAGTAGAACCCCGATTATCCGCAGAATAGTCGGGCTAGGTCACCGCGTATAACGAAAATCACGGATAACGCAATGAAGGGTTAGAAATGAGGTGCAAACACGAAAAAAAGTTGTTTCAGCATGAAAACTTTGTTTCATCAATACAGAGAGCATTAAACTATCCATCTGTAAGGTCATGTACACTAATGTTCAGATAATGTGAAAGTCGTGACCTAAACAAAAACGCAAGACGCTACCGCTCAATAACAAATTTCGGGAAGGTCTGTAGGATTACTCTAGAACTGGGTTTCGCGAATCATCCGCTCGTGGATAATCGAGGTTCTACTGTATTACAATATAAAGTAGAAATATTCCTCAAAGATGTTTGAAAATTGAGTTATTTTATTTATTCACGTTCAATAGATGGTTGTGCGGTGCGGTGAGCGTCCACATTATCATGCCGGGGGTTCAGGTTCGATTCCCGTTCTGGCCGGGAAATTTTTCGTCAAAGAAATTTCTTTCGCGTATTCTAGAGCTTGTCACTCCAGAATACATTCAAGATGTGTTATACGGCATAGAAATCTCAACTGAGTACTCTTAATAAAGATAATGAAAGTAATACCTACGTTGAGAAGGCATAAGTTCCACCGGGAATGTTAGGGCCATCCAAGAAGATGGTTGTGTAGACATGTCACGTAAATTAAAAAAAAAACATTTAGCGTGAAATGAAATTGAGTTGTAACTAAGCAATATGAGGAATATCGCAATAATACTGAAATTTCAGTTCCTGCCAAAATGACAGTTGGGCCTTTATGATTTTGAACGCTAAATGTAGTTCGTTCGTTTTTTTTAATTTGATTTTTTTTGCTGTCTTTGATAACAATAGTTCCTCTATGTAGATTATTATAATGAAAGTAACACTTTTTGCTACACCTCCTGACCGTTGGATATTACAACATATCTCATTGAATTTTCTGTACCGTTATGAGTCATATCCCGAACACTTCGTTTTAAAAAGTAAACGTACTGAGCTTCAATGTAAAAAAAAATCGAATAATGAGAACCCGATCATTTTTTTGGGATTGATAAGGGAATCTCCATTAAAAGCAGTATTAAAATAGTGCGTACAACAACATGAGTGAAATTAGGTCTAAAGAAGAAAATGTTCAACGAAAGCTATGCTATGTCACTTTTTAGAAAGCTATTGCAGTTGGTACATCGCTCGCTGTTTTGTCATCCACTGAAGAGCAAGAGATCGTGAGCTGTGAAGAAATATGCTGTGTATGTAATTTTTTACATTCGAATTCTATTACTTTTTCTGGCAACACTGCCGTTCAGCTTTTTTTAGTAGACTTTATACTATCGAAAAGAATACCACCTTTTGTCGGTATATGACAATCTGAGTTTAGTCCGTTTAATTATTTTTAATGCAAATAAAAGTTATGAATCGTATCCGTCGTTGTTTCTTCTACCTCTAAAATCCCGAAGATATAACAAGATACTTTAAATCAAAGTAGCGTTTTGATTAATTTCCAAATTAAAACGCAAAATAAAAGTTTTTCGTTAATTCTCGTGGATTCTGTGTGTACGATTTTCCTTGACACAATATTCCTGTACATTTGTGTTGTTCGGAATTTGAGACAGATTAGTTTAAATCTGTGACAAAAATGGAATTTAAATCAAATATAATTGAAAATATTGTTACGTTTCTGCTCTCGCGAAACAGTACCATTTTGAGTATTTAACAGTATTTAATGCAGGGCCATGGAGTCGGAGTCGGATTCGAAGAGTCGGAGTCGGAAGGAATTTCATTATATTACTTTTTTTTCGGTGGTTACTGGTAGCTATAGTTCGGTTTTCCTCCCGAATGAGGTCATCTGCTGTTGCTAGAAGATTCCCTAGTAATTTGTACACTCTTCTGCCGATGCACGTGCACTACCACTGTTGGACCGTCCAGAGCTAAGTAGACAGGGGAAGACATTCACGAATAGCTGCCCGTAAAAACCCAGTCGGAATAATTTTACCCACTCTGACTCCGACTTCTAGTTAAATGACCTAATGAAATCAGAATATTCAGATCATTAAACAAAATTTTATTTTGTGATACGGAAACTTTGATGTCAATTTTGCTTTTTAATAGTACGAACCAAATGGTAATAATAGGAGCTTTAACCACAACAAAGTTTGACGAAACGTCACCCGAGTAACATTTAAATTTAAATATTGCTATTATTTGCATAAGCGATTTTGAAGTATTAGAAGTTATTTCCCGTTTATCCCGGTCAGAGAGCTTCGATTTACATGGAGCTCTCTCCTTCTTACCATATCCTTGAGGATTCGCCAAATAATTGTGCACTAGTTGATGGGATCGTCCAATCCGACGAGCAATTTCTCTGATACCAATATTTTCTGCCCCGTGATATATTTTTACGTGAGCCCCTTTCCCTTTGGCATTATCCAGATTTATTGATAAAAACAACTAAAGCAACGGAAAATGTAACTGGTCTTATAGAAACTTGTCGCTTGAAAAATACAAAAACATACGTTTACGATCAGTGTTTGGACACACACACATATGAGAATCATGCAGTATAATATAAATTGAACTAGAATATAAATTGAAGCATTGTTAGTTTACAATGACACAAAGCAGCAAGATCATCACCTGGTCTCTTTTTCGGTTTCCTCCCGAATAGACGTTGGACAGAGTGTATGTTAACTTCTACTTGCCTTATTATTTTTCAGCTTTTAAATATTATCTGTATTTTTTGACGTAGGATTACGTCTTTCGGTTACATATTGGGGTACAAATTGAGAATCGAGCACATCGTGAAGATTGTCCAATTTCAAACGCTCATTGCTCAGTCATTTCATGATGGATTGATGAAATTGTTGCGTCAATCGATTTCGGCACTCCATAACAATTGTTTATATTGAATAAAATAATACATATCATGAAACTAACTATTGAACAATTGAAAAATCTCAACCCCTATCTTAACGCAAATACCCACTTCTGATTGGTCGAAATTGGCGACACATGCAGCGGTTCCTTGACAGAGACATCAAAACCAAGCTGCCTGGGGGAATTCGGCATTGCAAATACATGAAAGTAGGGGGAGTTTTTGTTCCCACCGAAATATGTTCCCTAACAGAGACATCAAACCAAGCTGCCCGGGGGAAATCGGCATTGCAAGTATATGCAAGTCGGGAGCATTTTCATAGTGTAAGTAAGGTGAGTGCTACGATTAATTCTAGCAAACAAAATTTCAATTTGAAACTTTAATGTTGATTGCTTCGTGAAATTTCATATCAATGACCGATCGTGTATTGTGAAAAATTTAGCATAAGTGTGAGGGTAAAATTTTATATGGTAGCAGTTGTGTTAAAAATGACTTGAAATACGAAACGATTTATTTCAATTTTCATAAATAAAAACCAAGGTGTGTTCCCGCTCAAGAACTGGTCGTTCGGTTTTCACCCAAGGGAAGTTTATACGGCGAGAAAAATTGGAAAAGTAATATTAAAAAAAGTGATTTCTTATATGCTTTACATATAGTATTAGGTGTTGTTAGTCCTATTAAAATTCGCATTGGGGTGAATAAAAGGTTGAATAAACACTCAGAAAATAAAAATTATAAAAGAAAATTACCTTTTCCATTTCAAATATGTTTTCTTTATATTAAAGTAACGTGTTAAAAATGATGAGAAAAATTGATAATTGGTTTCGGTATTGAAAATTATCTTATATTACATTTGTGAGTTTTTCTTCTATATTTCATCCATACATAACACAGGAGGCATCTCGTCTAAGGTCACAAAGGGCGGTTCTAATCATATCTCATTCCACTTCGGCATCTTCTATCTGATACGCACCATCCAACGAATGTTTACCACCCTTCTGTCATCATCACTCGGTAAACACCGGTGGAATAAACAAACAATACTCAACAACCAAACAAAACGGCCCTTTTCAGGCCCACCAAATCATTGTCAAAGAGTTTAACAATGTAATTCTTCAAACATATCCAAAACTAACAGATAGCCTAACGGAATCCCAGGTCAACTATGCAGTCGTGTCTCGGACACAACCCTCCTGTGACTTTTTATGTTTAATCACAATCAAACCGTTTACCTTGAAAAGTTTTTTTTTACTTATTTTTATAGTTCAAGTCACAACGTATTTGGAACATGAAACGTATTTCTCAAAGCCAAAACAACCTGTTCGAGATTGACAACAGAAGCCAGAATCACTAACATACATTCTCGGCAAAAAGAAGCTCATAATAGGGTAAATGATTTTGGTTTGTTCGATTTAGGGTCATTTCACCCAACTAGGAGATGCAAATCGATTTTTCTTGATGAAAATCACATATAATCAAGACAAGTTTGGGTTTGTTGAAAAGCCCCAAGCCTCTAGTTGCTAATAATACCGTTTTTTGTTTTTTAACGATTTTCTTCAAAGCGAAATTATGATCATGGTTTGTCCACCTCTGATCATGGTTTGCCCGGAAAATGATCATGTTTTGTTCGTTTTAGAAATCACTATTTTTGAATGAAGAAATTCGAGTTTTCGTGTAGATGTTGTATTTCTCGTTGCTAGAGTTTACTGTCATCTTATTGATCCATTCATAATTTAGGCTTTCTTCGGAATATTGCCTTTTGTTGGCAATTTTAAAGGTGAATAGCACTCAACTCAGAGAAACTTAATTTCTGCTACGCACGGGGGACAACATAAACAAACTGTAGCGCACCAAACGGCTGCCATAGTAACATTATGGACAAACCAACATCAGCGCATTGAACAAACCATGATCAGAATTGAATTCATCGAGATGCATTAATTACATGATTCATATGTACAAAATTGATCCAAATGGCGTGCAAGTATGATGTTTACAATATGTGTAAGTGTTGTAATCCAGAAAAGGCCAGAATACGTTCCAAATAAACCTCTGGTGGTTGATTGAAAGTTAGCTCAAACGAGGGGCGATTGACACCAATAGAAGGTGGATTTTATAAAACTTCAAAACATGTGAATCCGTAAAAATATCCTATATAACTACTGTAAATAATGAAAAAGATAATTTTATTTATATGTTTGGAAACATTTGAATACCTGATTTGACACAGGTGCGCTGAACTAGACCATTCAAAAAAGTGGACTAAACAAACCAAAATCATTTACCTTATTAATATGTTTTGTTTGGAAACGTATTCTGTTTATATTCAAATGTTATATGCTTTTTCCTCCAGCTAAAAGGAAGAAAATTCAATATATGGAAAACAGGTCAAATGTTTACCAAGCCGTGTGAATTTCAACATTCCATCGCATCCCCCCTTGTGAAAAAGCGGATACAGTACAAAGTGAATGCGAGACAACAAATTGCGCGCAATTACCGTTTACAACGAGACTTATTGTCACGGGGCAATGAATGTCATACTACAAGAGCGTCATTCAGAACCGAAATACTTTTGATAACATCAAGAGTACCAGCCCCGAAAAAGATGATGTGTTTTTCGCGTTTTGTTTTTACACGCTATTGTTTACATCGTGCGAACAAAGGTAAAGTTCATCCTGTACGTCACGCTTTCGCTCTCTTTCTCTCCCTCGGGCATCTTATTTTGTGCCCAGGCTGCTGGCATCTGGAATATCATCAATCAGCAGAGATGATGACAGTGGATTTGGAACTTGCGCTGAAATACATGTATTGAGGTTATCGAATCATCGTCATCGACTGATTCCACCATTGTTAATGTCATTACTGTGGTGTTGGTTTTGTACTTTTTCTCTCCAGTGGCAAGGCATGTCATAGTGCGACGAAATCAACCTGTTGCAGAGATTCTTCCACACATGTATGCTACATCGCTAACGGAACTGCATTACAGTGTCCTTCCCCGTGTCATTCCACATTGAACCAAATGGCATAATAAGCGCCGGAACTGCTCATAATTAGATTACTTATAATTGTGGTAATATCGTTATCTTCATGGTCGGAGTAAACTGATTGCTTTTTCAAGCATTATCATTGCAAAATAAACATCTTTGAAGTGAATTCTCACGCGCAATGACTTTCAAGCGTATACACAGAGAGGAAAGGTGCAGAGCACAACGAACGAAATAAAAACCTTAATCAAATAAGAGATAGTATCTCTTCCTTAGCGAAGTATTGTTTACTACTGAAGGTTTTCTCAACAGCAACTTGACTCGAATAGTACAATTGTACCGGCGAGCAAGGCGAGATCGCACATGTACATATTCAAGCAGTTACTGTTATATCTCGCTCGCCCATCCTGCCACCTCCTCGACAAAGGCCAAAACCCCAACACTCGCCTGAAAGCTCTAGTGACTGATAACGTGTTAGTGTCGATTTTTCGCATTGCAGGTGCGTATCAACCAATGGCAGACCGGTATTTGGCCGAACTACTACAGTCAACCCGCCGGGTTTCGAGCATCCGTACAGCAGTGGCTCGCCAGGAACACACCAACACCAGCTGCGGGTCGAACTACGCCAAGTAAAACCCGGACACATGGCATTTCTCGGGCGTGCTGTTAACTGACACTGCCGATGTCTTCTGGTGACGATGGCGACGACGACGACGAGTCATGCAGTGGTTCCGAATAGCTGTGCTCCCATCAATTTTCTAAAGCGTCTGACGGCGATGATGGTGTGCTGGTGCTCTGCCAGGGTTTAAATGTTCGCTCTTGTCGAGCAACTTGTCGATATTCAAGCCGTGGTCTGACGTTGGCACCGGAGATATGTTCGTACAAACACCAGTAACTGTGTGTGGGGGGATAGCGCTGCGGTTAGCGCGACAAATTGTGAGCACCGAGAGCGAACCGATGAGCAAATATAAGCTGCGCTTGGGGAGCAGCCAGACCGGCAACAATGCAATTATTTACATTATTCTCATATTCGCGATTTTTTTTTTGTTTTTTTTGCCTAAACTTTTTTCTCAGCGTAAACATGAGGCTTGAAAGACAAAGACTGCCGGAATCACGATATGGCATGGAACAAGAAGATTCGGATGTACAACAGTAGATTATTTTATTTGCATTGAAATATTAATTATGTTACTCCCTCATGACTTCTCTTCCGAAATGTTGAACATTCGTTATATCTGACATACACTGCAAACTAAATGAAAATAGGGATTCGAATTATTTTTTATGCGAACCATTATTTAACAAACTTATATATCACATCACCCAATGAGCTAGATGGATAACACAACTTTTTGGTTAAATTCGATTTTATTCACCACATACTACGTGGACAATTTAGAAGACGGAAGGGTTATGAAAAGCCGGATAAGGGGATAATGTCCACGTGGATACGTTAAATGAATATAAAAATATATTCTTATCTATATTAGATAATACAAGGCTCAGACAAAACGAATGGCCCTAGTCTTATTAGCCTTCTTTTGAGTGACAAGCAGACACCGGAAATGTATTTGATTTTTAGGGAAATGTATAAACAAAAAAAGGATTCCTGCATAGCTTGTATTTTTCCTAGTCCAGAAATAAGAATTTATTATGAGTTTAATGCCACTATTATAACCATTCCATATCAGTTCCAGAAAATCCCAAAATTGAGTATACACATGCTACTTGAAGATACTCTCCATTTATTTGGTATAAAATATTTTGAATACATTTATTCTTTTGATGCATATTAACCCTTTGTGGTCGTTTTAAATTTGGGCATGGGTATCGCACTGGTCGGAATTATTTTTCCTTGGAAAAGCAAAGATACATGCAAGATTATGAAACATGAACATTTTTTTCTTGTGAACTATATACTCGTATATGTATTATAGGGTAGCAATGGATATGTGGATTTTTTTTTGAATTTTGACATGACCATTTTCGCTGCCACCCTAATGTATTAGCATAACAATGTATTTTAATGTAATGTTTTGTATCAAACATATATTTTAAAATTCGTCTTCATGTGAAATCTTTCGAAACAGTCTCCAAGAGTAAATCATATGAAGTATAATCAATACATAATTATATTTTTATTATACGTTGGATATGAAACACTTTTGCCATTAATGCCATAAATATGTAATTAATGCCAGCAATGTGTATCCGAAACGATCAACACTTTTCACTTCTAACAAACAAAGATTGTTTTATATGAGATTATTCAGATGACATAAGACAATTATGCAAACAATTATTCTACTTAAAAAAAACTACTTCAGCATAATTTTAACCAGTAGTTACTCAAATAATGATTTCACTTTAGATGAACAAAGATTTTATCGCTTGAGACACTTAAGCGATTATCAAAATAACATGAGACATTTTTGCAAACAGTAGTTATGATACTTATGAACAATCTTTTCCATCACACCAAAGTGTTACAATGGCTAAATACTGCTGTTTAATTTTTGTCCCACATTCCACATTGACTACTTTGTTTGATACTGATTACCGTTATCTATTACTCATAGGAACACCGTATTGATTCGTGGACAGGTTCACAAGACATCAAGCTTCGTTTAGAAAAAGCATAAACTGATACTTGGTTGAGTAAAATATAAGATTAGCATGGTTTCTTGTTGTGGTGGCTGAGAGCATACAAACGACCAGAACGGTAAAAAAGCTATACAAACGACCACACAGAGTTAATAACACACACATTTAACTAACTGTACACGCAAGAAAATTCCGCGAAAAGTTTTTTGCTTATTATTTATTCCAAAAAATTGAAAACAATCTCTATTCTAAACATCGCAATTGAGTGTACATCTTAAATTTCTCCAAACAAATTAACCTTTTTAGTAAAATCTTTACGAATTAGCGTACTTTTTTTTCGTACGTACAATGATAATAAGTAAGACTTGTCGAGGAAAGACATTGCGGGAAATAGCAGCTGCTGTCGGGAGAACCCACTCTACAGTAAAGAAAATTATAAACAAGTGGAAATATAGGGTTGGGGAAAAAGAAATGTCGTATTTCTGATCGAAATTTGACGCTTTATTTAACATACTTAAAATTATCCAATTTAAGTCAAATATGCACCATTTTGTTCGCAAATTTGTTGCCATTTAGAAGGCAACTTCATAGCAACTTCAAGCGTTGATTCGGTCTAAAAGATTTTTTTGCGTCAACTCGTGTGGCACCCATACATCCAGCTTTTTTTGGGAATCCAATCTTCTGCAAATGGTTCCAAACGGTTTTATGGTCTATACCCAGTTCCTGGCCAATCGAGCGAGTGCTGTGCAACGCTGTGCTGTGCGAATCGTTACAGTATCGGTTCCATAAACTACACAAATTTTTTCGGCCGCCTTCGTTGCAGTTTCACCTCGCAGGTAGTAAACACGTTAAATATGGCGAATTTCTTGCTTGGTGGACTCCATCTTTGACGCGCTATAACTTGAGACTGAAAAGGACAATCACAACACTGTCAAAACGACACTTGTAGCACAGATTGTCGTATTTAAATAGCCGTATAGTATGACCCGATGAGATAAGTACAACACAAGATATGTTTAAGGCGGCTCGCACACCGCAGCAATAAGCAACTAGCAAACTGCAGTACACAATATGCAACAGGAAACATATTTTGTTGTTCTTCGCATACCAGAGCAATAAAAACCCCTGACATTATGCAAACAATCGCCTTAATGTACGAAACTTGTCAAAATATGAGCGATAAGTTGCTATTCAACCGACACGCCGTGTTGCTAGCGACATGTGTTGCTCTGTAAAGGCGACAGCGATATCGTATTGCGTCGGTGTGCGAGATCAACAAAGATTAAATGGAAAAATCCATTGGTGATAATATTGCTTATTGCATGTTGACAGTTGCTAGTTGCTCATTGCTCCGGTGTGCGAGCCGCCTAAGTGTTGTCATATATTGACAATATACGACATTTCTTTTTCCCCAACCCAATACGCATGAACCATGGAAAATTTCCCGGGTAGAGGAGGAAAACGGATCCTATCTTCTGATGATGAACGAGTAATTGTGCGAATAATGCGAAAGAACCCTAAAACGAACGTTCCAAAATTGACTACCGAAGCAGCCGGCATCATTGGAAGATCTGTCAGCGCAGACACTGTCCGGAGAGCGGCATAAATGAACAATCTGAGAGGTCGTGTTGGCCGTGAAAAGTGTTTCATCTCGAAGGTGAATAAAGGGTGTGTCACATCAAATTGCATCACGGAAAAAACGCTGTAGAAATTCGCCCAGTAGACCGATCCTTTTGAAAATTTTAGACAGTAAAATAAAAACTATTAAACAACTTTTGGCATTTTCTTTTTATTCTTACTTCGAGCCCAAGCCCGTATGCTTGCACCTTTCTCTTTACCCCGTCCATAAGGTTCTGTACAACGTCAGGTTGTAGTTTTTTAATAACAGAAATCCATTTTCTCTTGAAGTCCGCCTCCGATTTGACAACTTTTGGGTTCTTCCGGAGGGCCTGCTTCATAATCGGCCAATATTTCTCTATTGGGCGAAGCTCCGGCGCGTTGGGCGGGTTCATTTCCTTTGGCACGAAGGTGACCCCGTTGGCTTCGTACCACTCCGACACGTCCTTTGAATAGTGGCACGAAGCGAGATCCGGCCAGAAGATGGTCGGGCTCTCGTGCTGCTTCAATAGTGGTAGTAAGCGCTTCTGTAGGCACTCCTTAAGGTAAACCTGCCCGTTTACCGTGCCGGTCATCACGAAGGGGGCGCTCCGCTTTCCGCAAGAGCAGATCGCTTGCCACACCATGTACTTTTTGGCAAACTTGGATAGTTTCTGCTTGCGAATCTCCTCCGGAACGCTGAATTTGTCCTCTGCGGAGAAGAACAACAGGCCCGGCAGCTGACGAAAGTCCGCTTTGACGTAGGTTTCGTCGTCCATTACCAGGCAATGCGGCTTCGTCAGCATTTCGGTGTACAGCTTCCGGGCTCGCGTCTTCCCCACCATGTTTTGCCTTTCGTCGCGGTTAGGAGCCTTCTAAACCTTGTATGTACGCAGGCCCTCCCGCTGCTTGGTCCGCTGGACGAATGAACTTGACAAATTCAGCTTATTGGCGACATCCCGGTTCGAACTTCTCGGATCACGTCTAAACTGCTTAACTGCGCGCTTGTGATCTTTTTCACTAACGGAGCATCCATTTTTGCCGTTTTTCACCTTCCGGTCGATGGTTAGGTTCTCGAAGTTTCGTTTTAGTACTTTGCTGACCGTGGATTGGACGATTCCCAGCATCTTACCGATATCCCGATGCGACAACTCCGGATTCTCGAAATGAGTGCGCAAGATTCTTTCACGATGCTCTTTTTCGTTCGACGACATTTTTCCAAATTTACGATAAATTGACAGTGAAGCATGGCCAACGTGATCTATACACTCTTATCTGATTATAAGCGAAAGCTGAAGATATAATTCCTAAAAATTAAATTTCTACAGCGTTTTTTCCGTGATGCAATTTGATGTGACACACCCTTTATGAAAAAACGACTACAGTTTGCTAAGGCATATGTAAACATATCTAAGGAGCTCTGGAACAAGGTATTTTATACGGATGAGTCGGAAACCAATCCCTTTCAATCGGATGGAAGACAGATGGTGTGGAGACCAGGATCGTTGCTCCAGGTTCAGCATTTGGTTCCCATAGAAAAACACGACGGCGATAGTCAGTTGATGGACAAGAAACGTAACCTGCAGTCTCCCCATTCAGAAATTGGGTTTCCCTCGTGATTATTACTTTCAACGAAATAATGACCCGAAGCAAACTGACCTCATCGTGCCGGAATACCTGCTCTATAATGTCCCAATCAACTGAAAACACCTCCGCAATCACCGGACTTGAACACTATTGAGTATCAATGGTGGGAAATAAAGAACCATCTGTAAAATAAAAATCCAGGGAACAAAGCCCTGAAGAACGACGAATACGGAGATCTGGGAGGTACTTCCATCTATAGTGAACAGAAATCTCGCCTCGGCGTTTGCAAGAAGTGCTTGACGCCAAAGGAGAGCCATACCAAATACCGTTCTGAATCATATTTCGGACACGTAAGGCGTTTGATTCAGAAAACAGATCTAAACTTCATGCACCGGTATTATTTGGTTGATATTTTGAATAAATTATTTCAATATGCTTTCATGCTATCTACTTTGGTACCTATTCGGTTGAAAACCTAAAAAAATTATCGAATAAAAATGTTTTTCAATTGAAGCGAATAAGAATCAAACTTCAGACACTATTTATGAAAAAAATCAAATTTCGGACAGAGTGAATTCAAATTCCGGACACTCTGTTTGCATAACGGTTCTTTGTGGTTTTAGGCTCAATTTATAGTTCTGTACAATTGCTAATGCAATAAAATGATCAAACATCAGAAAAGTGAAGTGTTCGGGTATTTTGGTTATTGTTTAAGGTGTATTTGAAGATGTATTTTCCATTTTTAGAGTGAACGAATAATGAATATTACGCTGTTGACCGCTGGACGCGTAGATATTGTCTGAAAATTAGTACCATCAAGGTACTGATTCCAAAATACTGATTCGAATTCCAAAGAATATTTTGAAACTTTAGAACAATACCGTTACATAGGAGTTTTGGAAACTCGAAAAATTACCAAAATGGCTAAATTGGTCGAGTAGATCCTGATATCGGTTTATACTTGTAATTGAACTTTTGACGCCAGATATGCCTCGACTACTGCGAACCAAGATCGCACAGAATCGCTTTGCATATTGGCCGACACTGAACCTGAGGATTTCTTCGCACACGAGAAGCACAGCTGCAGCTATTTCCTCCACCCAAGCAGCGATTCCTCCTTCTTTTACTTCCGTCAGAACAGTTGGTTTTCCGACTGGGTTTGGGTGTGACTTCGTCCAACAGTCGATGGATGATTCTGCTCGAATGGCATCCAAAGCGGCTTCAACTTTGTCCTTATTGGATTTACACTTCGCATCCATAATAAACCTGAAAACACACATTGTAGTATCAACAATTTTAACTGTCCGAAATATGAATCGGACGGAAAAAAATCGATTCAAATTTCGGACATTTTATTTTATAATTTTTTGAAGAAAAATTACAATATACTTCATTATATTTTATAGTCAACTGCGGAACACTTACCAAGCAGTAACAGTAAACTGATACCGATGATCATCACTGATGAAACACGAGAGAAATTGAATTTCTGTCGTGCGTTTTGCGAGTGCTCGCGGGTCGCAAATAAAGCAAAAGTTCGCGAGTGAAATAAATCTTCTCGATGTCAAAAAGGGAACAGAGGTGTCACTGTCCGTCATCTACACGCTACATTGGCCCAGCGTACCGGAAACGAAAGGTGAGTGTAGGCTAAGGAAGTGGGTGGGATAGTATCGTGATTACACGTGCAGGTAGTTCCTTGATCGCGTAGGCATAGTTGTAATTTGTTTCCTTACGTCTATAAACGCAGTGCACTGAGTATACATTCAGAACATTCTTATTTTTCTTTGCGGCGTAGCCGGCGTCGTTATTGACTATTGAAAGCTTGAATCACCGAAACTTGCACAATGAGAATAACTACGAAGTGTACAGTCTACCCAATACAACAGTGTACAGATAGAACATTCTTATTTTTCTTTGTATCCTAGCTATAACAGCTACCGAGTCGCTGTTACACATACTCGGCAACAGACGATTTCCTACTCGTTCCACCACCCCAATTATTTCAAATTTCTTAGTCAATATAATCTACCTTTGACAAAATATAAAAACAACAATTTGTGCGTGTGATACTCCACAAGTATTCTCCACAAGACGGCATCATCACCAAAGCGGTGCATTCCCTTGAAGTAACGTAACACAAACGTTAACGCATAGCCGCTAGAATATCGAAACATCAACAAATGTGGAGTTCGTCAAAGTTGTTAGTTCCTATATTCTTTCTTGGATTTGGTCTTTTATTGTTTTACATTTGTTTTGAGTGTTTTCCTATTCAGCTAGAAACATGAAACCAATTATCACAGGATCACAGGAATAACCGGGAATCAAATCCATGTCAGTGTTTTTCGGATTGTGTTGTACACTGTTATACAACAAAGTCTAGCATCAACCATGGTGAGCTGTTATTTATGCCGATCACTGTAAAGTGTAGAAGAAACAAAAGGAGTTTTGGAAGAATGTCTAAACCCACAATATTGGGAAGGTTAGTCTCGATGGCCTCTCCACGGCCCTTAACATAACCTGCTTGAAAATAATGCCTACGAGGGAGATTTTCTATCCTTTTCATATTCATAGAAAGCCTCTATAAATAATGGTGAAGGAGCTGGGATGTTCTGGACTCTATCATTCGATTTTAGAATCTTGATATAGGCTCTAAAACTGATTCTTCTATGTGTCTATGTGTGATTTCTCGAAATACAGATTTTCAACCGAATTTTACCCGATTTTAACCGAAACCATCAGAAGTTTAAGTTAGATATGTTGAGTGAGATATGTTTTCCAAAGATTCATACTATCTGCGGTAATTCCCTTGGATTCCCTTGGTAAAATAATATATATATAAGTTACATAACTTACGTTCGGGAGGTGATATATTTGAAATAAAAGAGATGTTGTTCTCTTGAAGCTAAAATACCAACTGATTTTTATTCATCATTACATTTTACTCCTAACTTCCTATTTCTACCTGTTTGTTCTATATTTCCCTATCGATCCTTCGATCCTTTTTATTGCTGCTATTATCGGCATTGTGTTGTGTTTTCCCTGAATGTGAGATACTGCTAATGATCTAAATCGTTTATTGCTATTTCGGTCCTTATTGTTCGTTGCTTATCTTTACTGTCTAACTACGGTGTGGCAAACATTGTCATTGTTTATTTAGGATCGTTTCCTTATTTTCTAAAAGTTCGAGAGCAACTGCTTGTTGTTGTTGTATCTGTTGTAGGGCTCTGAGTTGTTCGAGCGGGCACTGCTTATCTTCAGGTAAATTTGGAGTCGTGTTCATCCCAGGGTTGACACTTCGGGGGTTAAGGTTGGTCTCGTAGTTAACTACTCCCCCTTCGAGTGAGGAACGTCCCGTTTCGATATCTGATGCTTTTGAATAAGTTCTTGTGGGCGACAACTTGTTGTAAAGAATGAAACTGATTACAATGAGGCATGTAATTTGCATGAGAGAAAATCCGCCGAAAAGACTCCAGAGTTTAAAATTAATGTGAACTTGCTTGAGGTAAACATGCTCCAGTTTATTTCTGTTGCTGATAGTTTCATTGTTGATTTTTTCTAATTCGTAGTTTTTATGGTGTTTCCAGTTGATTTTGAGATTGTGAAACGCTCTTTGGATGACGTTTGCTTCGCTTATTATCTCGGCATTCTTGAAACGTTGATTGTTAAACAATATCGTGCAGTTTCCAAATGAAATGAGGAAGTTTCCATTCAGGGTTCTATTATCTGGTCCACATGTCGTTTGTAGGATTTACTTTTTTGCGTTAGAAATCAGGATCGAATTTTCCGTGATAAGTTTCTGGGTCGTCTTGTTTTGCATTACATAGCTACATGTAGCCTGTCTTCCGTGAATCAACGAAGCTACGCATTCATCGCGTAACTCGTTCAGGAATGATGATTTCTGGACAAAATCTTCGGGTTTTGTTGTTGTGTAAAGATTGTTGTTCCTTTTAATTATGTAGGTTGGATTCTGGTGTAGGATACGGTTGTTGTTTACCAATGGGTTAATTCTAATGATGTCTGATGTTGTATTTTCCAGCTGGGGAACATTAAGTATATATAAAAGTATATCGTCTCTCAGCGCCAATTTCGGGATTACAAATTGTAGAGCCTCATCCGGAAAATTTACTGCGACGCCTTGATCTTGCAACAGTGTCCTTATAGCGTTTATTTCTCTCAAAGATAGTATTTTGTTGCTAACAAGCGAGCTTTTTGATAAAGTTACTGCATCCTGGATACTGTCAAGAAGATGGTTGATGTTATCGATGTTTAATATTGTTGTTATCGTTTCAATTTCGTCCAATATAAGTTTGTTTGTGAAAGAATTCTCCACGATTTTATTGATAGTGTTGGTAATTTGTGAAACTCTTTCGCTTATTTGAAAATTAATCTTGAGCTGTTCATTGTTTTTTTGTTGATCAGTTCGTTCATTGTACAATTAATTATTCTCAGATCCTCTGCATCAGGTGTTCCTGCGATGAATTTGAATACTGTGCCTTCTTCTTTTAATTTTACTTTTATGGATTTTAATGTTTCTATAGTCTGTGAATGTTTTCCTATAATTTCGCTTGACCTTTTGTTTTCTATATTTTGGTTTTCGTTTAGATTTTATGCCTTGTGCTTTTTGGTAAACTATTTCATTTTCGTTTAGGACAGGTTCTTCCTCTCTTTTTAAATTGTGTCTTTCTCTTGTTTTTTCTTGATATTGTTGAATTTTATTTATGACTTCGTCGAAAATTTGATTTCTGTTTTCTAAGATTCTATCTATGTTCAATGGGCGTTCATCGCCATCTTTGATACCAAAAAAGATCTCGATTGGTTTCAACTTTGTTGCTGAATGAATCGTGCTATTGTATAATGCAGTTGCTATTTTGTACAAATCTTTTGCTGACATATCGGTATATTTTTGTTTCATGCATAAAAAGATTTCGGTAAGAGTTGAATGAAATCGTTCTACGATACCATTCACCTCGCTATGTCCAGAAGGTGTAAAATATGATTCAACATTCAGTCTTTGGAGAAGTCCTTGAATTTCTGGGGATTTGAAAGCAACCTCATTATCATAGACTATCATTTTAGGGGTTCCGTAAGTAGTGAGAAGTTTGGTAATGCCTTTTTTAACATCGGGTATAGAGCGGGATTTTAGAGGTATAAGGATAGCGTATCTTGACAATTTGTCAATGGCTGTTATAAAAAGATTCGGAGAGGAAATGTAGATATCAACATGAAGGATGTCTAAAGGTTTTTGTGGAATTGGGGTATCTGAAAAGGTTATTTTGTAGGGATTTCTTTCGTACTTACATTCAAGACAGGTGACACAAAAGTTGATAAATTTCTGTATCCTGTCTCTCATTCGAGGGAAGTAGAAATTTCTCGCAATTGCTGATTGGTTTTCTTCTATTCCTCGGTGGGCTCTGCCGTGTGTGGCTTCTATAACTCTATCTTGTTCTTCTATAGTGGTAAGGTCCTGCAATATGGATTGTGTTAATACAATTTTAAATGATTTTGCACGAGAGAAGTGGTTCCTATATGTTGCTTGTAGGGTATTTACCCATTCTTCCGGGCAAAGAATGCAGTTAACTCTTGAAGAATGCATATAGTCCCGAAATATCTTTATAGCTATAGAGACACCAAATGTTGCTCTCATCAAAGTGCGTCTTTGGACTCCTGGGAAAATTTGTTCTAATGTTTCAGTATTTCTATCTCCCTTCTTGATAAGAATTTGATGTTTGAAAAAGTTAAGTGGAGATTCGGTCATTCTTATAGGGATGTCATTGTCAGAATCTGTGGAACGTGCGGTTGATGCATCCGGTAACGATTCTGTTTCATTTGAATTTAACTCTTGAGTGACTCGCGATAACCCGTCGGCTACTACATTTTGTTTGCCGGAACGGTATTGAATCTCGTAGTCGAATTCTTCCAGACGCAGTTTCATGCGTATGAGTCTGTCGTTTGGAGTTTTTAAATTGAGTGCGTATGTCAATGGTTTGTGGTCGGTATATAACGTGAACTTCCGACCGTATAAGTATGGCCTGAAATATTTACATGCCCAATCAATGGCGAGGAGTTCTTTTTCAATGGCTGAGTATTTTTCTTCGGTTTTGCTTAGGGTGCGTGATGCCAAGGCAATGGGTTTGTCTTTACCGATAGGGCCTTGGGATAAAACTGCACCTAATGCATAATTCGATGCATCAGTGGTAAGTATAAAGCGTTTGGAAAAGTCAGGGTATTGGAGGACATGGATACTTGTTAAAATGTCCTTACAACGGTTGAAGGCTGAGATGAACTCACTTGTGTGTTTGATCTTCTCGCCCTTACGAAGCCGTTGCGTAAGAGATTTTGCAATTTTCGCAAAATCTCTGATAAATTTTCTATAGTATCCGATTACTCCAAGGAACCCTTTTAGTTCCTTCTCGTTTTTCGGTATTGGCCATTGTTTAATTACGTTGATTTTTCCGGGATTGGGTTTCACTCCTTCAGAGGTTATTACATGTCCTAGAAACGCAACTTCTTTCTGAAGAAACTCGCACTTATCAACTTGTATCTTCATATTGAACTCTCTGAGGGTTTCTAGAATTAATTTCAGGTTTAACAAGTGCTCTTGTAGGCTAGTTGCGAAGATGATTATATCATCCATGTAAACTAAGCATCGTGTTCCAATGTGCTTTCTAAGAATGTTATCCATTACCCTTTGAAAGGTAGCGGGTGCATTCTTCAAGCCGAAAGGCATCCGAATAAACTCGTAGTGTCCTCCATCAACACTAAATGCTGTTTTACGAATGTCTTTTGAGTCGACTTCGATTTGGTGGAATCCTGATGTTAAATCAAGGGTGGAAAAATACTGACATTTTCCCAGTTATACTAGATATCGGTGATATTTGGGATCGGGTATCGATCGTCCACCGTTTTGCTATTAAGCTTGCGATAATCGATCACCAATCTCCATTTCCGTTGTCCGGAAGCATCAAGCTTCTTAGGTACAATCCAGACGGGCGAATTATAAGGGCTATCTGAAGCTCGAATAATACCTTGTTCTAGCATTTGATTTACCTGCTGCTGAACCTCCTCCTTCTGGCAAAATGGGTAGCGATATGTTTTCGAATAGACGGGAAGTTTATCCACAGTGTTAATATGATGTCGAGTAGCGTTTGTAAATGTTAGTTTTTCTCCATCATTATAAAATACGTCTTGAAATTGGTGGAGAAGTTTGAAAAGCCTTTGCCTTTCTTCATTATTCAAATTTTCGTGTCGTATTTTGTTAAAAAGGTTCTTGTGCTCGTTTTGGGGCACGAGTGGATAGAAGGATGACTGCGTTTCGAAGTTATTAATTTCAACTTCTATTAGGTCACAAATATTTATTTGTTTATTGTCTGAATCGTAGTTGTGTATCATGACATAAGCCTTCTGATCATGATAGTGGTATAGTCCAGCTAGTATACCAATCATAGGGGCTATTGCTACTTCATGTTCAATCAAGAAATCGCCGTTTGGTTTCGAGGTAGGAATGGTAACTACTTGTGTTTCATTAGCGTTAAGTGTGATTGTGTCAGGAAATTTTTTGTGTAAGGGTATAGTAAAGCTTCCTATCTGTAATGAATTTGACGCGGTATCAATAATTGCATTTAATGACCGAAGGGTTTCAAAACCGATCAATCCATCGAAATAGTTATGAAATTTGAATAGAAAAAACTTTTGAGACGGAATATCCTCTGAAAATTTTGCAAATGGATTGAAAAGCGTAAATTCCTCGACGTCATGAGTTCCGTTGATATTTTTAATTTTATGTCTAGGGCCTCGATCTATTGCTGGTTTTGGGACAATATTTGGGGTGATATAGTTTTGATTTGCTCCCGTATCAATCAGTAATCGGAGCGGTTTCCGATTCTTAAGACTTATCTCAAGAAAAGGAAGAAAATTGTTTGCTAGTTTCCTGTCTGGTGGTCGAAGGCTGAATGAAAATTTAATTCTTCCGTCATATCTGGTTCTATGTTTTCTGGAGTGTTCTCGTATTCATTTGTATTGATTGGCATCACAATTGTTTCGTAATTTTGTTCTGAAGCACAGTGCTCTTGCGAGTGCTCATGACGCTGTTCGTAATTTTTATATTGCGTAGTTTCGCAATTGTTTAATTGAGCTCCCCACTTTTGAAAAGGTACTTGTTGTTTGGGCTGTCCTGATGGATCAGATTTAATATATGGAATTGTTTGTTTTTGAAACTGGGGATTTGGATAGAATGGCCTTTTTGTGTGTTTTGAAAAGAAGGTTTCTGGTATTGTAGATTCTGAGAGGGTTGCCTTTTGAATGATGGTTGGGAAAAGTGGAGTGGAGCTGGGTATTTATTATTTTGCCAAGTGTTATACTGCGGCATTGGTGGTCTAAAAGCTGTTTTATTGTTCCTTTCCTTTTTTCGTTGAGCCGCGTTAAATTGTTCGGTAGCACTTTGACGTGCCTCGTTCAAATTTCCTGGACGCGACACTCTAACGAGTGTCGAATACGGTTCTCTTAACCCGTCCATGAATGCATTAGTTATCATACATTCGTAATTTTCTGTCAGGGTTCTAGCGCAAATGCGCATTTCCTGATGCAACAATATTTTTGCAGTGATGTCGGCTAGTAGCTCTCGACATTCATTATAAAATTCCTCTATAGTTTTTGAATTTTGTTGCAAATAATTTATTTTGGTGGTTAGGGTGCTTAAGTCCCTTTTATCTCCAAAGTATTCTTCGAGTGTTTGTTTTATTTCAAGCCAATCAGTGGATGTGTGGTTCTGCACCAACACGTCATTGGCTTTATCAACAACTTTATCTCGAATAATGCTGTACCATAAGGGTAAAGCTCTATTCTGCTCTTCTGGCGTGGGACACAGTTTTTTAGCAAACTCGAGTTTGCTATCTACTGAATTGAGCCAGGATGAAAGGGTTTTAGGGTCGCCGTTGTAGGAGGGGATCATCTTGATCGCGTCCGGTACTCGGGATCCATCAAATTTTGTTGCCATAATCATCCCTAATGAGCTAGTAGGGGGCGATTGGCCATTATTTCCGCTAGTTGAAGCAGTGATTGCCTCCAACCCGGCGATTTTTGTTCTCTGAAGTTCCAGTTGAGCTAGAAGCTCGTCAATCCTTTTCTGGATTTCGTCGGCCATTTTTCTTGTAATCATAAACTAATTGGTTGACACTAATTACGTTTTTACGCACTTATTCACGACCGGTATTCAATTTAGCTAGAGAGAATCACTCTTTCTTCTCTTGTTACTCTTATTTATGGTCGGAATTCAACTTTTTGTTTCTTATCCTAGTGTTAGTTGGAATGAAATTATTATCTATAGCGGATGGCGTACCTTTGCCAGGTAGCCGGATAGAAAAGAGGGAAGCGAAAGATTTGTAAGAAAACCCTTTGGGTGACTCACCTCGAACCAACTGGTGTTCCGCCAGTGGTGCTTACGAGCGGGTGCGTCCAGGTAGGTTGCTCGCTCCGGGTGTGGCAATAAATCTCTCGTCCGACGTTGCTCCGTCCTGATCGCTGCGTTTGTTCACTTCACTCGCGGCGAAATTCTTCCGATTTGCACTGAGTCGCGAACCACACACTTCGATTTTCCGATGCACTAACACTTTTACCGATTTATCGCTCTCCCCGGGCTTTCGACTGCGCCAGTTACATAACTTACGTTCGGGAGGTGATATATTTGAAATAAAAGAGATGTTGTTCTCTTGAAGCTAAAATACCAACTGATTTTTATTCATCATTACATTTTACTCCTAACTTCCTATTTCTACCTGTTTGTTCTATATTTCCCTATCGATCCTTCGATCCTTTTTATTGCTGCTATTATCGGCATTGTGTTGTGTTTTCCCTGAATGTGAGATACTGCTAATGATCTAAATCGTTTATTGCTATTTCGGTCCTTATTGTTCGTTGCTTATCTTTACTGTCTAACTACGGTGTGGCAAACATTGTCATTGTTTATTTAGGATCGTTTCCTTATTTTCTAAAAGTTCGAGAGCAACTGCTTGTTGTTGTTGTATCTGTTGTAGGGCTCTGAGTTGTTCGAGCGGGCACTGCTTATCTTCAGGTAAATTTGGAGTCGTGTTCATCCCAGGGTTGACACTTCGGGGGTTAAGGTTGGTCTCGTAGTTAACTTATATATATATATATATATATATATATATATATATATATATATATATATATATATAAAATATTGAACTATAGAAAATTTCCCGTTGAATGGTGAAAGAAGAATCAGATGTCGGATAACAATCCACACTTGAAAGTTGGCCGAAATATGCTTGTGCTCTATATTTTAGGTACACACTGCATCTCTGTCCTCAAAGCACTTCTTTGTAAGATCCTGATCTCTATCTCTAAAATATTCTTTTCGGATCTGCAAAAAGTAATATTGGTTGAAGGTTCGATCTGAACACGGTAGACATGGTGCTTTCATGCGTTTTTAGTGATCTACGATGTCCGATGTTCGATATCATAGTTTATTCCATAATATGGATAATTAAAATACTAGAAAAAATATACAACACTACAACAGATAATCAGTAATTAGATAAAAAAAAAATCACATGTGTAAATTCTATTTGGCACTTCGTGCCATCCATTTCTTTATAGTACCGTCCATTTGCGCGACAACTTTTATCGGATGCCCAATCCCCTAGGCTCCAATACATCCAATTCATAATTCAACAATTTCACGTTCGACGTATCTGACTGAAACTTTCGGTATGCTTTCACCCGCTGCAGGATGTTTATTTTTTTTTTTGCAATTTCACACATCCACCCAAACCCTTCTCTGGCGCCACGCTGTTTCCCCCTAAGGACTGTAGCGAATTTAAACTCGATTTAGCAAGGCTCCATTTTTGGCTCTCGTTGTTGCTATCATCGACGTAAAGTCAATCGTTTATGCTTTTTGGTTTGATTTAGGTGTGGAGTCCAAATTTGAGCTTAATGATAATCATCATTCGAAGCAATCTCTCATTGTGATTACGATTTATCACATTCAACGTACAAGAATATTTTGAATTGTTCTAAAAGACACATTTCAATTAGCGAGATTGTACCGGTGACTTCTGCGGGAGAGAACAAGAAACCAAATAGATTCATGAGATTCCAAAGTTCACATTAAAACAATGTGATAATCTTGAATTCCCCTCAAAATGATACGATGGCAGAGACTCGAACAAAATAGTCATCTATAGCCAGCTATTCTAGCATGGAAGAGTATTGTATGTTTTCAGTTGGTTGAACTGTCACGGAAAGAGACCAGCGGTAATTGCTTGTCGTGGGGTGGCCACGGTGCAGGTGACGCGCAGGGCAAAAATTTGCATCCATAAAAACGCTACTTACAAACAAGAATCGGTATACTATGGGATGATGACGATGATGAGAACGGAAAAGCTGAGAGCGTCTCAAATTGGTATGGTGGTGTTTGTGCACTGGAGCGACCTGCAAGTGTATCCGCAATCGGGGGCTTTCAAACAGATGGAGTTCCGCCATATTTGACAAGGATGTAGCGAGCCTCCCCGACCCCGCGAACCAGCTTATTGTGGAACAGCTAAATGCTTTTGGAGACCCTCCGCTGCTCTGCGTTCGAACCCATTCCAGAGAATGTTTCCCGCTGTGATAATGAAGTGTTTTATCGAATATGCAAACGGATGGCAGTGGCATTCGAGCAGCTCCAACAACTTCGCTCAGAGTACGGTCGAAGGGGCGAAGGCAATAGGAAAAGTTTTGTGTGCATTGCGACATTTCTGCGCAGTAATAGTGACACGCATCGCAACCACGCACACCAGAATCGGCGGCAAGCGAAGACTACGAAATGGGAGAGCTTTCCGGGCTAGGAAAACGTTTTAGCGCACTGTGGTATAATGATGAAAATGACCAAAAGTAGTTTCCTGATGGGCTTCTTTATTCCCTGAATAAATTGTGGGATATGAATAATTTGAATAATTAACCTGAACGTGATGTTTACGAATTTATCACAAAACGTCATATTAAAATAGATCTAAATAAAAACTGTGCGCAGAGAAATCCCATATTATCCGATATTTAACTTTGCGAATGAATATAATTCCTATTTGTGTAGCTCATTATATTATCGAGAGGTATCTAAATTTACCAGGAGTATGATGAATGGGAAATTGGGAGTTTCCATTAAAATACACGTTTATTGTTCTTGAATGGTTTAAAATATTGTATTTAAAGTAGAGGTCATTGAAAGCTATGCATTTCCCTTTCATGAATATTGTTTTTGAGTCAAACCACTTATCGAACCATTTTTGTATGAATTTAAGTGCTGAAAAAATTGGAAGAAGCCATGTCCGGTGAATCAACCGCATGTGGTAATTGATCCAATTTAGTAGCTCCCTTCCTTGACCAGTTTTTCTCAGTGTGACGGAAAATTGTATTAAAATATAACTTTTTCGACATTTCAATTTTTTTTGGAGCAGAGCACGGTTCAATTCGATCAACTGTTTACAGTAACGTTCACTATCAAAAGTTTGACTGATTTTCAGAAAGTCGCACCAGATTATATCTTGCTAGTCATAGAAAATACATAACAATGCGTTTTTTTTTCGAAGCGAACATACCTTACGGTCGATGTAGCCAGTTGGTCCCGTCAACATATATCGACATAAATATCATATGTTAATTAAATATAAATTAAGCTCATATGATCTTTTACGCTAGTAATTCGAAGACATACCTACTTTTTGACCCCGGTCATGATTCAATGCAGAAATGACTTTCTCTTGTTTCTAGCAAGCAACATTTCGCAAATGCTTTTTCGTGTTTTTGTTGTCTGTCGGTCAAGCCATATTGACTCCGTCATCTAGCTTTCAGGATATTCCCATGACTTTTAAACGTCGGGATTGGTTGATTGGTCAACATTTAATTAACCACATACGGTGAGTTGTTGTTTAGTTCAACTATTGTCTTTCTACAATGAAATTTGCAATTCGGTAATTCAATTATTTTCCACGTTCGTAGTTCGTAGGCACGAAACTTAGTCCACTGTATTTCCCACTGGCGTTAACATTTTTGAACGGCTTTATTCCATTCACTTCAATCCTCACGCTTTCTATCACCTTTTCTCTTCTCTCGAAATAAGAACCTTTCAACGACATTCTCAATTTTCGAATCAACCAGTAAACACAAGAAATCAAGAAGGTTCACTTAAAAAGTCTGGGTAAGGTACGATGAGTTGGATGGAGCATTTTCATGATGCGATTCCCTTTTTAGAGGTGTAGACTTTCATGGTGGTTCCAACGGCCAGAGCTCAAACTTATACCGAAATTCGATCAAATTTCAAATTTCACGATCCGAACGAATTTGATTTTTTTAAATCCTACAATTCGTTGAACTCAAATTTAATCGTGCAAAGCAAATGTGCACGCAAAACAAACTTCGAAATTATTCGATCGTGTTAATGAAGCAGATTCCTCCCTATCAGATTAGTGGCTCGAAGCAAATTTGAAATTGATAAAATTTGAATGAAAACTATTACTTGATGTTATTTGTATATATTGAACAATACTAAAAAAATCATTTCATATTCGCGACCCTCTTCGATTGTAAATAAACAACCAGATGCCATCTCAGTCCCTCAATTAAAAAACGCCTATGAGTACTTACTACATACTACAAAGGAGAGCTTTTTGATCTAAATTTTGTTCATTGCACACTACTACGATCAAACGAGTTTTCAAAGTTCCTGCCATATTGTTTTATTACAAGTTACAAGTATTCTAATTACAAGTTACATCGTCTTTGATAACTTCGTCAAAAACAAAAAAAAACAATACAAACTGCTCGTCTGTCATTTGTCGGATGAACATTTAGACCTACTCAGGCCATCCGCCTGCTCATATGTAGAAAAGCGCAGTTTGAACGTTCGAAGAATTGTCCATTAGTTTGGTACTCACTCGAAGTCAACAACTCGGTAGAACATATTTTTGTTTGGTCACACAACCTTTTTTGTAGTCGGCTCAAATGTGCTCAACAATTTTACTGTCGTGAGATTTTTTTTAAATCTAAGTGTAATATGATTTGTTTATTGTTGATACGATTAAGAAAGAGCTGTTTGTCTATAGGTTAAAATAATAAATAAATAATTATATTTAAATTCAACGGTCAATAAAACAAAACCCCTCGGTTAAAAAATAACTTAACTTAAATTCTTTCATTTTTTTCAGCAATTGTACGCATGAAAAAACACAAAGGTAATACATAATAGGTTGGAGAACCAAATCCATTATTTTTGCGTGAAATTCAAAACTCTATTAAAGATGTTTCGAACTGCCCGATTTGAGTCAATATGCATTTTTGTATAATTTGTTGCTCTCTCATAGAACTGGATTTAAAAAAAGCTCAATGTTTGGGTGTCACACCAATTAACACAAAAAAACATGATGGATCGAATTTTCATCTGTGAAGTCTTGGCAAAACGGTATGAAATCGACCCATTTCATAAACGGATGGTGACTGGGGATGAGAAATGGGACACATACGACAAATAGTGCAAAAACGATCATGATCAAACGGTCGCCATCCAGGACTAACGTCCAGGGAGCTTCTACTGTATATTTGGTGGGACTTGAAAGGAATAATTTATTATGAATTACTTCCGTATGGGCACACGTTAAATTCAGATTTCTATTGTTAACAACTGGACCGTTTGAAGCCAGCGATTGACCAAAAACGGCCAGAATTGGCCAACAGAAGAGGTGTTGTATTCCATTAGTGACTCGCCAGAAACTCCAGGAGCTGGGGTAAAAAGTTTCAAGCATTCACCATATAGTCCCGAGCTGGAACCAAGCGATTACCACCTTTTTCTCGCTATGAGAAACTTCCTGTGTGATAAGAAATTGGGATCGAGAGAAGATTGTGAAAATACTAGAGTTTCTCGCCAATTAGGACCAAGACTTTTATGAGAGAGGCATTATTAAGCTACCATTAAAATGGCAACAAATTATACAACAAAACGGTGCTTGTTTGACTCAAATCGAAACATTTTAAATAAAGTTTTGTATTTCACGCAAAAATAATGGATTTTTTTGACGTAGAACTACGTCTTTCAGGAAGGGTGCCAAATCAGAAAACAGGTCACGTTTTTGTGAAATAAACTTAACGTTTACAACTATTTTCACTGTGAACGAATTCCCATGATTTGCATACCAATCGAATCGGAAATTCTCTAAGATTTGTTTGAAATGCTATATATTACAATTCGCTAATCTCTAAACGATTTAAATTCATGAAAACTGGAAGAACTTCCTTTATTCCCATACATTTATTCTGCCGATTTATGTGCTAACCATACCCATACTTCGAATGCTTTTAACTCGAACATTTCTAAACTGATCGGAAGGATGTTTGCATCAATTGATAGGAAATGTTTTTACACGTCTATCACAATTAAAAAAAAATTAATTTTTCATGAGATGAACAATTGAATAACTGTAAAATGTCTAGCGTTATCTAAACGCTCTAACTGCCAAGTTTTGATTGGCCCGATTTACAGTTTCCCCAACACAGACTTCAAAATCGATGTACCTGTGGAAATCCACTTTGCAAATATACATGAAAGTCGGGGGTATTCTTATTCCCACCGAGTTGTGTTTCCCTAACACGGACTTCATAATCAATGTGCCTAGGGGAATCCGCTTTGTCAAAACATGCAAGTCGGGGATATTTTTTGGTGTTGAGTACTTTTGTACTCGCTTGTCGTTATGCAGACCGGAATATGTTTCCCTAAAACGTACTTTTCAACTGAGAAGCCTGGTGAAATCGTCATTTCAGATACTAGAGGTGAATGAACCTTCGCGGTTCGAGAACTACGTAAACATGAGATGTGCAATAATTTCAGAGGGAAATGCAAAATACAATGATCGTTTGACAATTCTTCCGCTCATATATTTCGGTAGTCCCAGGCATCATATCAAATGTAAAAGGACGTTCATCAAATGTATTTGTAACGAAGAACATAATCTATTACAAAAATTTCGATGCATTCTAAAATAATATTCGGAGTGGTAAACACGTGGATTGCATAATATAATTGCGTAGTTCTACGTCGAAAATATGCTGTCGTGTCCTAGATACAACCCCTAACAATTTTTTCTCAACCTAATAAGAAACAATATTTATTATAAAAGAAGGTGATTCAAATGAAGCAACTAAATGGAAACGATATTCAGAAGAAACGTCCCCTGTGAAACTGATGAAACCTGTTGATCGAATACGAACAACGGGCATTCTGGCTTCGTTTAAATCAAAAGAACTTGCATAAAGGAATACAAATCAAGTCACCGGAAAGGAGCCGTGACAAGGGATCGTAATTCAGGTTCGAAATGATCCATCTCAGAACCATCACCTGATCTTGCTTGAGGAGAGTACCTAGAAGGATTGGCTACAAAAGCCTTCGAACTGAAGTCAGTGTGTAGTAGAGTTGCAAACTCTTGATTTTTGTTACTCCCGTTCCGATGAGCAAAATTTGAATTGTGCCAGTAACACTGTTTTTTTCGAGGAAGTTTCCGATTAGCTTTTCGCATATTATGGCTGATATCTGGATCATGACTAATATCGGTTTGAGTATTGCATAATTACATTATTTTGTGTAAAACCACTAGAGAACGTACAATAAAGTACAAGTACGCCGATAACCAGTTTTAGAAAACATACGCTGCGCTGCGCTCGAGTTTAATTATCATCAGCGCGTGTTCATAACAAACACGTATTCTCCCTTGGTACGAAATGCACTGAACTCAGAAAAAAAATCACAGGAGGGTTGTATCCGAGACACGACCGCATAGTTGACGTAGGATTCCGTTAGGCTATCTGTTACATGCTGATTTTGGATATGTTTGAAAAATTACATTGTTAAACTCTTCGATAGTGATTGGTGGCCCTGAAATGGGCCGTTTTGTCTGGTTGTTATTGTATTGTTTGGTATTATGTTCACTCCACCACAATGTCCATAACCGAGTGATAATGATAGAAAGATGGTGATTAGTAATTTGATGGTGCGTATCACGATAGAAGATGCCTAAGTGAAATGAGATGAAAGCCGTCCTCTGTGGTCCTGGACGAGGTGGCTCCTGTGTTATGCATGGATGAAAAAAAAGAAAAAAGAAAAAAAAACCTCATCAATGTAATATAAAATAATTATCATTATCGAACACAATTATCAAGTTTTCTCATCAGCAAAGAAAAGTTTTATGTTTTCAATAGAGAAAATATATTTGAAATGGAAAAGGTAATTTCATTTATAATTCTTACTTTCTGAGCGTTTACTCAACCCATTTCCATTTTCGCTTTAAATTCTTATTGGAACGAAAATAAAAAGAAATCACTCATTCATCGCTCCCTACTTATTCGCCAGCACGTATGCAATCAGCAATGCCCACGCTAGTTACAATGAGCACTATCCATTTGTGCGCGTCGTTAGTTAAACTATCGACCACGAGGTTATCTATATGCTGATTTCCCCCAGACACCTTGGATTTGAAATCTCTGTTAGGGAATACATGTCGGTGGAAACAAAAGCTCCCCCTACTTTCATGTAATTGCAATGCCGATTTCCCCCAGGCAGCTTGGTTTTCATGTCTCTGTTAAGGAATACATTTCGGTGGGAACAAAAGCTCCCCCTACTTTCATGTATTTGCAATGCCGATTTCCCCCAGGCAGTTTGGTCTAGATGTCTCTGTTAGGGAATACACTTCGGTGGGAACGAAAGTTTCCTCTACTTTGATGTGCCGATTTCTCCGTATCTTCATTTTCGACCAATCAGAACGAGATATTTCCGTTTGGGGATTTTTTGATTGTTTGCTAGTTAGTTTCATATGATATTAATATATTATCAATTGTGATGAATTGTTATGGAGTGCTCTGATCGATTGAAGCAAATGTCTCGTAAATCCATTAGGAAATAACTGACCAATAATTGTAAGTACACGAGCCGCTGCATGTGTCGTCAATTTCGACCAATCAGAAGTGGGTATTTCCGTTGGGATAGGGGTTGAGATTTTCCAATTTTTCGTTGGTTAGTTTCATGACATATATAATTTTATTCAATGTAAAAATTGTTATGGAGCGCCGAAATAGATTGACACAAAAATCTCAACAATCCATCATGATGACGGCGCCAGTGGTTGTATGGTTAGCGTAACAGCCTCACAATCCGATCGGCCTGGGTTCAATCCCAGCTGGCGTCGTTGGGATTTTCTGAGGCGAAAAATCTCTGGTTACGTCTTCCTTCGGAGCGGAAGTAAAAGAAGTTGGCCCGGCTCATGAGTTGTTGAGTCTGATAGGTAGGAACAGGTGGAGTCGCCTCCCTGATGTCGGTGATTGGCACTAAAGTGGCGGAAATAGGCCGACGAAAAATAAGCGAAGATAAAAAAAAAAAAATCCATCATGAAATGACTGAGCAATAAGCATTTGAAATTGGACAATTTTCACGATGTGCTCGATTTTCGATTTTCAATTTGTACCCCAATATGTTCCCGAAAGACGTAATCCTACGTCAACAAGTAAGCACAAAATGAACACGGTGCAGAACTCAGATACTAAACATCGCTTCTCACTTGTGTGATGGCCGCCTCATTTTATATACATTCGTTCTAAGCTAAGCATAAAAACAACAGCGCGCCCCCATACAAACCGCCTCAACAGAGAAAGTAAAGCAGACAAACCAGATTCGGGCGCGGTTTAAAATTGGGTATATAAACCGGTGTAAGGAAACGGTGCAGTAAGGGTTAGTACTTTCCCCACCTCCACCTTTCGAGAATAAAGTGATCCGATTCATGAAAGAAACCGGCCTGTTCACCAAGATTTAAACTTTCTTACAGGGACGAATGAGCTTTGGGTTAAAGTCCCTTAAAAACAAGAACCGAACTGGTGCAGTAAAGATGTTCGAACCATAAAACCATTGTTATACGTTAATATTACTGTTATGCAACAATTTTCGAATTTTTATATACAATTTTAACCACAAGTCGAAACCTGGCGTATCCACTATGCTCCATCATGAAGCATAAACCATATACGGCGCAGCGAGCTCACCATAAACTCACACATAAAGAACCTCTCAACGCACGGGAGCCTATCCGTTGCTCGTCTGGAAAGCTCCACTGCAAAATAATTTATTCTCTCCCGTTCTAGCGTACCTCACAGAGAGAATTCTAGCGGTTTGCTTGCAAAAGCACTTCACTTGGCGTTGTGTCGATTGCTCTGCTCAGCACACGTACACACAGTCGTGCTCTCACACAACCGCACATCGAAAACTTGAAACAGTTTGTAGCTCGCCCCGTCATCGAGCAGAAAGCAGTTGAATTTGAACTGTCGTGGAATACAGACTTGAAAAAGTATTTCCCTTTTTCTGCTAAGATAGCAAAGCAGCCATCATTTGTCAGTCAGTCAGAGTGGTGTGAGGTGATCCCGGATTGTTCTCTCTACCTTTGTGTGTGAATAGTCGAAATAATAAAACAAATCCAGTCGTTTCTAAGCGAAAATAGCAATTATTCATCGGCGATACAATTAGAAGAAAGCTCGCTCTAGTGTAGAACTTGGCCTGTGCCCCAGGAAGAAACAAGTGCACAGCAGCAACAGTTGAAGTTCCGCAGGAAGTGGGAGCTGGTGACCACCTTTTTAAAACCGGAGAAGTTGCAGATTAGATAAAGCAAAAAATGGTAAGCAATATAAAAGAAACAGTTTCCTGTCCAGGTACCGTTTTGCTGGCTATTATCTGCAAGATGAAAAGAACAAATTGCCGAGAGTGGAAAATGGCTCCGATTGAGACAGTTCCCTTTGGAGCTCAACCCGTCGAACGGTGAAAATTAACTTTTTCAACTTATTGCAAGAGGCGCTTTTCCTGCCATGAGTGATACTGTAGGATGTGTAATCTTCGCAGCGACGACACGCACACACTGCAACTGAGCAGCAGCTCCACCGAAATCTCGCGAGAATCTCCATCATCTAATTTACTCGACAGCACGATAGATAAAACACTGCCCCAAATTTGTTCTGATCCCTGATATGAGCTGAGTTCGGTGTTCATTTTTCAGCAACGAAACATGACTGATATGGAATGTATCAACTCAATCGAGAGTTTTGATGACGCGAAGGAAGTACTTTCGCCAGCCGTGTGTATGGCCTTTGTTTTCGTCACCTGTGGGTTTTTTTCGCCTTGCGTGTTCTCGCGGCGAGGGTACAGCAGCATTCATTCTCTCAGACTCCCGTGTCTTACCTTTGGGCCCCACTCACACACGATAACTGAGCGGAACACGATTACAAATTTTGCCGCAATGCGGGATAATTTTTTTGTTCTGTTGTCACATATTGCCTTTTATTGCCTGACCAGGAGGGATAGAATCAGACCACTGCTAAACCCGGAATCTCTTCTCGAAACATTATCCCAGGCGGTGATTATTAATGCTAATTGTTTTCATCTTAAACCCGGAGCATAAGCAGAAAATCAATATCCAACAACCGAAATACCGAACAGAAACCACAAGATTTTTGCTAGCTGATTCGAGATAAAACTTGCACACCACGCCAGAGAAGAAGCTATACACTATTCGCTAGTGGTTCTCTATGGCCAGTAGCATGTAGTTGTAGTAAAAGTACACTTTACTCAAACCATTCGCTGCGAGTGCGACTGTATTATTTTTCAACATTTATTCGTGATTAACCAACCGTTTCACGTTTGCGTCTGTTGCCGCCGCTGCTGCTCGGGTTGGGATTTCTCGTTTCACGGGCAGCAGCACCAGCAGCAGCTCACGAATACAGAGCCACGGAACGAGCCCCAACTTTGCGAGCTTAAAGGTAGTCCTGAAAAGAGAAAGGGGGAGGAGGTGGTGCTAGTAGTGGTGATGTTGGGCTTTCGGGTGGGATTGGTTGTGAAGGATTTCCCTGCTAGTAAAAGTGGAGAAAAAAGGATTTTAAGTTCTGGAAAAAGGACGATATCCTAGATTCCGACAGAAATTGGGTCACAGATCACGCCACTACTGTGAGGGGGATGATAATGCTATTCTGTTTCGGTTTGAAGTGATGAAGAGCAAGAGGGATGATTCATAAGCTATCGGACGGAACAAGAACGAATGTCGCTTGTTAGTCCGTGAATTAGCGCGGTTCTGCTATTGTGTTTTATGTAAAATTGTTGAGTGATTCATGCCATTGGAAAGTAGGGGTTGTTAGCTCCAATCAATCGCAATTTCGTATTCAAATTACAACAAACGTCGGAAGATTTCTTATTAATGACAACAATCAATAAATGATCAGAAAGTCTTGTGAATAACAATCACGACCAATTTAATATAGTTTTCGTTTTTTAAGAACGAGAAAAGCGCCTATAAATGTTTTGGTCAAGAAGTCTTATAAGAATCATTGTTTATGCTAAATTCTTTTCATTTTATCTAACAGCAATATATACAAATGTTGAACAGCACTTCATCTCTCTGTTTTGCATGAAGCATTGGAACTATACCGCCAAAAAATCAAGGGAATTTATATTTTACCGCAGACAGATCGTGATTTTGAACAAATTACTTGATCGCACTTGGAGGTTCTGAGGGTTTAATCAAATATCACTGTCACAAAGATACCACCGTAGAAACATTTATTGCACCCTAAAATCTGCACATGCTCAATTTGGTTTCGTTTGCTTGAATAGTTCTCGAGTAATGCAGAAATATGTATTTCATTTGTATGGCAGACCACCCCCCCGCCTCCCTTGGAGAGGGGAGAGGAGTGTCTCACCACCATTAAAACATTTATTGCACCCCAAAACCTCCGCATGGCAAATTCAGTTTCGTTTGCTTGAATAATTCTCGAGTAATGCAGAAATTTGTATTTCATTTGTATGGCTGGTACAACTTGTACATTCAAGGATAGTCTGAGCCGTGTGAATGATATTAATGAATGGATTCCAATATAAATATTTGTGAGACGCAGAGATATAGTTGATTTAATAAATTTTATAGATCTACTTTATGAAAATACGAGTCTGTACAATCTCCACGAATTTCTGAATGTTAGAACAAAATTTATTCACAAAAGACGCATACACAAGAGAGGTTTATATGATGTATTCCTGAGCTCTCTGAGAAACTAGATGAGATTTGTTCTGTTGCTTTTGTCCCGTCTTTGTGTGATTGAAGTTTGTATGCAACATGAAGTAGCCTTCATAAGGATTCGAATATCTAGGTCATCAAATCTGACTATAACCTCATCCTCTCATATTATATTTTATGTCAAAACTAACCATCTTGTGCCTTTGTCAATCAAATTTGACCCAATTGGTTCCGTTGGAATTTTTTGGAATTTCACGATTTAAATTCCAAAAGAGCGGACCAAAGTGAAATATTTCGTTCGTAACTCTCGTCAAGCTTGAGTATTGTATTGTAATGTAGGATATGCATCAATAGTGTTTGATCCAATCAATTTACTATGGATGGGACTCGATGTTGTAGCCTAAATAGTTAGAATAAAAACGTGTTTACTTTATTCGCACATATAATGTGAGATAATATAAAGAAGATGCTGAGCTAAGTCATCGCAAATATTTCTACCTCTACGAATATGGTTTTGGGAACTGCCTTTTACCGATCTTAATGAAAAAGTATGCTACTTAGAACTTTCACATGAAAGATTAGAAAATTTAAAAACGAATTTGAAAATGATATAAACACGTTATAAATTATTCAAATAGTGGAATGAGGTAACAATTGAGAAGTAAAGATCTTAAAACCTAGTACTATTTTAGGTGTTTTCATTATTTTGCTTCTAAAGTACATGAGAAATTTGTTTGGTTTTATTAAAACAAATAAAAGCACTCTTTATTTTTAAGAATCTTTTCCCAGTGAATGTGAATTTCATTGAAATTTCAGCGGAGTTGACGCTCAATTACTTTACGATGGGCCTGATTCTCGAATACACTACGAATACAATTCACGGTGGAAACGGAATGAAACGTATTCGCGATGGTAACGGTACGGTGTCGACATCTGGATACGAGATTAGTTGCCCACTAAATTTATCATTATAATATCAAATTATCTCCAGATGAAATTTTTGTATGAGATTATTATACCACATGAAGAAAACAAAGTTTTCCACTCACATTGAATACCAGTTTGATACGAAGAAGTTAATTTTCATTAATGATTTTTTATTTGAAAAGTGCTCATTCTGCCTGAAAACTCATCATTATCTTCGACACTTCACTAACTCGTAAAACGTAGTTCAATAGCGTGCCGTTCATTTCGTTTCCACCGTGAAGTGTATTCGAGAATCAGGGCCGATGACTTTTTATTAGTGATGAAACGGATAGCAGATTAGGACTTTATTTGCGGAAACAAAATTGGGAGAAATGAAGCTAATAAAAGATTTTAGGGAGTAATAAACACATCTTTACATAATAATAATGAACTATGATTAAATTTTCCCTATAAAATGAATATCTCTTAATAGTTTCTGTTTTAGTTTTTCGCAAGGAATATTTAACTGCTTTTTCCTCCTGTAAAGGATTTTCTATGTTGAAAATTTCCTACGATAAACTTTTGTTGATACAGTAGAACCCCGATTATTCGCGAAAATCGCGGATAAAGTAATAAATGACTATGATTGAGACGCAAACACAAAAAAAGATATTCGAGCATGATAACTATGTTTTATAGACGGCGCCAGTGGTTGTATGGTTAGCGTAACAGCCTCACAATCCGATCGGCCTGGGTTCAATCCCAGCTGGCGTCGTTGGGATTTTCTGAGGCGAAAAATCTCTGGTTACGTCTTCCTTCGGAGCGGAAGTAAAAGAAGTTGGCCCGGCTCATGAGTTGTTGAGTCTGATAGGTAGGAACAGGTGGAGTCGCCTCCCTGATGTCGGTGATTGGCACTTAAGTGGCGGAAATAGGCCGACGAAAAATAAGCGAAGATAAAAAAAAAAAAAACTATGTTTTATAAATAGAGTAATCATTAAACTATTCATCTGTAAGGTTATGTACACCAGTAGTCATGTGAAAGCCACTGCCAAAACAAAAGAGCAAAAGCCTGCCACTCAGTGATAAATTTCGGGAAAATCATAGAACTATTAAGGAAATTGCTTTCGCGGGTACCGCAGATCATCCGCTCGCTGATAATCGGGGTTCCACTGTATATAAATAATTTTAATACTAGTCGAGATAGAGTAAGTACTACGAATTCAAATGAGCAAAGAACATCAATCGATTATTTTCTTTCGAGATCAAAAATTTTGAGCTGTTTTCATGGATGATAATCTGAGAGATGGTACAATTACTTCGACACAAATCAAATTAAACGTAGTCGTAGAGACGAAACTGAATCAATCTTTCATCTGTCAACTATTTACAGTATTGTTTACAAAGAAAGACTGTTCTCTGATCAGAAAGTCCCATTCGGAAAGTCGAGTTGACCATTTTCATTGGCACTCTAATATACAGTATCCAATTTATTTTCACCAAGTGATGAACCAGTCAAAAGTGTTGAAAGTCACTGTAATACAGGGGGAAAAAATTTTTCACTGTGTATAATCGAACCGAACAAAACTTATTTTCTAAATTGTTTGCTATACAAATTTATTTTTTTATTTTTCGCTTATAAAAGAAGATTGTTTTATTTTCGATTCATTTAAGGACAGAAATACCTTCATTGCTTAAACAAATTACATGTTACATGGAATCTATCAGGCGGTGATAGAGGATCATAGTTGATGGAAGAAATTCTTCCGAGAATATGAAGATTTGAAGATTCATTTCCTAATAAATCCATGTTTGTTAAATCTATAACTTTCGGAAAAAAAATAAATTCGTACTAACTGAATCTACGCGATTCGCAGAATAAACTCACCGAAATATCCGGACAAATTTATTTGTCGTTGACTTTCGAAATGTAGGGGTAGTGGGGGCAAATAGGTCACCTGCTTGTTTGGTAGTATAACTATTGACTATAGATGCCGTATTGATATTCACCTTATGTTTGAAGAATTTCATGACTTTTGAGTCACCCTGTACTAGGTGACAACTTTACCTCCAAGCAAAAAAAAAGTTCGATTTTTCACCTTTTTTCTAATGATGAGAAGTGTACTATTTTGAATTTTTAAAGTAAAAGTCGTTTGCGATCTTGAACAACAATGAGTTGAACTATAATAATCTTAGAGTCCCCGCAGACTGCAGACTGATTTGTCGGCCGATAGTTTGGTCGGCTTCTTAATCAGTACGGAGAGATATGCATGTGCGCACATAACGCCGATTCAGTTGGGTCGGTTTTTACATCAGAAAGCCGACCCGACCAAACTGTCGGTTGACAGAAAGTCTGTAGTATGCGGGGGTTCTTAGAGAAATGGGAATTGAAGCGGTATGTGGACGCTGAAAATGGGCATATTCCTTAGGGTGACCACTATGCCCCCACTTCCCCAATGATACAAGTGACTCCAGAAATATGGCATCTAAAATCAAACCGTGCAATGTTATTGCTGTGAAATCCATGCTTTATAAGTCCTCATTCCAAGTTTCGTAACATCTATCTTATAGATGGTCGTCATTAGAGTTCCAACTAAAATGCTGTTTTTTTGTTTGGCAACATTATATAGAAAGCAAAATTGGAATATTTAATATTGGTGTTATTCTTGGACCAAGCACTTTCATACATCACTAGTAACTAACTAGTAAACCGCTGAGATTTTTATGCATAGAAAACCAAAATGTCTCTTCCGATTTGAAACTATTCAAGTAATTGGAGCTCTCGTGGTCGAGTGTTTACCATCACTTCATATAATTCCGGAATCTTCGGGATCGATTTCCCTTCTAGCTGGAAGATTTTCCGTCAATGTAATTTCTATGACTTAGTTGCACTAGTACACGCGTATTCTGGAATTTGTCGCTCAAAATATAGTATCATTTTAGAAGTTCAAGATAAGCTCTCACTTTCTGATCGATGTTGAGTTTTGCGAAATCGTTAACCCTCCCATTTTCTTCATCACTTGGTTCGGCTATGTTTTGTTTTCTGTGGGATCTTTTTCTTTTTCAAGGTCAGGTTCTGTTTTTACGCACCGAAAAAAAATCCTATTTTGTAAAGTCAAAGTGACGGAGATAACTTCGAAACCCAACTAAAATTTTTGAAAATTCCAGTTAGAACTCGTGGTAATTATTAGTTTCAGGTTTGTTTCAGGGATTTCAAATTTAAAATTCATACATTTTTGCCTACAATTGGAACATTTAGGCTGCTGTTTTCTATCCAACTTAAAAAAAAATACGGAGGAAACTTTTTTTTTCACAGCGTTTATTTATCAGACTCAATAACTTGCCATGTAACGTTTACACAGTCAAATTTCACATAAAAAACGATTCGTTATATGATTGAGACTAAAAATTTCATAATAACTGAAGCTAATACGAGTTCAATTGATTGAAACTAGGACGCAGCAAAAGAGGCTTTTAGTTAGATGAGAATTAAAGAGAACAGAGATCAAACAGTGAAATCCGTCTTTTGAGGAATAGATGAGAGGGCAAAACAAAATTTAGGCACAGGAAAGTGTCAAATATTCGGCGTGGAATGTTTAATTTTGGTTCGCAAAATTCAAGAATATTCAGTTATTGGAAGCATAGATGCTTGTAAATTTATTCTACGAATAGATTGAATGATAAAATAAAATTGGTTGAATTGTGTCAAATGGGTGCTTGGAGAGCCACAGCAGCAGTTTGATAAGATAATGAAACAGGTAATCGAAGAATGGGAAACCCTATTACCCAACATGTTCCGAATAGAGCTGAAATTTGATAACCCATCATTATTGAACAGATAAAAATAATCGGGTGCTTATTTTTGTTCTTTCGGGGATCCAATGAATTACCCGTACATATCAAATTCAATGGAACCCACACAAATTATCCGTTCAAATATTATCCCAAAAACAACGAAAAATCGTGTTTTTTCATACCAATACCCAACCCAATTCGGACAGCTGCTATTGCTGTCAAAACCGTTGAAGCTGCTGCTTTTGTGTTGGTGTGTTGATGATGTCGACTCATTCTCCTCTCTCTCTTGCATCACATATCTCGCGTTTTGATTCCACTCTCAATCTCTCTCTGCAACACCACACCGTTGTGTATATTGCATTGATTCGCGATTCTCGCACAACGCGATGCGGGATTTCAGCTAGCGGCTGCAGCGACCTCTTTCGAGCAGTCTACACACTCTCCACTGCTCGAATTTCGTTTTCATAGCAGTAGTAGTGATGGTGGTGGTGGTGGTGCCGTGCTACCTTAGCGAAGCCATCAGTAATAGTGAATCGATTAAACATGCCCTGCCAAGCCCATTTAGGCACCCCCATCCCACCTTGCCACCCATCGTGTGCTTTTTTTTTTACTTCTCTTTCCGTTGTTGCTGCTGAGTGTTTCCATTTGTGGATGTCGCTCCGGTGTAGGTATGGAATAATAATTTCTACTTATATGGGAAAATTGCTGGGAGGCCAGTAAACGTGTTCGTTACTTCGTGTTTTATGTGTACTGTTGTTTTTCGGTTTCACACAACCACTGCTGGCGTGAGATTCGAAAAGAAAGCGACTAGCTGGGAGGAATGACAAATACCTCCTAACATGTTATACTCTTTAGCCCAGGAATGGGGAAGAAGCCATGCCACCGACATATATAGTGTGCTACGATAGATTCTGACACATTCTTCCTTGGACATAAATTAGATTAGAGCCTCTTCGGTCCGAAAGCCGTCATTGTCCATTGGACAACATGTCAAAAGCAGCGGCGAAGTTTTTAATCCAATTTGGGGAGATCATCAGAATTTTTCGCAGAGCCCAGAGGCAGAACAAGTGAGAACAACTCACACCCGTAGTTGACACAACCTTTGTGTGCATTTGTTGTATCATCCTGTTTTCAGCAACCCCATCTCGAGTTGGGATGGGCTTGTCTCCCCACACCCTATGACCTAATTACGGTAACTTTTTTTTCAATAAATTCCAAACTCATAATTAGAACATGCGGGTTTCAATTTACACAGGTATTTTTTCTTGGATTGCAAGCCTGTTATCATTCCACTGCACCCTAACCCGCCGTCGCAATGTGTATTTGAAATATGACGCGATACACGATAAGGTGTGTGCTCATCGAACCTACGTCAGCGCAGGTTGAATCATTCCGAAGCGCGGCGTTCGATATCAGCAGCTCTCACCCTGAGCCACTTGAGCTTGCTGCAAGGGTGATAATTGATTCGCATGTACACACAGTAATAGACACTCTCATTCGCACACAATGCCGTGAAACAGAATTGAATGGAAGGATGCGAATAAGAAGAAACGGGCAAAGGAAGGATTGAGGGAAGAACCCTCTCCGCGATAGGAGGAGGCACTCTGCTGTCGCTGCGGCTGCTGCCACTGCTGCTGATGACATCAATTGAAGCGCGCGGTGTATCGGAAAGATTAATCATAACACCAGTGTAGAAGGGGGAAAAAATTTGGATCATCGATATCAATTTGTCACACTTGAATGCAGCAGCGCTCGGTGCAGATCCAATTATTGGTTATATCATTCCTTATCTGACCAATTGTCACGCTCCAATGGGTAGCGGAATCCAATGGCTCCTTGTACAAAATGATGATTAAAAAATGCAATGTCATTTCATATTGTATCTTAATTTTATTTCAAATTTTACGATGATCCATTTCTTACATCATAGAGCGACAGATAATCTTCTAATGATTTGGATTTGCGTAAATCAACGAAAATTGTAGAATTTATTACGAGAAGTTTGCCAAAGTTCAACGTATTGTACCTGTTATTCTGGGAACCAAACAAAACAAAAAAAAAAAGGAGAAAAAAAGTGTTTAATTGCTTTTGACCACCCGGTGGTATAATCATGCCTCAATAAGAGTTCTATAATCCGCGCCTTTCCAAGCTAAGCACGACGAAAATACAGAAGAAAAGAAAGGAACAATCATGCTCTCCCCGATCCGGGTCGGTTCATTTTCCGGTTTGGCAGTTGCGAAACTTGTATATTGCCTAATTATACGTTTCGTTTTTGTTGGTAGTTTTAAAGGCAGTAGCTGTGTTTCTACGTCCGGTTCATAATCTTCATTTCCTACCCGAATCGGTGGACGAACCGGACGGGGCCAATCGTGGATTGAAGATTTTTAATAAGCATTCCAGAAAATCTTTTTGAAATCTTTTTTCATCTTCAAAATGTTTATTTGGTAGTGGGGATAAATTAATTATTCAATGAAAGTATCATTCGAAGTATTATTCAACGGTTTTCCATCTTGCAGTTGGTATCGATTTTCAATCGATGGTGATTACATGTGGCAAGTTCTGGCGTGTTAGGGAAGGGAAAATTTCCCAAATAACTCCTAGCCGAAGATCGAACTATACCTGGTTTCTTCGAGCAAACGAAACGTCTGGTTGTGTCTGCTCACTTCGACCGAATCATCTGTTGTCTGCGGAATTCATCCGATTTCAACAACTCAAAACGAAATGATATCTCCCTATTTCACCCAGTGCAGAGGATTATCTTGTTTTCAAAGAACTTTGTAAGACATTAGCGTTTGATGAAGATAAACTTTTTTTTGTGTTTGGAGTTGTCATAATTATTTCATTTTTTAAATAGAACGACTTCTTGTTATGGCGCTCAAGCAGAACCGCAGACATGCTAAATCGCCTTTCAACGCCCTCGACTTCAGTTCATCTGGTGCCCATTTTCCTTGCTTTTGGATGAGTCAGAAAGAATTAGGTGTAAAATTCCTTCTTGAGCTACGCGGAATAATGTTGCAAGCGCTTCTAGCGTTCAAATCAAATTAGTGTCTGTCAAGGTGATAATCATAATGACCACTTCCAAAATTATACTGTGTCAGATACATGTTCGCTAGATAATTCCTAACGAGAACTTGCCTCTACTATGCAAAAAAATTGATTCAACAAACTAAATACCTACTATTTTATCTTCGCAATTTTTGAAAATTTAAAAATGATAATTACCCACAATCTAATAAAATTTTCTTGATTGATTTCGATGGCACTGAGCAGCTGTTTCAAATAATATATTAGGTCGGAGGAAAAGAAATCTATTCCTTTTTCCGATAGATGACTGTAGTAATCTATATTCGTAAAGTACCAATCGAACAATTTTAGAAAGGTGGCATTCCACACAAAAAATCTCTAGCAATTTAGTTTTTCACTCTAGTCTCGCTCCAGCCAGCGAGAAATCAACAGCATATATTGTATTGATAAAGTGTGCTTCGCTGTTACATTAACTTTACCTTTTGGTCTGCACAGTTTGATACGTTTACGTTTTGTTTCTAAGTTTCAAAGTTCGTTTCAATGGAGCTATAATTTAATGTATTGTGATAGAAATATTTTATTCGTTTAATGTTAAGGTGAAGGTGGTTTTTGTTGTGTGCTTTTTGCATTCCATCGTGTATAATCTACAGACATGAATGAGAAAGCGCTGAAAGCGTAAAAGAAATTTCCTCCGACTTGCACTGTGATCACGCGTATTCTAGAGCTTGCCACTCAGAATGCATTCAAGGCGTGTTGTTATTTGGCATAGAAATCTCAACTAAGTACAGGGAAACTTCGATATAACGTACCCTCGATATAACATCACTCGATATAACGTACATTTTACCTCGATATAACGTACACCTTTGCAAAGTGTAAAGGAAAATTTTTTTCAATATTTTTTTTCTGATAGAACAATGAATTATCTGTATTGTGATGCTAAAACAAGTTTTGTACCAATCAATCTCGAAATACAGCTGGTTTGGTGATTCCAGATACTAAATGAATCAAGCTTTAATCAACAGTACGAAGGGAAACATCATGAGAAAGGCTGGCTTCGTCTTCTGATTGAAGTTATTAATTAACTTGACTAAAACAGCAACTCAATAATGTATTATAGACTACGTTTGTGAGTACTTTATTATGCTTCGATATAACGTACAATTCGATACAACGTACAATTTTGAAAGTGAAATGTACGTTATATCGAAGTTTACCTGCACTAATAAAAATGACGCAAGTAATACTACGTTGAGACGGCGAAGTTCCTCTAGGAACGTTAGTGCCATTGAAGAAGAAGAAGAAGAAGAAGAAGGTGAAGGTGGAAGGAAGCCATTGTAGTAGTATAGGTAAAATCACGTGTAAAAATGGGGTAATAGTGTTTGTAAGAGAAGAGCAAAGCACACGTAAATTTATCAATTCAATTATCAGACTGTGTGGCGCTTCATTGACACGAGACTTTGAATACATTTGAAAAAAATAACAATCGAATAATAAAGTAAATTGTATGAACGATATGTTCCGATGAACAATTGCAAATATAAATATGTATAGAAGGTGCATTTGCATATGAAGTAAAATTCTGATTATACGCGAGCGTAACATGAGCAAATTTATAACACATGCGAATTGGGGCTCTTTTGGTATTAACAAGTTCTTCCGCATAGTAACTCGATGTTTTCACATATTCACGTTGGAGAGCCTTAACCCTTCTCTTCGTTGGCCGAGGCATTTTGATTGTATGTAATACTTTTCCGTTTACTGTTTTTGAAAGCATAGGCAGCCGTGGCAGTGTTCCGAGCTTTGCAATACACTTTTCTTACCCAATGTTAAAGTTGCTAAAACTTACATTAAAGACCAATTAAACGTAAAAATAATAATTGTATTGATATCAACACAATTTTATTCTATTGATTTTCATGACATGAAACGCTATGACTCAGGAATAACATTTTATTGAGTGGTTTTTATAGCTGTTTCGATGATGTTGTTTGGCATCAGTGTCGAAAAAATAACGATGCTTTCATCAATACAAACAAAACCAGTGCCGAAAATTTAAAAAATTAAAATTTAACTTTCAGAGTACTAGCTCGAGTTTTCCGCCGTTTTTCACTATACAGTGCGACAGCAGAAGAAAATTAAATATCTTGTGAGTAATCGAATTATTGGAAATCGGGCGAGGGATGAGGGAGGGAGATGAAAGAAATGAACGCCATTGTGGCAGCCATTTGTGGCTAGCTTCACCTTAACATCTTGGCGATTTTGTGAGCGATGGTCGAGTTATAAGCGTTTGAGATCTTTCGCTATTTGACACTATTTTTCCTGTTATACGTCTGTTGGCAGCTTCTTCCTAATTACTGCCACGTCTCAGTTGACATGCCAAGAAACTAATGACTGCATTTGATCTGGATGAATTGTATAGTTAGTGGTTGAAAATTTGATCAGGACTGATAATTGCGTTGGAAGATTTTCGGAGATGGAACGCGATGGACGTGACAATTTTAGTTTTTGTTTTAGTTATAGTATAATTATTAATAATTATAAATTTTAGTTAATAATATAATTATTAAGAACCGATGAATTATTAGTATTATTATTATTAGAATTAGTTGTGCTCCCTTGGCCGAGTGGTTAGCGTCATAACTAACATGCCGGGTGTTCGGGTTCGATTCCCGTTCTGGTCGGGGGAATTTTTCGTCAAAGAAATTTCCTCCGACTTGCACTGTGATCACGCGTATTCTAGAACTTGCCACTCAGAATGCATTCAAGGCGTCTTATTTGGCATAGAAATCTCAACTAAGTACTAATAAAAATGACGCAAGTAATACTACGTTGAGATGGCGAAGTTCCTCTAGGAACGTTAGTGCCATTAAAGAAGAAGAAGAATTATTAGTAATAACAAGCTTCGCCAGTAACACCGGCTGAGTGTATCCCATGGCTTACCTTCCCTACTAATACATTCCTAAATTCCCGACATTTATGAGAGGTCGTAGAGTTCTCTGCATCTCTCTTAAGTAAATGTTGAACTAACGCTCTTTCCCTTTCCTTAGCAGTTACAAGGACGTGGCCAGGACAATTCTCAACTGTTGGAGAAAGCATGCCTTCATCTAAGAGATATTACTAATCATCAGCAACGGATGGAGGCTAGCTTTTAACTTAATAGTTCTGAATTCGTACCACCTACGATATTGTGCGACTTGCTCAATGCTAATGCTAATGGAACGCGATGGACCTACAAAAATATGTTTTTCCCGATTTTGTACTTTATTTCTTCATTGTTAAATGAAGATGGAACAGATCATGGAACAGTCATATCAAACAACAAATACCCCAAACATTTATGATCCCTCCAAAGATTAGAAGTTTTGGCGGAATTCTAACGCCAGACGAACATAAAAATGTCGCTGGAGAACACAAGGTATCAGTCTGTTTCATCTAGAAAACTATCAAGTGGGGGACCCCTGTCTGGAGGGTCGAAAAATATTGAATTTTCGTGATCTTTTTTCGGATGTTAGGAATGATGTGAAGTGTTCGAGTATTTTGGTTATTGTTTAAGGTATATGTAATGTATTTTCCATTTTTTGAGTTCACGAATAATGATTATTATGCTACTGACAGCTGGATGCATAGATTCTGTCTGAAAATCGGTACCTTGCTGGTGGTATCGGTTCTGAAGCAACGAATGAATATTACTTACATACATAGGGGTTTTCGAAAAATTGTCAAAATGGCGACCATTTCTGTTAAAAATTTGTAATTTTTCATGAAAAATCGCTGTTTAGGAGCTCATAAAAAATAAAAAAGAGATATCAAAAAACGGCTATGTAACGCTTTGGATAATTCATTTTTACATGCTGATAAAACATTTCAGCTAAATCGGTCGAGTAGATCCTGAGATATTAATACCACCAGTTGAAAAAAAACATGGTTTCGAGAAAAACGCGTTTAAAAATTCGTACAGCAATACTATATCCCTTGAGGTGAATTCACACTTTTGGCTGTAACTTTCCAACGAAATCAAATGTCGAAAAATCCTTCTAGTACAACGTTTATGAGGGCATAAGCTTCCCAAAAATGCAAAAAAAAAATGAAAATTTGACTTTTTCGACTTTTCAGACCGATTGTGATGTAGGAAAAAAAGTTCCTGCAGGAACAAAAATGTAGGTTTTTGCCAATGTTTTCGTTTGGCGTTCTATTGAGTTTTTGTCATTATCCGGAAAATGGAAGAAAACAAAAAATAATTCTTGTAGATTAGGGTTTCTGTAACGCCAATAATCAAAGTTACACTAATGGCTTATGATAAAAAAAAATATTTTTACAGCTTGGTCGGTAATAGATTAAATTTTAATCGGCTAAACAGCCGATTTTTCAGACCACCCTAATCCTGAATGACGCACTTTAAGAACGAAATAAAAAAATACGTTTGTAAAGTGTTCAAGCAACATCGCAGCTCGTTTTTTCGTGGAATTGCTTCATATACAATATTTGAACAAAAATGGAGCAATATTTTTCTTCCGATAGAATTGTTGTACACCGGTTTGTGTACAGTTACAAAATAACATCGAGTCATGAAAGGACACGTATTATGAATTATTCAGAGCCAAACAAGAGCAAACTTCCCGAGGGAACGAATGCAACATGTACTTCCATCGGCACATTAGTGATCAAATCAATAAAACAGTATTTGATTTGAGGGAGAAAACACATTTGCACATGTTATGTTCTTCGCAAAATAATAATCATCTAATAAAAGCAGCAATCTCACACAGTTTCTTTAATGACCGGGGGCAGCATTACTCATAACCTCATTTTCCATCGCAATGCGACACACCAACACACACCATGCACGCATTAACGCGAAGTTTTCCTCATTCTTATGCAACTGAGAGCGCTATCGATTGTGAGTCCCCACATGCTGCTGCTGCGTGGCGTGCAGGGCACCACAAGGAGAAAAACCGTCAACGTGTAACGTCCGTTCCCGTCGTCGTAGTACCCGAAAGTTCATTACTCTCCAATTGCATGTATACGACAGTGCAGCAGCCAATGCAATGCAACAGCAGCACACAACACCACACCACAAACATGATCATTTTATATGAGCATCGGGAAGAAGTTCGAGCACCGACCGCCGCTTCATCCATCCGTCTAGAGCGAGCAGAAGGTATGACCCAAAAATAGTATATTTTAGTGTGTATCATAAACATGCGACCTGCTGCTCTGCGCGTTGTGACATACCGCACAGCTTCAGTGGGATCCCCGTCTAGCCCGGGGTACAAGAGTGCGGGTGCGGTGGAACAAACTCGCAAAATGACCGGTGAAAATCAGTGCGAAGCAGATATGAACCGTGTGAGTTGTTACTCACGCCGCCTTCGGTGGATTCATGGGATGGGAAACCATCTAAACACCACAACCGCGTGAGGTCAGCGCAGTGTGGTGAGATGCGGAAATGTATTAGAAGAGTATCTCTCTCTTCTCATATCCTAGAATTTTGAATCAGTTTAAATGAAATTAACATCATTATGGTATTCATATTCAAATAATGCTGTTTACATGACTTTTGAGTTGTAAAGCTGACTCAAGACGGCTCTTTAGACGGCGCTAACTTTCCTGACTTCAGCTTTTTTACGTAAACTTCAATTATTTATACCTAGACATTGCTCTTGTTAGAACGATACTTTACATTGCCAATTTTTGTCAAATACGGTGTATATGTTCTAAAATTTTTGTCGTGTTGTGTTTCAAAAGTTTCCAAAGCTCATGGGTTCACTTTTCACACCATTAAATACCGCGCGGACATACAGTGACTTGCTGTCATTATTGCTCTCTTGTTCTCTCACTTTTGGAGTATTCTTCGGTTGTTGTGGGAATCATCCCACGATCATCAGATCAGAACAACATCAGAGATTTGAGTTCACGCAGTGTAAATTATTTTCTGCGATGCATTACGTCGTTTTCCTTGGAATGACCCTCGAAACCTCACTAGGTATGAAGATCGTTGTTTTTCATATTCCCCTAGGGTAGAATGATATGCACAGTGAATAGCTAAGTTTGTTCTCGCAGTGGTATTGATGTATTCAAATTGTATTCCACTGTTACTCCAGTTGCCTTTTTTGGTCGATACAATTTGAGAAGCACATGTTAGCCCAGTCAAAACGTGAGATACCGCGAGTACCGCGTTTGGATAGTGCTTGAGATTTTACAATTATTAAAAAAAAGTTATTTTTACTTATTGTGACAGATGCGTAGAAATATTTCCGATCGATTGATGCGAACATCTTTGCGATCTTAAGACGCGTCCACATTACGCCCATCGGCCTTGGCCGCTCGGTAAAGCCGACTAAATGTGGACGTACCGCCCGGGCTGGCCGACGTGCCGGAAACCGACTCGAATCAAACCGAACCCAACCCGAAACAAGTGGGTTCGGTTCGAGAAAGTCGAACCAAAACAAAACGAAGTAAATTAGCGTTGACGACATAGTGCTTCGTGTGTTCGTGACGGCTTCGTGCATCCGATGGGACTTCGGCTTCGTGCACCCGATGGGGCGTCCACTTTACATAACGAACCGAATATGCCGCCTGGTACAGGCCGATCGGCATAATGTGGACGTGCCTTTACATTTCATTTTTTCTTGTTCAGTTTAGATCTCTGCAAATTCTGGTCACTTCTTCATGTTTCCTTAATTCTAGGGGTAAGAAGGTAGGGAACCGATTACTCGCGGTCGATTCGAATTTATAAGGGTGACATATTTCCTTCAGAAAAAAGATGGGATAAAAGGAGATTGTGATAATGTTGATGATCACACTTAATTCTTAAACATATGGAAAACATATTTGGGACATGTAATCAAGGGTTAACCGAGCCAACACATCTCTCTCACCGGCACATTGGGATGTCAGCCTCGAAGGGAGTTTTCTAAATTCGATCCGGCGACAAGGTACACCTCGGAGTAAGGCACCTAAAAACTGTTGAGTCTCAGACAAGACATACAATAAATATCTATCCTTTACCAAACGTGAGCTCTCGAATGAGCTGTGACTGCGTAAAAATGCTGAGTGGCAAGGTCTTAATGTATCGTAATGCAGTGTATATTACAACCATTTCCGCAAACTATGTCTTCGGAAAGTGATGGTTATGATGTTGAACACACAAAGTTTCTCAGTAGAAATTCCTTTCAGAGAATCCCTGTATACTGCTGTCGTTAACGCCACTCGAAACAAATCAATGCCGATTAGGATTGGGCGATCATTAGAAAAAGATCGATCTTGACGAATCGATTTTCTAAATGGTGTAGGGGAAATCAGGGTAAAACCGACACCATGTGTCTTCGACTTCAAATCGTTATAGAACCTCTCTTCAACTGTTCATGAGCCATTCTACAGTATCTGTTGATAATTTTTTGATTAGTACTCGAATTTTGATAGAATACAAAAATTGATGTTTTCAGGTGAAATAAATGGGAGTGCGGGTGTGATCGACACCTTGTCGGGTAGAACCGACATCTTTGTAGAAACGAATGAAAACTTGTTACAATAATTTCAAAGTTTAGGTGAGCAAAGTTGGTTGTAATAGTTTTCATCCATCACTATTATCTAAAAGAAGAAATGACTAAACTCCTGAGCTAATGAAAACTGCGACCCGGCCCGTGGAATGTTTAAGAAAAGGGAAGGGGATGGTTTAATCGCAAGGTAACCACGCTATAGAGGCGACCAGTCTGGCCGTGAATATCATACTAACATTCCTTCACTTTACCAGTTCTTACAGTCGGAACGTGCCCGGCGTCGTTATTGGCTATTTAACACTTTCGTCGCCCAGCGCGAGAAACGAATGAAAACTTGTAACAATAATTTCAAAGTTTAGGTGAGCATTCACGTGAAATGTGCCGATGGGCGTTCAACGAAAGGATACCATGGGCTCTGCCAGGCTTTTTTGATGACATGCCCGATTCAACGTTGGTTTTGGCTGTTTTGTTAGTTTAGCTATGCCGTTTTCTCTGTCGAATATAAACACGAGGCATCCACAAAAAGTAAGAACGCATTTTTCCTGTCTGTGAAACACAAACCGGGTATCAGTTTTACCCTGAATGAAGGTGTCGGTGTTACCCCCAATGGACTTGAAATTTCAAAACAATGTTTTCGAGAATTGATAAGCAACAACACCACCTACCGTCTCTCAAATTACATTGAACAATGATCTACGATGAATTAAGCTCATAAAAGTATCCAATTTTCCACAATTTCCCGACCTAGACACTTAAATTCTACGAACGAAATTTTACATGGACTGTCTTATGTTTGCTGAACGGTTCTGTTTAGTTGTTTGTTTTGACAGCAAAGCAACTTCCGCAGATGTGAGGTACCTCGAAACGTAAAGATTTTTTTTTCTGTATTATAGTGATTTTCAAACACTTTTGGCTGGTTCGTCAGTTTTACTTTCCATTTTTGGAAGACTTCGGGAGTGAGAATTGAACTCGTGACCTTTAGCGTGAGTGGCATGAATGTTACCACTACGCCAGATAGCCTCCCACGTAAGGAATGACAAGTGTGTACAGGGAGCATCGAAAAATTTTCAAAAAAATTGCTTCGAACTGAAAAAAATCAGGGAGTGTCGGTTTTACCTACAGTGTCAGTTTTTCCCTGATTTCCCCTACACCGATTAAATAGGTACCAGAGAATCGATCTTAACTGGATCGATCTTTGAAAAATCTAATGCCATTTTTTTACGTATTCTTTATAAGTGTCGTGGACGTGGAATAAACATTTTCACATTTCTATTCAAATATCAAAGGTATTTTATTTTGATTCTCAGCATGAAGGTCAAAGAAAAAATGAAAGCTCAAAAAATGTATTTTGCAGGACATTCGTCTTGTACCGTCATGGAATCATTTGATCAAATAGATCAATGGAAAATTATTATTAGAAATTCAACAACTGATATTTTCCAGAAAGCTCATAAAATCCAACCGTGCTATACGTCTGGCATTAAATCGAAATCTTGGTAGTAGTCCCAGTTCTACAGAAATCCAATTTTGTTCCAATTTTCCCTATCAGCCTGTTGACTGTAGTGGTGTAAATATAACTTGTGACCACTTGTTTTGTAATGACCAAACTACTCAAAACTGGTCGTAAATTTACGACCAATAATTTGACAACCTTGAAAGGAATCCAATGTTTATGAAATTTGTAAGGTCGTTTTTGGTCAGATTAGAATCTATGTTAACTGGAAAACAAATTTACAAAAAAAAATCTACAATAAAAAATATCGGAAAGATCGAAACGATCGATTTTTGCGATTTTTTAAATTACAAAGAATCGATTCAAATAAACGGGAATCGGAGAGAAGATCGATCTTCTAAACATCGATTCAATATCGCCCAGTTCTAATACCAATCATTAATTTTTTTTTTCAAAAATGATTTCTGCTAAATAACTTGAATTCTTGTATCCGGGATTGACCGGAAATTGCAAAAAATAGGTTCGAAAATAGACCGACGGAATAGGGTATAAAACTATAACCCTCATTCCGGTTTAATGTCATGGTTAGCTTCAGGAACCCATTTCGACTCCACGAAACGCAAATTGGATAATTTGTGACGGGTAATATTGTTATTTATGTGTATCAATTTAGCTGCGCTAACGAGTATCACTCCGTTCGCACTTCCGGATCATGGCAACCGCTCACAAGAAATTCCCACCGTGTTTGTGGAATCACTCACCATACGATGTTTTCATTCCCCACAAAAAACATGAGATCATAGCTTCCGCAGCTGTGTTCTCATTCGCAACAACAGCAACAGTAGCAGCATTGCGAAAAAATGTTAAGTTGAGCTATTTTCCACACACATTGTTAATTCTCGTCAATTTTCAACATTGTCACCACTCGAGGTGAAGACGAAGACTCGGCAGGCGGATAGGATCGTCTGTTTTCGAACAAACAGAAAACGTTTTTCCCGAGCTAACGGGGGACATATTTTCACGCTTTAAGAATGCTTAGTGTGGGGATCGACTCATGTCGACTACTCGCGCTCATGTTTACATCGTCGGAGTCGTCACCGCAACCGCTAATTTCGGTTCCATCTCCGTTCGAGCGGGGAGGATGATTCGTCCCATGACTCTCAGACATGAATGAACCGCGCAACATTTTCCGCTAAATGTTGAGGACAACAAATGTCATACCACACTCTTCCCTGCGCGACTGTGATTGTTTGCGAAAAAGACATTGGTTTTTCACCTTCTTGAGGAATCATCAACCGGTCCAATCAGCCAGCACTGCGTGGCGAATTGCTGAAAATTCAACGCTCCTGCGCAAGCGGCCTCCGCCTCGCGCGCCTCTATTTCGCCGGTACCATATATCATCGTAAGACATCGGAGAAGGGAGGGGGATACCCACCAAAAGCACATGGTAAGAAGCAATTTGTTCCACTGCCAAGCGCCGGTTTAACCGGCTTGTGTGTGAAAGTTGTCGTCGCCGCCGCCGCCACCGCTACCACATGGTTACAACGGCGCGCTTTTGTATGCGCTGCTCGGAGGAACCGGTTTTCAGTGCCAAATAAAAGTGCAGACAGGGCAGAGTCGTCGTCTGCGTGTATATTAAACATTTAATGTCTTTTGAATACACGTTTTAGTGTGCAATTTATTCCTGTTTTCCGTCCGTGCGAGATTGGAAAATTATTATTGCCTGTCTCCACGCGGGAATGGAAGATGATACAATCGCGGGTAACGAGATATCCCCCGGTGTGCAGCTACCTAACCCCCCATCACTATAACTGTAGCGAGAACGGGTCGGTGTCTCTCGGCTGTTTCTCGAACCAAAGCCGGTTCATAGAATGAATACGGGATGAAGAAAGTAGGAGAGAGTTTGATCGATGACGCTGCCGCCTCTCAACCTGTTCTACGGCGAAAATAAAACCGGCAAAAAAATTGGCATCGTTCTCTCCTCCTTTGCTCGGCTACGCATCTGTTTTCGAAACATCTGTTAATATTTTGGCAGCGGGATGCCGTCTCTGCAATAACAGTTCCTAATCAGATTGTTACTTCCACCGTGGGGGCAATAAAAATGCGCAATTTGTTGCTGGATTTGGATAGGAATTAAATTGTTATTTTTTGTGTGTTTCTATGTAATTAAACCTGTTATTATTATTGAATGGCGTTAACGTTCCCTGTGGAACTTTTGCCGTCTCAACGTATACATTAACTAGCGTCATTTATTGATACTTAGTTGAGATTTCTTAAGCCAAATAACACGCCTTGAATGTATTCTGAGGGGCAAGCTCTAGAATACGCGTGCCCACAGCGCAAGTCGAAGGCGATTATTGACCTGTTACGATTATCATATATATATATTTTTGCTTGTTCACTACATTGGAACTTCAATCTGTACCGTTCCGATTGAATGATAGCTTCAGTTCGGACATGCTCCATATCGATTTCCATTTCACATACGAAGTCTCAATCACAACATGTATTGAGGAAGCATTCAACAATGCATCCAACAACTGTCGAGTGCTGCGAGTGTTATGTTAAAAAACCGACTAATTACATCCAAATTAGAAGGGTCAAATTCTAACGACGATTCTTCAAGGGAGAGTGCCGTATCCTGATAGTCTCTAATTGTCGAAGATCTTCGTAATAACCTGACGAACTTGGGATACAAATTCAGTGGATCCCAAGAGCCCTTAACTACACACTCAAATTATGAAACTTGAATTACTCAGCCCTCATCCTTCGAGAAATGGAATAGTTGGCGTGGTAGTCTAAAACTATACAACTATCAGCCCGGGAAAAGCAATTACCAGAGCATCCTCCAAAGCCCTAGATGTTCCTTGGCGTCTTCTATCCATGCACCAATATGTGCAACTCGAAGCAGAAAAAGTTACTCTGAGGCGAAAAACGTGCAAAACCTTTTCAAGGCGGAGATCGCAAGGAGCATTGCAAATCCTAGAAGATTTTCAATTTGGAAACTCAAATACTCAATGCTGGGAAGCGTACGGGAAGACAGTCGTCCTAAAACTAGTCCAGGATCACTCATGTTATTTACCGACACAGCAGCTAGGATTACAGGACCAGTAATCAACAAATCAATTCCAATGGGACAGTAGTCTCCTGTTTTTCAAGATCACTTTCTCGGTAGCTGGTACAATTTCAAGTTTAGGCTCGTTGTAAAGGTGACATTTCACACTAAAAAAACGTTTACTGCTTTTCGTTTGTTCCATTCAGTTGTGAATTACAGGGTGCTAACGATAGAGGTCAACAAAGAGAAAATTCGATACATTTTACACTTTTTATTTCATGAATGAGAAAATGCAAGCTAGGCTGCTGAAATTGTGAATGGTGTTTATGGTGCCGAAACTGCAACAGTAAAATACGTGCAATTGAATTTATTTAATTTTTAAGTTGGCCAATAAGGACCAACCACTCCATGATATAGACATTTGAAGTTACCTTCAGAATGACAACAAATTTTACAACAAAACGGTGTATATGTTTGACCCAAAACGGACAATCCGAAATATATATAAAAAAAATGTTTCGAATTTCACCAAAAATAATGGATTACTTTTTCCCCAACCTGATAAAAAGTTGTTTGGTTAGGAGATACAGTCATGCCAATATCTGGATTTTATCGAATAGTCAAGCTGCTTGAAATACATTGGAAGATTACCCATGTCAGTAGGAGTTAGTTTGGGAGTATATTCTATGTCTGGAACAACTAACTGTCATACCATCGATGTTAACCTATACTGCGTGAATGAACACTGCGATGTAGAAGGTAATGAAAGCTTATCTCTCAGCAGGAATTCGTCGGATTGAAGTCCTTTTTGGAGTATCTACCTTCTGTTTGAAAACAGAACGCAATCTACACCTACACAGAAAAAAAGAGAAAAAATACCGACAGATTATAAATGTCGTTTCTTTAATTATGAAACTTCGGAACCATTGCTGTGAAAATGCAGGATTTTGACGTAGCGAAACCTGCTTAAAGTAATATCTAGTGGTAGTCATATCTTAGGAGGAGTTGCAAAGCCCTAGCGAACTATCACTCATTAATGGAACGAACTGACAGTGCCTATATAGTAAACTGGAATGCAACAAATCAAAGTAGTGGTCGAAGTTGTTCAATATGAAGAATAATGATCACTATTTATGTATTTTTTTTTATTCAAACTTAGTTCCGATTTCGCGTTGAACCTTGTAACTTGATTGTATCTTGCATTAACAGGTTCAAAAGCATGCCTGCTTTAGTGAAGATCGGTATTATTTACACTTATTGTGAGGACAGCTGCGATCACCATTCATACGGGGTGATTTTTTTTATTTTTTAAACAATGTTTTTTTTTGACATGCGAGGCTCCCTACCACTTTCGACAATTCTTTCTCTATCGAATTTATAAGTTAGATCCCGTATCCTGAAATCTGCATTTAACACTTCATTATATCTAAACGAGCTCCAGATTCTGTTTCCCTATTATTTTACCAGATTCCAAATTCAATTCTATCTCTACATCTCCGATTCCTGTTACGGATTGATGATTATATAGTTTTGGTATGTTCCGTAATGCACCCGTGGCCGAGTGGTTAGCGTCTCACATTATCATGCCGGATGTTCAGGTTTGATTCCCGTTCTGGCCGGGGGATTTTTCGTCAGAGAAATTCCATTCGACTTGCACTGTGGTCACGCGTATTCTAGAGCTTGCCCCTCGGAATACATTCAAGGCGTGTTATTTGGCTTAATAAATCTCATCTAAGTATTAATAAATGACGCTAGTTGATGTATACGTTGAGACGGCAAAAGTTCCACAGGGAACGTTAACGCCATTCAAGAAGAAGATGTTCCGGGTTTCAGTTACAGGTTATAGATTCTCGAGCTCGGATCCAGGAACCATTCAGATATGAAATTCATATTCAAGCTTCTAATTTGTGATGTCGGATCTCAGATTTAAAATCCGTATCCTAAACGATGGGCGTTCTTTTATGACCGTCACGCACTAGATATCTCTTCATCAAGCTTTTCACTGTAGCACACTCTTTAAGAAATCCGTCAGCAGGTATGATGCGTTGTACCCAACGAAACCTAATGATGTGGATTGCTTTTCGTATTTTACAACTCGTGTAACAATTTTTGGTAAACTAGAGAAGATAATTGGTATTTTAAGATATAGATTTCAACAGGAAATCCAAGCAAAAAATGTTGATATATTCGTGAGTTTTTTTTCTTAGTTGGACCATCCTGGTGTTACTTTGTTTTAAACTATTTTGTATACTTAACAACTAAAAAAAATTTGCACATTATTACACATGGGTTACACATTAGTTAGTTGTCTTGGTAACCCATTAACGACCAAGCGGTAAAAATATTTTTTTTAACGAACGCCATTGGTGTAATTTTGATTATTAGCGTTACAGAAATCCAAATTTTCAAGAATTATTTTTTTCGTCCTTCCGTTTACCGAAAAATGACAAAAAACTGAAAAATCGCCAAACAAAAACATTGGCCAAAACCAACATTTTTGTTCCTGTAGGAGGCTCAATCCAATGGTTTTTTTCCTACATCACAATGTGTGTACTTCTATCAAAGTATTACTCTAGAAAAGTTTACATATTTTTACATTTTATTGGTTTTTTTATTAGGTTATGTACATAACCTATACTTTTCGCACATGGTTGCTTCAAACCGAATTTAATGTCCAATTTGGTTATACAAAATTGAATGAAATTGATGGTAAGTGATAGTTATCATTTGAAACCAAAACCTTACAATATGGTAGCTTTCCAAAGCCATGAAAAATTATCAAAGTTGCTGTTCGATTTTTCGAACACTTGGCCTAAAATGAGTTAAGTTGTATTAGTAGATTAGATATTCAGATTCCGATGATTAGGGCATTCATGTTGAGCCTGTTGATGTTTGTGAATAAGTATGAAATCATAATCAATTTTTTTTCAACTACGTCTTTCAGTAATGGTACCAAATCAGAAAACATGTTACGTTTTTATGAAATAATTTTAACGTAAATAACTAATTTTACTGTGAATGGCTTTGATGAATTACATACCAATCGAATCACAAATTCTCTAAAATATGTTTGGTATGCCATACACTACGCTTCCCTAACCTCAAATGGTTTGAATTAGCGGAAATTGGAAGCGTTCACTCTTTCCAATAAATTAGTTTTGTACATTATTTGTGCTTTTAGTAACTAAAATGTCAGTACAAAAGTACAAAACTACCCGCACCTTGCATATATTTGATCCATTTATCTATTTAAGCTGTTCCTACAAAACCACGCAAACACGTCAGTCCTTTTCAGGGCCACCAAAACTTTCTGTTAAACAGTTATTTTGAAATTTTTGATGCATTTAGAAATGATCCTAAGTAATAAAAAGCGAATCGTTTTATTTAAAATTTCTACCGAAAGAAAACTTATATACTTGTGATGATGATGTTTTGAATTGTAGAGACTTTAAACTTTTCCAGCTCTTCCGACTCTAGGCTTGAAAAAGCCTAATTTGAAAAACTAAATTAAACTCTCGGCCTTGAGAAAGGTCATTTGAAAAGCCTCACTTCCATTATTGAGATCTGTAAATCTGTATGAATACCGTAAAAATCTGTAATTTGTAACTAAAGATTGTTGGTTTCGAAAAGTTTTACGATAACGGGATAAAACAAATAAAAATGACTCATGCTGTACTAGTGTTCCAGGGTTGTTCAAGATAACTTAGAACAGCGTTAGTGAATTCATTTTTTAATCTTTAACGACACTTCTCAGTTGTCGTTTAACTCAAATAACTCGAAAAAAATCACAAACAATTAATTTATTGTAAGATATCGTCAGACGTTCTTTAATTTAATTGTTTAGGCTAACTAAATGTTCTAGGAACTATAGCTAAAGTACTAGTAGAGGCTTTCATTACTAGTCTACATCTGGATTTTTTTTTGGAAAATCAGGGAATTCTTTTTCGGGTTTTGGATCGACACTCTGAGTGTGGCATAGTACTCATATCAACGATCTGACATTCCCAAAATTTGGAGCACTTTTGCACTCGTTCATCATGATTTATTTTTTGTATTTGGCCCTTCAACGATTAAAAAGAAAACATTAATGTATGCACTTATTTCAATACGCGTTTTTCAACTCTGATTTTTCCCTTCTCTATCTTCCCATGAACAGGCCGATCAACTTACAGAGGAACAGATTGCCGAATTCAAAGAAGCGTTTTCGCTGTTCGACAAGGACGGTGACGGCACCATCACAACCAAGGAGCTGGGAACCGTGATGCGATCGCTAGGTCAGAACCCCACAGAAGCAGAACTGCAAGACATGATAAACGAAGTCGACGCAGACGGTAAGTACTGCAGCACCTAATCCTTATCAGCATACAGAGATTTTAGTGTGTTTATTGGGTAGCCGAGCGAACGAGGAAATTCCATCATCAATTGGTTCTCGAGTACACAGTTGTTGTGCGCAAGATCATATTCGTGCGCCACCTATATATAAATAATAACACATTACGGCGTGTTGTTTATAGTAGAGATAACCCGTTCTGTGTTGGCAATAATTGTACTCTCGTTTTCCGCCGCTCTGCGGTGACCTCGAACTCGATGTTTGTCATTGAAGAGGCGAACCTGGGAACATCACGTTCATATTTCATCCACCGATCTTCAAAAAAAAAGTGATGGTGCGGTTGATCGAAAACGACTAAATTTGTTAGCTGTAACACAGCACTATCCAAGGACGATAAAACCTGCTGGTCACTTCCTCCAAAAAAAAATCCGTCTAAAACAGTTCACCTTGATACCCGTGTGCTGTTGATGGGAAGGCAAAAAAGTGCACGCCAACGTCCGTTGCTCTATCACACAACTTGCGTCATTCTTTGTAATACAATCTGCTAAAACAATAATACGATTACAAACCAAAAAACCGGACCTCTTTCTCTTGTACCGTGACGCTGTCGTTAATCATATCCTCCTGGAAAAGTCGTTGTCATTTGCTGTCGTGCATCACGACGACGTGTTGTGCGTGTGTTCTGCGCTGCACGGAAGCCTTCGCAAAAAGAAGATTAACGATGACGAAGAAAGGGCGGCGGCGTTTTTCGAGTGCCGAAAAAATAGTGAATAGAACTGCTATTCAGGTCATATACCAGATCCCCACCGACCGACAGGCTTCTGTGAAGGAAAAAACCAACGGAAATATGATTAAAATGAGGGTCAAAATTCCATGTTTGTTTGTTAGTTTCGTTCAAATAACTCAGACCAGTTGGTGTTGGCTGGGGAAAAATCAGGAACAGGCACATGGCGTATTTGTTTTCCTTTTACAGGACGCGTGTATGTTATATGCCTGTTTGTAAGAATGACAAAAATAAAAAGTTCATCACGGCGAGTTTTTCATCCAATATGGGATTGTTGTTTTTGTTGGCGCTTGTTGGGGTTGTACCTTAATGACGTCTGCTTGGCTAAAATACCAGACCATGATTGGTTGTTTTGTTGGGAATATTGCTGCGCGACAGCAAAAAAGTTTTGGTAAAGGACATTTGTTCCTGTTTTTTTTTAGAAAATCAATTTGCTTGCGTTTTGTTGGTGGTGGTTATGTATGCGATTTATGACTTTAGGAAGATTACATTTTTCTCATTCTGCTGCGAGAATAATTTATATTGTGTTTTCTACAGCGAAAAGAGTAGCGTGGAATGACTTTACTTTGTTCGCTTTCACTTCAATCAATATTTCAACGCCCTTCGTCCAGTGAAATAATAATCACAAAGAACCGTTGCCCACCTTCCTTCTCCTCCCGCACAACAACGTTGTCTTATGCAAAACTAAACCGTTTCGTGTCGAGGCAATAAAACTCTTTACACTTTGCTGCCGTCTTTGTTTCCAACAATCCTTTCTGGAATATACACCAAAAATCGTCGTCGTGGGGTGCTTGAGGTTGAAGGAGGACCGGGGAAAGGGGTCCAACAACGCGCTTCTCTCCCCGCCCACAGTGATTAATAAAATATGAGAAATAATTCATTTCCACAATAAATAATGCATGTGCCGAACCTCGGGAGAGGTTTTTTTTCATTCTTGTTCCGTTCGTACTCGTTTGGCCATGGCCCACAATCAGCAGCTAGCTTCGTCCTGCACTCACCCCACCAACAATCCCCCAAGCCAGCACGACGAT